>NC_091810.1:69800000-70424062 GCF_041296235.1 Equus asinus
AAAGTGTCTCATGTCTCATATGTTTTGGTATAACATAAGTGGTATACTTTCCCAAAGCTAACAATTTCCAGCAATGAATATATTGTGGATCCTTAAAGACACATATTTATAAAATTGCAGTAGAAGCAAGACTGGTTTATACCACATGAGATTTGAGAAATAAGACCTGTGTAGTTCAAGATACTTAGATTTATTTCCAGTGCATTATGGGTTACATGCTTGCTCAGTAATATGTTCACATACTCAAACATTTCAGATTTGATTAATGTGAATATACTTCATGATTCTGAGCTATCTGTCTGTGGTTCTCTCTATATCACTCACGCCATTACTCTAACTTATTTTTATTGGATTAACCCAATAATAATTGAATTAAATAAATGAGGAAGAAGGGACAGTTCTTAAAGAAAAAAATTTGAATTACTAAATATAGAATAAATGAGGGAAATAGAAAATCACCATTAAGTAAACGTTCTAGTATTGATGGTTTCAGGGAAGATCCACCAACGGATGCTAAAATTAGTGGTTGAAAGTTTGAGGAGAAACAGGATACTTACATAGTTCCAAAGTATTTCTTCCAAGGTATTTATTAATCACAAAGGAAAAGAATGTAACTTTACAGTGCAGAAACCCAGCAGAGACCATCTTAACTAAGTGATTATCGGTAATAAGTAAGAAGACATATTGACATCATGGACCCCGGTATGAGGCACTTAAAAGGGCATATCACTTCTGTGTTATTCTAGTCAAAATACACAACCTCAAGCCAATCTTAAAAAAATCATTAGACAGATCCCAATTGAAGGACATTCTAAAACATAACTGACGGGTATTCTCCAAAAGTGTGAAGGTCCTGAAGGTCAAGGGAAGACTGAAGACCTGTCACAGACGGGAGAAGGTTAAGAATACACGCCAACTAAATGTAACGTGGGATCCTGTACCGTACGCTGGAACGGGAAAGGGCATTAGCGGGAAAACTGAGGAAATCTGATTAAGGTGTGTAATTTAGTTCATAGTATTGTATTAATGCTATTTTCTTGATTTTGATCATCGTACCATGGTTATGTAAGGTATTAAATCAGGGCAAGCTGGGTAAGATACATGGGAACTCCTTGAAGATCTTTGCAACCTTCCTGTGATTAGACAGTTATTTCACAGTAAAACATTTAAAAGTTGTAACATAAACAAACTAATACTATGAACATAATAGCTTACACTTGACTGCTTACATTAGCTGAGGGTTAGTGACCTAAGCACTTTGACATCAACTTATTCAATTCTAACAATTAACCTATGAGTGGATACTGTAATTATCCCCATTGTCTAGACAAAATAACCGAGGTTTAAGGTATGTAAGGAACTTGCCCAAGATCACACATTTGCCGTGTGATCCTAGGAAGTCTGGGCCCATAGGTCGCACGCTGAATCACTGTACACAGCACGTCACTTACAGATGGCCTAAGCTTGGATGATAATCAGCGGCTTGCCAATCTCTGGAGTGATTTGACCCTAAACACAGAAGTTTCCTAAATATAAAACCAACTTGGGCACAAGAGACAATTCACTAGAGATCTGCAAAAGAATTTACTTCAAGAAGGAAACGATTCCAAAAGGAAGTCTAAAGTGGAAGAAGGAAGGACTCAGGTGTACTTAAATTAAAAAAAAAACAAAAGAAGTGGAATCATGATGTTAAATTTGTGGGATTAGAAAAAGTAAGCTAGCACTAAAATCCTATATAACAGAAGCATAGAAAGCATTTCTAAGGCAACCCCTAGAAGGAGAGAAATGGGTATATCTTCTAGCATAGTAAAAAAGAAATGCAATGAAGAGACATTTTAACAAAATACAGACAAAAAAAGAAAAACAAAGATCAAGACAAATATAAAATGCAAAATATTCTAGAAGTAAATTTTGAAATAGTAATTTTCAAGTAAAGATTTGTCATAACAAAAAAACCAAATCCACTTATATGACATTTAACCATAAAAACATCTAATATAAAGAGGCAAAATAAGTTAAAAAGTATAAAGGTAGAAAAAGAAATGAGTCAAAAGAAGGAAAGAATAATAGGAGAAAGTGATAAATTAGAAAAACATACCATGGAGAGCACCAACAAAATCTCTTTGGTCCTCTAAAAAGACTAAAAAAGAAAAAAAGGAAAATCTCTGACAAAAATAAAGAAAACAAAAGAGAAGAAATAAATTAATATTTACAATAAAATAAGACATGACTAGAGGTAAAGAGATTAAAAAGAGATAAGTATGAAGAATAAAATTGATTCAAGAAGAACTGGAATACATGAATGGTCCTAAAACCACTAATGAAATTGAATAAAAAAAAATTCCACAAAGAAAATGCCAGGCCTAAATGGTTTTATAAGCTAATAATTCACGTAAGAGATAACATCAACCTTAGAAAAAGACAAAGGTAATAAATGTAGAATAAGTTTCAATAAATAATGGTGCATGGGCCAAATTTGGCTTGCCATCTGTTTTTGTAAATGAAGTTTTATTGGACCACAGCCACACATGTTCCTTTTTTAACATGTTGTCTACACTATGATGGCTTTCATGCTATAATGGCAGAGTTCAGTAGCCGTGACAGAGACCATACAGTCCACAAAGCTGAAAATTTTCATCTGGCCCTTAGAAAAAGTTTGCTGACCCCTGAGAGAAAACACTAGAAAATAAGTGCTGTGGCAAAAGGTAGAGCATGGTACATGAGAGTAAGAGTGCAGGGGAGGGTAAGGAATGGGCATAGTTTGTAATATTCACAAGCGTAGTTAGAGCTGTCTTTACAGACAAGGTGAGATTTGAGCCAGAATTTGAAGGAGATGAGGGCATTAGTTAAGTGGATACCTGGTTGGAAGAGCATTCTAGGTAAAAGAAAGAGCTAAAAAGAAGGCTGCGAGGCAGGAGTGTGAACTTCTGTGTTCAAGGCATGCAGGGAGGCAATGAGGCTGGGACAGAGGGCAAGGCAGATAATGGTAATAGCACAGGAGGTCAGAGAAGTAAGGTGTATGTTCTGAGGAGGTGGGGTGGAATAGAAAGTCCATGTAGGTCCTTGTAGGCCACTGTAAGGATTCCGGCTTTTACCTAAGTGAAATGGGGAAACATTCCAGGACTCTGAGAAGATGAATGTCATGACCTACGTTACTCTCTGAAAGGAACATTATTGGTTATGTTGAAAATAGTTGTTGAGAAGCAAGGGTACAAAGCAGAGACCAGTTGGGAGGTAAGAGATAACAGTGGACCAGAGCGGAGTGATAGCAGTGGAGGTAGTGAGAAGTGGTGAGGTTCTGCATATATTGTGTAGGAAGAGCTAACAAGATTTCCAGACTCATTAGAAGTGAGGTATGAGAGAAAGGAAGGAATATAGAATAATTCCAAGGTTTTGGTCTGATTGTTTCAAGGAGTAAAGTCACCAATAGTAGAAATGAAGACGCCATGTGTGGGGCAGGTCTGGTGGGTGTGGGGTTGAGAGCTCAGGAGTTCAGTTTCAGACTTGTTAGATTTGAGATACCTGCAAGGCATCCAGGTAGAGATACTGTCACAGTTGTACATCCAAGTCTGGCCTTTGGGATAGGGGGTGGGCAGGGAATATAAATTTGAAGATGTAGGCATAGAAACCTAGAGAAAACCAAGAAAATAAATGTTGGTAAAGGAGAGAAGTCTAAGAACTGAGCCCTGAGACTCAAACATATCGAGATCAAAGAGAAGAAGACCGAGAATGGTACCTGAGGAAGAGGAAACCCAGGATGGAGGGGGTGGTGAGGGGAAGTCCTAAAAGCCAAATGGAAAAAGTTTATCACGAAAGAGGGACTGAGCAACTTAGAGGCTGATAGGTGAAACAAGGCGAAGGGTGAAAATTGACCACTCAGTTCAACATCAAAAGATTTAAAAAGACAACTATGTTATTGTAGATTAAAAAAAAGAGAGACATTAAATAAAAAGCAGGTACCATACTAAAAATTCTTAGGAAAATCATGAATATAAGTGAATATTCTTAATCTAATAAGAAGTTACTATATAAAAAGCTTCAAATTCACTGATTAAAAATATTCCTTTAAAAATTAGGAACAAGTAGGGTTGGCCACCATCACAAATTCTATTAAAAGTTGCACTAGAAGGTCTGAGCCAGTGCAGTAAGATGCACTCACGCCTCCAGCCTCCCCTACCTCCTCTAACATACACATACAGGGTAAAATGATTGAAAAAGGAGAACAAGCATCACAGATAATACAATCCCAACGAAGCTGCAAACAAATTATTAAAATGAATGTTCCTAAAGTTTTCTGGATATAAAAATTAACTATACTCATGCTATGAGCAAGCATAAAATGTGATTTTTCAAAAGCTATCATTTACAATATTAAAAAAATAATGTCTACAATAAGCCAAGCAGAATTTGTCACTTTCATGTAGAAAAATATAAAAGATTTTGAAATACATAAAGAAGTCAAATAAATGAGTAGTAATACCATATTCATGAATTGATAGATTCAGTATTATAAAGATATGTCTGCCTAGATTGACCCATATAGGCAAAATTATTCCAATCAAAATCTCTACAGAGTTTTTTGTGGAACTTGACATACTGATTCTGAAAATTATTAGGAAAAGCAAAGAAAAAGAGAAACCAAAACACTTCCAAAGAAGCACAAGGTAGAAGGCTTCTTAGTGTAAAGAAATAGTAATTAAACAAAGCTGTATTAATATAAAGTAAACTTACAAAGAGTGAGAAAGAACTAAAAGCCCAGAAAGACACACACAGACACGGAAATTTGATTTGTGATAGAAAAGAATTATCATTGAGATAGGATGAACAAAAAAAAATAAACAGTGGTAGAACAATCGGTTTTCATATTAGGGAAAAAAAAGATCCCCACTTAACACCAGTTACAGAAATCAATTCCAAATGAATGATGTGAAAGGCAAAACTAAGATGTTTATAAGAAAATAGAATACTCTTATTTTCTTGATAGGTCATAAAAGAATATTAGAATTCATTAAAATTAATAAGGTGTGTTCATCAAAAGACACCATAAAGATAGTAAGATTTGCTTCAAACTGAGAGTATATATTTGCAAAACATAACTAATAAGGAAATTAGTCTCCAGTATATACAAACAACTTCTGGAAATCAACAGAAAAATATCACAGGTATTTCATAAAAGATAAAGCACATATGTTCATTGAACATGAAAAGATGTACAACTTCATTAGTAAATTAGGTAAATGCTAACTAAACCCACGATAAGATATTTTTCCACACCAACCAAGTGTTGAAAAATAAAGACAGTTAGCAATACAAAGTATTGGTGAATATATATAACAACTAGAATACTCATATATACAATATATTATTCCGACATACACACAAATGACAGAATCATAAACAAGGGAATAATTAACACAAAACAGAGCCTTAGCACTCTCTTGAGTTAGGAAAAGAGACAGCAATAGGAAAAAGGTACACGGGGACCTTCAAAGGTAATGATAACATTCTGGTTCTTAAATGGTGTGGAATATGGGGGTTTTGTTTTATCTATTTGATTATTTTATTATTGATTATTCCTTTATTTGCTATTATTTTACTATTATTTTGTTTATGATTTTTTATTACTTTATTATTATTTCATTATTTTGTCATTGACATTTATATTTCTAAGAAATATTTTATCTATTTTCAAGTATTTTATTCATTATTTTATTATCTGTTATATACATTCTTCCATATATACAAAGTTTTATAGCTATAAATTATCGTGAACAATGAAAATTTAATCTACAAAGCAGAATAAAAATCTTAGATAAAACTCTTTATTACTTCAAAGCAATTAAGAACAAATGACTCCTCTGAAACAAGAATACAAAGATGAGATCCAAGATTTTAAAGAAACATAAGAGATGAAAATTTAACTAGCCTAGCTCAGAAAAGAATGGAAATGAAAAACTAAACTGTTACAGAAATGAAATCACACTAAATCAACCCAACAAGCATAGTAAAAATACTAAGCAACTTGAAAAACAGGCTGGAAGAAACAGAGCAAAATGAAATTTAGATGTTAAAATGGAGAAAAAGATTACTAAGTCAGACCAAGGTTATACAAGAAATGCATACATTATAACCTAAATAAGGAAGAGAAAAAATATTCAAAGAAATTTTTTTCTGAAATAAAGTCTGAACCAACAAATGAAAAGAGTATAGCATGTCCTAGTGGGTGGGGGATAAGTAATCAACATGAAGGCATATCTTGGTAAAGTCACCAAGTTTTGAAGACAAAATATACAGGCAATCATAGAGATAAATAGAAAGACCAGTCTATTCTGGGTTGGAAAAGTTTAACACTGCACTGATGACAATTCTCCCTGAAATATAATTATAATTCAAATTTGAATCAAATCTTCAAGTGAGAAAAAAATAGGCAGGTAGGAATAGCCAGGAAAATTTTGAAAACAAAAAGAGTAAGAGAGGGGTTGACTCTCAATTATTAAAGATTATAAAGTTATTGTAATTCATGAATCAACAGATGCATCTACGGTACCAAATAGAAAAACTAGAAACACATAAATGACAAACTATCTCACAGCAATAGGCAAATCCATGTGAATGAAGTTCCTTTTTTGACTTAGTGATCTAGTGGTTCCATTAAAAGCCACCCTAAAGGAATAATCAGGACAAACATATATGATTATGTTTGTTGCTTATTTATAAAATACAAAATTAGAAATATTTTAGTATCTATGAAAAGGAATGGTTAATATAGGCTACCATTCATCCATATGATCGACTACTATCAAGACATTTCAAAAATCACAATTTCAAATAATATTTAATGACAGGAAACCTGTTATTGCTTAGAGAACTGTTGACTTATAGTATGATTCTAATTTAGAGGAGAAAATACATTAACATGTATGTGTACACTTTAGAAAGCTGGAATGCTTTGCGAATGATTCATCATCTTTAAAATTTTTCTCTATCTTCCAAATGTCTTTAGTACAGTTTTAGATTTATAGAATAATTGAGAAAACAGCACATATAGTTCCATACACCATTCTGGCCGCACCCCCGCCCCGGCACATAGTTTCCCCTATTATTAATATCTTGCATTAGTGTAGTACATTTGTTACAATTAACCAATATTGACACATTATTATTAATTACAGTCTACAGTTTACAGTAAGGTTAATTCTTTGTGTTGCACATTTTATGGGTTTTGACAAATGCATAACGATATATATCCACCATTACAGTTTCATATAGAACAGTTTCATCTGTGCTTCAGCGATTCATCCTTCCTCTCCCAAATTTAACATTGAGCGTGTTATTATTTAAGCAAAAGAAAAGTGTTAAACTAAATTTTCTAAAGATCGTGAAGCACAATTTTAGTTGGTTTAAGTAAGTTTCATATTTGTGCAAGTCATAGGTTCTAACCTCTAAACATACACTCTGTGCCTCCTGTAAGATCTTTTTCCACTGTATCAAATTATAGCACACAAATGATACAGTTGACTAGATTTATGAATCAACTTATGAAAAATCTTACATATGCAACCAATCGCAATTAGCAATTTTAATGGTACATTCAATGTAAGATATTTAAAACAACATGTACATAAGTGAATAAGGGCCTATACTTTATTAAGAATTATTCAGAGTTTCTTGGACAAAAGGGAGATAGGAAAAGTGTTGATTTCTTGCTTCACAGAAATAAAAACAAACAGTAGCCACAAATGGAGATAACATATGAAGTACTTTGACAATGATTCAGTTTTTAAAGTCTTATCAGCCTCATAAATGGATTAAACACTAAGTTTGGTATTATTTTTTATAGATGTGTTTCTAAAGTGTCTTCTATTCTTGTTGTGTATTAAATGAATTATTCTGATCTCAAAAACCTAGATTTTCCACATGCAGACAATATCATAAGGATACATATATATATTTTTTAAGATTTTATTTTTCCTTTTTCTCCCAAAGCCCCCCAGTACATAGTTCTGTATTTTTAGTTGTGAGTCCTTCTAGTTGTGGCATGTGGGATGCCACCTCAGCATGGCTTGATGAGCAGTGCCATGTCCGCGCCCAGGATTTCAAACTGGCAAAACCCTGGGCCACTGAAGCTGAGCGCGCAAACTTAACCACTCCACCACTGGGCCGGCCCCAGCATATATTTTAAAAGAAGCTAACACTCACATGTAACACATGCATTTTACACTGTTTTATTGAGTCAGCCCTGAAAAGATTGAATTTTGAGTGCTAACATGGCCCAGCAAAATTGTAATTTGACAGTTTTTACAACGTAGATATCAAGCTCCATTTTCTCTGCAACCCATCTGGAGATACAGAACCACAGTTTTCCCAGTAGGGATGAATTGTCTCAACACTAACCACTTCAACGGGTACCTGTAATTTTATAGCGAGTAGTCTTATCTCAACGGGGAATCCTTATTTGACAGTTGACTTAGAAATCGGCGTGATGATCCACTTGATCTCAATGGCAGTCAATGGAAATTTGCCAAGTCTCTACTCATTCCCCTGTTATTTTTGTAGATTTTTCTTAAGAGAATTCTCAAAGTTGATTTTTCAACTTAATGAACCACTAAAGATCTAGCAGGATCTGAACACTTAGAGGGTAGAAGAATGAGCAAGCATATTTGAAAATGACCCTGAGGTCTAATTCTGAGTTGCACGGACATTGGGCCAGCTCCCCCTTTTGCCAGGAAGGGGACTGAACCCAAAGGTGGCTTCCAGTGGGACCAACGACCTAACCTCATCAGGCTCCGTCCCTGGCCCCCAGGAGGGATAAGCAAATTCCCCTGGGCTTTAAGGTAGCCAGGTGCTGGGCAGCTGGCCTTCCAAGACAACTCTATGAAAAGTTCCTTCTCCAAAATCCAGTCTGCCTGGTGTCAAGCTTGTCTGATTGTTCTCCACTGAGAAGGTTGCTCCCTCAAGCGTTCCTTGGAAAAGGAAGTGCAATAGGGGAAGAAGGTTCTGTATTTGGGACATAAACCCACACTGTGAAGCAGCAGGCAACTGACCCAGCAGCACATCTTTGTGGGTGGGGGGAGGTTGGGAGATCCACACCTTGCCCTTCTCTTGCTGATTCCGGGTCTGTAAGTTTTTCCTTTCTCCACGAAGCCTATTTCTTAAACCACGCTGCATGACACTCTGGAATTCATCTTGAACCATGGTACATGTGAGGAGGCAGCTCACAAAGGCCTTGCCTTGCATCAAGGTGAATCATTAGCTTGTTTCCCTAGGCTCGTGTCAGTTTGATGTTTTATGAGGTGTCTGTGCTAAAGCAGGATTTTAAAGGAATAGGAGTTGAGAGCAGAGTGGATTTGAGGGGTGGACTTGAGGATTGGAAGAGTTGTTCAGAGGAAAAGTTTGTACAAGGGCCTAAAGAAATGAAACAGTTCATCGAGTACCTGGACACACAGGCAGTTTAGTATTGAAATGTATGAGAAAGTAGCAGGAGACGGAAAGAGAAGAAGTAGATGGGGATCTGGTGTGAAGGGCCTCGAACATCAGCATAGGAGTTAGACTTCATCCTGCGGGACAATGTTCCTCAGGTTGAGGTCTGCTAACCACCCGAAAAATCCAGAATCCCTGTGGGATTCAAGACCAGTGTTTTTCTTTTGATCATGTTGGTGACAAGTTATACTATCTAGAAACAGTTTAATGAGGGGAAAAGAAGTCAACTAAATATTTGTATGGAAATTGGTGTAAAAATGGTTTCACAGGAGTTTGAAAAAGAAATGTAATAACAGATATAACACACCTCAGGTTACAGTTAGATCGAACTCACAAGAACCCCACTATTGCAAACCAATACCAGATCATGTAACCAAAGACAGTTTAATATTCAGTAAAACGTTCAGCATCATGGGTCATGCCAATTTAACGTTAACTTTAGATTTTACTGGAATTGTGTCTTTGTATTCACTTTGATTTGGTTTTATAGTTGTACAGGAACTAGTGGCACAGGAGAAATATATTTAACTTTACAATCGTACATATTAAGGTAACATATAACAAAAATAAAATCAACACAGGGGAGAGTGGGGGGAGGGCACAAGAGACTCAGTATAGCTCAGGCTCTCGAGCCAGACTACTTCAAATTCCAATTATACCACCTTCCTGCTGTGTGACACTGTCATGGAAACTCAGTTTCCTCATCTGGAAAATGGGAATAATAAAAGTTCCTACCACACTGGGTCATTGTGAGAATTCAATGAGTTAGTGAAAGTAAAGGCCATGAGGCAAAATAAAAATAGATCATGCTCATGCCATGGTGATCCCCATCTTTTTCCTTTTATTGGGATCCATAACTTACTCAAGTTGATGAAATATACCTATAGGTAAGGGTAAGACTCTGAGAACTTGTCATGTTATAGATAGACATATATTTCTGAAAAATCTTCATTGAATAGATTTGATGGAGAGGAGAGAGATGTAAAACGTATTTAGGAGATAGAAGTGAATGACAATGTGATTGAGAGCACTGTTCTTAGAGTCTGTTCAAAGGGTGGCTCCTGGACCAGAATTGCCTGGGAACTTGTTAGAAATGCAAATTCTTAGGTCCCTGAATCAAAAACTCTGGAGGTAGTACCCAGTGATGTGTTTTTCACAAGCCCCTCAAATGATTTTGCTGCTCTGGGACAGGAGTTGGCACACCCATTCTGGAAAAGGGAAGATAGTACATATTTTAGGTTTCATAGGTGATGTGGTAGGTCCTTTTCAAGGGACATTAAAAGAGGGCATGGCTGTATTCCAATCAATCATCATTTACAAAAACACGTGCAGGCTGGATTTTACCACCTGGCCATACTCGTGGACCTCTGCTCTGGGATGCAGATGCCAGCAGCTGAGACTAGCAATAAAGAAGGAAAAAGGTTGAAGGGTAAACTAAGTCTGACTTTGAGATGGTGAGTTGGAGGTAGTTATGGTCAATTTTCAGTTGAATACCTGGCTCTGGAGCTTAAAGAAAACAGCAGGGCTGACGGTATAGAGGTAAAAGCCAGGGTAAGATGATTATTAAAAAGGTTGGTGCAAATGACACTGCACATGGGGCATGAGCAAGGAAGATGGCCATGGATGCAATCCAGAGGACCGCCAGTACTGGACAGCAAAGGAAGAGAAACCAGAAAGAAGGATGGCGTGTCTGACCTTAGAGGAGAGAATGTGGCTGTGATCAGTTCTAGCCTCCGCAGTATTAAGCATTGAGTAGCGAGCACCACTTCTGCAGCCAGGGCATCACTGGTGACTGTGTGTGTACTCACTTAAGGGTGGGAGTGAAATGAATACATTCAAAGTGACAACAGTAAAAGGACAAGAGGGTATCAGAAGTTCATGAAACTTTTCTACCTTTCTAAGTGAGGGCAAAAAATCCATGAGCAGAGACAGGTTGAAGAGAATAGGGAAAAAGGCGGCAACTTGAAAGATTGAGGTCCCTGAGGAATTGGGAAAATGTGGCACCAAGAGCCTAAGGTGGGGGACTAGGCTTAAAGTGGAGGAAGCATGTCCATTCCCCATATGCCAGCAGGAAGAGCAGAGACACAGAAGTTTCAGGGTGGGCGTGAAGTTCAGCTTATTTTTGATAACTTCAATTTTATCAACAGAGTAGGAAGGCAGGCTATCAAATGAGATTACAAAGGTAATAGGCTGGGGATACGAGAAAAGTGGAGATGATAATAAAGCAGCAGTTCTTTAAAAATAAGTCAAACTTTTCAGCAATTCAGAGTTTATTTCCCCCCAATTAGTGGGAATTAGTGGTGTTCCCCAATTACATGGGATTTATGAACAAGCTAGGCATACAAGAGATTTTATTCCCTATTCTCTCTTTTGGCACTCACTTCTCGATGCTCTCCTTCACCTAACCCAAGTTCCGCTGACATGATCTTTGACTTCCCATGGAGAAGTGTTCATTTTAACTGGCAGGCAAATGATATTACACTCTGAAGGCCCATCATGCTAAATGACCATTAAACCATTACACTTAAGAACTGCCTCTCAAGATAGACATTCCAAGTGCTTCACACACTATCACTGTGTAACTATCAGCATTTTACAGACAGGGAAATGTCATCACCAAGCTCACATGAATTCCTCTGGTTATAAACAAAACATCTGTGGCTGGTTAACTCTGTCAGTTCATCCATGAAGTTAAATGACCAAAATCTTGGGTGGAACCCTCGTAAAGCTTGGTCAGCGTGGCTCTGTTTGTAAGTCATTTACCTGCAACCCCAGTTAGATGAGATGTCTCACACAGGGAGGCTCTGATTTGGAGAGGATGTGGCTGCCATCACCCCATCAATCAGCCTCCTCTCTTACTCCTCAACATGGATCCTCCATGTTCACGAGGCTCTTCTCCTCTCTGGCCGCCCTGCCTCTGTGCCTTTCTCCAAGTTTCCTTCCATTATTCTGCCCATTCCCTCCCTGTTCTTCAAAGTCAGCCCCAAGTCCACTAAAGTCCCAGTATTTTTCTCAGCTGACTCCAGCCTTCATGAGTCTCTATATAGCTGAATTACCACCTGGGACCTCTATTCTATGATTTAGTTCACAATTATATTCCGTTTGAGACTCTAAGCTGCCTGAGGGCAGGTAACACGGGTAAAGCACAGTGTAATGTAAAAAGGAGATCTTTTTTCTATTTCAAGCGCACTACTTCCTAGCTGGGTAATGCATTGAACCTCCTTGGACATTCATTTTCTGATTTGAAAGATGAAGATCCATACAAGTGTAATTATCTGCCTTAAAGTTTTTAGGCACTTCAGCCTTTAGCAGCACTCAATCAACACTTGACAACTGATGGAGTCAAATTCTATGAATAAACACAAATCTATAACCAGAGTGCAAAAACAAAATGAAAGAAACAACACACACACCACAAAGACCCCCGAGCCTTATGGGCAAGGTGGGTCACCAGCAACAGATCTTTTCCTTCTCTTATTTTCAGCCATACCTTTTTAAGCTATAAAGAGCAGTGTATTCATACAGAGGTAATGGTGCTAAATTTGCAATATTTGCTTACATTTTTAAAAGTATTCAGCTGACATCCATCTTTAGGCCACAATTTCAAAAAGGCAATTACAATGAGAAGTTTGTGCCTGGTCAACAGGACAGGTGATCAAGTTCTACTGAAGGAAGCTGAAATTCCTTTTTCTTGGAGTACAGCTGTATCAGAGCATCTCATTCTAATCTAGCAAGTTCTGGCAGGGCCCTACAGGACATCCATGAAATCACCACTAATCTATAATAATACTGAGACATCACTTGCCTTTTTGACTCGCATACTCAGGTACGTGTACACGGCAGGTTTCCAGAGCCTATGATGACACACAACATCACAACAGTATGAATGCCGAAGCAGAGATACAAATCTAGCTATCTTCTCTTAAGCTAGCCACTAGAGAGACTTACAAAATTATGGGAAATGCTATGCTTCTCACTAACCTTTCAGCCTTGGGAAATTATTTTTCATAAAAAATGTTATTTATGTCAACAGGTAATAGGCTTATTTTAAATAAAGCAATAAGCAAATTTCTCAGTTTTAATTTCCAATATGGTAAATGTCAATAGCTGTAACCCACATACGAAAGATCTTTGAGGTCCTCAATGACTTTTAAGTGTATAAAAGGGCCTTTAGACTAAAACATTTGGGAACTGCCTCTCTTTGTCAATATGGGTATGACATAAGCATTTGCCAAATGTGAGAAATAAGTTTAACTCTATGAACTCTCGCCAAGACAGATGAAAAATACACTCACAACAGAATATGACTATCTTTAATTGATATCTGGAACACTGAGCATTTTCTCCAAAGGATGGCAGTAAGGTTCACAAATTCCAATCACCTCTGCTTTCAAATCCAGCCCCACCAAACACTCCTGACTACGAGTAAGTGGAGCAAGGAGTAGGCAGGGAACAATGCTCAGGCTATTAACTCTGCTCCATACAGTCAGTTCAGGGATGTTTCCCCTACCATATCCCTTATAATACTGTGTATATTAGTTTGCTAAGGCTGTCATAACAAAATACCACAGACTGGGTGACTTAAAGAGATTTAACTCTCACAGTTCTAGTGGCTAGACCATCAAGGTGTTGACATTTGGGTTTCTCCTGAGGCCTCTCTCCTTGGCTTGAGGATAGCTTTCTTCTTGCTGTGTCTTCACATGGCCTTTTCCTGGTGCCAGAGCATCTCCAAGGTCTCTTTCTTTTCTTATAAGGACGCCATTTCTATTGAATTATGGCCCCATCCTACTGGCCTCATTTAACTAAGTCACCTCTTGGAAGCCCCTATCTCCAAATACAGTCCCCTGGATTAGGGCCCACCCATAAGACCTCATTTAACCCTGACTGCCTCATTACAAGCCCTATCTCCAAATATGGTCACATTTTGAGGTACTAAGGGGTTGGGACTTCACATGAATTTTGCAGTAACACAATTCAGTCCATAACACCAAGGTAAGAAAATCATGCTCTTCCACTTGGTGATTTCTAAAGGCTTATCTACCTCACTACACTCCATACTACAGGATCTTATCTAAGTCAAGTGTACACAGGAAGCCCTTTGAGTTCACACAGCTCAAGTTCCTCATCATACTAAACTCAGGTACAGAGAGGTAAAGTATGTCATCTAAGATCACACAGGACATTATTAGCTAACACAAGAAAGCTTTGTTTTTAATTTTTAGTCTTATTTTCAAAATATTAAGGGAGTATATTAGAGAAAGCTTGCAATGATTTTAAGAGATTATTTAAGGACTGTTTTCAAATATTTCTTTTGTGAAGAATTTTTTCCCAACGATCATGCCCCAACTTATTTGTGCATTCATTTAGGTATGTGTAGAGATTAAGGGTGGGGGTGCATGGGTTTGTTCGTTTCTTATACTTGGGTTTGCTTACATTAAGGCATATATATGTTCAAACAATCCTTGCCAAGTGTTTGAAATGAAACCCTTTAATCACAGAAAAGCAACAAAAACAGAATATAAAGAACCCTTCTGCCATATGACATGTTAAAAAGAGGCTGCCAACCTTACAGCTCCCTCAAGTCTGGCTAACTAGTTAAAGAGCTAAGAGAAGGTAGACGCAGGTGAAAGGCCACTGGCTGGGAATGTAGAATGGCCCAGATGCAAAACGTCTGTTCCAAGATCACACAGAATCAACACACAAGATGCTGCAGGTGTCTTCAATATTTGACACTCCTTCCTTCTACCAAAATGTAAAGCTGAAGATATGTTGTCTGACCCCATGAGACCCCAACTCCCCGGACTTGGGAGTTCTCATGGGCCCGTGACTTTGGAAAACCATTACTATAACATGAGTGCAATATAAGGTCTCTGCAACATTAACACAGACGAATGAAGCGGAGAGTCACGGGAGGACTTGCCTTGTTTCACTGATCTAATGCAAAGCCCAGCAAACCACAACCTGCAGGCCAAAGCCAGCACTCTCCTTGTTTTATCTTTTTATTGCCAGCCTTTGAGCTTGGAAAATAAAATAAGAAAAAGAATATTTCATGACACATGAAAACATAAACTTCAGATTTCGGTGACCATAAAGTTTTACCGGAACAGGCCACACTCATTCACTTACATATTGTCTAGGGCTGCTTTACTCCGACAACCACAAAATTGAGTAGTTGTGGACAAACTGTATGGCCCACAAAGCCCAAAATATTTACTATCTAGTCCTTTACAGAAGAAGTTTGCAAACACCTGACCTAAACTTACGAATCTCCACCAACCCAGTTTATGTAAAGAACATGCTGCAGATTTTATCTTTGCATATTTCACCCAGGGAAACCTTAATGATTTAGCACAGCATGCTGATATCAGTTGAATTTAAGATTTTGTAGGACATGTAAAACCAGAAAGATTTAGAATTCTAAATCCCATTTAGAATTGCCAGAACACAGTCATTTGAGACCAAAATCCTCTAAAGCGAGAGACCAGCTTTAGAACATTCTGTTTAACTTCCAAGTGAGTATAATAACAGGACACCTGAATTCTTTCTAATGTTTAATATAATTGCATAAGAGAAGGAAAAACACTCAGTTTGTATTTTATTACACAGCTCTAAGACGAAATTACACCCCCCAGTATCCATCCTTACTTTACCAGTAGCAACCCACTTCCTCAACTTAAATAGGCCCAAACCTGTCAAACACGCAGAACCACCTAATTTCAGGAGATGCTTCGATATAAAGCAGGACAGCAACATCAATTCTTTTCTCTGAGCTCTTCCTGGCAAGAAACTATTGCCATAGATCAAACCAATTATTGAGAATAAATATTCCAAAACCCAGATAGGGCCGATTACAAAGGGAATTGCTCAACATAGCTTCTAATAAGAATATTAAGGAGCTTAAAAGATGTAAATCTGAACGTACCTCCTGTCTGCAGATCCTGAGAATAATTCTCTAGATGAGAAGGCTGGGCGACAGTCTCTTCATGGTGAAATTCAGGATTCTGCAATAGAATTTATCTTCATTTAGCAGTCTTAAACAGCACAATGCAGGAAAAGAAAGTAAATCTGATTATTCAGAGTCTTTGCCTGCTTCTTCACAATACTTCCTTTCTGTGATGTGACATGTTTATCCCTCTCACAATTAGGAGGAACCACTGAGCTCCTTCCCTAAATCTTAAACCAGCCTGGAACATCTCCACGGAAGCTGTGATCGTTGAAAGGAAGGAAACCAAGTGATAGAGCGCAGCCCTCTCTGCTAAGTCCTATAGTAAACTGGGCTCAGGTGTGAGCTGAGGTACGCGAGTCTGCAAAAGAACTCACACAGGTGGCAAACATCAGTTATAATGGTGCACCTCCCACCAGAAATGGACCTTTGACCCAATAGCAAATTGAAAGTTGGTTGATAGACGTTCCGCTATAATCCAGACCCATGAATATTTAAAAGAAAAAAAGAGACATGTTGTGATCTTCTTGATTTCCTCAATTTTTACAGGATAAAATAAGTTCTAGGGTCTACTGAGAAACACCTCTAATTACTGCCTCGGCCACCTTAGGGGAATAGGACAATGGCTTCTAATCCTAGCTTTTCCTCAAAAAATAAAGCTGTAGGTTCTAAATTGTCTTTTATTCAGAGAATATTATTCAGTTTTCTTAACGTCCATCCGGTAGGGAAGTTAAATAACTTGTCTCCAGGATTCTCTTAGATTGAGGTTTGATGATCGCAACTGAAGTCGAATAGCATCGGTCCAGAGAGAAGCAACTAAGGTCCCCAGATTTAACAAATAAAAACACGGAACACCCAGTTAAATTTGAATTTCAGATATACAAATATATTTTAACATAATTATGTCCCACATATACGTATTCCCAAATAGTGCATGGAATATAAGTATACTAAAAATGTATTTGTTGATTATCTGAAATTCAAATTTCACTGGGCACCCTTTATTTTTTCCGACAATTCTAGGAGCAACTTTAATTCAGAATGCTTCTTGGTAGACAAGTAGTGGGGAAAACGTTTGGTGCCAGTGTTGTGCCTAATCCTAGAAGGTAAAAGTTCTTCAAAGCTTTGGAACAGACCCAAATACCTTGAATCTTCAGTTCTCCAACCTGTGAATTGTGAGGTGCGCTATCGAAATGTTGTGTGGGTCTGCAAGGAGAAATTATTAAAAGAAATGATAGTCCATTACGATATAAGATAAACTGCAACATCCTTGACTTTTTAACTTCCTTAAATTGCTTGTGTATATCTCTTACTGACTAGCGTAATTAATTGTTAATACGTATAATGTGTAAGTAAATTAAGTGAACAACAACTCTTTAGGTGCATTCAGGTCCACTCTTGGCAGTCACCATGAACTCTCAGGTATAGCTCAGCAACTAAATAACGAGAAGGCATTTTCTCTTCAGCTTTGATGCATTTTTCTCTACCACATAAATCAACTGAAACTCATCTTGACACTCCCCCACCGCATCATTTTAATGTGGAAAAAAATAATGGAAGGAGATTCAAACCAGCTAATCCAATTGCTTTCTCAAGATACAGACTCCTTAAGTGTAGCCTCAGACTATGTCTGACCTCTTGAACTCACAGAGGGGAAATTAAGGCAGAAAAACCTAGCAGTTCAAATGGCTGCAGCTTCAAGACGTGGTAAGATTTAATCTCTGAGGTTCCCTAAGGCAGATAAGGTTGAGCAAAATAACCAGAGAGTAACATGCTGAAGAATGGTTTATTTTTAAGGACTGAAAATGGCCCCAAACACTAAGCATTTAGGAGGGACAATGCTATAGAAGTTCAAGGTTATCATATTAAGTTATTAAAGCATAATGACATAGACAGGTAACTCATCAGGGAGAGGTGAGTAGAGTGCAAAGCAAAAAACCACAAGGAATCTTTCACCTTAGATGACTTTAACGTACCTCAAGGACATCATGGTGGACATAACACCTTATCTACCTCAGACTTACTTTCATCGCATAGTGGATCGGGGCGCTTTTCTATTTCTTAATATTATTGATTGGCTTGAACAAACCAAAAAGGAATTCGTTCCCCTGAGTAGTCTCCCGAATGTGCCACCCAGGAAGCCTTACCACGAAGTTAAAAGCCCCTCAGCATAATTCCCCGTGTATAATTCCACGACAGGTCTAAAACCTGGCCTCTCCTCGAGAAGGCCTTGGAACCTCATGTTAATTTTCACAGCTGGAATATTCCACCGCTAGGGTATTTCAAATAATTAAATCGTAACTAGGATATAAATATGTGAGAAAGATAAAGATTCTCAAAATATTGTACATATTCAAGAATCACGTGGGGGAATGTGGTATAAAGTGCAGATTACCAATGTCCATCCATCACAGACATTCTGATAAGGTACGTCTACATTTTTCTGGATTTTGTTTTGTTTTGTCTTTCATCATGCACATAATATTTACTGATCATGTAGTGTGAGCAATGTAACCTGCTAAGCACTGGAAGTTCAGAATCATAAATTATACTATTTCCTCTCAAAAGTTTACTGTCACTTGAGCATGTTATTTCTCAGAGCAGACCTATAGGGGACAGGTATTAACCCTGCTTTACAGAAAAGAAAGTGAGGTCCAAAAAGACCAGAGAATATACCCAAAGACACATAGCTAGTATGTGCAGAAGTCAAGTTCACAAACACGTTAGTTGGTTCATTCATTCACTCATTATGTCTCTCACCTCTTTTGTAACTACTTTCCTCCGAGACCCCTTCACTCTCTCACTCTGGGCTACTTAGTGTCCTCTGAACCTACTAGACACATACCCGCCCCAGGACCTTTGCTTTTTCTATGCCTGAAGCATTCTTCCCCATTATCTCTCTACTCATTCCTTCCCTTCCTTCAGTCTTTAATCAAGTTTCACCTTCACAATAAGACCTGTGACCATATTATTTAAAATTGCAAGCTTCCTCTCACCTGGAATGCCCTGTCCTCCTTCCCTACTTTTCTGAAGTGTGATGTTTAATGGATGGATGAAGACACTCCATCTAACAAATATGTGCACAGGACAGCCTGCACAACAAAGAGTTATCCAGCCCCAAATGTCAATAGCGCTGAGGCTGAGAGGCCCTGCCCTAGAAGAACGCTTCTCAAACACCTCCATGAATCAATACCTAGAAGGCTTGTTAAAATTTGTATTGTTGGAATGCACCCCCAAAGTTTCTGATTTGTCAGGTAGGTCCAGTGTAGGGCCTAGAAAATTTACATTTCTACTAAGTATCCAAGTAAAGGAGATGCTGTTGGTCCAGGGCCTACAGTTGGAGAACAATTTAGTAGAACAAATGCTCCATAAAGCAGGGATTTTGGTCTCTTTTACTCATTGCTGTTTCCCCAGCAAGAGAGCGTGGCATACTGTAGTTACTCAAGTTTCTAATTTTTTAATAACAGACCCACCCCTCCTGCCTCCGACAAGGTGATTCTGACACCACTGATCTTTGCAGTATACACTGAGAAACAAGAGTTGTTTTTGTTTGTTGTTATTTTGGCAGCAACTTTTAGACCCCTTCTATTTCTGTTGACTCTTCAGCTCATTTACTACCAACAAAAGAAGTCTGATGAGAGTTGATGCATTAGCCCAGATGCACCCAACTGTCTGCCTGGGGGATGCTCAGATTACATCTCCACGGCGAGATCCCTACAAAACAAACACACTGCCAAACACAAGTGCCCGCGTTTTCTGTTTTTTTATGATGGAACTACATGGTCCTATAACCACCTGTCAAGCAATTCCCGTTTTCAAAAAGTAAGGACAGAGAATTCACACACGTGCGCACACATGAACACACATACACTTAGTTTTTAAATCTGATGCTTGAGTGAGGTACCTAGCATTTTAACACAACAGGACTTGGTGTGTATTCTTGAAGTTACTTGTACTTCCATAACCACACCTATGGCAGTTGTTTGCTCACAGACAGTGTCTTCCAGGTACTGCCAATGATTTCTCCTTACATCATTTTCTGGGGGAATATTAAGTTCAGTTCTTTTTATCTTGTGCCCAAGGCCAAGAATGAAACGATTGGTCTCCATAATTCAAATATGTCTGATATCTTAGATTCAATTGCTCTGTTTAAGACAGGTATTTAATGAAGAACTGGTGAATGAGAAGTTTAATGGCTAAAGTGAAGACACTTCATCTTACAAATCTCTTTTTACTCATGTGGAATCATCAGCCAGTGTTATTGATTTGCATTTACTGACTGAACTTTCTATTGTTTTCAGATGTTAGTATCCTCAGCTGGTACCTGCAGGCTATTAGTTTCAGGGTTAAGCTTGCTGTCCTGAAAAACCAAAGCTTTCCCTATTGAATTGAGAAAGCTGAAACATCCATGATAGCCTGGAGGATCCAACACATTTCAGAGAGTGAAAAACTATTTCACTGATTGCCTTCATCTTACAACAATGAGAATCTACATAGAAATAATCAAAATCTTAAAAAATGAACACAGTTCACTTTTTTAAAAAAAAAATTATTGAGTTATAATTTACATACTATGGAATTCACCCGTTTAAGTGTAGAATGCAATGGGTTTTGGTAAATTTACAGAGATGTGGGGCTATCACCACTCTCTAATTATAGACCATTTCCATCATCCCAAATGGAAATCCCAAGCCCATTTGTAGTTACCCACTACCAGCCCCAGTCAACTCCTAATCTACTTGCTATCTCTATCGACTTGCCTTTTATGGGAATTCCATATAAATGGAATCATACAATATGTGGTCTTTTCTGCCTGACTTCTTTCACTTAGCATATTGTTTTTGAGGTTCAGCTATGCTGTAGCATATATCAGTACTTCATTCCTTCTTATTGCCAAACAGTATGCATCACATAGATATATTATAATTTGTTTATCCATTCGCCAGCAGATGGACACTTGTTTTGTTTTGTTGTAGCTATTATGAACAATGCTGCTGTGAACATTTGTGTATAAGCCTTTATGTGGACATATTTTCATTTCCCTTGGGTAGATTCCTAGAAGTAGAAGCTCTGGATCATATGGTAAATATACGTTCAACATTTTAAGAAAATGCCAAACTGTTTTCCAAAGTAGTTGCACCATATTGCAATCCTACCAGCAACCTATGAGGGTTCCACTTTCTCCATATCCTCTCCAACACTCGTTATTGCTATCTTTTTTTACTATAGCCATACATGGTTCACTCTAAATGTTGAAATGAGTGATTTTAAATTTGTACCACAAATATAAAAATACACAACATTCATTGAGGGTCTACTCTGTGTAACGTTCTTTAAATTATTTCTGTTAACCCATCATTAACAATGAGATATCCTCCATAGTTTACAAAAAAAGAAGGCTCAGAAAGGTTAGACATTTGCCCATGGACTCCTAGCGGCAGGTGGCAGAATCTGGATTCATTGCCGGATGTGTGACACAAAACTTAAATACAAGATTTATTCATGTAGAAGTCAAAACATATTTGAAATATATGCATAGACTTCATTTTACTAATCTTGGCCAAGATACTTCTGCTAATGTCATTAAAAAGAGGCATCAACAAACAATAAATTCAACACTTTCTAACAACTATAGATTTTCTACTAAAGTTCTAGATAACAATTTCAGCTCCAAATTTTCTCTTCAAAAGTCAAATCCCATAGTTGTAGTTTTGATTCAGCATTTAACTAGAAAGATATTTATGACAATCAAAACTCAAATGAAACACACTTCATAGCAATAAAATTGCTCAATGGTTTTTATTAACTGTACTGAATCATTTGCTACTATCTAAAGATGTGAAATCTGACATCTACTGTTCATGTCTGAGTACTCAAAAAACATTTATTGACAGTTTCTGAAGTCCTGTCTTGGTTGAAGAGTAGTGATGTTTCATCTGGCTCACATTCCATTACAAATAGGCTCTTGGCAGAATGGTGATGGCCAAAGTCACTGGATGGAACTGCTCTAGCTCAAAATCTTTAACTCACTCTTCTCTGTCCACACGTCTTGATCTAGGCACTCTCCTACCACCAATCACGATTCCATCTAATTTGTGCATTGTCATTCAAAAGGTCATCCTATTCTCTCAAAGCATTGTTCTCTCCTTGAAGATGCTCTGAACGCTAACTAGAAATGCTCAATGTTTCAGAACAGATATTTTATTCCCTTTGGATTCATCATTTGATCTGTTTGACCCATATGGTTTGCTAATGAATACTTGTTTCTCTGTTTTGTTTTAGAATATCTGCTGATATAGATCGTTGCATCTCCAAGTATGGTCCATAGACCAGCAGCATCAGTATCCACTGGGAATTTGTTAGAAATGCAGAATTTCAAGCCTCATCCCTAACCTACTGATCAGAATCTGCCTTTTAACAATCTCCCCAGGGGATTCCTCTGTGCTAGATGGTTAACTTTAGGTAACTCCCAGGTCTAACCCACAGACCCAGAACCTCACATTACCCAGCTGAAAATCTGCCCCCACTAGGAGTAACATCGAGGGACATTTATCATTCAGAAAGCACTTCCTTCTCTCTGCATAGATTTCTTCCCTCTGCCTCTGTTTAAACATGCTAAAGCCACTCTCCTTTAAACAACAACAAAAATCTCTTGACCTTGTTACCCCTGTGAGGAAGAGTGCACTATTGTTCACATTTATCTGCTTCCTCTCTCTGTAGGAGTATTAAACAGTCCCATCCTGTTGAACCCAGGTTTGCCTATATGAATTGCTTTGGCCAATGAAATGTAAGCAAGGGTGATATGTGTCCTTTCCAAGCAGAAGCTTTAAGAGTCAGTTGACGCCTTGTTCTCTCTCTCTTTCTCTCTCTCTCTCTCTCTCTCTCTCTCGTTCTCTCTCCACTATCACAAGACTGGCAGTGGCCCAGATGGAGAAAGCTTTGTCAACCTGAGTCCAGAGAGAAGACAACATGAGCAGAACCAAAGGTGACCTAGGGAAGGCAAGTAGATTTGCTGTTGAAAGCCACACAGATTTGGGGTCCATTTGTTGTAGAATACTTTAGCGTAAGCTGACTGATATACCTTGAGTCACTATTGTTTTTCCCCTTTTCAATTAAAGAAAATATAGGGGAAAAAAAGGCGCCTAGAGAGAGGAATCTTACTGCGAGGCACACTTACATCTGAATTCTCTAGAATTTAGGTTGTTCTCTGCCAACTCTGCCAGATTTTTTTAAGCGTTATCATTCTTCTTATTTCCAAATTCCTCCCAGTCTGCATAAATATTTTTTATTTCCTTACAGCAGGGATAGCAAATTTATTCTATAAATGTCCAGATAGTAAACATTTCTGGTTTTGTAGGCTACATGGTCTCTCTCATAATTACTCAAATCTACCGTGGGATCATGAAAACATCCTTAGAAACTACATAAATGAACTGGTGTGGCTGTACTCCAAAAACACTTCCCTAGTCCAAGGTTCAAAACTTATGGGTTATTCTTAACTTGTCCCACACTCTAATGCCCTCTAAACTAAGCCAAGCATTAAGTACTCACAAAACCACAGAAATTTCACCTGAAGAGGTAATAGACATCTTTCAACCCTATAATTTATAAAGAAATTGTTACCCAAATAAATTTAAAAGGCATGTCAAAAACAGAAGTCTACTTAATGTTCTGCATGCTGAAGTATCGAAGTATTTACTTTGAAATGCATAAAAAAATAAAATGGATTGATGAATGGGTAAACAGATAGATAGAGAGGCATGTAATAAAGCAAGGATAGTAAAATGTTAATTGTAGAATACAGATGGTGGATATCTGGATATTCACTGTAAAAGTCTTCTAACCCTTCTATATACTTGAAATTTTTCATAATAAAATGTTGGGGGAGGGGAAGTATGCCAAAGCTAAAGTCTATAAATCTTACATATAATCAATTGATTTGTGAAGTATAATTCCACTTGATAAATATCCCATGGAAATTTATCCAGCAGAGTTTGAAAAACTCATTTAAATAAGGCCTTGAGACGTCAGCTCAAATACTTCCATGTTCATTCAATAAATACTTCTTGAGCCCCCAGTATATGCTAGGTTCTGGGGCACCTGGTAAAAGGACAGATGTGAAACTTACAGTCTAAAGGGAGACAAAAAGCAGCCAGCCCTTGGTGGTTTTGAAATTCTCTAACATCTTTTGTCTGTACCATTCATTAGGCATTTAATGTTTACCATGTTATATTTGAGCCTCCTTTTTCATGGAGTTGCAAACTCCTTGAAACACAGAGATCTGTGCACTGGCCTCAGTGTCTTATACATCATACCCAACAAATGACTGCTGCCATGTTTGTTCATAAAATGAAAACTCTGGATGCTGTATTTGAGAACATATAGCCTAGATAATGCTGTAGCTTCATTTATATAAAAGACAGACCTCTACCAACATAGTTCCAGCATTTGTTCAATGGCTGAAGGCAAATACCTTCACCTCACTAGGTGAGAGTAGAGTCAATAAATTCTCATCCTTGCACCATCTAAAGAGAGCCAGATATCAAGAGTATGGTTATGTAATAATGAACAGTCAATATTCATTATTGCTGGAGTTCCTATTTAAGAACTTTCCTACTCACTAAAATTTATTTGTAACCCCCAAATCAATACTTGTGGCACTTTCAAGGTCATTTGTGAAAATGCACAAAATCATGAAAAATTTGAGTCACCCTGTGTGCACAGAAGCTGAGGGTGAACAAGGCGATACTCTGCCCTCTCGTCTCAGCCCTCATTCCATAAAGAGATGTCCCCAACGGTCTTTTTAGTGCCACAATTTTCACATTTTTTGTGCTTTTTGCTGATTTCACTGTTTAAAGTGGTTTGCAAGCCTGTGGTAAAGGGCTGTCTAGTGGTCCTTAGTGCGAGAAGGCTTGATGCACCTTACATAGAAGACACATGTATCAGATAAGCTTTATTACATGCATAACGAGTTACAGTGAGGCATGAGTTACAATGCTGTTGGCCATGAGGTCAATGTTAATGAATGAACAATACATGTTAAATAAGGTGTCTTTAAGCAGAAACAATCATAAAACAAGGTTATGTATTGATCAGTTGACGAAAATGCTTTGACCAGAAGACCAGGAACCTAATCCTATATTTCCCTTAGGGGTAATTGTTCAGTATTTGCTAATTCAGGGTTCCAGGTGTCTATAGACCATAACTACCATGAATAATGAGAGTTGAATATACATCAAAACAACTTAATACATTATAAGGAACTCCTATGACAGGCAGCTTCTTGAGAGCCATTGCTAAGCTCTGCCACAGGCACAACCACTCTTACCTCGTCCATGAGCAGATAAGACATATAGCCAGGAAGACTGCATGGGGGGATATAAGCAGAACGAAGTAGACGTCACCAGGCAACAAAGCTCAGTGCTGCCTGAGTGGGGAGTAAGGAGAAATCACATAATCAACATCAAATAATTATTTCTTGTGATTTGGGTGGTCATAAGGTGTAAACTGGTATACCTAAATACAAACACAATTTATGATGATCTTAAAGGTCACGCTGAAGCCTGATTTTTTTTTTGTAAGTAACTCTCTAGCACACCCTGAAGTAAAAGACAATCAATCATGGAAACAGATGGGATACAGAATGCGCTGCTGTGTTGCAATTAGTAAAGGGGGATATGAATAAAGCAAAACTCATTATGCTGAAAAGCAGAAGCAATGCAAACAGCAAAGGACCCTGTGGTCGACCACAGCTGTAAACCAAAAAACGAATGCACCATTCGTGAGGCAGAGACAAGACCCAAAATGACAGATACACCATCCCAGGTCATTTGCAGATGCTCAGTCCAAACAAGGAAAAGTATTAAGCAGTACTCAAACATGAACCGAGAAATCAATAGGCTTGAGAATGTTCTATTCACGGCTCAACAGCAGTCTCCTGTCCTTATAAAGAACAGTTTTTTAAGGAGTATTTGGGTTTGATGAGTTAAAGACCTACAGCCTGGAAGGGTAGAGATTTATTGATACTATGCATTTGAAGGCAAAACCCACAATCTGAAATGGCCCTAAAATTCTCCCTGGATTTGTCAGGGCTGAGGAGCCCATCTGTGGTGTAAATGGCTACGGGGCATCCCTGCTTTATCTGCACATAGGCCAGCTCTGTATCCCAAGGGTGACATACTGCCTTGCTACTCAAAGTGTAGCTCACGGACCAGCAGCTGGACGTCACCTGGGGGCTTGTTGGAAATGCAGACTCTCCAGCTCCAACCCAGAAGTACTGAATCAGAGTTTGCATTCTAACAACATCTCCAGATGACTCCTCCTTTAAAGCTGGAAAAGCAATGGCCTGCAATTAGGGTGACCAACCACCCAGGGCCTGGTGTAAGCACTGAAAGTCCCGTTCTCTGAGAAACCTCTCAGACTGAGGCAAATCTGGACAGTTGGTCACCCTATTTATCCCAATAACACAACCAAAGGAAGTTCTCAGTAGGAAGACTTGAGACCTCCAGCCGCTTAGGGATCAGTGCATGCTGAAACAATTTCCCAGGCTTTATTTTGGAGGCACACTTGGTTTGCATGGTCCTCCCACAAGGAAAGCAAAATAAAGGGAGAAAGATTCATGTGAAAAGCTGAAACTTTGAAGAACAATCTTCCTCCACACCCAATCCTTTTACTCTAGGAGATAGCAGCCTAAGGAATCCAGTTTGAAACTGAGCAGAAAGAGACCAGGAGACATGCTCCAGGAGCCTAGCACCATTCTAGTGGATTGGTTACATCATCACCAGACCTTTCAAAGCCAGGGTCAGCTGCTCTAGTGCAATGGTTCTCAAACTTTAGCAGCATCAGGATCACTTGCAGGGCTGGTACACCGAGGCTGCTGGATCCCATCCTCCAACTGCCTGATTGAGGCGGTCTGGGGTGGGGCCCGACATTTTGCATTCCTAACATGTTGCCAGGTGATGCATACGCTAACCTGCTGGGATCACACTTAGTGAACCACTGCTCTAAAAGCCTCAGCTTCTCCATTCTGGGGAGAGGGGACAGCAAACAGCTGCCTTATTCCATGCCCTGTTCTCCAAAAAACAAAGCAAAACAAAACCCCAACAATGGAGCAATGTGGTATTGTGCTACTCAAAGTGTGGTCCCAGACCAGCACCAGCCAAATCACATAGGAGCTTGTCAGAAATGCAGACTCTCAGGCCCCCGTGCAGACCTGCCGTGTCAGGATCCATATTTATCTAGAGCCCCTAGTGACCTGCTTGCACAGTAAAGTCTGAGGAGCAATAGAGGGACTGTGCAGAGGTTGTTAAATCTGCCTCCTGTGTATAAAACAACTGCTTAATCTCTCTGGGCCCATTGCTATTCTATGCCCTTCTCTTCCTTTTCTTTTTTCTTTCTGCTTTTTCTCCCCAAATCCCCCCAGTACATAGTTGTATATTTTAGTTGTGGGTCCTTCTAGTTGTGGCACATGGGATGCTGCCTCAGCGTGGCCTGACGAGCGGTGCCATGTCTGCGCCCAGGATCCGAAGCAGTGAAACCCCAGGCTGCTGAAGCGGAGCGCGTGAACTTAACCACTTGGCCACAGGGCTGGCCCCCTTTTTTTTTTTTTTTTAATTTTAATCATAGAAGAAGAAAGTTCATTGCTTCACAGCTACACAGATTCATTGGGCAGAATGGATAAAACAACCTATTATCTATTGCTGACAGTGAAGGAGCATTTGCACTGGCTGGAGGAACATACGGTCTGCTCTTTCCAGGGAAGGAGCTGCTCAGGGGAAGCCACCACAGTCCGCTAGGGACATCTGGACACAGCCAGCACTCACAGCTAGACCTAAAAATCTCTGCCCTTTGCGACAGTTCCTGCAGCCTCCAAATGAGGGGCGGCATTTACCGGCTGCAGCTCATAGGAAGGTTTGATTCCTACCTGTTTATCTTACTAAAAAGCAGCGTATTCCCTTCTGCCAACAGGTTATGCTGCTGTCACATTTTCCTCCTCCACTTCACTTTTGCCACTAACATAAGGCCACACATCCTGTAATTTCTTCTTTGGATTCCCTGAACTAGATACCAATTCTCCTGCAATTTTAAAAAAAAATACTAATGGCTAATATTTACAACACATGTTATGCTCCAGATATCGTCTTAAACACTTAATATCCATTATCTTATTTACTCCACACAACAACCCAGGAGGTTGCTACTATGATTAGTCTCATTTTACAGATTAGGGAATCTGAGACACAGAGTGGCTAACTAACTTGCCCAAAGTCACCCAGCAGGCAGATTCCAGAGCCAGCACACTAATAAGATGTTAAACCTTCATTTTTGTCTTATCTTTTCTTTCTATAAAAGTCTAGCTTTTTAAAAATTATAATAATGGAAAGAGTGTTGCATGCAGAAGGGATCTTGTTGCACTAGACAGAATCTGTCTTTCAAACTGTGTGCATCTCAGCTTCCTCCTGCGGTAGGTAGGTAGGATCAGAGAAAGCACTCTGCTTGTCACCGAGGGATTGTGTGTGTCTGTGCCTGCACCAGGTAAGCTGCAAAAGCACAGGATGAAGACAATGATCAAGGGGATGATAATCACCAAAAATAATTCATTAATTCTCACAACATCCTTGTGAAATACAGGAAATTGAGTCTGGATTCATTGTGGGCAACCATCAAAATGTGGCATGCCAAGATTCTATTCTTGCTCTTCAGGTGGGTGGAGGGGAACCTTCTGCTGCGGAGAAGAGACTCTCAAGAGTGGGAGGGAAGCCAAATCTCTCTGAGGAGTTACAGGAGAAAGACAAAAAATGTAACAGGGCAGTTCCTACATGTTCAGCAGCCATGATGAATGTATGATCACCAAAACTGGCACCCAGCTAGGTTGCATTTCCCAGCCTCCTTCGCAGTAAGGCATGGCCGTGTGATTCAGTTTTTGATAACGGAAGGGGAGCACAAGTCATGCATATCCTCCTCCAGTTCAACCCCATAAATACCTCCCATACATAGTCCTCTCTCATGTCCCATCTGCCAACTGGATGTCAATACCCAGGGCAACCTAGGAAACCATGCATGGAAGATGGCAGAGCGTTTGTCGGCCTGGGTCCCTGAGTGACTGCACAGAGCAATTGTTCTCACCAACTGCTCCTCATCAGCCCATATATGCCATCATTACACTGTTATCTACATATTACATAAAATTTAATTGTATTAAGCCATTGAAATATGGGGATTTGTTTGTTACTATAGCTGGTATTAGCCAAACTAGTGTACTCACCAATGTCCCTTTTACCCAAAAATCTCATGGATTCTACTTTAAATGTTACTCCAATTGTTGTAGACTCCCATGAACAAAGATTCCATCTAAGTTAGAATGGAAAGATATCCTTAAAAGGATAAGGGGGATTTTACTCTAATATGTGTGTTAATCTTCCTGACTTCCATCTGGATCAGCCATGCTGGATAAATGAGAGTTTTGATTATTGGATAGAAGAATAGGAAGAGAGATTTTGCAGCAAGAATGGAGGAGGAGTTTGCTGAAGAGGAAGACGTTGGTCATTCTGAGTTCACCAGATTTCTGAGACTAAAGCAGAGCCAGAAATTGAGGTGGGATGGCTCTAAAAGGAAGTCTGCTGACTTGACAGTTTTGCTAGGACTGGCCTCAGGAGATGGGAGAAAGAAGAGTGTTAGGAGTGCTAACTCACTGGGGAGGCAGGTTCCAGATCTCAAGGGTCCAGGGACCTCGGTGTGAGCTTCACTGATACACACTCTGGTTATAGGTTGATAAAACTTGATCTAAATACATTTATCACAATTTTACAGATTAGAAAGTGCCATCTTTGATTTGCCCAAGATCCTGCACTATGATTCATCTCCCAAACCTTCAAGAGCCTAGTTTCCTGCTCTCACAGTGCTCAAGGCGGCAAGCCCTCTCCAGCCATTCCATCTTTCTCTGGGTAATATCAGCTCCCCAGCCTCCCCCTACTGAAACCATACCCTATGCCAGCCTGTGTACCAGCAACTTTGAAATTGGAAACCAAAAGAGAAATTTTGAGACATGCCAGTTAGTCACAGATGTGGGAAAATATGACCCTGGTGCACTGCCATTGTATCTACTCCTTTGTCCCTTCTGAGCAAGAAAGACTATCACCAAAAGCAAACAGCTCCCAAAGCATTGTGACACTAGCCTTGCCAGGCAGGGAAAAGAAAGAAGAAGGGAAGCTCCCTGTCCTTTGTTCTGGCTGCACACATCTGACAGGCTTTCAGAACCTCAGCAGATCTCCTGGCAAGAACAGCGGTGAGTGAACCCCTCCTCCCCATTGGGCACGGTAATGCCTCCTGGCAAAGACCTCAAGCACATTCATCTCTCTCCAGGCCCTTCTAGGGCTGCTGTGCGTCTGCAGAACAGATGGGAGAGTCTGCTTGTCTGACTGTTGGCTGTTTTATTTCACTCAATAAACATTTATTGAGGCTCTACTTGTGCCAGGCCCTATGTTGAGGGATGTTCCATTGACATGTGTGGAAGCGAGCGTGCACTGATCTGCCCCAAGGTACAGGTGCTGACAGAATACCTGTGCATGTGTCTATCCCCCCAAACATCACCAAGACAACAGGTGAAGGGTGAAAAGGAAGGAACAACCAACCAATAGCACAGTGAAGCAACTTTGTCAGGGGAGAAATGTCCTGGTCAAGCTCAGTGTTTCTCAAACTTTGCTGTGCATGCAATCACCTGGGGACCTTGTTAAAATGCAGGTTCTCATTCAGCAGGTCTGGGGTTGGGCCCAAGATTCTGCATTTCTAACAAGCTCCCAGGTGATGCTGATGCTGCTTATTTGAGGATCATACTTGAGTAGTAAAAGGCTTATCGAACTTTCGTGCTGATATCTTAGTTGGCCGTTGTGTAGTCAGGCAGGTGGTATATATTTGATTCAAATCTATGCATGCCCTTGGAGGGAATGCATATATGGAACACACCTTATAATGAGTCTGTAAGGTGCCAGGTACTTTGCCTATGTAAAAATCAACAAATTCTCACAGGTAGGTGCTGTTACATCTCTTTTACAGGAAAGAAAATAAATTCAGACAATGAAGTAACTTGTCTGTGGTCACACAGCTAGTAAGTAGTAAAGGTAAGATTTGAAAGAAAGTCACCCCACCTTTTAAAATCCATTTTTACCGACTCCTCTATCTGTCCCCTCATCCATTTAGACCGACTCCTGTCTGGAAATAGTCTTTGAAGTGCCAAAGATTTAGAAATGGGAGCTGCCTCCACGTGGCCCTTGAAACTCAGTAAAATCTAATATGTGATTCTCTGCTCAGCAGCATTGCCCAGTTAATTCGATGTTTAAAAACACAGCTATCATTAAAACCTCTTGGTGGATGTTATAAAAAAACCACCACCACCAAATTAGCTGGCTTTCCCCTCCTGGCAAATGACCTGACAGCAATGAACAGGTATCAACATCTGGAAGGTGATGGATTTTTGTCATGTCAGAGCAAAACAATAATACTAAAGGCCAAGGGCAAAATTCCTTCCACTGTAGGAGAAATACTGTGAGGACTATTTACCAGGAGACCTTTGGCACAGACCAGCAGTCTCCGGAGAACGAACGTATGACGATTGCTATGGCAGCCCAGCCAAGTATTCAAAATATATTGGGTTTCATGCTTAAAGAATTATGTTTATTGTTTCCTCTAATCAATTTTACTTCACAAAATAAAGAGTGATATATCACTCTTAAGTTCTCGGAAGAAAGGAGTGTCAGAAACCTTACAAATAAAGTATGTGTTAAAGAAAATGGGTATAGAGTGGGTTCTTAACTGAAGAGAGGATGTATGGCCTACTCTTTGAGCTCATAGGAAATCATGACCTCGAAAAAGCACCCATGATTTCTCAAGAGAACTATTACTTAACAAAATCTCCACAATAACAATGAATAACGGTCTGCCAAAGAATATAAATAGAAAAGGATTTAATATATATCCCATAGTCATGAGAATATTGGCCAACGGAGTCTGGTGCTAATAAGATCACTCTCTCAACCCCCAAATCAAATTTCTCACACAATAATATTCATATTACTAACTCATATAAGGAGTAAAGATAATCTGCTATAATTTGTAGCCCGATTGGCATTTATTTTTCTATAAGGGAAATAAAGAACTCAAAATGATAAAATAATTCCATTTTGAAGTAGTTTTTAATATGCTTATCTAACTATAGCTTTGAATTTATAATGGGATAGTTTCCATGTTTTATATCTAACTACAATGAATCTCTGATAAGAACTAAAAATGGAAATAACCTGAATTATTTCCCATCATTTGCTTATTTCCATAACTGTTGCCAGTCTTGGGCAGTTCTCAATCTTTTCCCTTCCTACTTCATTCTATTACTCTCAAGAATGTTGCTCAATAGAAAATTGAAGGATTTTCTTCAAAAATGGAGGATTCTTAATGCATCATTAGGCCTTTGAAGCACGAAAATAGACTACATCAATTAAAAATGAGGGTCCAGGAAAATATTTCCTGTCTTCTGATTAGTAAAACTAAAAAGGTGCCATTTTTCAATAGGTTCTTTCATATAAAATTTTATGTATCACCTCCATGTAATAATATAAAAGACAATGGATATAAAATTCACAAAATACATGCATTAATAAAGGCATTGAAAATAATTTCTAAAATTTTTATATTTTATACTTTCTAAACTTACTGCATTTCCATTATCATTAATAGATACAAAACTCCTATTTACAATTATAAAATGTTTGCCAATGATTTCACTATAATAATAAACCAATTTTTTAGTTGTTCTTCGTTATATAAAAAAAGACTACTAGGATTAGAATTATGTAATTGTCTTCTCTTGGTCTAATTTTTCTACTCATCTAAAATATGAGATGGAAATAATAGCATTCAATTTTGATTTTTGGGGATATTATAAATTTGGTTTAACTTTTTTTCCTTGAAATCTAGCTCTAAGCTTGACCTTAGTAAAATACTATATGGTATTTAACAGTCATGAGAACTGCAACACACCTTCTGGAATATCCTCAATTCAGTGAGGACTTTCTAATTCACTGCAGCAGTTTGAGAAGGTTATGGTAACCCTCATCCAAGCAGCAATTCTGACCAGTTACAAGTACATGGCCACATGCCATGACCAAAGAACAGGGTTTGTGTAGACATTTTTATATACAATCTATGTTGATGTTATCACTAGAGTTATGGCAGATAAATTCCATTTTTTCGAATTGTATTTTAAAGTCTTACATAATATTTTTAGAAATATAATCTTAGGTGGAAAAATTAGAAAAACTTCCAAGGAGTTGTTCAGTTGCATGTACAAGAACCAAAGTTCAAGAAAGCACATGGTTGGGGGATGGGAGCTGGCCTGGCGGCACAGCGGTTAAGTGCCCACGTTCCACTTTGGTGGCCCAGGGTTCGCTGTTTGGAATCCCAGGTGCGGACATGGCACCACTTGGCAAGCCATGCTGTGGTAGGCGTCCCACATATAAAGTAGAGGAAGATGGGCATGGATGTTAGCTCAGGGCCAGTCTTCCTCAGCAAAAAGAGGAGGATTGGCAGCAGTTAGCTTAGGGCTAATCTTCCTCAAAAAAAAAAGAAAAGAAAAGAAAGAAAGCACATAGGTAACTATTTGTTTTTGTCTGGTTGATTATCTTTGTCTTTTAGAGCGTCACCCAGATACTGGGTCTCCAGCTAAAAAATACCATCATGATGCTTCTATTTAAGATCTTCGTGGATTCTCTCACCACACCACTGCCATACTGCTCTCCAAAATACTTTGCAGGAACCTGAATCAGTGTGTGTACCACAGTGTATTATGGTGTTTATCTTCCTAGCTAGAAGCTGACTTCCAAGAGGTAAGGCACTGCGTCACTGTTTGTTTTGCTTTTCTCTCTCGCACCTAGCATATCTGATAAATTGATAAATATCAATAAATATTTATTAAATGATTCGGTAGTGGCTGTGCTGAATGTCATCTTCACATTCTTCCTTCCTCTTACTCATGCCAGACCAAAGAAAATGGCCCAGTAGGGAGAGTAGCAAATACTAATCATTAGATTCCAAATCTATAAAGAGTATTTATACACTCTGCCTCAAGGAATCCTTTCAAGCCCACGGTGAGCTAGAGAACTTGGCTTTTGTTTCATACAAAGGGAATCTAAAGCTCAGAGAACTTGTGTGTATTTCCCATATTCATATGGCTTGGCTGGAATGTCATAAAAGCAGTACTTGCATCCAGGTCCTTAGGCACCAAATGCAAAAGCATTGCTCTAAAACCACAGCAACATCCATACTGAGGATTTCTGGGAAAGAGGAAACCCTCATCAACCTCAACTAAGGCAACAATGGGCTCAGAAGAGATGAAGCACCAACCCAGGATTCAGATTCTAACTATACCATTCCTTTACAGCCTCATCACTTCATTTAATAAGGGACAGATAAACATTGGTCCTTTCCAGGAAGTTACACAGTTACACAGTTATCCAGGCAGTTTTAAATCCACAGCATGAGCACTGATGGCAATTGATAAAAGGCTGGGTGCCCCAATCTAGAATCACGGATAAGAAGTCAAGTGCTTTCAATGCCTCCATCCATTTAATCTGCACAACCACCTCTGAGTTAGGTGCTAATGACCCCATTTTGGAGGTGAGGAAACTAGTCTCAGAAGTGAAATAATCCTGCCAAGCTTGCACGTATCTGGTGAGTGGTAGAACCCTAATTTAAAGTCCAATTAGTTGGACTCGTAGAACTCTGCTCTCAACTATTACACCATCCTATCGCCCCCTACTCCGACACACTTGGAGATATTTACAAAAACCTTATGAACCTCAAACTCAATCTGTAGAACAAATCTTCTGGGCCTCTTCATGCACTTTGACACAGTGTAAAAGAAATTCCTCTTTTAAATCAGTATTTTTAAAGGATATTCTCACTATCTCTAAAGACAAGTGTAATTTTCTGCAGACTGGGATCCATATTTGAATTATCCAAACTGTGCCTTCACATTCTTTCAAATTCAGTGGATAATTCATCACACTCTTTCCTGATCCCCTTTGCTTATGCAAACCTGAGGAGCATAAACCAAGAAAAAGCAGTATTCCAAATACTCACACAAGGTTAAACACTAGGGAAACAGCATCTTAGCATTAATTATCTTCCTTGCTTTTTTTTTCTTTTTATCATAGTGTAACAAAAGTGGACCACAATGTCACATCTGGAAGCTGAAGCCAAAAACTTCGTAGTCTTACTATGTTGGAGCACTTTAATGTCTTTGTCAATGCCAATTCCTAAATTGAGTATATTCTGTCATACTGAACACTTTTTTCCCTAAATATGTACTTTACTCAGTATGAGGAAAACCATAAATCGCTAACTGGCCGTCCACAAGCCAAATTTATTCCCCAAATATATTAAGTTTTGGTGCTCCTGTTATTTTTAATTTTGATTTAGTTAGCATTTCAAAAAACCCTGGAGATTTCACACAGATTTCCAGATTCACACAAAAACTCAGATTTCTAAACCCTCATTTCAAGTCAGACATTTGTCATTACCAGGCTGAAATTGCTCCAGAGCAAAGCAAGTACCTGATGCTGAGTAAGGCTACCCTCTCTCACGTGCTTAATCCCGATGGCTATTGCCACACATCCTGGCTGCCTCCCTTCTTGATTCCTGACCCCAGAAGGCATTTGAATGTTCTACCCCAGGACATGAAAATTTCCTTCTTTATTTAAGCTTGCTTTTTGGAGGCCATGTCTTGCAAAATTAAATAATTGAGTTTCGTTTTGTTTAATACTGTAGGCGTCTTTAATCTGCTGTGGCTCTATTACAGGATATACTAAAAGAATACCACTTTCTCCTTCACCAAAAGTTTATAGGTTTTTCAATCAATCTAGTTGTCATGTCATCTAGTCTGACTCAGTTGACACAGATATTCCCAAAGGTGGATCTCATAGACCCTGTGGTAGGCAAAATTTTGGCCCCCATATCTTTTACTCTCTGATGTCATTCCCGTGAATATGTTACCTTATTTGCAAAAAAAGACTTTGCAGATGTAATTAAGATTTCTGATCAGTTGACCTTAAAATAGGGAAATTATCCTGGATTATCTGGGTGGGTCCAATCTAATCACATGAGCCCTTATGAAGCAGAGAACTTTCTCGGGCTGAAGGTAGAAGAGATGTGGGAAAAGAAGTCAGGGAGATTTGAAGCACAAGAAGGATCCAACCCACTGTTGCTGGTTTTGAAGATGGAAGGGTCCACGAGCCAAGAATGCCTCTAGAAGTTGAGAATGATCCCAAGCTGACAGCCAGCAAAGAAATGGGGACCTCCGTCCTATAAACACATGGAACTGAATTCTGTCCACAACATGAATGAGCCTGGAAGCAAATTCTTTCCCAGAACTTCCAGATAAAAACTCAGGCTGGCCAATGATTTTTGGCCTGTGAGATCCAAGCAGAGTATTCAGCCAAGTCTGCCTGGAATTCTCACCTACAGAAACTATGAGATAATAAACTTGTGATGTTTTAAGCCACCAAGTTTGTGTTAATTTGTTAAGGCAGTAATAGAAAACTAATACATGCCCATGGTCACTAGTGACCCCCGTGGGTAGTGTCAGAAAGGCTCCGAATGCATCATCCACAGCAATCAGTATCTCATTGTTGGTGTGACTTTGTCATTAATCATTTATGTTTCTAAGCCAATCATATTGATTTGGAGCCTGTATTCATTTTCTATCACTGACGTAACAAATTAACACAAACTACAAAATAAAGGGGCCAGAATTGTGTACTGAGAACATTAAGTAATATATAAATCACATGGAAACTGCACCTCTTCCATTTAAATTCTTCAGAATTATCTCTTTTAACTATAATGTTGAATGCATAGACGTGTGATGCAAGAAAAAGCTCTCTTCTCTAAGTCTGACTTCTTTATTAAATTATTTATCAAAAGAATACTACAATTGCCGTTGTATCAGGGAAACATTTGCTACAGTTTTAAAATTAAATACAGAGCACATTCACAGAAGCCATCAAAATGGGAGCTTCTGTTGTCAAACTTTGTTTTTCAAATAACATTTTAAAAGTAAGCTTTATTCTACTAGTGGAAAAATCTTAAGGAAGACAACATATTCACTCAGTGCAAGACTGTTTAACCTGTACTCATTCCTGAGATCAGTACCATTTTCAGCACAGGAGAGAGGGGACAGATGACCACATTACTCAGCTTTTAAAACCAGGAAGGTGTGGGATCTGCAATTAAACCTATCTTCCCCCAACTCTATGCTAAAGTTTTTTTATAGGATACATTGCTACCTGAAGTTATAGTTTTATTCTTCTACTTTATTGTAATAAATGTCTCCTAATAGAATGTCAGCCACAAGGGGCCAGTGACTTTGCCTTCTTGTTCACTGATGAACATCCAGCCTTTAGACTGAGGCCTGGTACATAGTACATTCTCAATAAATACTTGCTAAATGACTGAACAAATAAATGATGAAAACTCTAGGTCAGCATCTAGCAGTTCTGATATACTACTTTTATCCTATTCATCCACAATAGAAATTGGTCTTATGCCTTTCATTTCTAACCTTCATTTCTCCAGTGTCTCCATTAAAACAGTAAGTCTCTCCTTTATTTATTCAACAAACACTATTGAGCTCCTTGGTTATTTTCTGGTTCACTCAAAAGTCATCATTCACTCAACAAAAGAGGCCAATGGATGATGTCAGAAGGATAACAGGGAGCCAGGTCATGAAGAGCCTCCTAGGCCACTGGAAGGTCTTAGGCTTTTACTAAGAGTGAGAGGGGGGAAGCCACTGGAGGACCCTTACACAGTTAAGTGTTACATTCTGATTAACATTTGAATAAAGCTAATCTAGCTACTATGTGAGGCAACAATAGAAACAAGGTCACCAGTCAGGAAGCTATTGGAATACTCATGTTTTTTGACTGCCAGTGCTCTCACGTATTTCAAACTAGGTTCTGGAATGAACTTTGTTAGAACACAGGATTCATTTCAGGGGCCCTTGTAATACACTCAGAACCAAGTGCCAACTATTGTCTCCTTTATTCCCAGTCCTTCCACAGGCATAGCATCACGGGGCATTGCTTCTGCACAGAATCAAAGAGACTACCCAATTGCAATTGCCTCAGTTTACAGAAGAGGGTCCATTTTGCTCATTCCTTGCTCAAGGCTCATTTCACCTACACAATGCCACCTTATTTCTCCTCCGCTCAAACCTAGTGTTTTATACCATTCACTCGCACTAAAGACAAACTATGGTATGTTTATCCAAAAATTAAAAAGCGTATTTCCTTGAGAGAGGAAGAAGAGCAGGGAACCACTTAAGTCACCTAAGTCTCTTCAAAGCATATGATGCTTAGGTCATCCCACCCTGAAAATCCCACTAGTTTCAGGCTTCTGTGGTAACTACACTGGAGAGAGACACTACAATGAGCTGCCTTGACCATGCTTTCCTAGGAATCTAACCTTAAGATTTACCCAACTGACCTCCAACACAACTTGGGCACACAGTACTGATGAATGCCATTCTCCCCACCCATTGTTTCTTCCTAGTGTGTCCACATTAAACCAGACACTGGGGGCCGGCCCGGTGGTGCATCGGTTAGGTGTGCACGTTCTGCTTCTCAGCGGCCCTGGGTTCACCGATTTGGATCCTGGGTGCTGACATGGCACCGCTAGGCAAAAGCCATGCTGTGGTAGGCGTCCCACGTATAAAGTAGAAAAAGATGGGCATAGATGTTAGCTCAGGGCCAGTCTTCCTCAGCAAAAAGAAGAGGATTGGCAGTAGTTAGCTCAGGGATAACCTTCCTCAAAAAAAAAGAATATTAAACCAGACACTGTGGTTTCAGGGCATTCCTGAAGCTCACTATCAATACAAATGTATCAATAGATATAGAACTCAGGTGTTGCTGAGGAAGGGCCTCTTCAGCAGGATAGAGCACAGCAGCTAAGAAGATCTGAGGTGCCCTCCCATACTTTCAGTCCTGCATCCTTTGCTTAAGTAATTTAACCTTGCTTAGTCTGTTTCCTCACCTATAATATGGGCCTACTGGAAATGAGGAGTAAATAAAAGAATATGTATCGGCATTTAGCACAGAATCTGGCACATAGGAAGCATTCAATAAATATTACTTATCATCGTTATTTTAGTTGTCATCATCACTGTGAAGATGGACATGCACCTTCCTAAATGCTACTTGAGCTCAGGAAGCATGTGTGATACCTTTTATCACCTGGTGGTAAAGACCACCTATTGGGAAAAGGTCATACTAGAGCATGGTAGTATGGATCCACAAAGCAAATTTACCCATCCTTTTCTCCCACCTGTTATATGTCTATTTGTTGACATAGGGAAAACTGAGCCGAGAATGTTATGGTTCTTGAGACAAGTTTGAAGTGATGGATGCAAAGACCACAAGTAGATAAGGCCGGGGCAATGTGGCAGATTAAATCCTATACTGGTGGTAACAGCCAGGGCAAAATCTCATGTAGATTTTTCTGTTTTGTTTGTTTCTGCTTATACAAGAAGGTTGAAGAAAGACAATAAAAAGTATGAGGGACAGAAGAAGGGGAGAAAGAAAGGAAAGGAATAAGAGAAAGTGAAGAAGTAAACAGGAAGAACTGAAGAAGAGGAAGGAAGAACTAAATAGTGGAAGAGAAGGAAGAAGGAAGAGAGATAAAAGGAGAAAGGAAGATTACTAGAAGACCGAGTCCACAGCCCAATGTAATCCAAGGTAAAAGCCAGATTCAGTACCATAAGACTAACAGAGAATAAAAAGTGCATTTACAGCCGAACCAATTCTTACATTCCTGTGCCTGTTTTGTGATTGAAAATGATTCTATCTTTAGAAGATTGAAGCATAGACTTTTCTTGATCTTTGAGTTCCAACAACATCACTGAGAGAGCACTTGAGTCTTGTTTACATGGTTACACGGACGTCATCACTACCCTGTTGAAATAAAATCTTGCAATTCACAAATGAGGTGAACACAAAGTCAAGTGTACTCAAGAATGCCCATTTTTCTAAGAACACCAGCCTCTTAGCAACAGAGTGGAAGACAGGAATAGCAAAAAATTCTGGAGTTGACAATGATGATACATCCCACTCTAGTTATTTCGCTTACATTTTACCATTTGTCAAAAAAAATCTGTACTCCAACATTTTATGTGCTTGATAATCACTCTTAATTCTATTTCTAGATTAGCTTTTTGATTAAACATACTCTTCTGGCCAAGAGAAAAAATGAGCCATTCAAGATTATGATTAAACTTACTATCTTTAGAGGTAGAACTTAGTATCTGACTTCACTTTCCTAAATTTAAATGCAGGCATAGTATTCCAAATTTGACAAAGAGTTGACAACCTGAAATTCCATAGTCTGTCGTTTTAGTGTAGAAGTCAACCAAGCTTATTTCCCCACCCATAAAGGTCTTCCTCCTTACAATGTATCTATCCTCCTAGTATTAAATTGGTGGGATATCTTGCAAGGTAGATGCCTTTCTTTATTGATATCCAACTTTCTAGTACTAAATTGTGTGAAACGGATTTCACATAATATGTAAAATGCAAGTCAGTTTAGCTTTAAATAGTGATACTAATAATTTACAAACAAATCTACCATATCTGAACAAAAATAATAGGTGAGAGGTGATGTGGGCCTGGATTCTGGGGATTGCAATGGAAATGGACAGATGCAGATAGAGACAAGCAGGGGTAACAGTAAAAGATATTTATCAGTTGGTATGGACAGAGCACTGGCCAATCAGAACAGAGGCAGACTATAAACCACCAAAACAGGCAGGCCTACCTGTGTGTATCAGGTGAACACCCACCCAGAACACAAAGTACATGATGAAGAATTAAAAAATATGTTGGTGGTAAAAGGTAAAGTTTCTGCACAATTGGGTACGGTATGGTAGTGCCATTTCCCAAAATGACAAAGACTGAAGGGAGAACAAATTTAGTATGTTGGTGGCATTGGTAAAATAGACTTTAATTTCTAATGTAAGTTATAGTTGCTTATGAAACATCCAAGTGGGGAAGTTAAGGAGACAGTTGAATAGGTGTTTCTGTAGCTCAGAGGCCGGGTGTGGACTGGAGACATAAATTGAGATAAAATTTAAAACCATGAGAATGGAAAAAATTACTTAAGGAGAGAGGGGAAAGGCAGGAGTAGGGGGTCGGGGGGCGGAGAAGGAGATATGAGAGGGCCGACGATGGAGACCCAAGGTTGGAAAGATCCAACCTTCATTTAGAGATGGAGTAATGAAGGAGGAGCCAGATAAGAAATAATAAAAGCCTAATGAGGAAAACTTGAGATCTACAGTGTCACAGAAGCCACTGAAGTCACTGATGCCAAGAGAAGATGACTTATGAGGAAAAGGGACCATTCAACTCTTTCAAATGCTGCAAGAAGTTGAGTAAGATTGTAGCTCAATGGATCTAACCATATAGGGGTCGCCGATGATCTCAAAAGAAGTTGTTTCCATAAGAGGTGGAGGCAGAAGCCACATTGAAGTAGGATGGATAGTACAAGAGAGAGGAAGTGAAGATAGCATATACAGACAAGCCTCACCAGAAATTTGACAGTGACGTGGAACAGAGAAACGAAGTGAGGGATGCTGAGAATTACGGGATCCAGGGTTTCTAAGATGGAAGATGTTAAAATATGTTGACATGTAGTCTTCCCAACTCTGTGATCCAGAGAGAGATTACTTCCCTCATTTACCAGATAAGAAAACTGAGGCTCAGAGAAGTTAAGAAACTTGATCAAGGTCTCAAAACTAGTAAGAGGTAAAGCTGAAAGTTGAGCCCAGTCTATCCCATTCCAGATCCCTAGGATAGACTACTACTTCTTACATGTTATTATATTTATTTATCCATATAACTGTCTCCCTCACTTTCTAAATACAGGGACTGAGTCTAACTCATCCTTGAATCTCTAGCACCTAGTACAATATCTGGTAGTTAATAATAGGTACTTGGTAAATGTATGTCGCAGAAATAAATGAACTAACAAAAGTCAGATTTTAGCCTTTAAAACAAGAAAAAATGCAGAACTTCTCTACAGAACAATGATATAAAGAACAATAGAAATACAGAGAAATTGGGCAGTCTTTGAAATATTTGGACTATAAAAGTGATAACACAGAGAACTAGTGACTTTCTTTAAGGGTGAATATAACAATTAAACCTGCATTCAAAATCTACTTTGTTCACATGGTTGCATTTCTCAAGTTTGTAACTTGCAAAACTGTAAGAACTTGTCCTAATCTTACACAATCTTCACTATAATGAGCAGCTTGCCTGTCACTTCTTCTTTTCTCCCCCTACCCTTAAAATACGTACAAGGTCCTTATTTCCCACATGGAATCCATTCTCAGGTAACACTGATTTCATTGTGCTGTTCCACACTAGACCAGTATATTTGTATGAACCAGAAAAGGTGCATTCAATCATTGTGATATTCTGTGTGCCTGGCAAGAATAAATAGATTTTTTTAAACATTCATGTGATTGACTGATTCCTCCCAACCACTACACATTTTGCTCAGCTGTTTTGCTGGCATGTTACTTCAGATCCCTTTTAATACAGTTATTAGTTGTTCCCTTTATTGTATGAGTAAGGCAGTTCTAGCAAAGATCCTAAGGTCAAAATAATTCACAATAGTTTTATAACGTGTGAACTCTGATGTTTCTCTTAAAATGTTAATAACAAGTTTCTGCTGAAAGAATTTTGTTTTCAGCTTTCTCCAATAAACTCCTTCCTTTTCAATTTCAGAAAATTTACCCTTTGAAAGTCTAGATAGAAAAAAAGAGTTTTTCAGGTTAGCAAAATTGCTTCATGATGTAAGGTAGAGTACTTTCGTTTGGTTTGATTTGGCTTAGATTAGAAAACAAGTTTAAAGTCTGCTCATCAACTAATTACATACGTATTGTTAAAAACTACTTGAACCAAGTTAAATAAAATAAGGATGCCTAAAGTAGGCTGAATTTGCATTCTGATTATTTCCAGACGGCTTCTAATCCCAGAAAGTTTTTTTTAAAAATCTTTTTCATGCTTAGTGTAAGGATTACCTACTAGTTTCCTCACCAGTATAAGCATCAAGTATTTTTTTTTCCACAAAAGGGAAATACTATACAGTTTAGCTATTCATTTATGCAAATGATAGTAAACAGAATTATAAAGACAGATAATAAACAGCAAATGAGGTTATTTTGTTTCACACTTTATGTTGTCAGAGTTCTGAGCATGGTTTAGTGTTTTCTATTCATGACTTTATATTACCAAATTACTCCCTGATGGTGTCTCAGATGTGCTTTTGTCTGCAAATGAGAAGGAATAAAATACCAGGACATTAACGTTAAATTACAATCGTTAATGGCGTAAATACGAAAATAATTACTGCATCATACCATCAATTGTTATGTGTTCATTACTGAAGTTCTTGTAAAGCCTTCATTTTCTTGTTACAATTATTTTTTCCTTTATTTTTGTCTGGCTATTTGATAGCGCTGACAGTACTTAGCAACATTCAGCAGTTACACAAGCCATTTAACCCTGCTCAAAGCTTCATTTAAACTTCATTTTAGCTGCATTTTATTTGTGTATATATGGCTTTTACTTCTTTCTGACAGTCAAAAGGTGCTTCCAGAGTAGGTGCTGGAAGGACGTGTCAAAGGAGATTATCTAAAACCAGCAATAAACTTCGGCGAAGATTTCAGACTTACTTTAACATCGCTCGCTAAAATACCTTTATTTATTAAACTTACTGAGCCCCCATCCTCTAAAATGTTAGCTGCAGAATCCCCCCCATCTCTTTTTAAAATTAACTTAGAATTTTACAGCCAATCAGGCAAGATGCTTTTAAATCTCTGCTCTCATCTTCCTCCCGTTCTGTTTCTTCTCCTGCTCCTACCTCATCCCTCTGCTAGCAGTATTTTCTCCCTAGCTGGCAGGAAAGGAATCCTCTACACACACACACACACAGAGGCCACCTCGCCTTCAGAGCGTTGTCCAAGTGCACCCTTTTGTCTGCTCCACTCCGCGACCATCACTTCGCCTCGCGCCTGCCAGCCTCAGGCGGGGAGTGGCAGGGAAACTCACACCGCTGTCGCGAGCTGGAAGTGGTCGGGGGGGGGGGGGGGGTGGCGGGGGGCGCGTGGAGGCTCGGCGGGCGGTCCAGCATCCCTCGCCGCTGCTCACACACACAAACGCACATACAGACACACTACAAAGTCTTCTGTCACCTGTTCGCTTTCAAAGCCAGCTCTAACTCTGGGTAGAACTTATCCCTCCCCCCATCTCCGCCTCCACCTCCGGGGGTTCGGGTACAAAAAGGCATCCTGAGTGCATAGTTCTAAAATATCGGGGGGGTGGGGAGTGCACACGGAGTACACCGCAATTACACATATCCCTAGTATCTCTCTCTTTTTCGCCCATCTTCTCGGCAATCACTCACAGCCTTTCCTGCAAACGCGCGCACACAACAAACACCCCATCTCCGCTGACAGTCCAGGCTTGGAACCTCAGGCTCCAGGGTTCTGTCTCTGTCCGAGTCCCCCTGCCCGGCGCCAAGCCCCCAGCACTCTCTCCAACTCCTGCCATGTGCAGCCCGGCGAGATCGGCTCCCTAGCCCCAGCCGAGGTTCTAAACTTTTTCTCGTCCTTTCACCGGCCGCAAATCACGCGCATCCCAGAGGTTTGACGCCCTAGTCCCAATCCCAGATCACACTGGGGAATGGGGCGAGGACCTCTGGCCCCGTGGGCTCCGGGTTTCGCGGTGCCCAACCATACTGTGCACAGGACAGCGCTGGACCTGGCATGAACGCAAAGGAAGGCTGAGCGGATGCGGCTGGCAGGTGCAACTCGCCAGCGACTCCCAGGTTCACGCCCTAGGGGACCGCGGGTTTGGCCTGATGAGAACAAAGCTGGAGTCCGGGGAGACTGTCAGACGGGAGGCGTTAAGACAATAGCAATAAAGGAAACTTGGAAGAGGACCGCTGCGCAAAGTTGTCTCAGAGTCCAGATGTCCTGGGATGTCCGCAGGCTTCCGCTGCAGACCCCCGAACCCCCGCCCGGGGCCCCGCCGCGGTACACAAAACCCTAGCTCAGCAGCCGGTCCCTGGATGCTGTGCAAATGACCTGGGCGCCCAGACGCAGCTTGGGGCGCCGGGGACGCTCCGGGACTTGAACAGCAGCTGCCCGGCAGGCAGGAAGACCCGCCAGCGCGCTCTCCTGGATTTACCTTTCGGCGGGCTGCCTGGGAGTCCGCGGCGCGCCGCCCGCTGGCTGTGCCCTCAGCCGGTGCCGCCGCCGCCGAGAGCAGACAGCCCGAGTCCGGCTCGCTGGGCCCCGCCCCCGGGCGCCAAGCCCCTCCCTCAGGCGCCAAGCCCCGCCCCTCCACGCAGGCAGACAACCTCGCGGAGCCCGGTGGACCTAGCGCGGTTTGCGCGCGCGGTGCAGCAACGGCGGCGGCGGCGGCGGCTGCTCCTGCTGCTTCCTCTGCTGCTGCCACTGCTACCATCACCGCTGCTGCTGATGCATCCCGTAGGCCAGGATCCCCCAAATTGTCAAGACGTACCCCCTCAACAAACGAGACTATTGGAAATGACCTCTAGAACAGGGCGAGTATGGTCCATGCACCTGCAGCATCATCATCACCTGAGAGCTTGCTACAAATGCAAATTTCTGGACCCCACCGCAGATCAAATGAATCAGAATCTCGGGATGAGGCCTAGAAATGAGTACTTTAACAGGCTCCTGGGGTAATTGGAAGCTCATTAAAGTTGGAGAAAGACTGCTCTTTTACTTGAGAACTCAGGGGCTGCTCAGATGCAGTTCTAATACCCAGGAGCCCACCCGGGCCGCGGGTTTAACTTGGCAGTGTTTGCAAAGCCGGAGAGTACAGTTGTCTGCGCCCTGGATGTCATTCATCTTGCTTTATTGACTGCGAAGTCTTTAGAGATAAACAGAGGAGGGAACACATTTACTTCTGATCTGACAGCTCCAATGAGCGCAAGGAAGAATTATGTAAACATTATTAAGTGTAATAAACACGTGTCGGCATCAGGCAATCTTCTCTGGAGAAGAGTTGGCAAAAGCCAGGAAGAGCCAACGTTTTATTCATAATGTCTTTTTAACTTTATGTTGCCTGTGTAATAGGCCTTTGGCTTTGCTGTTGCCCAGACGGAAAATCATTACCCCAGTAATGGATGAGCTGGTTCAAAAGGAGAGCCACTGGGATGCTAAGCACTTTCATTCATAAATGCTATGTATCAGAGACAGGGGGAACCATCTCCTGCCAATGTAGCCATTTTAATTATCCCACTGTTGTCCAGGTTTCTTGTTTCAACTTCCTGAGGCATCACTTGGCTCAAACTCTAAAAACCAAACAAGTTAGTCATTCAGTCATTTTACCATTTTCTTGGTAGTGAGTCCCACACCCTTCTTTCTACACTGCTTTCCAGAGCTTCAGGCATTATTCAGCACTGGAGGAAATGATGATTGTTTGCCAGGGGGAGTTCATGAGGGGCCTGCTTTGGCTTCTACTGCTAGCTCCAGAAATTGATTCTGGCTTTGAACTCTTCTTTTGGGTAGATGTGGAAGCTAGAATTTCAGGTCCTCAAGGAAGCCTCATCAATGGTATCCAAAGCAAGTGGGCCTTCAAGAAACCTTTTCTCTACCCCCTTCGTGTTCCTTTTTCATGAATGCTGTGAGAGAAAGGACTAGAAATCTGGCATCACAGGGTTTATTCTAGTTGGGAGACAGCATAGGAAGGACAAAGAAAGAATCAAGGTAGAAAAGAAAGGAAGAAAGGGAGGAGAAGAGGAAGGAAGGGAGGGGGGAATGAAGGAAGGATGGAAGGGAAAAAGGGAGACAGGCAAGAAGGAAGGAAAGAAACATTACTGCTACTCAGGCCTTAGAAGTTAATCAAAAAGAAAATTGGACAGAGATGGTGGAGTAAAGGTGGGATGTGTATGAAGTCAGGGTTCTCCAGAGACACAGAACCAACAGGAGATATATAGAGACATAGATATATAGAAAGAGGTTTATTGTAAGGTATTGACTCACATGATTATCGAGGCTAAGTCCCACCATCTCCCATCTCCAAGCTGGAGACCTGGGAAAGCCAGTAATGTAGTTCGAAGGCCTGAGAGCTGGAGAACTGATGGCGTAGATTCTAGTCAGAGTCTGAAGTTCTGAGAACTAGGGGCACTGAAGGCAGGAGGTTGATGTCCCGACTCAAGCAGTTAGGCAGAGAGAGGGTGAATTCTCTGTTCCTCCACCTTTTTGTCCTAGTCAGGCTCTCAAGGGATGGAATGATGCCACTCATGCTGGGGAAGGCCATGTGCTCTGCTCAGTCCACCTATTCTAATTCGATTGATTCTAATTTGATAAATTCAATGCTAATCGCTTCCAGAAGCACCTTCACAGACACACCTAGAAATAGTTTTTAACCAGAAATCTGGGCATCTAGTGATTCAGTGTAGTTGACACGTAAAATTAACTATCACAGGGGCAATGGTGGCAGAGCTCCATTCTTATCCAACTGCATGTCAAGGATAGATTTCTTAGGTCAGGTTCCCAAGGAGCAGGCCCTGAGGGAGAGTTTATGTGCAAGTGATTTATTAAGAAAGTGCTCCCAGGGGAAACCACTAAGGGAATAGGATAGAGCAGAATAGGGAAGAGGAGGAAGCCAAACAATGTCCCCAAAGTTCCACAATGAGCAGGACTTGGCCTGACTCTGCAGGAAAGCTCTGGAGTTTAAGCCTCCAAATTGTCCTAAACTGAGTTAAGAGAGCTGGGCATTCATATTCCTTTGCTGGACAGTTTATTGGTTAACAAGCTCCCAGGGGAAATAAACTCCTTGGCACTTTGGTAGGCTTCAGTAGCTTGAGGGCAGTCCCTCAAAGAAAAGTCAAGGTTGCTAGCTGTAGAAAGCAACGGAACTCAGAAATGTGGAGGAGATGGGATGCCATACGGAAATAGTAAAAAGGATTTGAGAGTATCTGAGCTGAGCGATGACTTCATATGCTTCAATATCTGAGTTTCCCATTTGGGCACCAGGCAGGAGCTGAGTGGCTGAAATCCTACCAAAAAGGGTCAGCCGTGGGAAAGAGAAGCTCAGCAGCAAGCAGCTATGGGATGTTCCGTGGGGTTGGGTGGTGGGGGAGGGCAGTGAGGAGACTGGGACAACCTCAGGTCGTGTCAGGGAGCTGAGCTGTAGGTCGACTTGCAGTGTCGTCTTAACACTGCTGCCTGTGAAAGCCATCATTTGAATGCTCAGCCTGAGAACGTATGGATGACCAGCCCATCTTAGCCAGAGAAGCTGTGACAACCCGCATAAGGCAGGTAGATGTTGAGAATTTGCCCTTCCTCTCCCCGTCCAAGCCCTCAAGACCAGAGAAGGGATTACACCTTGAAAAATGAAAGGAAAAGAGAGATCCCAAAACCAATCATTGGCTCTCCTCAAATCCTGGGTGCTGCCTTAAGAAGAGAAATAAGCACAAGCCATGCCCCCTCCCAGTGAAGGCTCCTTAGACCCTAGACTGGCCTGTGATCAGAAAGAGAGAGCTCTGAACTGGAGATAAAACTGGAAATTTAAACTTGATGGATTTTCAGTAGATGACAGTGAATAACGGAAAGCGAGCCAGAAGTTGTGGAACCTGCTCAAGATCTTGTTAAGGGGTTTTCTCTCTGGTGAGGAAGAGAGATTTGACGTATGCGCATGGAACCAGTGGTTTGAGAAAAATGTAGTAGTTTCATGTTTACACTTCAGTTTGTACAATAAATTGGTTATATTTGGAATTGCTTACTTCTCCTGGCTGCCTCCCATGATGTGTCCTCAAGTAACTTCCTCTAACTTAGGTGAGGCTCCATGCCAGTGTTTACGGGCGTGGCTGTGGCCGGGCAGGGTTCGTCCACTGCCAGAAGACACGTCGTGCCTGATTATCATATGCCCTGAATTGTTGGAAATATTGACCAGGCAAGGCACAAAGGAAAAGCTATAATATAATTATATACGGTTAAACACCATGTGTAGGTCTAATTCTGTTGCTTTCTTTTAAGGAAAAGCACTAGCTTAGAAACATGCACAGGATGGTTTCCTCTCCTTTTCATTTGTAATTTCCTTTAAAATATCTATAAAAATAGTTTGTTTTTATTTTGGTTAGAATGTTTGGCTCTGGTTATATGTACGTGGGTTCAACACTTGGGGAAATTGTTATGACTATCAGTTGGAACTGATTCAGAGGATAATTTTGAAGCTGGGAAGATCTGGTTTTGCAGACACTGTCATTTTGCCACCATGCAGATGGCAGGAGCCCACTGTTAGTTTTCACCAGCATTTGGAATGCTCTGCATGGTCCCAGCAGGAGGGTTCAACTCAAGTTTTCTCTCTCTTCCTCCTTCCTGTCTGGAGCTCCGTAACTTGCCTTCTAGTCTGATTCTATTCGCAGACCTGACTTGCTCCATTTCCCACTTGGACCATGACTCTAAGATAAGATACACAGTATGTGCTGTGCTGAAACACAGTGTGATAAATATGATTCATTAAACACAGTGGGCATCAATATCAGGTCAGAATAGAAAAATACAGCATAATGAATGGTCTACACTTTGAGATTCAAGAAAGCATAGTCATCCCTTGGAGGGTTTTCAGTCGCATCATCAATCATGGAAGTGAAAGTGGAGTGGTTTGTGGTATGACTAGAATGTCATGAAGATAGCTGTTTTCCTCTTCTGTCTCACTCCCCCAGTAACCCTTACCTGCTTTCCTTAAGGATGGGAAGATCAATCCACTACCTGTGAGCAACCCACAATTACCCTTCTCCTCCATTGATATAAGTTTTCAGGGTGTCAATTAGTGTCATATTATTATCCAAGAAAAGCTTTCCAAGAATAATTTAGGTCCCCAAAGTTTATTCATTGACCAGACCCTTAGACTTCAACATCTCACAAAGAGGTTCAGTTACTAATCTCCCAAAGATTAGAATTTTTTTTGAAAGGAAATCCTAAGATCTAGCTCACATTGTCCACTTGAAAAAAAATCTTTCCTGACATTTCAAACAATTTTTTTAAAGGCTCAGTTTTCAGGGAATCAATAATAGTGATGGGGGAAAATGAGAATCTATTGAAAAAATCAGTATTTATGAAGGGTCTACTATGCCTCTAATATAATTGACACATGGAAATTTGTATGCAAAAATTTCCTTTTTTTGTTTAATTTAGCTGGATTGAATAGTTGTTTTGAAAGAGCAACTTTGAGCTACATGCAATACAAATTAACTCATTTTTTTCATCTGCAAATGAGCAATACAAAACTCATTCCAAGAAATATTTGCTAAGTGCCTACCATGGGCAATGCAATATGCCAGGCGCTATAAGGAGTTCAGAAATAAATCCTTCCCTCAAAAACTTCAAGTGTGTTTTACTTCTTATAAAATAGCATTAAAACATTAAAAAATTATGGAAGGAAAAGGAAGACACTGCATAATCCCATCTTCCTAATAACAGTCATTTTACTTTAACTTTTAATTCATGCCTATGCATATCTGAATGCAATACAATCTTATATTCATGGAACACAGTCAGATTGTAGGCATTTTTCTATGGTACTAAATAATCTTAAATATGGTTCTGTGGTTTAGAGTACAGACATCCCAGCTGCCTTTTTTTGCCAAAATTGACAAGCTGATCCTAAAATAAATCTGGAAATGCAAGGGACCCAGAATAGTCAACACAATCTTGAACGAGAAGAACAAGTTAGGGGACTCCCATTTCCCTATTTCAAAGCTATACTACAAAGCTACAATAATCAAGGCTATGTAGTGCCAGCATAAGGCTAGACATCTGGATTAATGTCTTGGAAAACAGAGTCCAGAAATAAATCCGTACATTTATGGTCAATTGATTTTTGACAAGAGTGCCAAGACCACTCAATGAGGAAAGAATAATTTTTTCAACAAATTGTACAACTGGATATCCACATGCAAAAGAATGAGGTTAGACCCCTACCACACACCGTATACAAAATTTAACTCAAAATGGATCAAAGATCTAAATATAAGTGCTAAAACCATAAAGCTGTTTATAAGAAAACACAGAAGTAAATATTTTTTACTTTTGATTGAGCAATGGTTTCTTAAATATGATATTAAAAGCACAGGTGACAAAAGAATAAATGGATAAATTGGACTTCGTCAAAATTGAATACTTTCAAGCATCAAAGGACACTATCAAAAATTGAAAAGATAACCCATAGAACGAGAAACAATATTTTCAATCATTTTTCTGATAAGGTTTTGTATCTAGAAGATATAAATAACTCTTACAGCGCAACAGAAAAAAGATGAATAATCAAATTTAAAAATTGGCAAAAGATTTCAGTAGATGTTTTTCCAAAGAAGATATGCAAATGGCCAATAAAAACATAAAAAGATGCTCAATGTCATTAGTCATCAGGGAAATTCAAATCAAAACCACAATGAGATACTACTTTAACATCCACTAGGATGACTATAAAAAGAACTTTTAAAAGACGGACAACAGCAAGTGTTGATGAGGATGTGGAGAAAATGGAAGCCTCAGGTACTGTTGATGAGGACGTACAATGGTGCATCCACTGTGAAAAACAGTTTGAAAGTTCCTGAAAATGTTAACACTGAGTTACCAAATGAGTCAGCAATTCCATCCCCAGATAGGTACCCAAGAGAACACAAAACATATGCTCACACAAACATGTGTACATGAGTTTTTTGGGAAGCATTATTCATAATAGCGAAAAAGTGGAAACAAATCCAAATGTCCATAAACTGAGGAATGGATCAACAAAATGTAGTATTTCCATACAATAAAACAATATACAGCCATGAAAGGAAATAAACTAGTAATACATGCTATAACACGGATGAACTTTCAAAACATTATGCTAAATTAACCAAAAAAGACACCAAGGGCTCATACTGTACAGTTCAGTTTATGTGAAAGGCCCAGAATAGGCAAATACAGGAAGACTGGAAGTAAATTATTGGTTACCAGGGACTGCTGGTCACAGAGAGTAACTGGTGAGTGATTGCTAATAGGTACAGGATTTCTTTTTCTTTTCTTTTTTTTAAATAGACTATTTTTTAGAGCAATTTTAGGCTCACAGCAAAATTGAGCAAAAGCTACAGAGATTTCCCATATACCTCTTGCCCCCACATATGCACAGCCTCCCCAACTATCAAAATCCCCCAACAGAGTAGTACATTTGTTACAATTGATGACCCTACACTGACACGTTATTGTCACCCAAAGTCCATATTTTACATTGAGGTTCATTACCTTCTGACTGGTGTACGTTCTCTGGGTTTGGGCAAATGTATAATGACATGTATCCGCCATTATGGTATGATACAGAGCAGTTTCACTGCCCTAAAAATCTTTTATGCTCCCTCTCACCCCTCTAACCTCTGGCAACCATCAGTCCTTTCATTTTCTCCATAATTTTACCTTTTTCAGGATGTCATATAGTTAGAATCATACAACATAAAGCCTTTTCAGATTGGCTTCTTTCATTTAGTAATATGCATTTAAGGTTCCTCCGTGTCTTTTTATGGCTTGATAGTTCATTTGTTTTTAGCTCTGAATAATATGCCGTTGTCTGGATGAAACACAGTTTACTTATCCATTCACCTACTGAGGGACATCTTGATTGCTTCCAAGTTGTGACAATTATGAAAAAAACTGCTATAAATGTCCAGTATAGGTTTTTGTATGGACTGTGTTTTCATCTCCTTTGGGTAAATACCAAGTAGCAAGATTGTTGGATCATATCTTAAGAGCATGTTTCGTTTTGTAAGAAACTGCCAAACTGTCCTCTACAGGGGCTGTACCACCTTGCATTCCCACCAGCAGTGAATGAGACCCCTTTTTGCTCCACATCCTCACCCAGATTTGGTGCTGTCAGGGTTCTGGATTTTGGACATTCTGATAAGTGTGTAGTGGTATCCCATTGTTTAAATTTGCATTTCCCTGATGATGTAAGGCGTATAGCATCTTTTCACATACTTATTTGTCATCTGTATATCTTCTTTGGTGAGATGTCTGTTCAGGTCTTTTGCCCACTTTTTAATCAGGTTGTTTGGTTTCTTATCCTTGAGTTTTAAGAGTTCTCCGTATTTTGAATATCAGGTATGGAAATGTTTCCTTCCAGTCTGTGGCTTGTCTTTTTACTCTCTTGACAGTGTCTTTCACAGAGCAAAAGTTTTCCAAGGTTTCTTTTTCTGAGTGATGAAAATATTCTAAAGTTAGATGGTAGTGATAGTTGGCACACAGTATGTCACTTCCATGATTAGGTTATAAAATGCTGTGGTTTCCGTCTTGGGCTCCCTTTCTTCCTCTCCGTGGTAGAAGTGAGTTGCTGTGTCATGAGCAGCCTTTTGGAGAGCCCCATGTGTTGAGGAGCTGAGGCCTCTGGCCGACAGACAGTGAGGAACTGAGGCCTGGCTACAACCACCTGAGTAAACTTGGAAATGGGGTCTCCAGCCCCGGCCCTTTTGAGATGACCGTGGCTTTGGCTGCAACCTGAGCCAGTCCTACCTGTCTACCCCAGATTCTCGACCCTCAGAAATGCTGTGAAATACTAAATTTTTGTTATATCTAATAAAGAAGTAATTTTTTTCCTGGCTATCCTTATAGTAACTATCAATCAAAACTGAGGGCATAATATTTATTTGGAACTAGATTTTTTTCTTTTTGCTTTATAGGATGTTAAACAAGTGATGAAGTAATTAGGCCTATTGATTAAATAGTGGTATCAATGTTAATTTCTTGATTTTGATAATTGTACTGTAGTTATGAAAGAGATTGTCCTTGCTTTAGGAAATACATGCTCAGCATTTAGGGATAGTGGAGGAGTACATGTGCATCTTACTCTCGAATGTTGATATGAGTATATGTGTATGTGCGTGTGTTTATGTAAAATGATAAAAAAAAGTAGTGAAATATTAACTATGGAGAATCTGAGTGTATAAAGAATTGTTTTGTACTATGACAACTTTTCTGTAAATCTAAAATTATTTCAAAATTTTAAAACTACCAAGTAAAAAAAGAGAAATTATTGAGATGACTATACTTTAGATAAGGTTGTCAGGGATGACTTCTCTGAGGAGGTGACATTCATGCTGGGACATGAAGGTTGGGAAAGAGCTAGATACAGAAAAAGCCAGTGTTTCTCAAGCTTTAACATGCGTCAAAATTGCCTGGAAAGTTTGTTAAAATACAAACACATGGGCCCCACCCCAGAGTCTCTGATACAGTAGATTTAGGGCAAGTCCTAATAGTTTGCATTTCCCTAAAAGTACCAGATGATGCTGATGCTGCTGGTCCACGGATCATACTTTGAGTAGCACTGTCTTAGTCGGAGGGAATAGCAAACACAATGATGATGGAGGAAGTGTGAAGATGATAAAACTATAATTTTTCAGAAAAGAATTAATCAGATATACTTTCAGGCAATCATTTACACTGAGAAAATCTGATTGACTTTAAAGTGTATAATAATAGTGTTCATGAAAGTTTTGGACAGATTGAGAACAAATATTCCACAACATGTTAAAAAGTGAAAATACAAGATATAACACAAATTTACAAAGATAAAAGATGTAATGCAAATTTTCAAATGTAAACTCACATTACAACTATACATAAATTATTAAACTCAATTAAAAAATATATACATAATATCCCAAAGTGGAGGTACTGCCGCATATTAAAATTGTGTATGTATATGTGTAAAACATCCCAAGATTTAGTTAGCACAAAAAAGTCCTTAGTCTGGGGCTGGCCCCGTGGCCGAGTGGTTAAGTTCGCGCGCTCCACTGCAGGCAGCCCAGTGTTTCGTTGGTTCAAATCCTGGGCACAGACATAGCACTGCTCATCAAACCACGCTGAGGCAGCGTCCCACATGCCACAACTAGAAGGACCCACAACAAAGAATATACAACTATGTACAGGGGGCTTTCGGGAGAAAAAGGAAAATAAATAAAATCTTTTTTAAAAAAAGTTCTTAGTCTATTCTTTTTAGCTTTTAAGAAAAGGGTGAAATTAATTTCGATTAATATAAAAAGAGGTATCTGAAAATATTCGTCCGTCAAATTTCTACAAATTACATACCCATTATGTAACTGGTTTCTATTACAATACAGAGGTGATTTAACTTTAGTTTTATAAGACCGTATTCAAATCCTTCAACTTTAAGTATCTTTTTCCTTTTTTTCTTCTCTGCTTCCCAGACATCTGCCTACAACCAAATTAAGTCTCTTTGTGAAGTATTTAATAATTTGTAAAACCAACACATAAACACATTTAAGGTATTCACTAATTTAAAGGGTCTCAGCAGTAAATTCTGTTTTAATGTTAGAATCACTTCTAAGTTATAAACACTTTTCTGTTTGGATTTTAAAATGGAATAAGATTCCACCACAAATCTCTAGTGATTCTAAACTATGTATATATATATATATATATATATATATATTGCAACATGTATATCCACAATGACAATTATCTTGATTTTTACATAAAGCTATGATTAAGTCATACACCTTTGCTTAAATTAGAGTGAAGGAAGGTCATCTTCAGTTTATGTTCTGTATGATGACTGTTACCACAAAGACGAGAAAAGGATGGCCCTCCCTGCTCACTGTGGATTTAGAATCCCAGACTGTATAAACTCTTACATGGTTGAAGGTGGCACTTCTTCATAATTGGCATATTTCAAAATGATATATATTTTATCTTTACATTCACAGTTTTAATGAGTTTTTCTTTTAGATGAACGTTAAAATTATAGCTGTAAATTGCCAAAAAAAAATCCTTTGGCAATTTTAATTGAAATTTTATATATTAATTTGTTACAAAGACAGTTTCAGTATTTAAATCTTGTTTTAATTTTTAAAACTGCTCTTCTTCATTAAAAGGATTGAGTATTTCCCCCCTCTTTCTCTCTAGGGATTTGGAAGTAATAACGATCAATTTTTATTGTATGTTATTAAATGAAATGTTAACCTGTAGTTCATTATTTTTATCAGAAATTAAACATCCTTATTAATGAGAGAGGTGATAACTTGTACACCTTTACTATCTTCCTACCCCCAAAGTATCCCAAATAGGAACAAAAAAAAAATACAGACATGTAAGATTCAGATATATATTATTGTTACTTTTTGAATTCTGTATGTTCTTCTAAGAAGTCCACTTAACATCTGTATCAAGTTTCAAAAACATATTAATGGGGTACAGGTTAACAATTCTGATACTGCTAGCATGCATACTGGATTAAACAATTAAAGCGAATAGATGGCAGATCGTGACAACCAATTTTCTCACTGTTGGAGTGGGAGGTTACAGATAAGCAAGGAGAGGAGGCTTGAATGATTCATGAAGTAATGGATTAGAGTTGGAGACATCAGTATAAACTCAAATTCAGCTTAATGTATATACAGATGGCTACATATAAAAATACGTATAGAAATGTTAATATACACTAGTTAGTATACACACGTATATCTTCCTGTTCTATCAGCTGAGTGGGCCTGGAAGCAAAGATACCCCAGTAGCAATGAGAACACTAGCACCCAAATCTTGGTTTCTAATTCTATTCTCCAATAAACAGAACCAGGGCTCCTTGGAGAAATGAACGATTCTAGGATTAAGGCAGAAAATATAGAATATGAGCCTGGGGTATCTTGTAGTAGTAGAAATTAAGGAAGTGCTAGAAAAGAAAAAATCCCACAGGGTTGGGGATACGTCAAACGGACACAGAAACTAGCTAAAAGAGCTCCCAATGGCCAAAGCTAGAACAATTTGCATAACAAAATAAAGTATTATTGGATTATAACTCAAAATAAATATCCAAAATAATATATCCACACGAATATAAATGTGATTGAATTAGTAAGTCAATGGAAGAAAAGACAAATCTCTCATGTAGAAGAATTCTAAATAATTTATGTAGATACTCTGTCCTCAAGAAGGACGAATGTAAGTCTCCACTCTAAAAGGTGGGCTATTCATAGTGACTTCCTTCCAAAGAGTATAGTATGGGAAGGAGTTAAGAAAAGGGTAACTGTACAATAGAGAGGCCTCAAAAGCACAAGCTCAGTCAGGTGACCAAGGTTAACACTAATAGTGATAAATCATGTTGGTAGTTGTTGATTTGCAAACTGGTTCCCATACACAGAGGGCAAGGAGAGACTGAAGAAACAGGCAGGTCACTCCAGATTGGTAGTTGGTAGTTTTAATAAGCAAGAGAACTCACTTACCAGGCTTGTCTTGGGCAGCTTCAAGGGGATCGCCACACCTGCCCACCAGAATGTTAAAATTGGTCTAGAGGTCTTAACTGGCTTCAGTCGTGTATACTGTCCAGATGGCCTCAACAACACCTTACTCTCTCAAGGCTATGCTCTTGGAATAGCTCCCACTGTGAAAATGGTGGGCAGAACTGTACATTCCAAGGACAGGGGAGGGGTGAGGAGCCTCTAGTTGCCTGGGTTCAGCTCACCAGTCAGCTGGAGCTTACATCCTCTTAATGAACTCCTCCAATAATAGATATATCGTCAATATAACGTGATGAGAGTGCCGCTTTGCCTCTGTGGTTTTCCTCCCCAAAACTCATAGCCCCAGTCTAATCATGACAAAAATATCAGACAAAAATCCAGTCAAGGGGCTTTCTACAAAATACCTGACCAGCCCCCCTCAAAACTGTCAAAGTCTTCAAAACAAGGAAAGTCTGAGCAACTGTCACAGCCAAGAGACACTAATGAGAATGACAGCTAAATGCAAGGTGGTATCCTCGATGGCATCTTGGAACAGAAAAAGGACATTAGGTAAAAACAAAGGAAATCTGAATAAAGTATAGACTTTAGTTAATAACAATGTATCAATATTGGATCGTTAATTGTAACAAACATATCACACTAAATATAAGATGTTTATAACAGGGGAAACTGGGTGCCATATTTATGGGAACTCTCTGTACTATGTTCATAATTTTTCTGTAAATCTAAAGCTGTTCTAAAAACTAAAGTTGATTTTAAAAATCATATTAGCAACAATTATTAGAATAACTAATATTTATAGAGTCACTCCTTGTTCCTGGATAGCACTGAGTCTAAATTTTAAATTTTGCAACTCAGTGCTATTTTGAATACAACTCCTTCCCAGTTCTTGAGTCTTTTGTTGATTTACTCCTTCATGACTAGAAAACCAGGAACATCCTTTTCAGGCATTTTTCTTCAGTAAGGTTCTTGGGTAACATTTATTAGTCTATGCATGCCTGACAGTATCTTTTTGTTGCCCCATGCCATAAACAATAGCCTAACCAGGCATAGATACGATTAGAAGCAAAGAGAATTTCCCCTAGAATTCTGTAGGGGTTCCTCCTTCTTTTCTAGCATTTGGATTCTGATATGACCTGGTGGTGTTTCCTTTTTGGGTAAAATGGCATTTACCGGCTGGATATTAAATTTTTTTCAATTAAAAAGGTACATTAGGAAATGCTTGGGTATGGCCCATTTTTGGTAATGTTGATTACTACTCTGAGTGCTTTCATCCCAAGGCTCAAGATTTTTAGGGAAATTTTTTATATTTTTAAATTTGTAGCAGACAACATTCACACTTCTTCCTCCTATGTAACAGAACCTCGAATTTATTCAGTTATCTGCATTCCTTCCCTCACCTTTGTTTCAGGGGAGGTGAGAGGGTAAAACGTAATTGGTCTAAGTCAATTATAGTGGCCCCTTTCCTGCACTAGGGACATGAGTATGGGACACAATTTCAGTCAATGAACCAAGAGGAAAAGTCTGGTGTATCTATGTGTGTAAGCACAGGGAAAAAGGTTCTCTTCACTAATAAAAAGAAATACACTAAATACAAATACTATTTTGTGACGACCGTCCTATAACAACCAGATAATAAAATATGATGAAAAATGCATAGTGGAAAGATGACAAAATCTTGACGAAATTGTTGGGCCCCTATATTAATCTAACCTAGAGCCATCCTATTTCCAGATTTCTTGTTTTCTAAGTCAATACAAGTTATTGTTTCAATTATTTTGAATTATTTTATTCTACTTATAGACAAAAGCATTATAATACATTTTGAATCTCTTTTATCTATTCTCCTTTTTATTCTGCTCCTAATCATTTATCTAGAACCTTCTGGATATATTTAAAAATTTATTATTATGAAAAATAACATTTTCAGAAGATGATATAAAACATGAATGTAGAGCATAATGAATTTTTATGAAATAAACACCACAAATACCACTTTGGTCGAGGAATAAAACATGGCCCGCTGCCCAGGAGCCTCAGCATATCACTCTCTGATTACAACGCTTGTCCTTCCCTTTGGCAGTAACCACTGTCCTGACTGCTATGATACTCACTCTTTCGCTTTTTTCTATAGTTTTTCCACTTACGTGTGCATCCTTAAATAATGTAGTTTGATTTAACTCTTTTGAATTTTATGCGATTGCAAATATACAAGTATTTTTTAAGACTGCTTTATTTCACGCACTACAATATTTGTGAGATTTATCCATGTTATTTTGAGTAGTAGCAGTTAATTTTTTCCTGCTTTTTAGTACAGTATTCCAATGTATGAATATAACACAAGTTCCTTATCTATTATGCTGTGGATAGATAATAAATTGTTCCTAAGTTTTGCCTATTGCAAACAACGCTGCTGTGACTGTTCTCGTCTATGTGTCCTGATGTTGAGATCCACCACTTTGCCAAGCGTATGTACTTTAAGTGGATTTGCAAGGTCACGGGATACGTATGTGGTCAACTTTACTAAAAAACTGACCAATCATTTTCCAAAGTGATTATACCAACTTGCACTCCCCACTGAAGCGTATGAGAGTTTTCTGGTGCTCCACATCTTCATCAATATTTGACATGGTCAAACTTTTAAAACATTTTTGCCAATCTGTTGGGCAGACGATACCTCTTTGTAGTTTTACTTTGTACTTCCCTGGTTATTGATGGGAATGTTTAAAACATTGCACTTTTCATAAGTTTATTGGCCTAATGTATTTCCTTGTTTGTTAAATGCCTGTTCTAGTCTTCTCTGTGTTTCAGCAGGGCATTTATCAGAGGAAATTCTGATTTAAAAACCTTAACATTGACAACATGGAGCCTTTAAAAGGACTTGGTGAAGTTAAAATGAATATAACTCATCACTCCCGATGCACTTAAAAATCATTTCACTTGGACCTTGAACCCCTTTTAACATCTCACTGCCAAACCAAGCCAGTAATAAATTGTAAATTCTAGAAGAAAATTAATACACTTAAATTCATTAATGTGTCTACATCTGGAAGATGAATTGTGCAAAGCTCTTAGCTACAGTCTGTAAAATATATTGTAAATACTTTTGAAACCCCTTCAGATGATGTTCTGATTTAAATTTTAGTTTAAATATCTGAGATGCCACATTCTGTCTTTTTGATAAGGTCTAAATTTTCAGTAGATTGTTACAATATTATAAAAACACAGAAAGCTTAATGGCAGAATTATTTATTGAGTTTTTCTCCACTGAGAGTAAAGGTCCTGGTGGAAATTGGTTTGTTAAGTTGAACCCTGTCTTTAAGAGACAAAGGTCTCTACCTGAATTAAGCATAATTTGTAGACTCTATGCAGAGGTGATTTGCAGAAATATCAAAATAATTGAGTTCTTCTTCCCTAAAGAAAGATATTAATATTTAAAATACAATGCTTAGTAAAGCACATAAATGTAAATATGTAGGGTTCCCATGACATATTTCTATCTTTGTATATTTATAAATACAAAATATTGACATTAATCAAATTGTGAAGCAATTTGTAAGTTAACCTAGTTTTATTAAAATATATTTAATCCATGTTATACAAAAATTCTGAAAGAGTTCTCTATTTGGATAATGTATATGGCATATGTATGTGTACTGTGGATTATTAGGTTTTCTTTGTTTATTTGAAGCATTATTTAAAACATCCTAACATGCTACCTGATTTTACTGTTAAGTCCAGAAATGTTGCAGCAAACTGGTTTAAAATATCCATTTGAAAGCAACTTCAGCTTTTAACCATGGCAAAGTGATTGGTACTAGACATACCCTCTTGCCAAAAAGAACTAGAAAAATATATGAAGTCTTTGTTTCAGAAATTGAAGAAAGGACTGGACAAGACTGTGCTCTTTGAAAGAAGAGAAATATGACATGAGCTTTGTGATGACCCCACAATCACTTCAGCTTTCCCAATGGCAGGAGAGTAGAGCTAACAGGATTGGTGGTCTCACTGATCTGAGGAAGAGATTGGTGGCCCAGGCTGCTGAAACATCTGGAATTTACAGGGTATCTTACCTGAGAAAAAGAGCCATAATGATGGAAGTCCCAGCAGTGTGTGTGCACATAGATTCTGGGTTCCTAGCCAAGGGCTGGGCTGCATATGTGCAGAGTGAGACTTCATAAGGCCAAGCAAAAAGACTGTGGTTTTGGGCTGAGAACTTAATAGTAATACTAGAGGGCATATAGGGCTGGAATTCACTGGGATCCCAGCCCAGCCTAAGTGAAAAGACATCACGCATCATTCTGTTGAGACTTCAGAGAAATGACTTCTTAAGCATGAGGACCATGCTCTAGAGTACGGACATGCCCTAGGATGAAGTTAAAAACTAAATATAAATGAAGCTCTCATAAAGAATAAATCCAAGCCTGACAAGAACAAAAGTTTCCACCAGTGATTTATCTGTCACCCATAAAAAGTCAACATTGTTTAAGGAAGACCTCATAATCCAGATTCCCTTTAATTTATGATCCATAATGTCCAGTATATAACCAAAATTTACTTGAAATAAGAAAACAGACTATGAACCATATTGAGAGAAAAAGCAGTCTATATAAATCAATACCAAGTATCCAGGTGTTGGAATTAGCAGATAGGGACTTTAAAGCAGGTTTTATAAATATTTTAAAGGACAATATGATCATGATGAATGAACAGATAGAGTATTTCAGAATAGAAATGGAAACTATAAATATGGATCAAATGGAAGTTGTAGAATTGAAAAGTATAATATTTGAAAAAAATATTCACCTGTTAACTTTAATCATAGATTGGTGACATAAGAATGATCATCAAGCTCAATAGAAGTTCAGTATGCAATTATGCAATTTGAAGAACAAAGAGAAAATAAGATTAAAAGAAAGTGTAGAACTTGTAGCACAATATCAAAAATTATAATGCAAACATAATCGGAGTTTGAAAAGGAATGGAGAGGAGAAGGCAGGGAAGAAGGAGGAGGAGAGAGAATAATGCCATAAAGAATATTTAGAGAACAATGGCCAAAATTTTCCTGAGTTTGGTGAAGCACAGCTCACACTACTGTTTTACACATACCAAACAGAATCATTTGATTTAAAATAATGATCATGCATTTTCTTTGCATGTGGATTTCTTTTACTCCTTGAACTTTTCATCAATTTATACAAATAAGTAAAGAAGAAAAAACTATCATCAGAGACTCATGAGAGTAACATGCTAAAGTTCAGCATATCCAAGGTTGTAAATCTGAAATAACCACTTGTGTGGATAAATCAACATAACTATTCAACAATTAAATCTACAATGAATATATTTTTTAATTACCAAGCATTTAGTTTCATTTTTACAAGCTTACATTTGCATTCTTTATAGCTGATGATCACATAATTCTTTATAAACAATATATGATAAAGAATGCTGCATAATCTTAGAATATTCATCAAGAGACATACGTATCAGTGGTAAGTCACTTTGACTTGTACAATGCCAGTTGATGAAGTGAAATATTTTAGCTGTGTAGGTACAGGAAACACTTATTTTAAAAAAATAAAATAAAATTCACAGTAGACCAAGACATCGAATTAAAATTTTTCAGACAAAAAAAGGAAAAAATTATTTCCCTTATCTTGGTTTAAGTTGATAATAATTTATACTGTTTCAAAACTGTGCTCTTTAATAACTAGCAATTGAAACTGACTTTAGCAGAATGGAGTTGAGGAGGAGCTTATAGAATCATAGGGAAGACTGAAGGAGATCAAAAAAGTGGAAAGACGAAAAGAAGCTTCAGAAAGTCTTAGTAGCATGGGTTAGTCTAGAACTTTGTTAGCTATCTGTTACTGTTTAACAGATTACCCCCAAATGTCATAGCTCAAAATGACAATATACATTGTTATATCTTATAGTTTCAGTGGCTAATAATTTGGGAGTAACTTGAGGATTTCTGGCTTAGGGTCTCTCACGAGGTTGCTGTCAAGATGGCGGCCACAGCTGCAGTCATCCAAAGGCTAACCAGAGCTAGAGGATCCAATTCCAAGGTAATTCACTCATATGACTATCAAGCTGGTGATGGCTTTTAGCAGGAGCCTCAGCTCTTCAATGTGGACTCTTCCGGGTCTGCTTGAATGTACTCATACCATGGTGGCTGATTGCCTTTGGAAGGAAAGAAGAGAATAGAGAGAGAAGGAGAACCTAGTGAAACCTGTATCCTTTTTATTACCTGTCTTTGGGAATTACATAGAAATTATATATTCTATTCATTAGAGAAAATGCATACATTCTATTCATCATTAAGTTTGGCCCAAATTCTTGGAGAAAGGAATGAGATCCTGCCTTTGAAGAGAGGCATGTCAAAGGATTTGAAGACATATATTGAAACCACCACAACAGCACTGCCAGGGTTGCCACTGGAATGAATTAGCTCCAAATATTTTATTCTGGTTTTACATCACTCTGGTGAAAATTAAAAGTGAAGGGAAATGAGATTGTCATATTTTGTTCATGGATCTATTCTTTGGAGAGGGAGTGGCAAGACATCCTGGCCTACATTTCAACTAAAACTGCACATAATAGAAATGAATAATTTCCTAAAAGGAATTAAGGGCTTTATTATTTTGATTTGTGTAATACCAGTGGTTTGGATAATAGGCATCACCCAAATGGTAAAAGTTTGCATTAGGAAATTTGAAAATCACTCATATAAAATGAAAATTAAGTGTATTAAATACTTACATACCAAATATAGCTCCATATCATGTTCCATCTCCTTTGGCTAGCACAGTACTAACAACAGCGTTCATAAGATTTAAGACCTCCTGTATTTCTTTTCAATCCAATATTTCAAGCACAGTTAGATTTTCCATCTTACACAACTATGGATTTCCATTCTTCAATACTTTCTCTGAGCATACGGTGTAACTGCTCATTAAATTGCTTCCTCTTCCAACTGTATTTCAATTAGTGGTAACACTTTCTTGTTGCAAACTCTTGAAATGAATTCTACTACCAATAAAACCTTTCTTACTTTAGAGATGAATAAAATCTTCTTAAAATTCTTTCTGAACTGACGCTGTTAACCCCTCAGGATATAAGAAGTTTTCATTGCTTTCCTTGTTATACATGCAATCTAAAACCAGTTTCAACCTGGTCCTCTCTCCCTCGCTTCTCCTCTCCTCAGATAACATTTTCATATACAGAGAACTCAAGGTTCTTAAATAACATTCTAGTTGCTTCTCTACTGGACTCAGGCAACTATGATGTATTTTCTGTTTTTCTAAGACAGTTTTTCTAACCATGCTCCTTGGAGTCCCTATGTACCTTGGGGTTCTTCGAGAACAGACAAAACCAGGGTGGAGAAGCTGGATCTGAGCCCTCCAACCGCATCATGTTCTACCTGAAAAGAACTACCCTAACTGTGTCTTTTTCATGTGGAATTTATAGATAAGATGCCAAGTGAAGAAAGGACTTCACAGCTGAAAACAAGTTCGAAGACCACTAATCTAAGGCAATGCCAAAAACAAAAACAAACAAACAAAACAGACCATTGACTGTTGGAGTAGAATAAATGAAGGAAAGCAACCTATGCTAGAGTTGGCCTCTATGGCAAATTCTGCTTCTGAGAAAGTCAAGCATGCTCCACCACAAGCTCCCAAAAGACACTCCCCATTTCCCTGTGCACTCCTAACATGATAGTGGATTCTAGGACACAATGAGTTTTCCAGAAAATAGATGAAGCTCTTCTCCATCTCCTTGTCTTTGTCCTCAATGGCCTTGTAACTTTCTGTTATCCTTGTTATAGTCCCTGCCATTACCACCTATGCTTTTCAAGGCCTTCCATTGGATATCTCAATCCAGGCATCACTCCGAGCTTTGAAATCCTACTTTCTTTCCTTCTTCCTTATCAAAACTTACCTGTCCTGCAGCCCAATTTCTCATTTCTATGTGACTTATTAGTTAATCTAGTAACCAATTTGGCCCGAAGTGATAATGGCTTAATGACTAACCAACTATTCATTTAATCACTTGCATAATCACTGACTAACCCAGTCAACAAATATTTATCAGGCTTTGTAGTCCCAGAAAAATTGTAATAATTGAAGTAATTATGTTTGGTCAGTGGAGTGATATATTCAGTCAGGAAAACTTTACATGGTACCTCATTAATCTCTGCTACTGGCCTAAATAAAGAATTTATGAGAGTTTGTGGCATTATGATGCTTGTTTGTGTGTTGGAGGCGGGCAGAGTGGGAGGAAGGAGTGTTTCTGGGAAAATTAAAGTCTCACTCTTAAACTACTTGGGCTATTTCAAGTAAGTTGCTTCAACTGCCTGATCTCAGTTTTCTCACCTGGAAAATGAGTGAAAAAGAGCCAATTATCTTCAGGCCTCTTTATAAATCTTTCTTCAGACTTGGGATTGTCATTCTCCACAAGCGATATTGTCTTTTGCTGTCTCCTTCCATGACATACTTACCACTATTACAAGATGTCCCTTCATCTACTATCCTCAAAAGAAACAAGTAATAAAAACTCAGGAATATGTGTTTTTTAAAGGATAGTTTTTATAAACAATTCCATTTATTTAAGACATATTTATTGAGTTCTGTCTATGGACCAGGCAGTCAAGACAGACATAGCTCTTACCCACCAGGAACATATTATCTAGAAAAAGTAATAAAAAAAAGCAATGTGTCATATACCGTTATTAGACATTTATTGCCAGGAACCCATAGTGGACGCTGTTCAAACAGAGATGCCCTTAACTTGTTACAGTCCTCTACCTATTAAAATGCCTGGCTTACACTACTACCTTGTCTCTTATTTTGTTTAGGGACTACCCCAGTTCAATATTATCATAAGTATATAGACAACTTAATGAAAATAGGGTTCTTTTCCCTCAAAATTCCATTATGAGAATTTTCAAATGTGTGAAAGATGAAAGAATAATATATTGATCACCTGTATGGGTACTCCCTGGATTCTGCAAATAATGTCTTGCTACGTTACATTAGTATTCATCCATCTCTCTACCTATTAATTCAGAAGGTGGGGATCTTAGTAAGCAATATTATAAATAGGATCAAATTAACAAACCTGATAATAAATTGTTTGGAAAGATTCATAGTTTATCTTTTGCCACTATACATCCAAATAAGAAGAATTAGAACACTGTTTTGCTCACTGTATTTTGTGTTCTAGTTAAATTACACAGGAAAATTGACAGTACAGTGTGAAAATATCAGTAATTCTACATGTCTGAGGATATATTTTCAAATTCCTTAAATAGAGGATAGAATATGGTTTTTTTTTAAGATAGTTTTTTTTAAACAATTCCATTTACTTAAAAGATATTTATTGAGTTCCTCCTGTGTGGCAGGCAGTCAAGACAGACACAGCTCCTACCTACCAGGAACGTATTATCTAGAAAAAGCAATAAATTAAAGCAATGTGTCATATACAGTTATTATACATTTATCATTAGGAACCCATAGTGGACTCTGTGGTACACAGCCCATTCCCCTTCAGGACTGTGACACTCATTTTCCCAACTGCTAGGAGTTTTGGTGACTGAAGGCTCTCAGCTGAGTATGTCTCTAGGGCTTACCCTCAGCAGCAGAGAACTACCTTGCCAAAGGGCAGGCCCCATCTAGAGGGCAGCTCACATTCAAATCTGGTTGATGCAGGCGTATAAAGGACCAGCTCCGTTGCCTCAATAGGGACTTCACTGAAGGGTCATCTGAGTTCCAGGGCTCCCTCTGAGACCAGCTGAAGTCTTTATTGAGACTGTGTCAGAGCTCAACTTTACCCAATCCTACTTCCTTCACTCTCCTGTCAGTGTGGACTCCAAGTGACTGCCTAATACACTTTCTGCAGGCAAACCTCCACCTTAGACTCTGTGTTTCAGGGAATCTAACCGAACCAAAAATCCATTACACTAGAATGAGTTCTCTTTCTGGTATTGTTTAATTATAACAATAAGAATTTTCATTTGTATAGCTTCTACAAAGTCATAACTAATGTATTAATTGCTTTATATACATTATGAATTGCATAATCTTAGTTAGTCCCCCAATAACCTTATATAGCAGGAACTATTACTGTCCCCATTTCACAGATGTATCAATGGAAGCTAAAGGGTTTAGTTACTTGACCTTAAACATGCAGTTTGCAAGTGGCAAGGCCAAGGTTTGAACCTAACCCTTGCTGGTGGTTCATGCCACTCTGCCTTCTTTATTCTTGCTAACATAAAAGATTATGGAGTTAAGCTAATAATTTTTGTCTTAGTCGTCTTATCCATTATCATTATTCAGATTTATTCACAGATTTACTTTAAATTACATATAGCCAACGACCCCCTGATGTCCCAGGCTTCAGGCAGGTCCCCATGGACTCAGGACTCCTGGCCCACCCCAGTGTCAGGCTGGCTCCTGCAGAACCAACCTGCAGGCTGGCCTGTAAGGTGCATGTTACAGACTGATTCCCATGGTCCCAGGCTCCAGGTTTGCCCTAGCACCAGGTCAGCTCTTGTGGCCCCAGTCTCCAGTCCAACTCCCATGAAATCAGGCTCCCAGACCATCTGAGCATAGGCTAGGCCCCACAGACCCAGACACTGGGCCCACTTCAGTGGTCTCTGGCACCTGGTCAGCCCCTGTGGACCCAGAATCCAAGTCCATCCATGCAGACCCAGGTTCCAGGCCCATCACTGTAGACTCAAGCAGCAGGCCTGCCCCAGTGAACCAAAGCGCCAGGCCCACCCCCACCAACCCAGGCACCAGAGTGGTCCCTGTGGACCAAGCACCAAGCCTGCCCCCAGCTGACTTGGGCACCAGATCTGCTCACTGAAAGACTCCAGTAGCAAGCCTGCCTACAGACACCATCAGATGGCCCACCCAAAATCTCAGGAAGGGCTGACCAGTGAAGGGCTCTGCTTGCTGAAGCTAATCTGTAAAGACTAGAAGAGATGCGTACTTCCTCAAATGAGCAGATACCCATACAAGACCATAGGATCATGAATAATCAAGAAAACATAATGCCACCAAAAAAAACTAATAAAGCTCCAGTGACTGACCCTAAAGAAATGGAGATCTATGAACTGCCTGACAAAGAATTCAGAATAATCCCTTTAAAAAAATTCAGAAAGAATTTAACTACAAGAAAACACAGATAGACAAATGAATGAAATTAAGAAAACAGTGCATGAACAAAATGAAAAGTTTAGCAAAAAATAGAGACCATTAAAAAAACCCCAGATATCTCTGAATTGAAGAATACAATGACTAAACTGAAGAATTCAACAGATATCTTCAACAACAGACCCAACAAAGCAGAAGAAAGAATTAGTGAATTAGAAGACAGGTAATTGGAAATCATCCAGTCAGAGAAGGAACAAGAAAAAGAATGAAAAAGAGTGAAGAAAACCTATGTGAATTATGAGATACCATTAAAAGAAACAATTTGTTCATTATAGCAGTCTCAGGAGGAGAAGAGAGGGAGAATGGAGCAGGAAGCTTATTTAAACAAATAATGGCTGAGAACATCCCAAATCTGGGGAGAGATTTGGAGATTGAAGTTCATGAAGCTAATGGATCACCTCAAAATTTCAACTGAAAATGATATGTCCAAGACTCGTTTAATCAAACTGTCTAAAATCAAAGACAAAGAGAAAAGTTTAAAAGCAGCAAGAGGAAAAAAATTCTACACATATAAGTGGACCCTCATAAGATTATCAGTAGATTTCTCAGTGGAAACCTTGCAGGCCAGGGGAGAGTGGGATGATATATTCAAAGAGTCAAAAGAAAAAAACTATCAACCAAGAATACTTTACCTGGCAAAGTTGTCTTTCAGAAATGAAGGAGAGATTGAATGAATGAAGACGTTTCGAACAAACAAAAACCAGAGGAGTTCATCACCACTAGAACTGCCTTACAAGACATGCTGAAAGGAATTCTTCAAGCTGAAATGAAAGGATGATAACTAGTAAGATGAAAACATAAAACATAAAACATACTGGTAAAGGTAAGTATATAGTCAAATTCAGAATACTCTTATGTTGTTTGTTAATAATATTGGCGGTTTGTTAATGACAACTTTAGTATAAAGGTTAAAGAACAAAAGTATTAAAAGTAACTTGTAGCTAAAATAATTTTCCAATGGATACACATTATAAAAAGAGGTAAATTGTAACATCAAAACATAAAATATGAGGAAAGGAGTGAAGGTTAGAGTTTTGTGGGTGATTAAACTTAAGTTGTCATCAGCTTAAAATAGACTCTATTATGTACATATGTTTTATATAAGCCTCATGGTAATCACAAAGCAAAAACCTACAGTAGATACACAAAAGATAAAGAAAAGGGAATCAAAGCATGCCACTATGAAAAATCATCAATTCCAAAAGGAAGACAGCAAAAAAGGAAGAAAGGAGCAATGGAACTGTCAAACAGACAGAAAACAATAAGATGGCATTAATAAGTCCTTACCTATCAATAATTACTTTAAATGGATTAAATTCTCCACTCAAAAGGCATAGAGTGGCTGAATAGATTTAAAAATAAGACCCAACTATATGCTACTACAAAGACTCACTTCAGCTTTAGGGATGGAAATAGGTTCAAAGTAAAGGGATAGAAAAAGATATTCTATGTAAATGGAAAGCAAGAGAGCAAGAGTAACTATACTTATATCAGACAAAATAAACTTTAAGCCAGAAACAGAAACAAGAGACAAAGATAAGTCGTTATTAAATGATAAGGGGGTCAATTCAACTAGAGGATGTAACAATTGTAAAAGTAAATGCACCCAACATTGAAGCACCTAAATATGTTAAGCTAATATTAACAGCTCTGAAGAGAGAAATAGACAACAATACAATAAAGTAGGAGACTTCAATACCCTGCTTTCAACAATGGATAGATCATCAAGACAGACAATCAATAAGGAAACATTGGACTTGAAATAAACCTTAGAGCAAATGGACCTAAGAGACATATACAGTACCTTCCACCCAACAGTAGAATACACATTCTTCTCAAGAGCATGTGGAACATTCTCCATAATAGGTCATACATTAGGTCACAAAACAAGCTTTAGCAAATGTAAGAAGACTGAAATCATACCAAGTATTATTTTCTGACCACAATGGTATGAAATTAGAAATCAATAACAAGAGGTAAACTGGAAAATTCACATATGTGTGGAAATTAAACAACGCACTCCTGAATAACCAATGGGTCGAAGAAGACAGCAAAAGGGAAATCAAAAAAGTATCTTGAAACAAATGAAAAAGGAAAAACAAGATACCTAAATTTATGGGATGCAGCAAAACTAGTTCTAAGAGGGAAGTTTATGCAATAAACATCTACATTAAGAAAAAAGAAAGATTGCAAATAAACAATTTAACACCGCAGGGAACTGGCAAAAGAAAAACAAACTAAGCCCAAAGTTAGCAGAAGGAAGGAAATAACAACAATCAGAGTAGAAATAAACTAGAGACCAGAAAAACAATAGCAAAGATCAACAAAAGTAAGAGCTGTTTTTTCTAAAAGATAAACAAAATTGACAAACCCTTAGCTAGACTAAGAAAAAAACAGAGAAATTCAAAGAAATAAAATCAGAAACGAAAGAAGAGACATTACAACTGACAACAGAGAAATTCAAAGGATCATTAGAGATTACTATAAACAATTATACACCAACCGATTGGATAACCTAGAAGAAAACGGATAAATTCTTAGAAAGATATAACCCACCAATACTGAATCATAAAGAACCAGGAGATCCAAACCAACCACTCACAAGTAAGGAGATTGAAGCAGAAATCAAAAACCTCCCAACAAAGAAAAGCCCAGGACCAGATGGTTTCACTGGGAAATTCTAGCAAACATTTAAAGAATTAACACCAATTCTTCTCAAACTTCTCCAAAAAGTTGAAGAGGAGGGAACACTCCCAAACCCATTTTATGAGGCGAGCATTACTCTCATACCAAAGCCAGAAAAGGATCCCACAAGGAAAGAAAACTAGAGGCCATATACATGTAAAAATTCTCAACAAAATACTAGCAAACTGAATTCAACAGCACATTAAAAAGATCATACACCATGATCAAGTAGGATTTATCCCTGGGATGCAAGGATGGCTCAACAAACACAAATCAATAAATGTGATACATCGCATTAACAGAATGAAAGATAAAAATCATATGATCATCTCAATAGACACAGAAAAAGTATTTAACACAATGCAACATCCTTTCATGATAAAAATGCTCAACAAATTGGGTATAAAAGAAACGTAGCTCAAAATAACAAAGGCCATATATGAAAAGCCCACAGCTGACATCATAATCAATGGTGAAAGGTTGAAAGCTTTTCCTCCAATATAAGAAGAAGACAAGGCTGCCCACCCTTACCACTCCTATACATCATAGGACCAGAAGACCTAGCAAGAGCAGTTAGGCAAGAGGAAGGAAAAAATAAAACAAAAAGCATCCAAATTGGAAAGGAAGAAGTAAAATTTTCTTTTTGCAGATGATAAGATCTTATATATAGAAAATTCTAAAGAATCTACAAAAAAACCTGTTAGAATTAATCAACAAATTCAGTCAAGTTTCAGGTTGCAAAATCGATATACAGAAATCAGTTGCATTTCTATACACTAAAATTAGCTATCTGAAAAAGAAATAAAGTAAACAATTCTATTTAAAATATCATCAAAAATAATAAAATACTTAGGAATTAATTTAACCAAGGAGGTGAAAGATCTGTACACCGAAAATTACAATATATTGATGAAAGAAATTGAAAAAGACACAAATAAATGGAAAGATAACCCACGTTCACAAATCGGAAGAATTAACATTGTTAAAATGTCCATATTACCCAAAGCCATCTATAGATTTAACGCAATCCCTATCAAAATTCCAATGGAATTTTTCACAGAAGTAGAAAAAACATTCATAAAATTCGTATGGAACTAAAAAATACCCAAAAAGCAATTGCCAAAGCAATCCTGAGAAAGAAGAACAAATCTGGAGGCATCACACTTCCTAATGTCAATCTTTATTACAAAGCTATAGTAATCAAAACAATTTGGTGGTGACGTAAAAACAGACATATAGACTAATGGAATAGAATAGAGAGGCCAGAAATAAATCCACACATATATGGTCAAGTAATATTTGACAAGGGAGCCAAGGAAACGCAATGGTGAAAGGATAGTCTCTTCAATAAATGATGCTGGGAAAACTGGATATTCACAGGTAAAAAAATGAAATTGGGCTCCTATCTTACACCACTCACAAAAATTAACTCAAAATGGATCAAAGACTTAAATGTAAGACCCCAAACCATAAAACTCCTAGTAGAAAACATCTGGGAAAAACTGTGACTTTGGTCTGGGTAATGAATTTTTGGATATGACATCAAAAGCACAAGCAACAAAAGCAAAAATAAACAGTGGGAGTACATTAAACTAAAAAGCTTCTGCACAGGAAAAGTGCAATCAACAAAATGAAAAGGCAACCTACAGAATGAGAGAAAATATTTGCAAACCATCTATCTGATAAGGAGTTAATATCCAAAATATATAAGGAACTCATACAACTCAGTAGCAAAAAAACACAAATAATTCAATTTAAAAATGGGCAGAGGAGGGGCTGGCCCCGTGGCCGAGTGGTTGGGTTCGCGTGCTCCGCTGTAGGCGGCCCAGTGTTTCGTTGGTTCGAATCCTGGGCGCGGACATGATACTGCTCATCAAAACCACGCTGGGGCAGCGTCCCACATGCCACAACTAGAAGGACCCACAACAAAGAATATACAACTATGTACTGGGGGCTTTGGGGAGAAAAAAGGAAATAAAATCTTAAAAAAAAAAAATGGGCAGAGGAATTGAATAGACACTTGTGTGTGTGTGTAGTGCGGAAGCTTGGCTCTGAGCTAACATCTGTTGCCAATCTTCTCTTTGCTGGAGGAAGATTGTTGCTGAGCTAACATCTGTGCCAATCTTCTTCTATTTTATGTGGGATGCTGCCACAGCGTGGCTTGATGAGTGGTGCTAGGTCTACACCCAGGATCCAAACCTGTGAAGCCAGGGCCACTGAAGTGGAGTGCCAAACTTAACTGCTATGCCATCGGGCTGGCCACTGAATAGACACTTTTTCAAAGAAGACATGCAAATGGCCAACAGGTTCATGAAGAGATGCTCAATATCATTGATTAGGGAAATGCAAATCAAAACCAGATGAGATATCACCTCACACCTGTTAGAATGGCTACTATCAAAAAGACAAAAAATAGAGGCTGGCCTTGTGGCCAAGTGGTTATGTTTGCACGCTCTGCTTCAGTGGCCCAGGGTTCGCTGGCTCAGATCCTGGGCGTGGACCTACACACCGCTCATCAAGCCATGCTGTGGCAGCGTCCCACATAGAGGAACTAGAATAACCTACAACTAGGATATATAACTGCACTGGGGCTTTGTGGAGAAAAAAAGAGGAAGATTGGCAACTGATGTTAGCTCAGGGCCAATCTTCCTCACCAAAAAGCATTAAAAAACACACACACACATATAACAAGTGTTAGTGAGGACGAGGAGAAAAGGCAACCTTCATGCATGGTTAGTGGGAATGTAAATTGGTACAGCCACTATGAAAAACAGTATGGAGTTTCCTCAAAAAGTTAAAAATAGAACTACCATATAATCCAGCAATTCCATTTCTGGGTGTTTATCCCCAGGAAGTGAAATGACTATCTTGAAGAGATATTTATGCATCCATGTTCATTGCAGCATTATTCACAATAGCCAAGACATGGAAACAAACTAAGTGTCCATCAATGGAAGAATGGATAAAGAAACTGTGGTACACACACACACACACACAATGGAGTATTATTTAGCCATAAAAAAGAAGGAAATTTTGATTTATGTGACAACATGGGTGGAACTTGAGGGCATTATGCTAAGTGAAATAAATCGGACAAAAAAAGAGAAATAACGTACGTTCACTATCACATGTGAAATCTAGAAAGCCAAATTCATGTAAATAGGGAATAGAAATGTGGTTGCCAGGGGTTAGGGATTGAGGGGAACGGGGAGATGTTGGTCAAAAGGAACGAATTTCCAGTTAGAAGATGAATAAGTTCTGGGGATCTAGTGTACAGCATGATGACTATACTGAACAGTACTGTATTACATACTTGCAAGTTGCTAAGAGAGTAGATCTTAAATGTTATCACCACACAAAAATATTGGTAATTATGTGAGGTGACAGATGAGATGTATTAACTAATTTTATTGTGTTAATCATTTTGCAATATATATGTGTATCAAATCATCACGCTATACACCTTAAACTTATACATGTTATATGTCAATTATATCTTAGTAATGCTGGGAAAAAAAGATTAAGGAGTCAACCTAACAATCCGTGTCTTGGTCATCCTATACATTATCATCCTTTAGATTTATTCAGGGGGTAGGTAACCTTACATTACACTTGTCAAACTGGAGATAACTTCAAGATCAAAGGCATGAAGAAGCATGGTTGCTTACCCCTGTGCTGATTTCACAGCTTCACCCATGAAATGTTGAAATGTTGAAAATGTTGCAGACCGAAGCAGCTGGGAACAATTCTAGCTAGCCTTTTGTAAAGGAAAGCTATTTTGCCATTCTGTGGCAGTTCAGTAATTTAAATATGAATGCAAGTAAGCAGTAAAGAGAAGGAAAGGAAAAGAGAAAACAGGGAGAGAAATCAAGGTGAAACTAAAAGAAAATTAAGACAGTGTCTGATTTAAATAGCATGTTGCAACTCAGGGCAAAATATGTCAAGAAGCTTTAGGGCAGTCAGGATATAGTAAATGGTGTAAGTAATAATTGAAGGTGACAATTTCACCAAACCAAACTTCCATGGAATAACAGGCAGTCTTTTGAACTAATGCTGCATATTTAACGGCATTCCTCGGCACATAGGAGAAATCAGGTGCATGTATTCCTTTAAAAAATACTCAAGGGGCTGGCCCAGTTGCCCAGCAGTTAAGTTCACACATTCTGCTGCTCGGCGGCCCAGGATTTGCCGGTTCAGATCCCGGGTGCAGACATGGCACTGCTTGGCAGGCCATGCTGTGGTAGGCGTCTCACATACAAAGTAGAGGAAGATAGGCATGGATGTTAGCTCAGGGCCAGTATTCCTCAGCAAAAAGAGGAGGATTGGCAATAGTTAGCTCAGGGTTAATCTTCCTCAAAAAAAAAAAAAAAAAAAACTCAAACAGCAATTCCTGGAACTACTCACTAGGTGTGGTAGGTATGATAAGGGGAGGGACACTAGCTGATAGAGAGCTTTTACAGGGCTCCAGGTGCTGTACTGGACTCAACTTTGTCACCTGTTATTTCATTTTGTCCTCATCAAATGATGAGATCATTACAAATATACGTGTCTGTCCTCAGGAGCTTTCAAAATATTTGGGGAGTGGGGATTGAAAAAGCTAAAAAAAAAATCAATAGCAAATGCAGATAAAGTACTTGTATTTGTGAGGGATTTATGTTCTTTTTAGTTTTCAATTCACTTAATCCTCAAAACACCTCTATGGATGGATAACTATTACGGGCATCCTAAATCAAGAGAGCGGAAGTAACTCGCCAAAGCTCAGGTGGCTGGGAGCTGCGGTGAGGATTTCCATCCAAGCAATTTTCACCACCTCTTTTTATTTTTCAGGAACAAACATAATTCGTCAGTGGAAGAGCTGTTGCTTTTGGGGTCTGAGTGACTGTTGCCTTTGCAATAACAGCAGCAGCCACAGAAATATTTATGGAGCACTTACTGTGTGTCAAGTCTGTGTGAAGCACTTTACATGATTTCCGTCATTTAACAGAGCCCAAGATTTCTTTAAAAATTAAGGGAAATGAACGTACCTGACATATGCGACATAGAGAAGAAATTAATATGGTCTAAAGTGAGGGTGAGAGCTAGGGAGTGGTCTTGACAGCTAAGGTGGAATTTATTCTCAATCCAAAGGAATAAACAGAGAAGACAAATTAGGATTCATTAAGCACTGTATGCCAGACTCTTTACTGGACTACTTTATAAGCATGATCTCATTCAGCATTATTAATCATTATTATTTCCATCTTATAGATGAGAAATTTGAGGTTCAGCCAAGTCGAGTAACTTGTTCAAGGTCCAATGGCAGGGGTGGTCAGGATCAGGCCTGTTCTATTTGACCCCAAGCTTCCAGCATTCTGCTGCTCATAAGATTTGAATTGGCTGAACAATAACAGAGACGTCCTCAGTGGCGGCTCAGGGACAGAAATGGGCGTGACGTGACCAGATGAGAAGCACATGGGACATCTTATCAAAGCAAAATGTTAATGTAGGGCTTGTAAAGGGAAGTACACGGAGAAAGTTAAACTGAGGTACTTTGTGGCTGGCCAGGTTTTAAAGTTTAAATATTTTATTCTAGATCTTACAGAGCCGCTGAAATTCTTGAGCAGTAGTATAGCATGATGAGTATGGTATTTTAGAAAGATATAAGAAAGCAAATAAGCATCTGAAAAATACATATATTTAATAATTCTTAACGAAAATATTAAGCTAGCCCATTATACCTGGTTTTTTTTTGTTATGCACATGTAAATATTCTGCCACTTCTAAACACCATGTACTTATTGCTTTTCTTTCTCAAAGGAGGGGGACAATATAAAGTCCATCTCTTGGTCACATTCAGGCTTTTGAGGACGGCAGCATCATTTTCTTCCTCTTTATACCACCAGATCTTAAACTGGACAGACACTCCTAAGATCCTTTAGCTTGAGTCAGGATCCTTAAAACTTATTTTGAAACATGCCTTTAAATATTAATATGTGTGTGTAGCATGTTTGTGCAAACTTTTTATGTATAGGAGGTTAAGAAGTTCTAATTAATCTTTATTTTTTACTTTGCTATTTGTCTCTGAATCCCTGAGCCCAATTATTAAAACCAATTACCTATCATTTGGTAAGATATAAAAGCTAAAGGCTTTCAGTAGCAGCATCAGTCACTTTTTTTTTTTTTTTGGTGAGGAAGATTGGCCCTGAGCTAACATCTACTGCCAATCTTCCTATTTTTTTTTTGCTTGAAGAAGATTGTCCCTGAGCTAATATCTGTGGCAGTCTTCTGCTATTTTGTATGTGGGGCACTGCCACAACATGGCTTGATGAGCAGTATGTAGATCGGTGCCCAGGCTCTGAACCCAAGAACCCTGGGCTGCCAAAGTGGAGTGTGTGAACTTAACCACTATACCACCAGGCTGACCCCTAGAGTCCCTTTTGTTTAACATGTGAGCAGAGAGTTGGGCAGGTGGAAACACAGTGGCAGGTTCTGAGAATGCCCAAGTGGTGCCAGGTATTCCAGCACCCAGTTCTTGTACCACGTGTGAGTTAGTACAGCACACATGCAGAGACACAAGAATAAAATCTTCCATTTCACCACTGTAATGAGACCTTTATTGTCAAGACAGGGCAGGAGCAAACCAGGGAAGACAGGTGGTGAGGAAGGGGCAGAAGGCTCAGCACGGTCAGAGGTGTTTTTGGTGTGACAGATCCTTGTTTCCCTAACATATATGAAAGTTTCAGCGACTGCCAAGAAGGTGAGACTAAAACCAATTCTTTTACTCCCAAAACATGCTGTGCATTTTAGCCTCTGTTTTGAAAGTGGGAAGCCTCTTTTTCTGTTATTGATAAGTGTCTCTTGGGGACTGCCCCATGGCATAGTGGTTAATATTGGCATGCTCCACTTTGGTGGCCCAGGTTCGCGGGGTCAGATCCCGGGCACAGACCTATACCACTTGTCAGCCATGCTGTGGCAGTGACCCTCAAATAAAGTGGAGGAAAATTGTCATGGATGTTAGCTCAGGGCCAATCTTCCTCAGCAAAAAAAAAAAAAAAGGTAAGTATTTCTCTTACCAATAACTTGCATATACCTCTTAGAGCAGGAAAATACACGCACATGTCTCATGCTATTGCAGCTGTTGACCACTCCTCTCTGTAGGCCTTCCAGAATCTCATCCCAGGGCCCTACCAGTGGACACCAGGCCAAGCTTTGATCAGCTTTCTCTCTCCAGAATCAAGCAAGCAGACAAGTTCTGTGAAAAAGACTCACTCACTGAGAAAGATAGATACAGTTCACCCTATTACACATTTTATAAATTATGCAAATATTCTTTAAAGAAGTCTTCAAAAGTGCAAACAACATGAGATGTAGGGCTATCTAGTTATCTGAAGCCTGAATGAAAGATACAAAGAGATGCATTACCTGATATAAGACTTTTTTCCTCAATTCAGACTAATCCAAACTATGGACAAATTCCATGATGCCAAATCACATGCCAGCATTTCAAGAGTGAAAAAAAGCCCTAGTAGATTTGTCATGTCCATGTTCTCCATCTTATTTGAAGTGTATGAGCTAATCCACAAGTGTCCTTATGTGGTATCCTCACCACTAGGGTACAGAGTATTTGGAACTCTACCTCTGCCGAGTGACTAGATTGAAGCAGCAGCAGCATCTCCTTGCACAGAAGTAGTGCTATTAACACACCGTGAGCACCTAGGAGATGGTGAGCGCTTATAATGATTGGCTTGAATGGGACTGGTGTCACACGTTCCCACAGGCACACTTGTTAAATAACATCTTTAATGGCATCAGGTGCTAAAGAAAACTGAATTTCCATCCCTTCCCACCCCCACACTCGCCTCTAAAAGAAGAAAATCTTCCAAACTTTTCCTCAGTTTGAAATCCCTAATGGAAGAAGATTGCAATAAAGGAAATATGAACAGTTGGATCATTAGTCTCCAGTGCTTCTGAAGCTATAGACACATAAAGAATGATGCAATTATTACATACTTGCCTGACATCCCTGAGAGCACAGGGACTTGAGAAAATGTAATCACAAAGACCAGGAATGACTAATTTAAATAAAATACTGTCACTGTGACTTCATCCTGGATTATAGCCATTAAGTAGGTTTTGCTAAATAAGATATGTACTAAGGAAAAAAGTCGTTTTTTGAGAGATTTCCCATCTCCAAATTTGTTTGCATTTAATTTTAAAACTATTTATATGTTATTCTGTTCTTTACCCAGTGTTAAAATCTCTGAGCAACGTACTGATGCTTTGGAGGGACTTACCATTGTTTGCCGTCAGCAATAAGAAGACTACCAGAAGATGGCGCTGTAACTCAGACAGTCCTGACTGCTCTAGCAGTTAAGAGAGAAATGAGATTCTTTATTCAGCACCCGTTCCTAGAGTGTGTTAGACAGTCGGCTTCCTGGTGGGGCTGCTTTATATAGTGGATAGAGAGTTTGTGTGTTAGAGTCACACACACACGTGGGTTACAACCAGCCTCTATATTTTATTCTTTGGATGACTTCAGCCAAGCACGTTAATCAAGAGAGGCAGTCTCTTAGGCAAGCTTCTAAGAGATTAATTCTCCTGCAGATAACAACTACAAACTCTGAACAAAATTCAAATCAATTGCTTCAGCCTCTGGAGAGTGAAAAAAAAAAAAACATTTTAAAGCAGCGTTTGGAGGGGAAATGAAACTTGGAAGAAGCACTCGCATGGGATAAATATCTCATTTTTATAGATTTTGTCTGAGAGCAGACGTGAGTTAAGATGTGACCTGGGGCAATTAAGACTCTAGCAGGAACGCTACTACCTTCCTGTCCCCAAGAATCAAACAGAATCAGAGACAACAGCCATTGGAAAGTGAGGAGGGAATCCTCGAAAGGAGAATACCAGAACAAAGAACCCCAAATCCTGAACACAGACTTTGTCCTAGTCTCTGGCTGACCACCAAACCAAGTATTTGTGGGAGAGACTCCATGCAGATTGTGGCTGAGGCTACAAAGACCGAATTGAGATTTGATCTGCTACCCGTCATAAACAAGACAGAATTTTCAGTTTGAGTCTAACCAAGTTAATTGATCTCTAAAACACAAACATCAACACTCTTTGGAAGAATATAACAAAATTTAGAGTCTTTCAACATAATGTTCACAATGTTCAGGATATAATCCAAAAACATTCAAAATATACTAAACTAAGAAAATGTAACACATTCTCAAGAGAAAATACAATCAAAAGAGGAAAATCTCAACATAACTCAAACGTTGGGATTACTAAATAATGAGTTCAAAACAGTTATAATAATTATAAGTAAAGGAATAAGATGTAACAGGAAATATAATGATTAAAAAGACAGGACATCTACCATAGAAAAAGAAAATATAACAAAAAATAAAGTAGAAATTCTAGAACTGAAAAATGCAATATCTGGAACAGGAAACATTAGTAGAATTGAAATGACTTAGCAGAATTAAGATAACTGAGGAAAGAGTCAATGAACTTGACTTTTGCTCTTCAAAATATGCTAATAAGAAAATTAAAAGACAAGCCATAGCAGGGAAAGTTTTATATATATAATATACAAAATATATATAACATATATTCTATAATGTAAATATTATATATATGTAATCTGACAAACGCTTCATATTCTGAATATATGAAGAACTCTTACGACTCAGAAGACGAATAAGAATAGGCTAACTATTTCGATGTAGACTTTACAAGAAAAGACATACAAATGGCTACTAAGCACGTAAAATAATGTTCAACATAATTAATCAAGGAAATGCTAATTAAAGCCACAATGAGATATACAATCCTAAAACTAAAAAGACTGACATTACCAAGTGTTGGCAATGGCAAAGCAACTAGACCTCTCACATATTGCTAATGGGAATGCGAAATGGTGCAAACTCTTTGGGAATTTGTTTGGCAGTTCCTTCTAAAGTTAAACATGAACCCACAATATTCCATTGTACATTCTACATTTTACATTCTACAGCTTTTCCATTTCTAGCTCTTCACCCAAAAGATATAAAAACATATGACCACACAGGACTTATGTACAAGTGTTCACAGTGTATCTATTCACAACAGCCCAAAGCTAGAAAGAATCTAAATGCCCATCAACAGGTAAATGGAGAAACAAATGCAGTAAACATATGGTGGAATACAACTCAGCATTAAAAGGAATGGACTTTGCTTTGTGCAACAACAGATATAAACATCAAAATAGTTATACTGAAAGAAAGAAGCCAGACACAAGAGTACATACTCTGTGACTCTATTATATACAATTCTAGATAATGAAAACTAATCTATATTAACAAAAAGATTAGTGGTTGTCTGAGGTTGAGGGTAGAGAAGAGGTGGTCAGCAAAGAGGTACAAGGACATTTTTATGGATTATGAAAATATTCCGTATCTTGATTATGGCCGTGGTTTTATGAGTACATTTTTAAAAGTCAAATTGGACACTTTAAATGGATACAGTTTATTGTATGTACATTATTCCTTACTAATGTTGATAACAAAGACAATGGTGAATCTATAGAAAATATTTATCACGAAAATATTGCATAATGTTCCATTTCTTAATTTTTCAAGAGTTTCTACAACTGAATAAGAAAAATAAGTGACTCAAAAGGCAAAAGAGCAAAATATATGTAGGATGGTTTATAGAAAATATAAATGGTACTTTTAAGTACTCTTTTCCACTCATAAATTTAAAAATGCAGATCAAAGCTATGAGATACCACATTACATCCATTAAATTGGCAAAAATTAAAGGTTGCCGATGGTCCAGCGAGTGGAAGAACCAGTCTCCTACACTGCACACCATAAATCAGCACAGCCATTCTGAATGGCGATTTGGCAGCAGCTGTGCAAATCGAAAATGCACAGAGCCTTTAATTCAGCAGTTCTACATCAGGGGATACATTTCTTAAAATTTACTCTTATGCATTTACGAAGATGTTCACTGAAGAGTTGTTTGTACCACCACAAATTGGAAACAACATAAATATGAGTTAATGAGAGATTAGTTATATACAGTATGACACATTAAGTGATGGAGTACTATTTAGTCATAAAAAGGATGCGGTTCATCAATATGTATTAACATGAGAAGATTACTAAACCATGTTATTAAGGAAAATACCAAAACAAAAAACAAGGCCCCCAAAATACATATAGTATGATATAATTTGAATAAATTAAAAAATATGTATATATGGGAGAAGTGTGGGTACAAGTGTATGTATACATGTACAAATATATTTTATGGATAGGAAAATCTTCTAGAAACATACACACGCGTGCAGGCAAACCATTGTTGTGGTCACTTTGGCATAGACATATGAGAATAGAACAGGATTTTAGTTTAAGAAATTCACCTTTTCTCCAAGTCTCAAAGTTTTTCTCCTAAATTGTCTTCAAACAACTGAAGTATTTATTTTAAATGTTTAACCCACATGTGATTTATTAATGTATATGGTAGCAAGTAACGATTCGGTTTTACGTGCATAACTATATTCAGAGATATTATAGTTTTTTGTCATGCAAAACCTCTACTAAGTTTTAACTTTTTAAAAATTTCTTCAATCTATCTTTTTAATTTCTAGAAGCTCTCTCTTGACTTTTAAAGATAATACTATTCTCCTTTTACGGATGCACTACCTTATTAAATGTTCTTTGAGAAGACAAATAAAATTATAAAAATGTTTTCTGGGGCCAGGTTGTCAGTCTCTTTATTCTGGTCTTTTCTCTTCCATGATCCAGGCTTTCCTCAAATGTTCAGTGGGCTTGGGAATCCAAACGTGGGTATGAATGATGGAAGCCTGGTTGGAGCCGTGTGGGCCTGGGTGAGCTTGTCGATGGCAGGCTTCTCAGAGGAAGAGGTAGGGAGGCATCTGTTATGATTCTGGTGCCCATCCCATAGGCCAGAGTGGAAAGAGCTTTAATCTAAGGTACTTCCACTCATTCACATTGCCCATGTTTAGGGTTCATTCTGATTTTTTTTTTAAATAAAACATTCCCCTGATCTTTTGATCTGAGGCTGCTGCTAGGATACCTATGCTCCACCTCTGCAGGTTGTAGAGGGAGGTGGGAGTTGCCTGTTCAGACTTTTAATTATTTCCCCTCATTTTAGCCACATATCTCAGTTCTGCTCTATATGATGAATCTTCTCTGGGATTCTGCCCCACTTTGGAGCTCCTCAGTGTGTTTTCTAGGCTGTGGCTTCCTCCACTGAGTTTCATTTGTCATTCTTGCACCCATTTTTAAATTACAGGAATGTATAGATGTTTTTATCTGCTATTGCATTCCTTCCATTCTCTTCTGTCAGTTTTCTCAGTTTTATACGTTTACTGTGACTTTAATGTGAAGGGATGGGAAGTAAACACACTTCTTAATTAATCACCTTTACCTGGAAGCCCAAGAACTAATTTTTGAGCAAAGAAAAGTTGACTGTCATCTTAGATGGGACCATTATGTGGTGGTGGAAGGCACTGAGGAGGAAATATTGGAACGGTTTTTTGAAATAAGGGACTGGAGCAAAAGAGAAAAATGTCATTGCATTGGGACTGTCACTGGAAACCCATGGGAGAACAGTTGGCATTGATGGGAGGAGAAGCCAAACTGTGAGGTTGTGAGAAGTTTATAGTGTCCACCCATGAGTGGCAATGTTAAGCTATCACCCGTGTCCCTAAAGATCGACCAACACTCTTTATTAAAAACTTTACTTCTGACCACTGTCTTTGAACCATTTCCAGAACTTACTTCTGTCCTTCTGGAGACCACCCAGATATTGATCTTAAGCTTATTTTCCTGTTTTCATTTTTGCTCAGCATACAGACAAATGCATCCTATTCCCGGTTTCTATTTTATCTACTACTGCATTAGGGTAAGCCTATTTGACACAGCACAGGACCCATTGGCCTTTGCCTTCCCCTGAGACTCCCCTCCACACCCAAGCTAAGCAGGAAGATATTCTGACCCATCTTGTTCTGGCCCCATAAGAGAGAACTGAGGAAAGAGTGAAGCAGTGGAGAAAGAGCAAGTATAGGGGTAAACATATCAGAACAATGATGTGATTATAATCTCCTTAATGGCATTGAGTGGGTCTTGCCTTTCTTCACACCCCTAAGAACTTAGCAAATGCAATAAGCACGAATTAAGCAGAATTCGATTGAGCAGAACATTTCTAACTCAGTAGTATTTAAAAGCACCAACTAAAGAATTCTCTTGGCAAACTTATGAAGCAGCCAATTATAAATACTCCTCATCCTAGAGAGTAAAAAGGCAGAACACACTCTCTGATATTCTGAGGTTATCTCATACATCCTGATCCTGTTTTTAGCCAATAATGTTAAATATAACTGTTGCTCCATTTTTATTCGTTTCTTCAACAGATGTTTATGAAATATCCATCATGAGCCAACCACTGCTCTAAGCACTGAGGATACAGAAGTGACTTATCAGTGACTAATCCTTGCCCTGCGGGACCTGCCGTGGGTTTGGATATAGATGATCCACAAGATCCCCAAATGGTGGCTTGTTTTTTAAGTCAAATTATTTAGATTCTTCTACTTTGGAGGGAAAGGGATTTATTGATCCCTGGACAGAGAAGAATCCGTGAAGCTATAAGTGCCTCTTACTCGTGATCACAAATTATGGGGCTTTCCACTCAAAGCTGCCATGGCTGGTGAATTGGGCCAAGCAGAGACACCAACCCTGCTTATGTGGGCACCAAATCAGCACCCTCAGAGAAAGGCAAAAGGCTGAAAGAGGCCAGCCATGTTTATGGGCTTCCTCCTTCAGGGGTGCTCATGGTGTTTAGTAGGAAATCAACCCATTCATATACCTTTTGTGGATGTCTACATGCTAGAACAAATGGAAAGTCATCATTGACTTAGTGTTGCTGAGCTGATGACCTGGCTCTCCACACAGCCCAATACACAACCTTATTTTGGAGTACTGTGATTCAAAGTCATTGTAAGACCACAAAGAATAGCTCAAATTTTTATTTTATCCTACCAAAGTTTCTTTGATTTTGTCTCTTCCTTGCAACTTTACAAAGATTATCAATAATCCAATAACAGGCACAAGGTAGACACAGCTACTATACTATGCAAATTAAATCAAAATTGCTCAACAAACCAGCCTTGCTCATGCTGCCTATCTTACACCTCCTACTCCTCAGAAATGTTCAGATTTAAAGAGACCCAATTACATGTAACCAGAAATAGACATTTAAAAGAATCTATGTTTTTCCTCCATATTGTTTTAATCTGTGCCATTCATAATATACCCTCAAACAATTAACTCTTAAAATATAGTGGCTCTACAGATTACACCAGGTCACTTTCATCTTTACTTTTATTAGGTTTACTTTAAAAAATATGAAAGCCTAAATGAAAAATAGAGTTATCTCACTAAAACCAAGTGTCACCCTCTTCATTTGGTTCCAAATCATGGCACAAATAAAGAAGCAGAAAAGAAGAAAGATGAATCAGATCTACATAGTGTGGTACATTCACTTTTTCAATTTGTTTTACCGAGTCAACTCCTGCCCTGCAAAAATGTTGCTATTAAATTGTAAGGAAGAATATCTGTCAATACAATCTTGGAGGCAACTCCAAACAAATTTAATCAACTTAGAACAAGGGTGACTAATAAACTCCAATGAGAGTTAAGAAGCTGTTTAAAAAGCAGAACAAACATTGATGTATTGTTTAAAAATATGACTATCATTTCCCTGAAATTCTATTCATATCGCGCTCTTGAGATGTCTGGATTTTGGCAGCAGCTCCTGGAAACCAAGTAAAGGTAATCACACAAGTAGAACATATTAATTCCATCACCCATGGTGGAGGGGAGGCAGGGCTTGGGGACTGGCATTACACATACAGCAGACAAAGAACAAGAAACAGAAGAGAACAAGGGCTATTGAGGACATGTCCTCTCATTTCTGTTTGCTCACTGGTACACAACCATCTGTTTCTTGTCTACAGGGAATGACTAGCACAATTAGAATGAGGATTAAGGTGGGTAAAGGGAATAGCTCATGTGTTCTAATGTGATCGTGGTAAAATAAGCTTCATGCTATCTTTAAATGCTGGAAGGCGGGATTTTCTTCTATCATGGCATATCCAGAAGCATTCAATCGTATCTCCAGACACCTAGATAGGTCTACATGAGGTTCAAGGACCTATAAAAGAGACCATGGACTAGTGCCAAATTGGGGTCAGACAATCTCATGGAATGGGATTTCCCAAACATGCCATATCAACAACAGAGACGTTGTGATCACCGAAAAAAATCACCAAAATGAAGAAAAAAACTGGCAGAATGGACCAATCTAAGGGTCAAGGCAGAATTTATAAGGAAGCGATGATTCCAAGTACAGTGTAAGACTGTGACTCCCATCCCACCATCTCTCTTCTCCCTCCTAGAAAATAGGGCTATGCTTTGGGCAAGAGAGAGAGGTGGTATAGAGCAGCATTTCTCAAACTCTAGGGAATGTAAGAATCAACTGGGGCTCTTGTTAAAATGCAGATTCTGATTCAATAGGCTGGGGTTGGATGGAGTGGGACTAAGAGTCAGCATTTTTAACACCTCCCAGGTGGTGCTAATGTCCACGGGCTCCACTTTGAGTAGCAAGGGTCAAGAGGATTGCAGGGTCATTTAGGATAACAGCTCTACTGTGTGAAAAGGCTGTTCATAAAAAGCAAAAGGGACTTTCTTTGGTCTGGATGGGAGAAGATCAACTGTGATCACCAAAGCAGAGGACCGCCGCAATGCCAAGGCAGCTGGGAGGCATAAAGGCTAATTCGCTGAAGGTCTGTAGAAAGAAAAATGGTTAAGAGCTCAAGATTTAGTATGATACTGACCTGAGTAAGAGTCCATCTGCCATCTTCCCAGCTATGTAAGCTTAGGGTAGCTCTTCAACATCTTGGAGGCTGTTTCTTCATCTATAAAATGTGGGTAATAACTGTACCTACATTCAGTAGTTGTTGAGAGGGTTAAATGAGATAACGTAGATATAGTAGTCCTGGTACCTACTTAGTGCCCAAGAAACGCAAATGTTGGTTATTTGCCTTTTGACTCTCAGCTCAATTTTCAACCTGCCTACTTCAAAGCAATATTACCCAGACTCCCCTGCCAGCTAATTTCTGATTTGCCTCTGCTACTCATTGGGAGATATTGGTGGAGGAGTAAAAGGCAGAAGGGAAGATAAGCCATTTTCCTTCTGTGGCTTCTGTCTCTGGAAGTGGCAGCAACAGAATCCCAAAAGCCTCAGAAACACGGTCTCATTGACTCTGATTGTAGCAGCTGCAGCAGCAGTGACAACGGCAAGCAACTTTAGGTGGCTGCCAGGTGCTGCATTAGTGGCATGGTTATGACAGCTGTAGCAACAGAAACAAACAACTATGGGCTCCAGAAGTCTCAGCAGTAATTCCAATAGCATCAGCAAGACTGGGCTCCAGGGCTCCTGCAGAGTCAGCAGGAGTGCAGGCTCTTGGCTTCCTGTAGAACAACAGTGATGGTGATTTGATAACAGCTATGATACTAATGACACTGCAGCACAGCCCATGTGGGGTCCATGAAATACCATGTGGGTTCCCTTTTCTTCCTCCAGCTCTAGGGGTGTACTAAGCTAGATATCGCTACCTCTCAGGTACTGATCTCTGAATAACATCTTATCCTTTTCCTTCTTGATTCCTCGGTCCTTCCAAAAGTTTTATAAATAATTCCTTTTGTTAAATTTCTCTGTGTGAAATAACTAGAGAGTTTTTTCATCTTCCTGACTAGACTGACAGGTAATATTGATATTATTATTATTATTGACAGTACCAATTTTGGGGGGCCGAGGGTGAGATGAGAAAGTAGCAGTGGCTGCTGAGTCTTTGTCCATAGGCAGCATGTACCTAAAAACCATATTTTTGTCCTTTCCACTTCAGTAACCCTCCCCTAAAACCCACACATATTTAAATGTTATAATTCCAGGACTTCTAGTTATAATGATGAGTTTTAAAAATAAATATATGCTATCAGATTTAAAACAACATAAAAAGATTGGCAAATAGAGTTGAGGAATTGTCCCATATAATTTAATAAAAGAAAGATGAAAATTAAAAAAATAAAGGAAATTTGAGAACTAGTCAGGAGTTCAAACATCTAGATCATGAGAGTTTTAGGGAGAGAGAAAAAGAAAACAAAGCGAGGAAATTATAAAGAAGTACTATAAGAAAAATTTGCAGATCTAAAGGACAGGAGTTTCTGGTTTGTAGGAGTTCCTTGAGAGTCCAGAACAATTAATGAAGAAAGAATCATATAAACAACACCAAGGCACATAATCATTAAATCGTAGGACACAATTAAAACACTATGGTTGGCATAGAAACAGACACATAGGTCAGTGGAACAGAATAGAGAGCCCAGAAATAAACCCATACATATATGGTCAATTAATTTATGACAAAGGAGCCAAAAATATGCAGTGGGGAAAGGACAGTCTCTTCAATAAATGGTGTTAGGAAAATTGGACAGCAACATGCAAAAGAATGAAACTGGCCACTATGTTACACCATACACAAAAATTAACTCAAAATGTATTAAAGACTTGAATGTAAGACCTGAAACTATAAAACTCCTAGAAGAAAACATAGGTGGTAAGCTCTTTGACTTAGGTCTTGGCAACGATTTTTTGAATATGACATCAAAAGCAAAAGCAACAAAACCAAAAAGAAATAAGTGGGACTACATCAAACTAAAAAGCTCCTGCACAGCAGGAGAAACCATCAACAAAATAAAAAGGCAACCTACTGAATGGGAGAAAATACTTACAAATCATGTATCTGATAAGGGTTATCCAATACCCAAAATATATAAGGAACTCACACAACTCAATAACAAAAAACCCAAACAATCCAATTAAAAAATGGGCAGAAGATCTGAATAGACATTTTTACAAAGAAGACATACGGATGGCCAATGGGTATATGGAAATATGCTCTACATCACTAATCATCAGAGAAATGCAAATCAAAACCACAATGAGATATCACCTCATACCTGTTAGAATGGCTATTATCAAAAAGACAAGAAATAACAAGTGTTGGCAAGGTTGTGGAGAAAAGGGAACATTTGTGCACTGTTGGTGGGAATGTAAATTGGTGCAGCCACTGTGGAAAACAGTATGGAGTTTGCTCAAAAATTAAAAGTAGAACTACCATAGGATCCTGCAAGTTCATTTCTGGGTATTTTGTAAAGAAAACAAAATCACTAACTTGAAAACATATATGCACTCCCATGTTCATTGCAGCATTATTTATGATAGCTAAGATAGGGATGCAACCTAAGAGTTCATCAGTGGATGAACGGATAAAGAAATTGTAGTATTTATATACAATGGAATATTATTCATCCATTAAAAAAATCAAATCCGGCCATTTGCAACAATATGGATGGACCTCAAGGGCATTATTTTAAGTGAAATAAGTCAGACAGAGGAAGACAAATACCATATTATTTATATGTGGAATCTAAAAATAAATGTCAAGTTCATAGATACAAAGAACAGATTGGTGGTTGCCAGAGGTTGGGGGTAGGGATGGGAGAAATGGGTGAACTGTTTTGTTTTTGCTTTTGTTTTAGTTTAAATAAATTAAATTATTCTTTATTTTTTTAAAAAAAGGAAACAGGAATTATTACCATTTGTCAGTAGTATTGCCATAAGACAGAAAGTCTGTTGAACCAAAATCACGTTTATGTAATTGCTCCCCAGTTTACAAAATGATCTTCTGTAAATACCTTGCATGTATTTATCTCGTTTCCTCAAATTCTGTGGCTGTCAGTATTTCTAACCCTCATCTTAAAGCCAAGAAAACTAAGATTTGGAAAACCTAAGTGACTTGTCCAAAATCACACAGACCCTTTTATTTCAAATTCTGTAAGTTCTTGCTTATAACAAGTTGGTTGTCATAATTTTAAAGACCTGCTTAACACGCATTTTACATTACTTCTTTGTTTTTTAGGAAGATTGGCCCTGAGCTAACATCTGCTGCCAATCCTCCTCTTTTTGCTGAGGAAGACTGGGCCTGAGCTAACATCTGTGCCCATCTTCCTCTACTTTATATGTGGGACACCTGCCACAGTATGGCTTGCCAAGCAGTGCCATGTCCGAACCTGGGATCCGAACCCATGAACCCCAGGCCACCGAAGCAGAACGTGCACACTTAACCTCTGCGCCACTGGGATGGCCCCATACATTACTTCTATATTTGTTGGAACCTACTCACACTGTCTGCCACTTGCAATTGATTAGTGGAAGATATTTTGTAATAAAATAAATAAATAAGTAAATTGCAGGAAAATTAGTTAAAAAGAAGATTCTGAAATCTTCCAGATAGAGAATAGATCACATACAAAAAATGAGGGTAGATAGTGACATTGAACTTCTCAGGAACAACACTAGAAGCTGAAAGACAATGGAGTAATACATTTGAAAGTTGAAAGGGACAGAATTTTAGAAATTATTATAATTTTATATAAACATTACTATGTATAATATATTATCATTTCGTGCATATAGATAAATTATGAAACTAATGTGAAGGCTATTTTTTGGCACACAAGATCTCATAATTTGTTCCTTCTGTTGATCCTTTCTAGAAAGTTACTAGTGGTTGTACTCCAATAAATCAAGAGAGTAAACCAAGAGAAGGAAACGCGGGATCTAGGGGAAAATGTCTTATCTTAGTTTATATTGTCCAGAAGCTGACTGAGATAGGGATTTGAGGGCTGGTAGGGGAACGGAGGAAGTGAGACAGGGAAGAAAAGGTAACTGATGAAGAGCATGTTATGAAGCAAGGGGCCACTGTGGGCAATCAGAGCCTAATCTTGTTGGGGAAATTCTGGGACACTGTATAAATCACATGGCTCAGAGTTATTCCACTTGAGGGATGGGGCAGATGGGTTTATATCCGTCTCGTTAATCACTTGTTTAGAGCTTTTTCCAGGGAATGTTAATTCCCAGGCACTTCCAACCTGCTTGTGTCAGTGGGCAACCAGGCCCTGAAGGACAAAGTCTTCAGGAAAAGAAATGCAAGTGCTGGCAGTGGGAAGTTGGACAGATGTGTACTTAAGTGCAAGGGGTTCCAGCAGCAACACACATCATTTCCAATCACATTCCATTCGTGAGAACTGACCATATGGTCCCATCTGGATGCAAAGGAGGCTGGGATATGTAGTCTCTGGATGGGGAGCCATTTTCACCTGACAACTTCACATCACAACTGATGGGGGGTGGGGGGGAGGGAGAATGTAAATCATTGGTGAAATCCTACCTTCTGTCAAAAGTGACTTCTGCTTTTACCTCCTGAGAGCCACCAAAAAGAACAAGTGCCACTAGGAGGTTCGTGATGTCATCCTTGCCATTAATTTTTTTGCTTCTAAATTGATTCTTCCATCAGGAGATATAACTAATGACATGGTACTTCTTATCACTCTTAGGTTCTAGTTAGCCCCAAGAAAAATATATATGAATGCCAGAAACCATTTCAATTTAATTCAATTCAACAAACATTTATTGATTTCCTTTTATGCTATAGACCCTAGAAATTATAAATAGAATACTCTGTCATCTTCTAAATTCTAAATGCTGGGAACTAATATTGCCAAGTGACATCTGACACTGCTGTCATACCATATTTAGCTTCATGTGTCTCAGTACATTTTGTCCAATATAGGTGATTACTAACAATCAAAATAGTACCTCAATTTTCTGCAAAGCATCTAAAATTTCCCGTATAAGAAAACTACTCATCTGTCAATAGCCAGATCAAATGTCATCTCTTGGGTGAATCTGATCTGAGAAATTCCAAATGCAATTACTGACTCCTTTCTGAGTGTTTCCATGGTATTCTGTAGAGAAGTATAGAAAAGGAATTCTGGATTGTATTTTAGTTGTAATTTTGTTTCAAAATTTTCTCCAAAAAAATGTAAGCTCCTCCAAGGCAGGAACTTACTGTTCTTCATTGTATCCCGAGCATCTAGCTTGAAGTGTACATAAAGTATGTTCTCATATGGGTTATGAATGATTGAAGTAGGATTCGCCAGTTTCTTCAATTCTTATAACATCTGGAATCAACTAGTGACTACTGTTAGAAATTAACCTAGATCTCAGTTCTGGACATTTTCTTAGAAAGAGTTGTATTTTTAAAGGTTTTCTGTAGGTGCCTGTAAAGAATGTCCTTTGTAAGCCATTTTACTTAGTTGCTAAGATCATTGATCTGTGGATATTTGATGGTAATTGGTGATGAATGACAGATGACGGATAATGATGATGATTATTATATGGGGCACTTTTGGTTTATCAATCTAATAGGTATGTAGAGAAAATCCACTCCATAAAAGTTAGTGATGTACAGGGAAAAGCATAGGATCTCATGCTGGAGATTCTGGGCTCTTACCCAGCTCTACCACTTAGTGGTTGTTTGCCCTTGACGAGCCATTTAACTCACTTCAGCCTCTATTTCTCCTTCCATAGAATGTAGAAGATAACACTTTATTAGATATGGTAAGAACTGCAAAACTGTAAATACTCTATAATTATGCAACAACTGCTCAAATGTGTTTACCTCCTGTGCTGAGAGTTAAACCAAGAAATATCTGACAAGATCTCTCTTAAACAGCTTATAGTTCTATTATAAATCAACATAAGAAAGACAAATAGCTCTTTAGAGAAGCATGCAAATAGTATGAGCATTCAGGTTGTAGGAAAAGAAATGTAAATGGCCAAAGCATATGAAAAGACACACAATCTCACTCAAAATTAAAAATTGCAAATCTAAACAATGAAATCTATTTTTTACCAGGCAGATTGGAAAAACATTAACAATTTTATAATACCTAAATGTCCTTGAAGATGTGAAGAGGGAAGCTTGCTCAAATACTATTGAGGGAAACAAATAAATGGAAGGAAAAGTTAGCATAGCTGCCAAAGTACCAAAGTTTTTAAAGTAGGTCCCCTTGATCCACAATTCTACTGCTTGGAATTTAACCTGTGGAGATACTCAGAAGTGAAGGAATGTGTATAAGATTATTCATGACATTATGAACAGCAAACACTGTGGGGCCAGCCTGGTGGCGTAGTGGTTAAGCTCACACATTCCGCTTCGGTGGCCTGGAGGTTCACAGGTTCAAATCCCAGGCATGGACATACACACCACTCATCAAGCCATGCTGAGGCAGTGTCCCACATACAAAATAGAGGAAGATTGGCAGAGACGTTAGCTCAGCGACAATATTCCTCAAGCGAAAAGAGGAAGATTGGCAACAGATGTTGGCTCAGGGCCAATCTTCCTCACCCCCCCCAAAAAAATAAATATTAAACACCACTATCAATTTAAATGCATATCAAGAAAGGATAGCTTAAAAGAATAAAGATTCTCATAAACAATGAACTATATTCTCCTTACACGTTAAAAACTATCACTTCTCTCTGCTTGTGTGTATAGGCTTGTGATAACAGTAACTGCTGACACTGATCCCAGAATTTCAGTGTCTTAGCATAATGAAATTGGTTTCTTGATCATGTTATAGCCCAATACAGGTGCTCTGGGTCGGGGCGGGGGGCAGGGGGTGAGGGATATGTGTTCCTTGCAGTCCTTCAGACATCCAGGCTGATGAAGCCTCTGCTATCTTCAACACTTGGCTTCCATGGTTGCCCTGGTCATGAACATCTAGCTGGAAGATAGGATGCGGGGAGAGGATCATGCATGAATATTTTTATGGACGAGATACGGAAGTGACACATATCACTTTAACTCTCATTCTACTGAACTCACTCAGTTGGCCACACCTAACTGCTAGGAAGTGTTGGAAATGTAATCTGGCTGCGAACCCAGGAAGGAGAGAGGATGGGTTTGTTGATAGAAACCAACTCACAAGATCTGCCATGACGATTTAATGTCAGTCAACTTCCAAAATAGGGAGTTAAGGTAAAAATGCAATGTACAGAACAGTGTCTGCATGTGTGCATATGTGTATGTGTCTGTGTGCATTACATGTGTGTGTGGATCCCATTTCTTTAGATTTTTAAAAATATTTTTAGAAAAGCATATACCAATATGTTTTTCTAAATATGTACTCAAAAAATAATAAGTGATGATTTTGATGAAGGAGACAAAGGTTGTGGTGTGGAAAGAGGATTTACTCCTTGTGTTGCACATTTCTTTTTGGTTTAATTTTTTAAAATTATCTGTGTATGGTTTGTGCTTTTAAAATTGACTAAGCAATGAAAAAATATCCAATTGTAGATACATTACTACTATATGTCTTAATTACAACATGATTCAATGATAAACTGCAGCCGTGTTTAACCCATAGAAAGTGCTCCATAAATATTGAATTAATGAAAGAATGAATTAATGAACATACTATATAAATAATATGAAGGTAATAGGAACTCAGCTAAAGAAAGAATCAGTAGGTGTTGGAGTTGCCATGGGAGCCCTCTTGAAGGATGCAGGATACCAACTGGGTCTTGAAGGACGTCTTAATTTGGAACAATTAACTTTTGTGTGTATACCAGAGCAGAGTGGTGGACAGCAAGAATATTCAAATCTTAGAAGATTACAAAAAAAAAAAAAGGCACGGGCAGCCTCTTATATTTCTAGAACCATTTTGTGTTCACCAAGTTTAAACCGGCTATTACTTGGTTTCCTCTTTCACGTATTTTAGGACATTACATCCCGCTGTGTTGTTTTATTTTCTTGACTCTCAATATGACCAAGATTTTTCATTCTTGTTCTGTTTTCTGGGTACCTGCTCATTTGTTATTTCTCAAGATCCCCTGGGTCTCTACTACCTCTTATAGGAGGCTTTTTGCCTTTATGGGCGTCATCTTTCTGTGGCCCATTACCAAGAAAGGGGCGTTGGGACTTCCACCTTCACTGCTTTCTCTTACCTGCAACTCTCCTGCTTGTAATCATGTGAGTAATGCAATTCTACTGATGGAGGTATATTTTCCTTCACTCCAGAAACCTTTGTTTTGTGTACCATAGTTAAAAAATATGTACAGAGTTATGACTATTATATTTTATCAGCCAGAAGTAAGAACATTATATGGGGGGGACCGGGTGGCTTATAAAAGATATTATACTGCTTTCTGCTTTTGCTCTATATCCTGCAGGTAAACTGACTGATATTTTAATTTCCTCAGACTGTTTTGAAAGCTCTCTAAATGAATGTTCTGAAGAAAATATATAACTTTGGTTATCATACTTTATGGTTATTACTGTGTACACATTAAATGTGAATTAATGCAATAAAACAGTGCATTTCACATAAAAATACTATGAATTTCACTGCTGCCACTGACATAGCACATGTATCAATGTAATTATGGGTTACAAATCTTTGCCAAGAGAGGAAGGAACATTTATTTGATATTTACTTATTGTAAGAATTCAAAACAAGTAGTGCACTTTGATACCACACTTGTACCTGATCTGTTCCCCTTACCTGAGGTTCCTTTTAGAAAATAAGCCTTTGCTTTAGACTTAGCTTTAATTTGATAACAGGTGGTGGAATTGGAGATATTTAGCAAAGACCGGAGCCAGTGAAAACCTGCTTGCCACTAAACACGGATGAGTAATTCCCACCACTGAAATTTTGGGAGATTCTGCTGTCTTCTCCAGATGTCATCAATTTCAACAAAGTATTTTACAGTCTTAATATTACACTAGATAGATAAGATAATATGTACGTTATTGCAAATGGCTAGATGTTAGCTATTCTCTACTACAGGCACTAATAATTAGTAAACGCATTCACGGAGGTTCAATTTGGAAATTTTGTATATACATCTGTTAATTCCACTTTAAATTAACTAGTGAAACTTCGTTAAAAATCAATAATGTTTATCAGCAAATGAATTTACACATTTTGAAACAAGAAAAAAGAGCTCAGGCAATATTTAGATCCATCAACTATAAGATCACATTGAAAGCTCATTCTCCAGAGTCAAACCCTAACCATGAAAGAATTTCTCCATATTTCCTACAGCACCTAGGACAAAAAAGACGTGTTAATTAGTGCTAACTGTCATGATCTCTCAGACTTCCTTATTCTCACTCTCTGCTACAGCTATTATTCACTATCCAAACTTAGCCACGTGGGTCTGAGTATGAGGCTGCGTATGTATGCATGTCTCACAATGAAAGGACTAGAACATATTTATACCAGAAACTGTTTGCCCCGATGACATAAGTCATCCCCATATCCTTCATCCTCACCAAGAGAACACCCCTTAATGTTCAGGAATTAGGTAGAGAAGACAATTTCAGGGAAGGTGGACCCAGCCCCTGGTCTAGGGACGGGCATGAGCCCAGTTCTGGACAATGTGTTATAGGGAGGTATCTTCTGAGAAAGAATTTTGCTCTCTGATAAGAGAAGGGTCATATAAGGAGAAGTGTTCTTTGCAATACTACCTCCTGTGTCTTGTCTGTAAGTCTGTGTCAAGTGGAGCTGTGGTGCCTGAAACTGCTGCTGCCATCTTTAAACTGTGTTAGAAAGAACTAGAGACATCAGCCTAGCATCTTGAGTATGTAATTAGCCTGAAGCTGTCTGCCTCTGGATTTCTTAGTATAAGAGAAAAGTATGACTCTTTTTATACATTATTGATAGTTTTTGTTACTTTTTGTTATTTGAGTGTCTATTTGAAGTTTATGATCATAACCCCATAAATTGAATCCAGTTCTGTGAGTTGTGTGATAATTTTCTCAGGAGTGTTCAGATGAGTCAGTTTAGATGTGAGGAATGGGGAAGCTTGTGTTCAACAAGGGCTGAGGTTTTACCAGGTAAGTTTGGAAAAGAGAGAAGGGAATAAGGGAGCTCAGGGTGTTTAAAAAAAAGATTATAAAGAGAATCATGGAATCTAAGCTGGGAAGGAACATGGGAAGGAGGTCATATAGGGTCATATTAGGTCTTATTCATGTCAGAGAACCCTTGCAGTGGGCATGCTGGAGAAAATGGATTGGAAATATAGGAAGAGGTGGTTAAATACTGAAACACTTCAAATTGAAATAAGAAGTGTGGGCTTTACTGATGATGATAAGTCTTTGGATACAACTCTAGGAATGGTGGCTAAGTGAGGCAGAGTAAAAGATTTTGGAAATGCGGTGGTTAAATCCCAGAGAGATCAAGTTGACATCAAAGAGAAAGACTACACACACATGCAAACACATACACGAACATGCACATATGTGACTCATTCATGTATTGATAATACATATTTGAACATCCATTTGCTATGCTCCCTCATGTCTATTTTCCACCATTCTCTGCCTTGTCTGTTCCCCGTGGAGGTTGATATCTATGGACTACATCACTCAGGTTCCCCAGGTCTGTGACTTTCAGTTGGGTTTGACCAAGGGAAAGTGGAAGGGAAACGAAGTTGGGGTATTTATCCCCCTTCCCCATCCTTTCCTTACTGTGGTTCCGGCAGTGGCTGAGCAGCAGGGTTACAACTCCTCTTGGAGGGGGATGCCTCTTTTTCACAGCCCCAAGCTCTCTCCAGGTTCCTATGATACTTCTTCCTCATCATTGCTCCTTCTAGCCTAGGGGTAGTAGTGGCTTCATGCAGGGTTCTCGATCGTCCCCCATTTGTTCCCTTAACTCAGCTCACACCCCTTAAAATATTTCCTTCATTTAGCTTTCTTCACTTTTTGAGTGTGCTACGGATCTTCTCCCAGGACCTAGACTGTTTCGGTCAGTTTCACAACCTATATTTACAGAAGAATGAACAATACCAAAAAAAATATAAAGAAAGTGTCAAATATTTTGATATCTAATATCAAATAACAAGATATTAAACGATATTATGGATTTTACTTGAGCTGCAGAGTTTTGAAAACTAGAACTGTTCTTAAAAATCAAAGCCCAATCTAAATGCTTCATGTTGCAGATATTTTCTTTTCAATACAGAGAGGTTAAATGACTTACCCTTTGGGACATTTTGCATCATGGAGACAAAGCCCTATTTTAATGTGCTCAGATGGCCCTGTGAAACATGAGATCTCACGACCTTCTTGTTCCAACCTAATTTTGTCAGGAGAAATAAACTATACTAAATGTAAAGTAGAACTTATAAAACGTAAAATTTTGCTCCAGGAAGATACACTGAAACTGTTTATCTTTCAACTCATCCAATTTCTAGCAATTTCCCCTTTCCTTTGATATATTTCTGACATTCCTAGACTCATATTTAAAGATGATCTAAAAATTTCTATCATTTATCATTTCATGAAAATAAAACTTTCTACGGATGAGTTTATAAAGGCAATGCCATATCATTCAAGGCCTACAGGAAGACATAAGTACCTATGATCCCATGCGACTATTTTATTCTTTTTAATTAAAAAATTTTTTTGTTTGTCACTCTAGTGTAAGAAGTATATTTCATTATTATTTCTGATGTTGGCCACAATCACAAAAATTTACCTTACCAGCAGTTAAAATCTCCATTCTAGGTTATTATATCTCTATAAGAGATACTTCTACAAAGATAAAGCTCTGACAGTAATGTTCACATATACTAGGAGACAAAAGAATAAATACCACGAACTGTATCTTTCCTATTTGTACAAGCGGCAGAAAATATTTGACGACAAACATTCTTATTTCCCTTTGTCACACAATGCTTTTAACAACATATTATCATCAACTCATATGCCAAGAGGTTGCCACTGATGTTATGTGTCACAAAGATGCTTTTCTGATGCCCTTTAAATACCACAATCCCAAGTGATGATGCAGAATGACCTTCTTTCATCCCAAGACCTTCTTTAAAAAATTCAAATGCTTTGGGGCATGTCATTGGGCCAATGATGCAGTGTTACATCTTTTGCAAGATATTAGAGGAAGGAAAGACTGTTAAACCTAGAATGTCAATCATTACCTTTTACTAGTTTTACACAAGGCTATTTTTACCTTTTGTATTTGTAACATTTTTCTTCTAAAGAGCACAAATGACTTTGTACAAAAGAGTATAAAGGACCCCCAATACTTCAAACTGTTGAAAGCAGGTTGGATTTGGGGGGCAGCTGTACATCACTGTAAAAATTTTTGAAAGCAAATCATCTCCTATGGTGATGAAAATGAGGACAAATTTTAAACCAGACTGTCCCATCTGTCAGATGCCATGCTTCATGGATGAATCTATGACACTCACCGAACCCTCACAGAAAGAAGAGGTCTGTACATTCCCCAAAGATGACCTTGATATTGAGCCAGCTGTCACTCTATGCATACCATGTGAGAGAAAATATTTCCTTTTCCTTCACTTCACTTGTGTAAGCCAGATCCCTTGGGATAATAGAAGCCAAGTTTCTTTCTTCTAAAATCCATATTTTTTGGCAAGTATTTGTAATAATATGGATAAAATTATTTCCCAGAATTCCTTTTGGGGTAAATACTGTGTGTATTTGGAAAAGATCCTTCATTAAGTCACTTAAGGTTGAGAGAAGAACCAAAAGAATACTAGGGGCAATATATGGTCAACAAGACATCTTCTAAGAAGTGGGGACAGGGGTCTTATGACTAAGGGGCATTTTGATTGTCGAGCACTGTGGTTGGTGGGGCTCACACATATGAGAGCAGAATAGAATTGTTACACTTAACAGAGAGTATCTTAAGCATTGTTTCAAGAAAATGCAGGAAACAAGAGGGACGATGAAAGACAGCTGTCTAATGGGACTTGTGAAGACTATGAACAATGTACTGTAAATGTAATTATAATGTGCAGTGAAAACTCTCTCTTTCTCCCCTATGAAATCAACATGAAATTTTACATTACTCAATAATAATTCTGATGTGATTGGATCATCCAAGGAGAATGTAAATAATAGTGCGTGAAAGGCAAAACCAGAGACATTTCAACATTTGACATCTTTTTTAGATAGAGAGGAATTCATTTCTTCAAGGACTTTTTCTCTGCTTTCCTGTGCTAAGTAAAAGTGTTGATTAGTCTTACTGTCTCCTCTTTTCATGATGGTGCAGTGGAATATGTATTATAACTTTTTCTATTTGAAGGATAAAAGAACACTTGCCTGTGGAGAAACTTCATCATGTATTTTTAAGTACAGCAGTACCCTTAATCTTCTAGCTCTATAGAACCTAATTCTCCAACTGCTGAAAATGCTATCTTCCAAGTGGCCCTACCTTTCCCAACATCAACCTAATTTTAGAAATTATCTCAAAAGAGTCAAGAAAATTCTAATTTCCATTTGGGATGTAGAAATCTGGGAAGAGCTGTGCTCCCAAGCTTAAAATAACCACAATTTTAAAAAGCCAAACAGACTGCAAGTTCATGAATTTTCTTGAACACCTCAGAACGCTGACATTGCTGGAAACCAATCAGCTGAAATCTAACGAGAGACAGATGCATATGGGGAGAGATGGGACTTGAGTACTTGCTTACCTCGGGCAGACGCAGCTGGATGCTGGTAAGAAAAATTCAGCTAGAACAGTTAATGGATTGGTGGAGGCTGAGTAGGGCTGGTGGGAGATTTAGAGTCATAGAAGATAAAGATATAGAGGAGTTCCTACCCTTTTCAAGTTTTCCTCCAGAGACTCCATCATGCTCTCATAAAAATGACTAGTGAGAGTCCCGAGAAAGTACGCCTCATGGCGCAGGGCTAGGAGAGGAAAACAGTAGCCACTGTGGGAGAAACACATGTCCAGGATGAATCATCACCCCTGTCTCTTCTATGGGAAAAAAGCTATAATCTACGAGGTGAAGGACAATCAACAGTCTCCCTTGGAGGGCAATGGTGAAAACCCATTTTAGCCTGGGAAGGGAACAGAAAATAAAACCCTCTGCTCTTTGGGAAAGATCAGGAATGTGTGCTGGACTTAGAACTACAGCTGAGAGATGGAAAGGAATATCGGGAGGTTACACCTAAGACCAACAGACACAGTGCCTGTTTATGACTAAGACTAAACCAGAACAACAGGCTAAGAATTAGCATAAATTGAAAAAGTAATGATAGAATACTTCTAGAATATTTGAAAGAGTATGGAAACAGATACTATCTGAGGCACAGTGCAAAGGGAAGACCTGAAGCCTAGGATAAAGCAGATAGTAAATAAAACCTATTGGCAAACCAGCCCCCATCTAAAATACAAGTTATCATCAGAGGAATTTGAAGACTGTGGAGCACTGATGGTAACTACAGTGACAACAAACCTAAAATACATTCCAACTCCTGGCTGGAGTAACTTAAACATGTGCATTAAAGGACTAGCATGGGCTGTGGGTGGGGGTTGTCTAGTAGAAGGAAAGGCATCATGTCCATTTGTAGGCGTAAAAGCTATTTACCTCAGTCTCTCTTGTTTACCACAGATGTCCATTTTCAACAAAAATCATGAGACATACAAAAAAGCAAGACAAAACAACATGCTGCCAAGAGATAAAGAGATCAACATAACTAGACTTAGGTATGACACTGATGTTGGAACTGAGAGCTAATTTAAATGTTATATGTCAAATAATATGACTAGTACTAATTAGATTAATATGTTGAAGGCTTTAACGGAACAGGGGGAAAACATGCATGATCAGACAGGAAATTTCAGAAGAGACTAAAAAACTATAAGAAATAATTAAATGAAAATACTAGAAATGAAAAGCACAGTAACAGAGATGAAAAAGACCAACAGCAGGTTCATAAGTAGATGACATAGACTAAGAAAGAATCAGTAAAGTGGAAGACAAGTCATTAGAAGTTATCCAAACTGAAACTTAAAGAAAAGTATGACAGTAAAAACAGAAAAGCATTCAAAAGCTGTGCAAATATATCAAACAGTCCAATAGTTAAACAAAGATAAGACAGAGAAAATGTAGCAAAAGAAATATTCGAAAAAATAATGACTTTGAATTTAATTAATGACATTAAACAACAAATCAAAGAGGATCACAGAATACAAGTAAGATAAATATCAAAAAATCATACATAGGAAAAGCAGTCAAACTGCTGAAGACAAAAGACAAAGAGAAGATCTTGAAGCAGCCAAAGAACAAAAAACATTACATATGTGAGAACACAGATAAGGATTAGAGCCATCTTCTTTCCAGAAACCGCACATGCCAGAATATAATGGAGGGACATTTTTAAAGTGCTGAAAGAATGATTTACTTGTAAAAAAAAAAAAAAAAAAAACTTACCCAGGATCTATATCCAGTGAAAATATTTTGCAAAGTAGAAAAAGAGAAAGGAGAAATACTTTCTCAGACAAACAAAAACTGAGAATTCATTGCTAGCAAACCTACACTAAAAGAAATGGTAAAGGAAATTCTCCAGGAAGAAAGAATATGATATCAAATAGAATCTTGAGTCTACACAAAGAAATAAATAGCACTAGAAATAGAATAATTGAAAGTAAAATATAATTAATTTTCTCTTATTTTTAATGGCTCTAAAAGATAAATCATTGTCTAAATCAAATATGGTGGTGACGCATTGTGCATATAGCAAAGATAAATCCAAAATGTATGGTATCAATAGCACAAAGTTTGGGAGGGAGGAATTGAGAATTAGCTGTTTAAGGTTTATAAATTCCTTGACTAAATATTAGGTAGTATTATAGTATTTGAAGGTAGACTCTGATTACTTAAAATTCTATATAATAAATCATACTGCAACCCCTAAAAAATTTAACAAGAAATATAAATAATAAGTCAAGATGGGGTAAAATAGAACAATAATAAATGCCAAACTAATCCTGGAGAAGGCAGGAAAACAGGAAAAAAGAAACAAAGAACAGATGGAGCAAATCAATAACAGATAACAAGAGGATAGATTTTAAACGGATCATATGAATGATTACGTTAAATGTGAATGGTTTAAATGTACAAATTAAATAAAAGAGATTGCCAGATTGGGTAAAAAAGCAGGTTTCAACTACATATTGTCTACAAGAAATATACTTTGAATATAAAGATATAGATAGGTTAAAAGCAAAATGGTGGTAAAAAATAAATCATGCAAACACTATTTAAGAGAAAGCTGGAGTGGCCGTTTTAATATCAGATGAAGTAGACTCCAGAATAAGGAAGACTATTGGGAACAAATATTACAGAATGATAAAAAGGTCAATTAGTGCATGTACCTAACAATAGAGTTTCAAAATGCATGAAGCAAAAATTCTTGGATTTGAAAGTAGAAATATGCAAACTCACAATAATAATTAGATACTGTAACACTCTTCTCTTAGTAATTGATGGAACAAGTAGACAGGAGATCAATAAGACACAGAAGAGCTGAATAACACTACAAACCAATTTGATCTACTTGATATTTATAGAGCACTCCAGCCAACAACAGCAGAATGTACATTATTTTCAAGTGCACGAGGAACATTCATCAAGATAGACCATATTTTGTGTCATAGACAAGCCTTAAAAAAATTAAAAGAATAGAAATCATACAAAATTAAGTTCTTTGACAATAATGGAATTATTCTAGGAATGAATAACAGAAAACTATCTGAAAAACACCTAAATATTTGTAAATTTAATGAAGATAATTCTTAACTCATAGGTCAAAGAGGATATTTCAGGGAAAATTTAAAATATTTTTAACTTAATAAAAATAAAAATTAAACATATCAAAGTTTGTGGGATAAAGCTGAAGCGATGCTTAGAGAGTTGTTTATAGCACAAAATTTTTATATTAAAAAAAAAGAAGAGGGGCTGGCCCCATGGCTGAGTGGTTAAGTTCTCGTACTCTGCTTTGGCTGCCCAGGGTTTCGCTGGTTCGCATCCTGGGCGTGGACATGGCACTGCTCATCAAGCCATGCTGAGGCAGCGTCCCACATGCCACAACTAGAAGGACCAACAACTAAAAATATACAACTACGTACCAGGGGGAGAAAAAGGAAAAATGAAATCTTTAAAAAAAGAAGAAACATGATAAATAAGTATCTAAGCTTCCTCTTCAAGAGACTAGAAAAGATCAAATTAAACTCAAAGTGAGTAAAAGGAAGAAAATAATAAAAGCAGAGATCAGTGAAATCGAAGATAGAAAAATTATAAAGAAAATCAGTGAAACTAAAAGCTGTTTCCTTTAAAAAGATCAATAAAATTAATAAACCTCTAGACAGACTAACCAAGAAACAAAGAGAGAAGAAACAAATTACTAATATCAGAAGTGAAAGATGGAAGGGATATTATACAGCTCTGCCATAGAAATGAAAAGAATAATAAGGGAAATATCTATAAACAACTCTATGCCCATGAATTTAAATACTTAAATGAAATGAACTAATCCCTTGAAAGACACGAAGTGTCATTATTTGCCCAAGATATAAGTAGATAACTGGAATAGTCAATATCCATAAAAAAATTAAATTCATAGTGTAAAATCTTCCAACAAAGAAAACTCTTGACCCGGATGATTTCACAGGTGAGTGCTACCAAACCTTTAAGAAAGAAATGATACTAATTCTATGAAATCTCTTCCAGAAAAGAGCAGAGGAGGGAACACTTCCAAACTCCTCTTATGAAGTCAGCATTACCGCAATACCAAGACTAGACAAAGTCACTATATGAAGAGAAAACTAATGAACAATATTCCTCTTGAAGAAAGATACAAATACCTCCTAAAAAATATTAGCTAATCAAACACAGTAAAACATAAAAAGAATAATATATGACTAACAAGTGAGTTTATCCTAGGAATGCAAGGCTGCTTCCACATTCAAAAACCAATCAATGTAATTTACCATTTTAACAGACTAAAGAAAAAAATACAAATGATTATTTTAACAGATGCAGAAACAGCATTTGATAAATTTCAACACGAATTCAGGATAAAAATTTTCAGCAAAGTCGGAATAGAAGGGAACTTTGTTAACCTGATAAAAGGCATCTACACAAAACCTGTAGCTAATATTACTCAGTGAAAAACTGAAGGCTTTCTCCCTAAAATTGATAAGAAGATGGATATCCTGGCTCAGTACGTTATTCAACATCTTGCTGGAAGACCTAGCCAGTGCAGTAAGACAAGAAAAAGAAATAAAAGGCATAATAACAGGAAAAGAAATAATAAAACTATTACAGACAACATGATTGGTCACATAGGAAATTCCAACAAAGTTACAAAACTAGAACTAATAATTGAGTTTAACACAGTTGCAGGATACAAGATCAATAATAAAAAATCACTTGTTTTTTTACATACTAGCAATGAACAATGGAATTAGAAATTTTTTAAAAATACCACTTACGGGGCCAGCCTGGTGGTATATTAGTTAAATTTGTGTGCTCTACTTCGGTGGCCTGGGGTTCATGGGTTCGGATCCCGGGCACAGGCCTACACACCACTCATCAAGCCATGCTGTAGCAGTGTCCCACATATAAAAGAGAGGAATATTGTCACAGCTGTTAGCTCAGGGACAAGCATCCTCACCAAAAAAAAAAAAAAAAAAAAACCCCAAAAAAACACAATAGCAACAAAAAATGATATATTTAGCTATAAACCTAAAAAACTAGGTAGGATCACTATTTTGAAAATGACAAAACACTGATGAAATAAACTAAAGGAGACAAAACACATGGAGAAATATATTACATCTGTGGATTAGAAGACTCAATAGTATTAAAAGGTTGATGCTACCCAAATTGATCTAAAGATTCATCACAATCCTAATCTAAACCTAACAAGTTTTTGTAGATGTTGAAAAGTCAATTCTAAAATTTGTGTGGAAAGCAAGAAAAGGAAGTAGAATAGTCAAAACAATTCCGAAAAAGGAAATTTGGAGAACTCACACCATCTGATTTCAAGACGTACTGTAAATCTACGATAATCAAGACAGTGTGGTATTGGCCAGGAGATAGATGCGAGATCAAGATAACAGAACAGAGAACCCGGAAGTAAATCCACACAAATACAGCCAACTGATTTTTCACAAAAGTGAAAATTCAATGGAGAGCAAATGATCTTTCCAATAAATGTTATTGGAACAATTGGGTACACATACGCAAAGAAACGAACCACTACCCATACCTTAATAAAAATCAACTCAAAATGGATTATAGGTCTAAGTGTAAAATTATAAAAATTCTCAAAGAAAACATGGAAGAAAATAGTATGACATTCATTAAGCGAAGAGTTCTTTAGATACAGTATCAAAAGTTTTTAAAAACCTGATAAATTGTGCTTACTAATATTAAAATTTTTTGCTAAGCAAAAGGCACTCTGTAAAGAGAAGAAAGAGACAAACCATGGGTAAGGAGAAAATATTTTCAAACCAAACCACATTCCTGACAAAGAACTTGTATCTAGAATATATTTTTTAAAAGTCTCAAAACTCAACAATAAGAAATCAAGCAACCCTTGGGGCCGGCTCCGTGGCCGAGTGGTTAAGTTCACGCGCTCCGCTGTGGCGGCCCAGGGTTTGGATCCTGGGCGGGGACATGGCACCGCTCGTCAGGCCACGTTGAGGTGGCGTCCCACATCCCACAACTAGAAGGACCTGCAACTAAGATATGCAACTGAGTACGGGGCGGGGCGGGGCGGGGGGAGGGGCGGGGGGTGCCGTTTGGGGAGATAAAGCAGAAAAAAAAAAAAGATTGGCAACAGTTGTTAGCCCAGGTGCCAATCTTTAAAAAAAAAAAAGAAATCAAGCAACTCATTTAAAAACGAGCAAAAGATCTGGACAGACTTCAGCAAAGAAGCTATACAAATAGCATATAAACACACGAAAAGATCCTCAACATCATTACTTATGGTAGGGAAGTGCACATTAAAATCACAATGAGATTTTGATGCAATTAAAATTATATCACGTTATTAAACATCAGAGAATATTAAAATACAAAATTATTAAAAAATTAAAATATATTAATTTAATATAATTTGAAATGAAATATTATTTTTTAACATTGTTTAAAATATCTAGAATTTTAAAAGACTATAATACCAAGTCCTAGTGAGAATATAGATCAATTCAAACTCTGATGCACTGCTAATGGGAAAGAAAAATGGTATAGCCATTTTGGGAAACCGTTTGGCAATCTCTCAAAAAGTTAAACATATACTTACCACATGGTCCAGAAACTCACTCCTATGAATTTCCCCCCAAAATGAAAATATACATTCACATAAAAACTTACATGTGAATGTTTGTGGCAGCTTTATTGATAATTGCCATTGAGTAGAAACAACCCAGATATCCTTCAGCACATAAATGGATAAACAGAATGGTACATCCATATAATGGAATACTACCCAACAATAAGAGGTAATAAATTATTGATATGTGAAATAACCTGGATGAATCTTGAATACATTTTGCTAAGTGAAAGAAGCCAGACCAGATGGTATAAGGTAAAATACAAAAGGAACTGGATACTATTACTGTATCTGAGGTAGTACTTTTTTTTTCTGACAAGGGTATGGGTTGGGAATTCTGAAACTATTTTATGAATATATCAGAGTTGAACAGATAAGAATATACTGTAAGTTCCTCACTTACAGAAAGAAGTTAAAATTAAGAACAGGGAAAATCTATAACGAACCGTATGTTGTTGGATTGGAATAGGCAGTATCAATCTGAATTTGTTTATTATTATCATTGCATATGCAGATAGGTACTGAAATTATATAGATGTGTGTATTCATGGATTAGTATATATACACTACATCATATATATATATATATATATTCATTCTAGTTCTGTCCACCGAGAGTATCTAGAACCAGCTATACCTCAGTAGTAATGAACATATTCAGCTCCCAGATCTTGGTTTCTAAATAAAAAGATCCAAAGGACCTTAGTATCTGCTTGATTCCAGGTCTAGGGCTCGGAAAACACAAGGTGAGCCTGGAGCGTCTTATGGTGTCAGAAATTACAGAAGAGCTCGCAGAAGGATAGTGCATGTGCAAAGGGCACAGGAAAAAGCAGAGAGGAATTCCCAAAGGCCAAAGCAGCAACAATTTAAACGAAAAAATAAATAACGATAGTATTGTAATATAACCTATAGAATAAATAAATATTCATGAGGCCATACTGACATAAGGAAGGAAGGAAATAAATCAGTAAATAAATAAAATAGCTCTTCTTTACGGAAGAATTCCTATTAGTGTTTAGAAGGAATGAGAAAAACAGAAAATTTTGGAACATCACAATAATAATTGTTATAGACGAGATCCACTGGTGAATGCCAAAATAAATGGGTAAACATTTGAGTAGAAACAGGGTATTTCCATAATCTCAACGTTATCTTCACCGGAATAGTTATTAATGACAAAGGGAAAAATAGGAAGTTTCAATAGAGAAACCCAGCAGACACTACTTTAATCCCAATGATGAAGGCTCCCATCACCAGTAATAAAATATACTGACATCATGCATTTCCTTATATGATGCACTGGGAAGAGCATATCATCTCTGTGATATTCTTGTCAAAAGAGTCAATCTACTTTTTTATCCTTCATTGATTCCTGGGAAACTTTTAGTTTTTCTAACCCATAATTTTATGCCCATATTATTGCCCTTTTCTCATAATTTTTCTTTGTCTCAAACACATACTTTTCAACTTTCTTAAGTTTGTCCAAGTTTTTCCATTCTTGATAGTAAATAAAAGGTGAGGATTAAGAAATTCTCTGTTCTTGGGGCCAACCTGTGGCCGAGTGATTAAGTTCCTGTGCTCCGCTTCGGTAGCCCAGGGCTTCACTGGTTCAGATCCTGCTCATGGACCTAGCCCCACTCATCAGGCCATGCTGAGGTGGCGTCCCACAGAGCAGAACCAGAGGGACCTACAACTAGAAGATACAACTATGTACTGAGGGGCTTTGGGGAGAAGAAGGAAGATCATCTATGACCACTGCCAATTCAGTTATAAGTTAGGAAAAATAACTTCAAATGGCTATTGCGTTGACCCTCAGCCTCGGGATGTCTGTCTCTCTCTTTCTTCCCTGCTTTCTCCGTGTCAATGTCTGTCTCTAACTTTCTGTATCTCTTTCTTCTCTTTTTTCCCCATATCTTCCTTTGGAGAAGCCATGTATCACGGTGGTTAAGAGCAAAGCTCTAGCGCCCTCTGCCTGGGGTCAAAGAGCTCTGCCACCAAGCTGCAACGTGATCTTGCAGGAACACTGAACTCTGGCCTTCCATTTCCCCCCGGTAAGATGGCGATAATAACAGTGCCTACTTCACAGAGTCCTGTGAAGATTAAATGAAATAATACAATTAAGGCACTTAGAAAGAAGAAGGTCTTGAGCACAGCCAGTTCTTAGTAACTCTTATTACTGACTTTATACCTAGGTTCAGAGAATTAAACTTCATCATCATCAATATGGATAAATCCACTCTCTCATTGACTCCCGCCTTTGATACTCAACATGCCCTCATCATTCTCCGCTCCTCTCTGACAATAACTCTACCCTATTTAATATATGTTTTGGATATACATATATTTTGGAAGCACATACTTTATATATACATATATATATTTGTGTATGTGTGTCCTTGATTTATATATACCCTGGTTTGTTACATTTTTAAAGAATTTTAAATATATAAGATAAATTTTAATTTTTAAAATATGTATGCACATTGCTGTATGCTCACCTTATTCATGGTCTTCAACTCTGAAATCACCTGGGGAGCTTTCAAATAAAATCAATCCCCACCCTAGACCAATTAATTTAGGTGCAGGGCCTTAGGCATGACTAATTTTCCTCAGGTGAGCACCAGGGTGAGCGTCCCCGATCTAGTTCATTGCTTCTAATTGCTCCATAGCATGCCTCCACTGTCATTCATTCATTCATTCATTCCTTCCTTCATGGTAGATGCCTCACTTTCTTCCTGTTCTCTATTACTATATGCAATGTTTTAATAAGCATCCTCATACGTGTTCTTTTATGGGCCTGGAGAAGATGTTTTCTGTATTATATGTGCAGAGTGAAATTATTGGGTTGTTGACTCTGCACATCTGACTAAATAATCCCAGGCCCTCTCCAGGATGTGTGTGCTAGTTGATTCTTCTACAAGAATGAATGATGAGTCTGCTGTCCTCACATCGCAGATCCAGGATGGCTTCATGGGTGTGTAACTTCTGTGGTAGAGAAAAGCTGTACACTTGTTTTAATGATCTCCTGTTGCCATCTTGAAATTCTTAATAATTTTGTCTGTGAACCCATGTTCTGTAAGCGAAGTCAGATGGGAGCATGCCTGTGAGCAGAGGAGATACAACCAACAACAGTGGAGGCATTCCGCTGTGGTCCAGCAGCAGCCCACACAAGTGTTCTCTCAGGCCCATGTCCATGGCATACACATAGCAGTTTGCTTGGGGTAGTTCAGGGTGTGACAGAGGCCCAAGAGTCAGCTGGGCCCAGATTGGTGGCAACAATGGTAGCAACAGAGTGGCAGTAGTTTGGCAGGTGCTCCAGACCCAGGAGAGAGAAGAAAGTCTGCATGGGAGCCCTGCCCCATAGCGAGGCAAACGTTGATTTACTTTCTGTCACTGTAAATGAATTTGCATTTTCTAGAATTTTATACAAATGAAGTCATACAATATGTTCTCTTTTTTGCATGACTTTTTTCACTTAGCATAATTATTTTGAGATCCATCCATATTGTTATAGGTTTTAATAGTTTATTCCTTTCTATTGCTAAATAATATTCCATTGTGTGAATAAACTACAACTGGAGTATGCATTCACTTCTTGGTAGACATTTGAGTTTCCTCCAGGTTTTGGCTATTACAAATAAAGCTGCTGTGAACATTCATGTACAAGTCTTTGTATGGACATTTGTTTTCATTTCTCTTGGGTAAATAACCAGGAGTGGAATGCCTGGGTCTAATGGTGGATAATAACTTTAACTTTTTCAGAAACTGCCAAACTATTTTCCAAAGCAGATGTGCCAGTTTCCATCCCCAGCAGCAGTGTATAACGGTTCCAGTTGCTCCACATCCTCACTGACACTGGGGATGGTCACCTAGATTCTAATGGCTGTTGAGGGGTATCACATCACAGGTTTAATCCTCATTTCTGTAATGACAAATGACGTTGGATATCTTTTCATGTGCTGTTTGATATCTGTATCTTCTTTGGTGAACTGTCTGTTCAAGCCTTTTGCCTCTTTTTTACTAGGTTGATTGTTTTCTTATGATTAAATTCTGACAATTCTTTATATATTCTGGATACAAGTCTTTTATCTGATATGTGCTTGGCAAATATTTTCTCCTAGTTTGTGGCTTGTCTTTTCATTGGATTTTTACTCTGAATCAGATAGAATGCCTTTTGAGGGTTTGAGTAGAGGGGTGACTGATCTAACTTCCATTTAAAAGCTCACTCGGGCTGCTGTGTTAAGAGTAGACGAGCGAGAGGGGGCAGGCTTCAGCGGCGAGTCCATTTATAACCTTATGAGACAATTGCAATAATCCAGGTAAGAAATGATAGTTTCCTGGACCAAGCTGGTAGCAGCAGGGGTGCAGAAAAGTTGGACTCTGGATATAATTTGTACTGGCATTCCAAGAGTGGTGTGGTGGAAGCCATCTGCTCCAGGTACAGACAATAAGGTGGGGAATTGTCTGTAGAAAATTCAAAAACAACATTAAAACTGACTAAAAGTCAGTCTGCTTTTTATTGTCCCCAGGAACCTGCAATTTTAAACAATGCCAGTGATAAAATACTCCTCTGAGAAGAAAATCTTTTATTATCCTAAGTTCTAAATAATTGCTGTAGTTCCTGTGGAGTTTAATAATATACGAGTGAGCTTCTATTGAGCACATTTTTATTTCTTATCCTTTAATAAACATTGTATGCCAGATGGAAGTTATTTCAGACAACCCTCCTTACACAGCAGCCTTCGACACACATGGATGGCCTCAGCTGCCTACAGTGGTTTTGAAAGAACGTTTGTGCAGTGTTTGGGAATCCCTGTGCTCACTTAGGAGCACTTTCTGTCTTCACCTCGAGATGGGAGGAGCACCTCCTGTCTCCACCTCGAGATGGGGGCAGGTAACCCTCATCCCTGCAGTTAAACAGATTCAAAAGTAACAATAGCTCAGTGATCGTAAAGATGAAGAAACAGATCTTAAATTACTTCAGTTCTGTCATTCATTGTGAACACTGGAAGTTTTTACGTTTAAAATTTCTGCATTTTATTGTGGAATGGGATTTTATCTCTAAGACTTTTGTGACCATTTGTGTATTTGTGAATTCATGTAATTTAAGTTTATAAAGTGTTCTTTGAACCAACTACGAAGGAAGATTGACAAATCTGACTGTATTAAACACAAATATATGACGGAAATCAATTTTGTTGAAGTCAGTGACAAATGTACAGAAGTTGAGACTCAAAAACTTCATTAATGCAAAAAATAAATATATAGGTATAAGTTCTTTGTCTTTTTTAATAAAAATAGTAAGTCAAGTAGTAGTAATCCATTACTTTTTTCCTTTTTGTACTATAATTTTTATTTGTAGAGGAGGGGTTGTTAAAAAGTAAAAACAAATCCTCTTTGATTGTCAAACTCTGGTATGTCATTGATAATTTGAAGTTAGGGCCAGCATCAATGCACCGTGTGCATAGGGTAAAGAAATTTTCATTTGTTTGTTTCTCTGTTTTATTTTCTTTTGCTTTTTGCCTGAGCAACAGGAAGGATGGCATTGTCATTTACAAGCTGTGGGAGAAAAGCGGATGTTTAATTTGGGGACATGTCAAGTTCAAGACATTCATTAGAAAAATAAGCGCAGATATTAAATCAGCTGCAAATGCAGTCAGCCTTCCATATCCATGGATTCGGTACACATGGATTCCACCAACTGTGGATCAAAAGGCCTTCCATGGTTGCACTTGTACTGAACATGTACATACTTTGTTTTCTTGTCATTACTCCCTAAACAATACAGTATAACAACTATTTACATAGCATTTACATTGTATTAGGTATTATAAGTTATCTAAAGATGATTAAAAGTACAAGAGGATGTGCGTAGGTTATATGTAAATACTACTCCTTTTTATATAAGGGACTTGAGCATCCAAGGATTTTGGTATCTGTAGGTGGTCCTGGACCAATTCCTTGTGATACTGAGGGGCAACTGTATACAAATCTGGAATTTAGGAGAGAGACCCCAGCTGCACGGTACATGGCTGGAATTTAAAGACAAAGAGAACTAGATGAAGTGACACGGGAGAGGATCATACACAAAGGAGGAGGTGATCTGGGATGAGTCCTGAGCTATGCCAGCATTTAAAGATCAATCCTTTGTGGCCCAGCATGCAGCCACATTTTTAGATAAATATTCAATGTGTACTCGAAAAAGAATGCACATTCTCTTTTCATTGTACATGCGTGTGTTGGTTAATATCTGTCAGCTTCATCTATCAGTTCCTTGAATGTGTTAAAATTTCCAGAGTAAATTTTTGACTTAGTTGCTTCTCCCAGTAATCCTGTCATTTGTTGCTCTCTCTAATAGACTTTATGTTTTAGAAACAGCTTTAGATGTACAGAAAAATTGAGAAGATAGTACAGAGAGCTCCCATATACTGCTGCACATGGTCTCCCCTACATTAAGATAAGTTAATGTATATCTTACATTAGAATATTATTACAATTAATGAACCAATATCGATACATTATTATAAACCAAATAGTGTATTCAGCCTTCCTTAGATTTTACCTAATGTCTCGTTTTCTGTTCCGGGATCCCATCCAGGATACCATATTACCTTTATTCTCATGCCTCCTTAGGCTCTTCTAAACTGTGACAGTTTCTCAGACTTTCCTTGTTTTTGATGACCTTGACAGTTTCGAGGAGTAAATGGTCAGGTGTATTGTAGGCTGTCCCTCTACTGGAATTTGCCTTGTTAGTCAGGGGTTACGGGTTTTTTGAAGGAAGATCACAGAGTAAAGTGACATTTTCATCACATGATATCAACATGGTGCATGACAGTTGATATTGACCTTGATCACCTGGCTGGAGCAGTGTTTTTCAGGCTTCTTCACCGCACACTCTTTTTCCCTCCTCTTCCCATACCGCATTCTTTGGAAGAAAGTCACTAGGTGCAGCTCACACTTAGGGAGTGGGGAGCTATGCTCTCCCTCCTTTAAGGCAGAATTTCTACATAAATTATTTGGAATTGTTCTGCATAGAAGATGCGTTTCTTCTCCTTCTTTTATTAATTTATTCAATCATTTCTTTATATCAGTATGGATTCATGGATATTAATTTTATACTTTGAATAATAATCCAGTATTACTTTATTTTTGTTGCTCAAGCAGTTCCAGGGTTTGCCATTGAATGCTCTTTCAGGTGGCTCCTAGGTCCCTTGACAAACCCACATGAATGTGGGTGGATTTTTTTGTTTCTTTGTTTGTTTGGAGGATTTTTTCTTTCTTTCTTTTCTTGTGAGGAAGATTGGCCCTGAGCCAATCTGTGGCCAATCTTCCTTTTTATGCTTGAGGAAGATTGTCACTGGGCTAACATCTGTGCCAATCTACCTCTATTTTATGTGGGATGCTGCCACAGAGTGGCTTGACGAGCAGTGCTAGGTCTGCGCCTGGGATCCAAACCTGCAAACCCAGGGCTGCTGAAGCAGAGCAAACGAACTTAACCACTAGGCCACCAGGCTGGCCCCTATGAGACCGGAGGATTTATTTTTTTTAGCACTTTTTAATTTTCTGGCACTACAAGATGCTCCAGCCTCATTGTGTATATTTCCTGCCCCATTCCTAGAATAAATCATTTTTATAAGGTCCTGGTTCCTTTTATTGGAGAATAGTATTAGAAACCCAAATCTGGGCATTAGGTGTGGTTATTACTCGGCTGTATGATTTGTTGCTTTTTGTATTACAAGGCCAGAGTTGAGTTTATGTATGCTCATGACGATTGTTGTAACTTCTTTATTTTTAATTTGTTGTGATAGGAGGGCTTAATATGAGATCTACCATCCTAACAGATTTTTAAGTGTATAATACAATATTGTTAACTAGAGGCTCAGTGTTGTACAGAAGCTCTTTAGAGCTGATTTATCTTGCATTACTGAAACTTTATACCCTGTTGATTAACAGCTCTCCATTCTCCCTCCCCTGCCCCTGGCAATCACTGTTCTGCTCTCTGCTTCTATTAGCTTGACAATTTTAGGTGCCTAATAGAAATGGAATCATGCCTTATTTGTCTGTGACCGCCTTATTTCACTTAGCATAACGTCCTCAAGTTTCATCCACGTTGTCACATATTGCAGCATTTCTTTTATTTAAGGTTGAATAATAGTCCATTTGTGCATATGTCACATTTTCTTTATCCATTCATCTGTCTTTGGACATTTAGGTTGTTTTCACATTTTGGTTATTGTGAATAGTTCTGCAATGAACATGGGAGTACTAATATCTCTCCAAGATCCTAATTTCAAATCTTTTGGATAAATACTCAGGGTGGGAGTGCTGAATTATATGGTAGTTCTATTTTAATTTTTTAAGGAACTTCCACATGGTTATCCATTCCATATCAGCTGCATCATTTTACATTCCCACCAACAGTGTACAAACTCCACATCCTCACAAACACTTGTCTTTTTTTTTTATAATAGCCATCCTAACAAGTGTGAGGCCGTATCTATTCACGTCCTTTGCCCATTTTAAAAATCAGATTTTTAGTATTTTTCCTTTTGAATTGTAGGAATTTCTGCATATTCTGGAAATTAACCCTCTCTCCGATACATGGTTTGCAAATATTTCCTCCCATTCTGTAGATTGCCTTTCACTCAGTTGATTGTTTTCTTTGCTGAGCAGAAGTGTTTTAATTTGTCAGAGTCCCGTTTGTCTATTTTTGCTTTTGCTGCCTCTGCTTTTGGTGTTATAGCCGCTAATCCATTGCCAAGACCAATGGTATGAAGCTTTTCCCGTATGCTTTCTTCTAGGAGTTTTAGTTTCTGGTCTTATGTTTCAGTCTTAAACCATTTTGAGTTGATTTTTGCATACGGTTTAAGGTAAGGCTTCAGTTTTATTCTTTTGCAGGTGGATATCCAGTTTTCCCAGCACCGTTTGTTGAAGAGCCTATCCTCTCTCCATTGTAATTATTGCCACCAGTTGTAACTTTTTGATCTACTGCGGTTTTTTTCCTCTTCATATCCCTCTTTTACTTATATTATTTTAATCAAATCCTATATTGTCTGATATTAAAATTGCTATGCCAGTTTACTTTAGATTTGTATTCATCTAGCATTCTCTATTACTTTATTTTCAAATCTTCTGAACATTACTGTTTTAAATGTCTCATCAGACACATATTGGTGAATTTTTTTAATGTAGTCTAAAAATTTCTCTCTTCAAATGGTGGGTTTAAACTTTATATTCATAATAATTTATTATATTCATAATAACTCAACATTTGGGAACTTTTTTGACAGTCTACTTAATCTTTTCTATTTACCGTGCTTTCTTCTTCATCTTCCTTTTTTTTTTTTTTTTGAGGAAGATTAGCCCTGAGCTAACATCTGCTGCCAATCCTCCTCTTTTTGCAGAGGAAGACTGGCCTTGAACTAACATCTTTGCCCATCTTCCACTACTTTATGCATGGGACGCCTACCACAGCATGGCTTGCCAAGCTGTGCCATGTGCACACCCAGGATCTGAACCAGCAAACCCCAGGCCACCGAGAAACGGAAGGTGCCCACTTAACCGCAGCGCCACTGGGCTGGCCCCTTCATCTTCTTTGTTTATCTTCTAGATAAGTTGATTGAATTTTCACTTGCTGGTTTAAAAGTTATGCATTCTGGTTTTAGTCTTCATCTATTTACCCCTAACTATTAAGATATACACTTACATTTTATTATTTCCTATCAATTTCTTAATCTTACTAGATTCTAATATTTCTTCTAAACCAGATGGGTACATTCGTGTGTTCTCAGCTCTCTCTGGTCTCTCATATCCTGACCCTCTCTATTCATCCCGACCTCACCAAGTGGACATCATCTAAGAACTACACTGCTTAGTATAGTAGCCATTAGCCGCATGTGGCTATTTAAATTTAAATTTAAATTAGTTAAAACTAAGTGAGTGAACATTTCAGTTTCCAGTCACACTAATCACTCTTCAAGTGTTCAATAGCTGCATGTGGCACAGATGTAGGGCATTTTCTCACAAACAGAAATCTACAATTGGACAATGCTGATCTGGATTTTTATTCTACATTGTTTTGAATGTATTTTTGGATGGTTGCTTACTCTTTAGAAAGCAGTAAACTTTGCTGAGCTATTTTCTTATTCTTACTTTGCATATATTTGATAGGATCTGCCTGAATCTTTTTCTGTATTTTCTGGAAAGCCTCCTCCAACAGTACTTAGTGGAGGTCTTTGTGGGGAAAACCCTGTGAGGCATTTTACAAATGAGTAGATCTTTATTTTGACTTTGTATTTAAATGATTAATCATCTGGTTATAAACTCTAAGGTAAAATATTCCTCCTTTGTCATTCTGGTAATTTATCCTTTTTTCTTTTTTTCATCTAGTAGCGCCGCAGAGAACTCTGTGCTAGCCTAACACTTACTCCCTGTAGATGCTGTTTTCTCTTTCTCTTTTTTTCTTTTTGGTTATGCTTTAGTAACACCATAATGGGTCTCATCCTTTCGTTTGCTTGTTTTTAATTTTTCCTGTGAGTTCTGTTAATTTCTGCCCAGCATCTTTTTTCACTTTTTGGGAATTTTCAATAATTTTGTTTCATGTATTTCTCCCTCTTTATTTCTTTTCTCTATTTGGGGGATCTCTATCATAGTTAATTTGGCATTTTATTGTTCTCTTGTTTACTTGGCTCTGAATGAGCTTTTGATCTGATCTTTCGGTCCAGTAATGCTTTCTTTGACTGTACTCTTTTACTATTTATCTCATCCATTGGGATCATTATTTCATATCTTCAATTGGTTCTTCTCTACTGGCTAATTTTTATTTCATGTTTCCAATATCCTCTCATATTTTTTTGAGGTTTATTATACTTGTTTTAAATTCTTGTTCTGTCTGTTCTTTATTTTATCTTTTCTGGTGTGTTTAATTTATTCTTCTTTTATAATGCTGTGCTCCTCGAATGTCTCAATCACCCTGTGAGCTTATATTCCATTTAGTATCTATTCACTTGACTAGTAATGCACATCCAGGGAGGGACTGAGTTCCAGGCACTGAGCTCCAGCTTATAGGGTCTGGTCCCAATCTCCCTGGTTGAGAGAGTGAGGAGGATGTTCCTCAGGTCAGGGAGGACCTTTTTGGTGGAGGTTGAGACGGCAGAAAAATTTTCTGTCTGGGATATTTTAACCCACACATCCTATTGATATGTTTTCTATAAAATCATTACCTTGATGTTTTTCATAAATGTATCATACTATATCAGTTATCATTTGCTGCTTTACAAACCACTACAATACATAATGGTTTAGAACAACAATTTATTATTAACTATTACAATTCATTATTAACTATTACAGTTCTATGTGTTGCCTTGTCTCAGCTAGGAAGCTCTCATGAAATTGCCATCAGATGGAGACTGAGCAGGACTGCAGGGCTGAACTAGACTGGACAGTCATTGTGGCTCCCTCACGTGGCTGGCAGTTGATGTTGGTTGTTGACTGAGATTATCAAGCAGGGAGGAAGCTGTCATGTGGTTTCTCTATGTGGCTCAGGTTTCTCACAGATTGGCAACTTGGTTCTGAGAGGAAGTATTCCAAGGGTCAACTTTTCAAAGGACCCAGGAGGAAGTTAACAGGCTTACTATGATGTAGCCTGGCAAGTCCCAGAATGTCACTCCTACTTCATTCAACTGGTCAAGCAAATCACTAAGACCAGCCCAGATTCAAGGAGAAGAGCAGCGTGCACATACAGAGAAGGAAGGAATTGGTGGGAGCCATCACTAGAAACTAATTTCCGCATCCACTTTACTTTGGAATTGTATCCCTGTTCTCTGACATACATCAATATAGAATAATTCTCTCTGTGAGCTCCATAAATGAAAACTACTGATTAATCTTTTTCCAAAGCAAAGGAAATGAGTTTTGCCTTTGCCCATTAGCTTAATTTTTGGCTATTAAAAATAAAAATCTGGGGGCCAGCCTGGTGGTGTAGTGGTTAAGTTTGCATGCTCCACTTTGGTGGCCCATGGTTTGCATCCCAGATATGGACCTACACACCACTCGTCAGGCCACACCGTGGTGGCATCCCACATACAAAATAGAGGAAAATTGGCACAGATGTTAGCTCAGGGCCAATCTTCCTCACCTCAATAAATGAAGAAAACACAACAAAAAAATCACCATTGTATCTGTAGGGATCTGTATGCATTTTTATCTTGGAGCAGTGCATTCTATATAGTGTGTGTGTGTGCGCACATATGTTTACATACATGGTCCCTCCTTTCTCCTATGCCACATTCACACAGACACACACACTCTCATTGCAAATATTCTGTAATTGCTAGATATTTCAATCTCAGTCTCTTTTTCAGAATTGTCTAGCTATAAAGCTACTTACACTAACAAGCCATTCATCTTCATAAGTCAGTTACGATTTTAAAGAAAGCACTTTCTTCTCAATCACAGGCATCTATCATCTGGAAGTAAGTGTCTCATTCAATTATACTACATCGTGCCAAATAAAAATCATATGAACCCTAAAGCATGTTTGAGCTTAAGAACAAAGAAGGAAAGCTCAAACCATGTGACATACTATAAGTAACTTTAAATTCCTTGTTTGGTTGAAAGTTGACATAATTTGTTATAATTTCAGAGAATTAGAAACATTTGCCTTTAAGATACAAAATCTTAAGATGTTTTTCTTTCATAAAAGTATTTATTTACTCTTTATCTTGTGATTTCCACTGTCATAGGTACTTGATTATATTTTAAAATCATAAAACACATAGAAGATACTATGCCACACGCTCAGGGAATTCTGCGTGTCCTATTACATGACAGGCTGTACTGGTGGGAGTATAAACTCTGATTGGAATATTCGTACCAGAATAACACAAACAAGGATATAGCCAATTTAGTCAAGAATTTCAGCAAAAGTCTATTTTGAAAAATAAATGAAGGATGTGAAGAGAATTCACAAAAGATAAGTACAAGTAGCCAATGAACATAGGAAAAAAAAGTTCAACCTCACAATTTATTTAAAAAATGCAGATTAAAACAAAACCAGACTATGTTTGCCCCGACAAATTGGCAAATTTTAATGAAATAATATTAAATGTTGTCAGTTTATAGAGGAATAACTGAGCAATTGGGGTTGTCCCCAAAAGTCAAAATATCTATATGACAAAATTTCATATTTTGCAAATTGGAGAAAATCTACTTAAATAGAAAAAATAATAATAACAGTTGAAAAGACTCCTGAAAGCATAGAGCCAAATAATCAAAGTGAAGTGGACATTTTCTCCTAAAACGCGTTAGTATTTTTCTCAACAATTTGGCCTTCTAGTTTAAGAAGATCCCAGTAAATAAAACCATTATTGCTGTTTATTAAGTAAATAGGATTATCTTTGAAGAACTACAACTTGGAATAGCATATTCTTCTGCGAATGGCCACATAGTAAATGTTTCAGTCTTTGAGGACCGTAAAGTCTCAACTGCAACTAGTCAACTGTTACTGTGCAGTGAAAGCAGCCATAGACAATGCATAAATGAATGGGTGTGGCTGTGTTCCAATAAAACTTTATTTACAAAAACAGTCAGCAGGCCATATTGGGCCTGTGGGCTGTAGTTTCCTGACCCCTGCTTTAGAATATGCCTATATATTGTCCCACAATCACAGTATATAGTGGATCTGAGGAAGGAGCTAGAAAATCTGAGGGGAAGGGAGGATCTGAAGGCCACACTTAACCAAACATAAGCATAGAAAGAATGACAACCTACTAGAATAATCTATAAGTTATTACACTGGCCATAGCTTGAAAATATCTAAATACTTGGGTAGAAACCAAGGAAAACACTTAATTCCGGTAGTAATTATACTCAATTCTTTGAGAAACTTTTTGGTCAGTTATGAAACTGCCAGATCTCTATTAGATGAGCAGCTGAATATAGAGTTTGAACTGAGAAAAAATACCGGGGGTTGAGGGGTATAGCAGAGAAGAGAAATCAGAGAAAGTAATCTCCTAACTTTTCTTGAAAAAGAAAACAAGATTGGAAGTTTAAAATAGAGTGTTAGAGAAGAATGCACTCAAACAGTGTTGATGATAGCCACTGAAGTTCCTGCTGTGAAAATAGCCTTCACGGAAGTAGGAAAAAACCCACCCTCTGATAACATAGCTGTGGTGGGGGTCAGCATTTTTCCTGCCCCTTGTCCCCCTCGTTTCCTTTTTTCCCTCCTGAAGCTGCACTGACCTCCCATCTTCCACTTTGGGGATGATGATTAAGTCGATGGGAGCACCCCAATCAGAAGTCCCTGACCGTTGAGTCCCGTCCTTGGTTATTTAACTGTGATGGGTATTTCTGAGAAGGTCATCATTTCTTTCCATCACGATGAGTGATCGACTCAACAAGGAGTTCATATTGCACCAAACACTTTCAAAAATGATTCATGTTAATGGCATGTCTCGGGGGATTGATGCTAAATAGAAGCTACAACTAAAGCTTAAAAAATGATTTAGCAATATGAAATCCCTCAGACGACGGTGCACATAGGCACAGTTGATGGTAAACATCAAAGAATAAATACAACTAAAAGTCATAAAATTGGATAGACAATAAATCTGACAGTTCAAGACCTTTTGGGGCTTGAATCATAAAAAATAAAATGACTTACTCAGGCATTCCTGGCTTTATTTATTTATTTATTTTTTGCCACTCATCTTTTACAGGGCAGTGAACTGAAGACAGTTTCATATTTCTGACATGTTAGTGCGGTTTACAAAGGTAGTTGCCTCACAAAATAAAATCAAATGGACATATTGAAGAAATACCCCCCTTTTGTCCATAATACTGATCACTCCTTGAGGGAGGAGGTTGTTGGAAATTTATCCACCAAAATCAGACTTGAAGCTTTTATAGTCTTCCCACAGCAGCCACAAAAATGTAGCAAAAAAGAGAACTGATATATCCAACTCATTTTAGTTTTTAAAAAAAAATCTCCCTATAGTCCTCTTATCTTTTAAGGTGGTTGTAATTGGGTTTTTCGAATCTATTTTATTTTTAAAAAATGGAAAAGAATGGTAATGTGTTAGATGAACTGAGGGGAGAAAAGAAAGCTATGAACATAACGTACTAATATAAAATGCTTTTTTTGGAAAAGCTTCTCTTACAAGATCTACATATAGATAATTCTCAATGTATCTCTAAATAAATGCAAAAGAAAAGAAAAAACTAAGCAGATTTATGCCTCTCTTTCAAGACTTATTTTCTATCTTAACTATTAGCTCATAATTCAAATATTCAGCCACCATTTAGAAGACGTTGTGTTAAGACCTGTGTGGCATTTAATAATGAACAAGACAAGGTTGCATCCTCAAGCTTTTGTCTGGAAAGCTCCTCAAGAGAAGCATTAAATCTCTACTAAGCAAAGGAAAATGACCTTGGCTGTCTCAATTCCTCTTGCTAGTCCTCATACGCAACTCTAAATAAGCTCATGAATACTTTCATTTTTAAACGTCTTATCCTCATTTCCCTATCAGACATTAAAATTCTTATTAATATCTTCAAGAAATGTTGATTTCCTATCTTGTGTCTGAATCCATCCAACAAAGACTAAGACAGACATGCTCCTGCCACTACAGAGCTTGCAATCGAGCAAGAAAGATACTGGACAATAATTATATGATGAATTATTTAATTAATTTTATTTATAATGAAGACTACAATGAACATTGCCTAGTAGGTTAATCTTATACGTATTGTTTGTACCCACATTGTCTGAGACATTCTTTTATAAAGACAGTGAATAAAGTCATTGGTTACCCGGCAAAATGAATTTTAGGGTTTTTCTTAGGTTGCATAGTCTATGCCATGTACTTTTAATGGAGGCAATATTGCCCCCAAGGGGGTGAAAATTAGTTTTGATGTGGACACAAAAAATCCTACTCTTCTAATGTATAAAGCACAGATATATATATATATATATATATATATATATATATATATATACAGCACATAAACAGATATGTAGTATATCTGAGATACTAAATTTTCATGGGTGAGCAATTAGATTAAAAAGTCTAAAAAGACTCCTTAGGGGGAGGGCAGCAATGAAAAAAAGATTGGGAAACACTGGTGTGGGCAGTGCTTACTAATAATCTATCTGTGTGTACCCATTGCATACAGCGTTCTCCCACACTTTCTCCTCAGTCGTGTGAAGCGCTATCATCGGACACCCTTGCCAGCCAAATCTCTTCCCCTTTGGACCCTGCTTTGCCAGATCCTGGGTGTAGGACTCATAGGAGATGAAGGCTACAGTTTAAGATAAATTTAAGTTGTTGGGGTTCTGGGTTTAAGAGGGCTCAGTGGTCTCATCAGTGTCATAATATAAATCTTCAATAGGTATAAATAATAAAAGCTGCATTTATTGGGCGTTTGTTATGTCGTTAGACTCTGTGCTGAGCGCTCTAGGTACATTATCTCACGGAGTCCTTAAAACTTTGTCATGAGTACTATCACCGTCCCTTTTGTACAGGTGATAAAGCTGGGACTTGGACTGGTCAGCTAACTTGCTCAAATGCAACTGGAGATTCAAATCCTGACTATCTGATGTCAAAGCCTCTTCTCAGACCCTTTTCATGTCCTACTCTTCATAGAAAAACTGTATTTCTAAATATCATTTGCAAAATGGTTTCTTTGGAAAATGTGCTCTGAATTTGTAACACTGACCCAAAAAAAGAATTATCAAAACACATATGTTTACAACAAATTTAGAACGATTTATACTCCTTAGCACCATTGGTGAATTAAAGATAGCTACAAGTTCTTTGTTTCTGTACTGCCAAGAGGTGGAGTCCATTTTTTCACTCTCTTGACTGTGGGCTTGGCCCTGTGACTGTTTGGACTGATAGAATATAGTGAAAGTGATGCTTGTCAATTTTGGGCCTAGACTTTGGGAGAACTGGCAGCTTCCGCTTTTTGGCTCTTGGATTCTAGCTTCCATGCTGAGAAGCTTAAGTAGCTATGTGAAGAAGCCCACATGCAGGAGAATCAAGGCCACAAACTAACATCCCACTTGAGCCCTCCGTTGACAACCATCACCAACTTGCCAACCACATGAATGAGGCCACCTTGGAAGAGGATCTTCCAGACATAGGTGCTCTGTTCAAGCTTATACCGTGTTAGGCAGGGATAAGCAGTCTCTGCTGAGCCCTACTCAAATAGCAAAATCCTGAGTGAAAAGAAATGATTAATGTTGTCTTCAACCATTGAGTGTGGGGCAATAGAGAATCAAGACAGCACTCCAATACAAAGTGGAATCATTAAAAAATGAATAATGACTCTCACAAATAAAACTGGGCAAATTCTCCTGACGCCATATGCTGACACTTAAATTTCCAAAGAGGAGAGTTTGACCACCCTTTATCTCTTGACCCAGAGAGAAAGATTATAGGTAGACTCTTTCAACAGTAATCCTTTCTAGAACCCCAAGCAGGTGGTTTTTGTCGTCAAGGCACCCATTATGCGGTAGTGCCTGCCTGGACATCACCATAGTGAGCAGAAGTTGGGCTTGCTTAGGTCAAGACACTACAACTTTTGATGTGGCCTTTAAAGAGCTTTTTAATGGAAACTTTTGAAACAAAGCAATAATTTCAGAATAATTTATACTATAGGTAAAAAGAAACCATTTTACTGAAAAATTACATTTAAACTAATCTTAGGTATTCTATGGAGCTGTTCATGTGAGTTTAAGTACTACCCTCTCCTTTCTAAGGAGGTGTTTCTATTTCTCCAACTTCAAATGAGCAGGCCAGAGCTCAGTTCCATTCTTTCTTACTGGTGCTTTCATGACTTGTCTGCTTCTGTCATTTTCATATAGAAAATTGTGTCCCATGGACTGAACTTTTTGTCCTCCCACACACAAAATTCATATATTGAAGTCCTAAACCCCAAGGTGATTATGTTTGGAGATAGGGCCTTTCAGAAAGTAATTAAGGTTAAACGAAGTCATAAGGGTGGAGTCTGACCAGATAGGAGTAGTCTCCTTATGAGAGGAGACACCAGAGAGCTGGCTTTCTCTTTTCACGTGCACACACTAAGGAAAGACCCAGTGAGGACACAATAAGAAAGTGGCTGTCTACAAGCCACAAAGAGAGTGCTCACCAGAAGCCAAATGGCCAACACCTTGATACTGGACTTTCCAGCCTCCAAAACTATGAGAAAATAAATTTCTGTTGTTTAAGCCATGCAGTCTGTGGTGTTTGTTATGGCAGCCCTAGCAAACTAATTCTCTATGTTCATAAGATTTTAAATGGAAAGGAATTTAGAGGTGATCAATCCCTCCATATCTATTCTCCTCTTCTTACACAGTAATAGAATTTTCAGTTGGGCACATGGCCACCCAAAAAAAAGTGTATTTCCCAGTCTTTTTTGTAGATTATGGCCAGTTATAAAGTTGAGCTAGTAGGACCTGAATGGAGGTGAACGTTCCATGGTCAGTTTGTGCCCTTTAAGAGAAGGGCGTGCCTTCTGTGTCCCCTTTCCCCTTCCTGATGGCTGGAATGCAGAAGTGATAATAAAGAGCTGGAGTAGCCATCTTGGCCTGTAAGTGAGAAGTCATTGTGGAAGATGGCAGAGTAATGGGCTCCTTTGTAAAGGGGAGCTACCCTACCAGCTCAGACTTCCACTTGAGTGAGGAATAACCTCTACATAGGCATACTTCATTTTATTGCACTTTACTTTATTGCATGTCACAAAACTGTGTTTTTTACAAATTGAGGGTTTGTTGCAACCCTCTGTCAAGCAAGTCTATCAACCCCATTATTTCTAACAGCGTTTGCTCACTTCGTGTCTCTGTGTCACATTCTGGTAATTATTGCAATATTTCAAATTTTTCCGTTATTATTATGTTTGCTATGGTGATCTGTGATCACTGATCTTTGATGTCACTGTTGTAATTCTTTGGGGGTGCCATGAATGGTGCCCATATAAGACGGCGAACTTAACCGATAAATGTTGTGCTTTCTGACTATTCCACTGACCAGTTGTTCCCCCATCTCTCTTCCTCTCCTTGGGCCTCCCTATTCCACGAGACACAGCAATACTGAAATTAGGCCAATTAATAACCTACAATGGCCTCTAAGTGTTCAAGTGAGAGGAAGAGTCCCACGTCTCTCACATTAAGTCAAAAGCTAGAGATGATTAAGCTTAGCGAGGAAGGCATGTCAAAAACTGAGCTAGACCAAAAGCTAGGCCTCCTGCACCAAACAGTCAGCCAAGTTGTGAGTGCAAAGGAAAAGTTCTTGAAGGAAATTAGAAGTGCTACTCCAGTGAGCACACGAATGTTAAGAAAGTGCAACAGCCTTATTGCTGATATAGAGAAAGTTTAGTGGTCTGAATAGAAGCTCAAACCAGCCACAACATTCCCTTAAGCCAAAGCCTAATCTGGAGCAAGGCCCTAACTCTCTTCAAGTCTTTGAAGGCTGAGAGAGGTGAGGAAGCTGCAGAAGACAAGTTTGAAGCTAGCAGAGGTTGGTTCATGAGGATTTTTAAGGAAAGAAACCGTCTCAATAACGTAACAGTGGAAGGTGAAACAGCAAGCATAGACGTAGAAACTGCAGTAAGTTGTCCAGAACATATAGCTAAGGTGAATAATGAAGGTAGCTACACTAAACAACAGATTTTCAATGTAGATGAAATAACCTTATATTGGAAGAAGATGCCATCTAGGACTTTCACAGCTAGAGGGGAGAAAATGCCTGGCTTCAAAGCTTCAAAAGACAGGCAAACTCTCTTGTTAGGGGCTAATGCAGCCAGTGACTAAGTTGAAGCCAATGTTCATTTACCATTCTAGAAACTGTAGGGCCAAGGCTGGCCCTGTGGTGGAGTGGTTAAATTCGCACGCTCCGCTTCAGAGGCCCAGGGTTTCACCAGTTCGCATGCTTGTTTGCAGACATGGCACTGCTCATCAGGCCATGCTGAGGCGGCGTCCCACATAGCACAACCAGAAGGATCTGCAACTAGAATATACAACTATGTACTGGGGGGGCTTCTGGGAAGAGAAGAAAAAAAAAAAGGATTGGTGAGTGATGTTAACTCAGGTGCCAATCTTTAAGAAAAAAAAAAGAAATTGTAGGGCCTTTAAGAATTATGCTAAATTTACTCTGCCTGTGCTCTATAAATGAAAAAAGCAAAGCCTGAATGACAACACATCTGTTTACAACACAGTTTACTAAATATTTTAAGCCCACTCTTGATAGCTACTGCTCAAAAAAAAAAGATTCCTTTCAAAATATTACTGCTCATTAACAATGCACCTGGTCACGCAAGAGCTCTGGTGGAGATGTGCAATGAGGTTAATGTTTTCACGCCTGCTAACACAACAGCCATTCTGCAGCCTATGGATCAACGAGTAGTTTTGACTTTCAAGTCTTATCACTTAAGAAATATATTTCAAAAGATTATAGCTGCCATAGGTAGTGATTCCTCTGATGGAGATGGGCACAGTCACTTGAAAACCTTTTGGAAAGGATTTACCATTCTAGATGCTAGGAAGAACATTTGTGATTCACAGGAAGAGGTCAAATCCAACATTAGCAGGACTTAGGAAGAAGTTGCTTCTAACCCTCATGGATGACTTTGAGGGTTCAAGACTTCAGTAGCAGAAATAACCACAGATGTGGTGGAAATAGCAAGAGAACTAGAGTTAGAAGTGGGGCCTGAAGATGTGACTGAATTGCTGCAATCTCATGATAAACGTTAACCGATGAGGAATTACTTCTTACCAATGGGCAAAGATAGTGGTTTCCTGAGATGGAAATTACTCCTGGCCAAGATGCTGTGAAGATTGTTGAAATGACAAGAAAGGGTTTAGGATGTGACATAAACTTCTTTGATAAAGCAGCAGCAGGGCTTGAGAGGATTGACTCCAATGTTGAAAGAAGTTCTACTGTGGGTAAAATGCTATCAAACAGCATCTCGTGCTACAGAGAAATCGTTTGTGAAAGGAAGAGCCAATTGATGCGGCAAACTTCATTGTTGTCCTATTTTAAGAAATTGCCATAACCACCCCAACCTTCAGCAACCACCATCCTGATCAGTCAGCAGCCATCAACATCGAGGCAAGACCCTCTACCAGCAAAAAGATTATGACTCGCTGAAGGCTCAGATGATGGCTAGCATTTTTTAGCAATAAAGTTCTTTTTTTTTTTTTTTTGAGGAAGATTAGTCCTCAGCTAACATCTGCTGCCAATCCTCCTCTTTTTTGCTGAGGAATACTGGCCCTAAGCTAACATCCATGTCCATCTTCCTCTACTTTATATATGAGATGCCTGCCACAGCATGGCTTGACAAGTGGTGCATGGGTCCCCACCTGAGATCTGAACTGGCGAACCCTGGGCCGCCAAAGCAGAACGTGCAAACTTAACTGCTGCACCACTAGGCTGGCCCCAGCAATAAGGTATTTTTAATTAAGGTATATACATTGCTTTTTCAGACATAATGCTATTGCATACTTAATAGACTACAGTATAGTGTAAATGTAACTTTTATGTGTGTGCATAAGGAAGATTGGCTGTGAGCTAACATCTGTTGCCAATCTTCCTCTTTTTGTTTGAGGAAGACGTCACTGAGCTAACATCTGTGCCAATCTTCCTCTATTTTCTGTAGGATTCTGCCACAGCATGGCTTGATGAGCAGGGCTAGGTCCACACCCAGGATCTGAACCTGTGAACCCAGGGCCGCCAAAGCAGAATATGCGAACTTAACCACTATGCCACCAAGCTGGCCCCTAGACGTAACTTTTCTATGCACTGGGAGATCAAAAAAATTTGTGTGACTTGCTTTTTTGCAATATTCGCTTTATTACGACAGTCTGGAACAGAACTTGCAGTATCTCTGAGGCATGCCTGCATTTTCTTAGCCATTGTTAATTTTTGTCCCACTTTTACAGACACACAACTGATATTCTCACTAATTCATATAATAATCCACTGCAGGGAGTGTCATTCATTATCTGTAAATGACCAGATAATAAATATTTTAGGCTTTACGAGCCACATATTCTCTGTTGCGACTACTCAACTTTGTCATTGTAGCATGAAAGCAGCCATAGACATTATAAAAATGAATGAGCAGTATGGCCACATTCCAGTAAAATTTTATTCATAAAAATAGGTGGCAGACTGTATTTAGCTCCTGGACTGTAGCTGCTGATCCCTGACCTATTGTGACTAATTCCTTTATCTTATGAGTGATGAAACTGATATATACAGAGTTCAAACTAGGTTCACACACAGCAAAGGCAACACAAATACCAACGTGGTTCCCTACATTCCCAGGTCAATATTCTATGCATTCACCTCATTCTCTATCACAGTGGTTCACAGATATCTCTGTGCAGTTGTTCAATGCTTGCTTATTATAATACAAGAATTTTACTCATAAAAATTTCTTTACATCTTTTTCTCTGTCTCTCTCCTATCTTCAATGCATTTTTCTTTTTCTTTTTGTTCCTTTTTCAGTCCAAAATGTGTGCTTTTTATTCTATGCCCATATCCCCTGCTCTTATGGGTCACTTGTATTACGTATTAGACATTAAATTTTATTGGGCCAAAGATAGCCAGACATCTTTGATCTTTGATCTTTACTACTATCAACTGCTTTGACTGTTTCTTAGAAGCAGGGTTTTGAACAACTCCATTTATAATCACAACAAAGATATAACGTTATTTGTAAGAACAAATGGAAAGCCCTGTGTATGTGCAATCCTAAGTAGAAACCAGAACACTGTACTTTCTCCAGGCTCATTTTTGTACCACCACCAAAAATTATTTAGGTGCAATTACAAACTTCCTGATCCTTCCCCACTCAGGCATCTGAGGATTAAAAAAATAAGTTACTTTCTTATAACAGGGTGGGTTTTCTACTTTTTTACAGAACTATAATTGACCTTGACCATTTATACAAAGCCCTCCTTGAACTTAAGACAGGAAAATATTTGTTTCCAACAAATGAATAGTCTTTTTCTTAAACAATACAAAATGTGTAATTCAACATACTTTCTATTTTTTCCTGTGTTACCAGGAAATTTAAAGCTCCTCAAAGCTCATCTTTCCTAACTAGGCATCCAGGTCTCCAGGTAAGAGCTACTCCCTTTCAGCTGGTTTTTATTCTTTATGTAAACCATTTTATTGTCCCATTGCATACTGCACTTGATATTGCTAATCTATTCAATCACACTTTGGAGTTGCTTGGGATCTCCATCAGTTGTATAAACGGCAACGTGCAGAAGCTCTCAGGTGACCAACTGGAGGGGGTCACATATCCACTGCAACACCTCAACAATAGATGTTTCAGCAGTCCCCTTCAACTTGCCTTAATTCTCACAGAAGGAGGGTCAAATCAAATAATAGGACAGAAAAGTGCAAAGGAGGGCAAATGGTTGTCTATATAGACAGGCTATTTGGGGCACCCTTCATTTAACTCACTTCCAGGGTCTTCCATCTCCTGTGGCAGTATTTCTCAAAACATGGTCCCTGGGTTGTTTTTTAAAATGCAGGTTCTTAATCCCATCCCAGGTCTCCTGAATCCAAATGTCAAGGAGTAGGGCCCAGTAATCTGCAGTTCCACCATTTCCCCAGGTAAGAATGCCTGGAGAAAGCATGAGGCCAACACCCTTTGGAGTAAAGCCAGATCCCTTAATGTTCAATGCCTGCCACATCCAGGCATTGCCTTCTGCCATAACTCCCACCCCACTAACATCATGTTCCAACCCTATGGAATCTCTTGAAGGTCTCTGGATTGTTTCTGCTGCCTCAAACAGCAAAGCTCCCTACACTCTCTGCTGGGCAGTTCTTCCCTGTCCTTGCCCATAGAAGACTCTATAACTTGTCCTTTAAGGAATAGTTCGCACATTCCTTCCTCAAACAAATTTTTACCTGATTTTGCTACAGCCATACTCCCAAGGCCCACAGCCAAGACCTTTTTCTCTGTGCTCCATGGTTCTCTGCTTCTTCTGCCACAAAGCACTTAGCATACTATTATCATGAGCCTGTGTTTGCAGGCCTTCCACATTAAACTAGAAATTCTTAAAGGCCTGCCATGTTATTTACTCACGTTCCCCCCTTGTATATAACTTGAGCTAAAAAAATAAGTTGAATGAATAAATGAATAAACAAATAAATGAAGGGCTGGTGGCCTCTCATTATACTCTAAAGTCAAATTGAAAGTCAAATTCTGCCTGACTGGTCCTCCACTCCTCTATAGTCATGAGCATAACAATAAGTTAGCAAACTAGTGCATCACATTCTTTGCTTAGCATTTATGCCCTCTCCTTGAAACAACAGCACCTCGAATTTATGAACTGCCACTTTGAACTAACTCCTATTTCAGTTCAAATGACTCAACAGTTATTTGAATAGCTCTATAAGAGTTCAAGCCTTTTTAAAAAATGATGCCGTATCTCATAAAACTATGGCTGATATGGTTATAAATTTCAGGAATGAGACCTAGGCTCTTTGTGCAACCACATTTGGGTTCAGGGAACATTCCAGGCATGGCTTCTCATTCCTCAGAGGAGGTGAAGGCCCCCACTCTACGCTAATTATCAGGCCACATTAGAATCTCTTTCTCTGATGATAAAAGCTTTGGCAGCCTTTGAATAAGGCACTTCAAAGTCTCCCCTTCATAAGATTTTTGAAATCTCAGCCCATTGAGACTGTCACAACTTGACATGCTTGTGCATTTGTCATACTTTCTGGAAGCCTGCCTCCACCCCTGGACCAAGGATAAGCTGAAAATTCTTGTACTGATAACCCTTTCTTAATAGAAAAACAAAGACAGTACAATGTCATAAAATAAGGAAAAATCACTCAATTTGGTGCAAGAATTTTAAATGTGGAGGTAATTCCGTGATATCAGAAGGAAAAAATTATGGCCATCTGAGAGGTTTCTCTGGGCAATGCAGTACCAGGCCCCAAAAAGAAAACAGATTGGTTGATGTACATCAGTGTCCTGGCAGGAAACAATGGGATATTTGAGAAGAATTTAAGTAAAATTTACAATTTACAAAGGTATACAGAGGATTTAGGGAAACCAGGTTGGATGGTGTAGAAGCATGGTACTCCCTGCAGTGGGGGAGCCATTAGCATCTCAGACCTGAAAGGATAAGGAAATGTAGTGGTTACAGAAACCCAGAGAGGTGGTTAAATGGAACTGACCACCGAACAGTAGCTACGGCCTTCCATCGAGGGACAAAATCAACCCGCAGCCACTCAACAAGGAGGCACTTAGGGAAAGAAATATTCCAGCCTCACCCTCTCTCACTCTCCCAAATCCTGTATGCGTTTCCCATTGACTGAACTTGTAGCCAGAGGCAAGGGAATTGGTTGGTGCTGTCCATGTGGGCCAGCCTCGAAGGTCACAATGCAGGATGGAGGAGGCAGAGATTGACTTCATGGGGCACACAGAAGACATCTAGCCTAGGGGGTTACATGGAGGATTGAAGTGAGCTTGGAACAGTGAAATTTCCTTTGTTTCTGTTGAAGGAAGGGACATCAGCCTTACTGGGTACATGTATAAGTGTAATAAAGATTTACTGGCTCTAAGGACTCCAGTAACTTGTAACTTCCCTGCTTTAGGTTCTATTAAGGTTTTGAGAATCTGAATCAATGACAGTATGTGGATGCCGTGAATGAATTTTTAAAAAATGACATGCTGAAAAGTAGCAATAATAAATGCTTAATTTGACAATTATCTGAGAATGGACAGTATCAATATATAGGCCAATTATGCAAAGAAAATTTTAAAATGTATGCAAAAACGATAGCCCCTCTACCTCAAATACATCTAGATATGGTTATGGTAGGGACTGCTGAACTCAGGACCAGCTCCAGCCATAAGCAAAATCAATGACCACCTATACAGTGTGACTCAAATAAGGACTGAGAATCTCCAGTGCTAATTGTCCCCAATCTTCCCCAAAGCCAGTCTCTCTGGTCTGGGATTGCCATCATAGAACCATCTTTGCATTTTAGATGCCCTGGATTTCCAGGTACCTTTCTTAAAATTTATGCCCTCCTAAAGGAATATAAGATTAGTTCTTGACATGTTAATTCAATTAGTAGCAGTAGTAGAAATTTAGATTATTAGCCCCATTTAACCCAACAACTATCTACAGTTTTTAAAAGGAAGAAAGTGGACTTGTTGCACAGGTCACTGTCTGAAGAAGGTGAGATTAGATGAGATGTCGCCAGATAGTGAGACAATCTCTGGGTAGTGAGGGGACACCAGGGGGTAGTTGGAAGTCAGGGTCAGAGAAATGGTAGAGAAAGAAACCTAAAGGGAAGGAAACGTCAGATAGATTCAATAGATTGTATTTGTTATATGCCATATATTTTGTGCAAGGCATCACGCTAAGCTGTTTATATGCATTATCTCCTGAAATCTTTATGTCAACCCTGTGAAGCAGGTCCAATTAGCTCCCATTTGTCCAAATGAGAAAAATGAGGTTTAAGGAGGCTTAGTAACTTGCCCAAGATCACAGAGAGAGTAAATGATGAGAGAGAATGAAGATTCTAAAGCCTGTGCTCATAGAGGACATGTTCATGTCCTCTCTTGCCCTCTCTGCAAAAGACTCAAAGAAGTGTACATTAAAACTGTGGTGGATAAAAAAAAAAGAACTAGAAAATTCCTGAGTGCAAAACACATGCACGCTGTCTCCAAAAGAGACATCCAGTCATCAATTCATTGTCCAACAAACTTTTATTGAAGGTTTATAATAGTCTAGGCTTATACTAAGTTCAGAGTTTACAAAGGTGAGGAAGTATTCTCCTACTTCATAAGCCAGCAGTGCAATGAAGACTTTAATCCAAGTCTGTACTTTCAGAACACAATGGCACCGTTTATTGGGCTGTTAGAGACCAGAGAGAAAGAATTTAGGTATATGCAGACTTCCTAGGTAAGTATTCAGTGCTGGGAAAAGATGAGGAAGAAGAGGAAGCTCTTATTTTAGTTAGTATATTCTAGGCTATGCTGCAATAACAACAAAAATCTCAGTAGCTTTACAAGGCGAAGATTTATTTTTCACTCATTCAAAGTCCTCTGTGGGTTGGGTCTGGATGACTCCCTAGGAAAGCCATTCTCCAAATGATGACTCAAGGATCAAGGCAGCTTCCTCTTTTTTTGTGGGCAGGAAGGGATTTTCATTATCCCAACACAAGGCCTCCTTTACCATTACCAGAGCAGGGGAAGAGTGAGATGAGAATAATATACGGGATTGTTACTGACTCAGCCAGGAAATGAGATGCATCACTTCTGCTAATATTTTACTGGTCAGAAATAGTTACATGGCCCCATCCACCTAGAAGGACGCTGAGAAGAAGAGATCCATATATTGGGGAACCCTAGTAATGTCTACTGCAGTCTTTAACAGAAAATGCATACTGACTATTTCTGATAATATAGTCTTCTGTAGTGCAGAGGCTATTATTTGTGATACCTCTTATTTTGATGTGGAGGAACCATTCTTTAGGGTGCCCAAGCAAACCAGGTAGGAAAGTAGACCAGATGCTGATAAGAAGGGCATGATCGTGGCCTAGTCCGGTCTCTATCCCAGCTAGACAACAGGACTCTTCTTAAGAACTGACTCTGGTAGACAAAAAAACAGGGAGGAATATGCATTCATTTTGCTTCCTAGCTGCCATCAGAAATCTGTGGGACCTCCCTTGGCAGCAAAGGACTTTATCTTTGAGCATAGCATTTTAGACGATGGTTTAGCTTTGGTCAAATTACATAGAAAAAGAAAAACCCCAGAAGTTGCCATTCACAAATCAGACACATTAAAGACTTGAACACACTAATTAGTTCGTAGTCAATACACTATAATGCTACCCTGAAATTATGGCTAAATTGCATCAAAAGAAACATGCTTGGAACTGAGGGTGGAAATTGAGAATTTGGGAAATTAAACTCATTACTCTATATACTTCTGTTATGACTCAATTCTTTTTCATTGCCCCTTTTTGAACCTTTTCTGTGTCTGTGGTGCTACTGAGCTGAGTAATGGAATTTAATATTAGGTTCTTTTTTTTCCAATTGCAGGTGCTATTTGGTCTTTCACGAGAACAGCAGGACGTTTAACAATCCACACAAAGGGGCTTAGACAATATACAAGAAACTGCTCCTTACTAGTGTGCTGGGGTAGAGTTGTTCCAAAGGACGACAGTAAAAGGGCTTTGAAATTTTGATAGTGGGATGAAGCAATGGAGAAATGGACAGAGAGGCAAAGTGGGAATGGAAAGAGCACTGAACTAGGAGTCTGGAGACTGGGTTGAAATCCCAGCTGTTCTGCCAAACAATATGTGACCTTGGGCAAGTCACCTCATATGGTGGATGCTGTGACATGCTACCCAGATTCTCCCTCCAGGACTGGAGGACTCATTCCCTCAGTTTCTGGGGGTAATCCTGGCAGATAGCCTCAGCTGTCAACTCTTTCAAGGACTGCCTCAGTTGAAGAGCACTGCTTTATCCAGGGAAGTCCACATCCAATGACTGGTCAATGAAGAAGCCTGGCTGGCCCTCTTGCCCCAACTTGGAACAACTCACAAAGGCCATTTCACCTCTCGAGGTCTCCACGGGGTCAGCTGTGGCCTTTGTTAAGAATGCATTGCAGCTCAACTTCTCCCTTTGTGCAGTTATGCTTCCTTCCTCTCCCCCACACAGGTATTGATCCCAAGAGCACTCCCGGATAAACATCCTGCTCACTGGTCTCCTCCTCAAAGTCTCCTTCCTGAGAAATCCAATCTGCAATTAGACATCCAAATTGTGTCTACCACTCTAGGACTCAGTTTCCTCTCTCAATCAGAAAACAAACCCTAAGAAAGTTGTGGGTTCTTAATATGAGGCCTGTGTATAGACATGAGGACTACAGACAACCTGAAATTATACAGGAATTACATTGTGTCTAAGCGTCCAAGAGAGATTTCCTAGGAAAATGTGTCGATCTCAACATATTGTCCCAAATGTTTTTCACCCCAACAGGTTGAGGAGTCGTAGATACAAGATGATCTCTTGCAAGTGCATTAATTGCAATATTCTAGGATTTCACAAGGCACAGGGTGGTATCTTCAAAAGGCTGCATTCTGTGCCCCTAACATGCCGCTATGAAAGTCAATTCATACTTACGTGTTAACGACAGAGGTCTACCCTCAGAAAGACTGTGTTCATTTCAACAGTGTTCTAGAAGTAATTCTCTAGCCTTAAGTGTTACACCTTTGAAAGGGATAAGGACAGACATTTCAAGAATGGAAAAGTAAATCTAAACAGGCTAGTGAGGGAGACAATTTGCAGAAGGCTTGCAATCCTTGTTCTCACAATTCTAAAACCAATCTAGAACCAATGCTAATAACAAAGTGCCCTCCCACCCCAACCCCAGCCCACCACTGTGGGAAACAGATTTCCTCCTAAAGAGAATAGCAGTAGCTATCACTCATTGTGTGCCTGCTATATGCCAAGTTCTCTGTATACTGATTTTATTTAAGGCTCAGGCCAACAGGTATGCAAAAATTATTATCTCCATTTTACACATAAGCAAACTGATACTCAAGAAAAAATTTGTCCAAGGTCATAAAACTAGCAGAACTGATTTTGGATTTAAACTCAAATTTGTCTTGGGTTTCAAATTTGTCCTGTCTGGCTCCAAAGTCAGGGCATATTCTGGTATACCACCTTATCTGCTTAGTCTAAGTCAGACTCACATTCTAAGTTTCTGGCGGGAAACAGCATCTCAAAGTAAAAACTGGCAATGTATGGAGAGAGCAGCCATGACACTGAATCATCATCTACTGAAGTCTCTGCCTTTGTCTACCTGATGCCAAATGAGTTCACGAAAGATGTCTGCTAAAACAGCAGTTGGTCACTGGTAGAAAAAGCAATGCAGGGGGCCAGCCCAAACTGCAAAGAACCCCACGTTAGCCCCCTAGCTGTATTTCCACATTGTAGCCAGAGTGGTCATTTTAAAATATGTGTCAGATCATATCATTTCCCTGCCCTCAACCCTTCAGTGACTTGCCATCACACTGAAACACAGATCCTAAGTCCTTTGTCTGGCCTAAAAGATCCTACAGGATCTGGTCCCTGCCCACTTCCCTGACTCCATCTTCCCGTTCTCTTCATTGCGCACTCACCTCTAACTTCCTAGTTCTTGAACCAATAAACAGGCTCCTTCTTATGCTTTTGCCTCTGCTCTTCTCTCTCTCCTGATAGTCCCAAGAATCACGTACTCCCAGGAAAGACTTCCCTTACTATCTTGGCTGAAAAATCATCCCATCATTCTCTATTCTTTGACCTTGGCTTATGTTGTTTGTAGCTCTTATAAGTACTTAAAATTATATATGTGTTTGTTTATTTTCATATTTGTTTCATATTCATTATTCAAATTTTTTTAATTGTTTCTCCTCCTAGAATATGAACTCCACAAAGGCAGGAACTTTCTGTCTTTTTCACCGCTAGATCCCCAGTGCCTAGCACAGCGCCGGACTTACAGTCCGTGCTCAGTAAATATTTGCTGAATTTTGAGTGAATGAGGAAGTCTTACTGAAAGTGTCAGTTAAGTAGTTGAGATTGCCAAGAGAGGATTATAATTTTCACGTTTGCTGCAGTCAGCATTTCCCTTCGCTTTAACTGGAAAAGTCTTTATGAAACACGTGATGTATTATAAGGCTTTTATGAGCAAAGCTCCCATCCTGGCTCCACCACTTACAAGTATGAGAGTTTCAATGACTTGTTTAACCTTTCCCTTATTCTTAGCCTAGATTTACTCATCTGTAAAATGGGCATAATTTTAGCTGTTGTGGGACTTAATAAATTACATGTAAAAAGCAAGCACAGTGTCTTATATGTGACAAATGATGAATGAATGTTTGCCAATAGAATTACGATAATTATAAAGAAGAATTACAAACATAGACAGTCATTCCATTTCTTTAGTTTCTCATTCACCATCCATGTATTAATAAGCTGGGAACTGGAGAAGCAGAAAAGAATGAGATTCACTCCACATTTTAGGAAGGCCTGGGACTGATGAGGGAAAGAGAGAATGTACATTATCACTCTTCTCCCCTGCACTACCAGAAACTTCTACCATATGCATATGTATAAAGCATTCAGTGAGAGAATTTCCAAGAATAAATCATTAATTCGTGCATTCATAAACATTCACTGAACGATTTTCTCATTTAATCCTCAAACACCATCGAAGACATAGCCAAGGAGAAACAGAGAGAGATTCTGACCTCAAGAAATCTGAGGCCACTCAGACACTGAGTCTGCCTGAGGCCCTGGTTGGTGTGGCCCGGACTGTGTGATTATGATGACAGAGTCTTAAACTCTCACACTTTGAATAAGATCTTACCTAAAAATCCTGACTCTAAACTTCTCTTGCAAGTTCTGATGTTCCAGCAACACTGGGCCTGCATTTCCTTCTGGCAACCAAACTCTGAAGCTGAATAGTGGTTGTCCCTGTAAGTTAATTCTCAATATTTAAAAAGATCTCTACAGTTTGTCTATATCTTTACAAATTCCTTCTAGCCTGTTTCCAATAGGCAAGAGTTAAAATCTCCTACAATGATTGCAATTTTTTTCATTTTCTCCATGTGACCATTTCAGTCTTTGCTTTACATATGTCGAGGCTGTGTTGTTAGGTTCATATATATGACTATAATACATTTTTGGTGGATTGCTCTTTTTATTATGATTTGTGTTCCTTTTTATATGTAGCAATTGTTTTGCTTTAAAATCTATTTTTGTCTGAGTTAGTATTGCTACACTGGTGTTCTTTTGATTATTAATTGCCTGCTATGTTTTTTTCCATTCTCTTATTTTCCTTGTTCCTCACCTCCATTCCAGCCTTACTCTTCCCACTAACAGTTTTGAAAATCTCTTCACCTGTACCCTCAGACCCAAAGAACCAGATCTTACATCGGCATCTTGGGCGACTATCTGAGAGGTTAGTGGGGATTCTGAAGACCCAGTTACACTGCCAGCAGGCAGCATGGCCAGGCACCGGGGCTAAGGCTGGGTCTGACTCCTATAGCTTCCCAAGTTATTTGTCTTCATATGTATCTGGCTATGATTTTCTCTTTTTTAAATTTTCTCTTTAAAAAATATTTATTTGTCATTACTACGCATGGACTTTGAGGTGGTTGTGGCTATTTTTCAAGGCACAAATCTACAAAACATATAGATTGGACATCCAGGATATGTGATAAAGATTGTGACAGATAATAGAGACAGTTTATAGCTCTGTGAGGAGGGGGGATATAAGATCTTAAGAAGCTTCCTCAGCAAAACCAGTGAGGCTGGTTTCCTAGAATGCAGATTCCATGAGCAGCTCCTTCTTGTATTCTTCATAGCTGGAGAGCAGGCACTAGAATACAAGCATTATTCCAAGGGTCATAATAAAATTTAAGGATAAATGTCTAAATAAGTTGTATATATCAGTTTAGGGGCTATGTAAGCACATTTGATGATTATAGCCCTAGCCTCAACAGTATATCTCAGATACTTCATCAACATCATTAATATATTATTTTATTAATTAATAATGGAATGATACTAGAGAAAGAGAAACATAGAAAGCAGAGACTAAGGTAAAAGAAGAGCTGGTGAACAGGAAAAAATAATTTACCATTAATTTTTTTAAATGTGCATGTAGTGTGGGAGTCTAAATTCACACAACTCAATGCTTCTACACACTGAAAATCAGCCTGTCCTGCTATGTCCATTCAAATTTCTCTAATCTAAACACTTCAATTTATTGTTTACTAATTAGATAGAATTGTTGTCCAGAATAAAGAAATCGCCGCCCAGTAATTACTTCACTGTAAAACGTAATGAGCAACCAAACACTGACACATACTGTAAGAATCACAGCACAATAAATAGAACACTGTTTTCCAACAATAACCCAGCAGTGAATTCTGCTAGTGTATTTCTTCGTGAAACATGTTTATGTGATAGTCTTCCAATTTTATGGTGGAAGTTTATCACCATAAGGTGCATTTCATGACAGCCGAATAACTACATTCAGTTAGGCTTGTCACCATGTGCCTTCCGTATCAAGACACATGCTGATTGTATCAAATACTGTTGACTGTCTTAGTGCCACGAGTAGAAAAGATGATTACACTGTTCTGTGCAGATATGATGCAATATTATTCACACTGCAAGAAATTGAAGGTCAAGGTTGTCTAACAACATTAGAAAGATTGGGTATTGAAAGCTTCTTAACGCAGTGATGATTCACTAATGGGCAGACGACAGGTGTAACTTAATGTGTGGCTGGTTCTTTACTTAAATGGATGGGAGAGAGGTACGTGCATATCAAATCTGTGAGTGTGTGTGTCTCATTGGGTGGAGATACGAGTTATTAATTTATCTTTTTGAAAATAAAGCAAAGCAATGCTTTAAGCACTCCTCTTAAAAATGCATGTCTTTAATCTCAAAGGACTGCGCTAGAAGACAAGGGATCTGAAATTTTGCCTCTTTCCTTCACAGAAGCATTCTATGATGACATTGGCAAATAATCAGTTTTCCCCACACCTTGGTATTCACCTGCATTTCTGGTTTTATCATAGGTACTGTTGACTTGTACTCTCATCTAGTATATTCTGTAAAGTGTATCTTCATTAGGCTAGACAATCAGGTTGATGTCTCTAAAATATCAAAGATTATTAGCAAGTTAACCAAATTTGAAATTTATTTACACTCCATTGTCAAATAGCTGTTATGGTCTGATCCAAGCTTGGCAACTGATACAAAGTATATGACCCTAGAAGTTTAACTTCTCAAAATCTCATTTTGAGATTGGATACGTACTAACCTGTGATCTTGTCTGGGTCTTACAGTTCTTTTATAATCATGTTGTATAGCTCAAAAAAAGAAAAGATATTCACTAGGATAATCTTTACAATAATATATTTTCCATCAATTCTCCCTTCATATCCACATATTCATGAACTAATTTAAAACATCATAAAATTGTGAAGTCAATAATTTACCAGATCAACTCACCATTAATTTAAGAAATTGAGCGACCATCCAGATTGAATTCAATCCCAGAATAAATGCTATTGGAATGTCAGTTGACATAACAGCTATGTCATGGGACTTTATTGACTTTCAAAGGATTAAAGTTAGTTTGGTGTAATTAACAACAAACTTGTGTTTACCATTTAATCATAGCACATTAAAGGATATTTGCAATGCTCTAATTCATGGCCTTTCTAGCGTGATCCACAAAGTGTCCTGGCAAGAGCCTGTTAGCTGTAGCCAAATAAGCAAAATGAGAGCCCACCTTGATCTGTAATTAGGACAGAATAGACGCTGGATGAAGGCCCAGCTGGAAGAAGTGGAAGAAAGTATACAGGAAGATCAGTCATGGGGAGTAGAAAATTCAGTACTGTCCATTAGATGGTAATTGAAAATAGTGTCTTTAAAGAGTTCAGGGAGAAATAACAGACTGTTTCAACAACTGGACAGTGCTCGGGATCTAAGAGAGTGATATAATTGCAGTCCCAGGCTCCTGACTAGTTGCCATTGCTACAGACTGTTCTAGGCATTAAGGTCTCAACTAGTGCTACAGTCCCTGGGCAAAAGGATGAAGAAATCACAAGAAAGAGATAAACTACATGTGTGACAGTCCTATGGACTGGGTGGGACAATGACGTGCATTACTGCAGGGGAGAGGCCCGAGGAAGCTGGGGCAGGGAAAAAGGTGTTGAAAAGAGCCAAGGAAATCATCTCTATTCTAGCAAGAAAAAAATGGATGAATGTGCAAGAAAAAATATGGTTGGGCTTTAGAAGAGTAAGAATACACAGACTGACACTCAAGGAATGAGCCATGGTCCACAGTTCAAAGTTGGGGCTATGTACCAGAGCAGGTTCCCTTTTCCCCAATGTCTCACCTAGATGTTTCTGGAGTGGGCTATTTGGCTGAGTGGAATCAGTCAGCTGAACTTACATAAAGAATCAGCTACTTATTTCAATTGTCTTCACAACTCAGTTGCTCAGTCATTTGGTGATTTAATAAATCTTGCCCATCTAACCAGTATGTCAATTATAACAAATCTAATTAACACAAAAAATAGTAATAGTCAGTGCAATAAAGATGCAATAAACATGATGACCGTATTTGGTTATTGTGGGGTCTTTGAGAGCAGACGATCTGGGACTTTACAGAAAATTTACTGTGAACTTTGTGAGGGGAGGTGTCTCCTCATTATTCATAAACCAGAAATGCCTGACTTAATCCAATAATTCAAGAATTATTTCTTGTTTGATTGATGCTATTGTGGTAACTGCATTTCTATATGTTTCAAAACAAATGTAAACTTTACTTTGTAGGGAACACTACTCTGGATAGTTGCTAGAAAATAAATCTTTAGTTAATGAATTCACAGTCTCTAAAGCCTCAATTAAGAAGCATAATTTACTTTCTGGGTAAGACCACTCTACACTTTTAGAGAGTTCAGCAAAGTCTAATTTAGGAATGATATTCACAATTTAAAATGAGTAATTCAAAAGAGGTTTATTGCAAGCTTAAAAGATACATTTAAATTACTGTTTTCTGTAGCAACTGGATTTTCCATCACTCAATCTAGAATATGTTCTTCCAATGGAGTTTGTCAATCCAGATATTTCTGTGATGTAATGTGGGTGTCTCTATTGTTTTTCCAAGGATTAAAAACATCAGTGTTTTGCTTATTTGCTCAGTGAAGTAGACAGAGCTTGATGTGGGAAAAGAAGTCACTGGGATGCTTGAGATAAAAGATCACCTGTCCTGGCCACTACCCAGGTTGAGTCAGGAACAAGACAGATTACCTTTATCATTACCATCCCCGAAAATGACTAACCTCAATGAGAAGTGTCAAAAACATGAAAGTGTTGGCTAAGCCTGGCTCCCTGGTATGACATTGAAATACACTTGTGAATTACATAAATCTTTTAATCATTTTTAAACACCTGCTATCTTTTGGAACTTCAATTTCTTAATTTTTAAAAATCAGAGTTCTTTGAAGTCTGGTATTTTATAAATTTTGCTATAACGTATGGAAGAATCTGTCAAATATTTAGATATGGGAATAGAATTCTGACAAGAAATACAACAGATTGTTCTATTTAACATTTATTCCCATAGTAACTAGCTTTGGGTCGTTAACTGGTATACAAGGATTGATGATTCTCCACCTTGCCTTAGTGAAATAAGTCCAAAGCTGTGGAGTATATGTTCCCAGAACATGAGGATTCATTGCGGAATGCTGTGGGGAAAGAACTTTGTGTAGAGAGTAGAGCGGCAAAATTCTCAGCAACAAATAAAACAGAAACTTCTTAACCATTGCCTGAGGAATGACTGTTTGAAGGGAAAGGAAAGAAAAATAGGGTGGAAGGAAGGAAAGGAAGACAAGACAGGCAGAAAGATAGAAAGAGGAGACTTCAAAGTGAATCGATGACAAGCTATCAAGGAGCTTGCAATCTGTCAAGGGCAACACAATAGCTGAACTTGAGTAGAGAGTGAACTCCAAGAGGCCACTGCCCATTGACACAGGCCTGACGATTCGACCCTCTGGATTTTCATTAAAACCCAGGTATCCATCACGTCTCTGACTTTCAGAAGCTCAAAAAGCACTATTTCTGCTCTCTAGTTCCATTGCCCCCAGTTAATTCAAGGTGGGGGGGGGGGAGGAGTTGCTGCCCAGAGGAAAAATGCTACCAGGAAAATCAGAGCATATGGCTTCACTTCTCTAAGATATCACAATTTATTCTCTCATTTATCATTAGTAGCTTGCAGTTAGCGGCAGCCAGAAAACAGGCTTAAGACACAAATATAAGAAAAGAAATCTACTGTTTCCAACCTCAATTCCTCTTCCTCCCTTGTGCTAGCCCTTCCCTAAAGTCAATGCAAGGGGTTCAAGAGCTGGAGCAGAGGACAGCTTGGTTTCACCGTGAGAACATACCCAGACCAGCAAGCTGGAGGACGAACACGTTTGTACAGGATTGAGTTGTCCCCGTCCAGGCCATCCCTGATGGCTGACTCCCCTCCATATGACAGCTCAGCCAAGATCAACAAAACCATTAGCCAATGAGTACATGAATGGCACCAGAACCACTCAGCTGGCCTGCAGGTCATTATTTTAAATAAATGCACATTATTTTGAGCCACTGAGTTTTGGCTGATACACCGATATATATACACCACCTCATGCTATCACTTGCATTGTCAACCGGTGTTTTTATACCACTTTTGAACTGATTCTTGGAGAATTATATAACAATAGCAACAATACCTTATATTTATTGAATGCTTTCTCTGTGCCAGACACAGCGAGTGGTTTTTATTCATTCATTCATTCATTCAACAGACGCCTATACAACACTGCTGTGTACCAAGCACTGTGTCACATGTTAGGGATGCAGTCATGAGAAAAACAGACAGAAGGCCAGCCATTATAAGTTTAGTCTAGTTGGGAAAAAATGTGCATTAAATCATCTCACAAATTTATAAAAACTATGATAAGGGCTATGAAGAAAAATTATAGGGAGTTAGCAGAGCTTGGGGGATTTATCCAACCGGGATATCAGGAAAGGAAGATTTTCCTGTAAATGCAATATTTGAGAGGAAAAGGGAAGAGTGTTGCAGGCAGATGAAATCATGGAAACAAAGGCCTTGAGGCAAGAGGGAGCAGGGCTCCTTCAAAGAAGTGAAGGGCTGGTGTGGCTGGAATGTGCAGGGTATTGAGATAAGTGGAGATGCTGGCAGGAGCTGGAGTGTGGCCCAGTGAGGCTTCTTGGTGTTTATTCTTATGCAATAGAGCCCTTAAAGGAGTTTCTCACTCAATACTCACTGCTCGCCTAGCAAGCAGGTAATTTTATGATGTCCCTTTTACAGATCAGGAAACTGAGACTTAGGGAAGATGAGTAACTTGGCCAAATTCATCATTTAATAAATCACACTCCAGAGCCTGCACATGCGCACTCAGCTATACATCTCTTTTTCCTGATATTTTCGTTAACATCTTGAGAACAAGCTCTACGTCATATTTTGCTGTTTCGACCCTTCCGGTCCTTAACAGAAGCCTGGTAGGGCAAATAGCATAGGCCTGAGAGTGGGGCTGATGTGGGTTCAAAGGCTGACCTTGCTGCTGGGTAACCTTGAGCAAACAATTTAATTTTCCTAAACCTCTGTGATTTTATTTTTTCTAGTTAAAAAAGGGATAATGATACCTCTTTTCAGGCAGGGGCATGGGGACACATAACTAACGGACTTGGAATATAGTGGATACTCAGTAAATGCTGGCTATTATTACAATTACCAGAGATTCAGTAATAGAATGTGGGTCTAATGTTTACGTATTATCATTATCATCAAAAGGCAACCAGCCTTATGACACTCATAAGTCCAAAAATGACACTGACATTGAACTTCACCAGGGATTAAATGGGTCATTTAGTAAGAAGCCCTGCTAATTTCCCAATCCACATCCAGCTCTGGAAACGGCCTCAGGTCTTGCTCCTATGGTCTTAATGATTTGCACATGAGCCCCATCCAGCTGACCCCTTTAACATCCTCTGCTGGGGAGGGTGGCCAGGAGGACCCTTCGAAGCTCTCCTCCCAGGAGAAGCATCAGTTTCAAGGTGACTCGAGGAAAATACAAGCTCCTGACCTCCTTCTCATATCCTCCATTTCTCTACAAGCCTTGCTTCCTAACCACTGTCTCCCTGGTCTGAGATGAAAAGCCTAAATTTACCTGCTGTGTAATGCCATGGGGAAAAGCACACAGCAGGATGTATACCACCCAAGGAACATACACTAACTAACCGACAGAATGAAAAACCAACGTCACCCAGTTGAAATCAATATAACAGACTCATTCCAGCATCTAACACAGTGTTGGGTCCACAGAAGAGGTCATTTCATGTTTATTGGGTCAAGGCTGCCTTTGGATATCTGTACGGCATAATGGTGATGAGCAGGCCTCTGGGTTCAGACAGATAGCACCCTTCTACTTATGAGCTGTGTGACCCTGGGCAAGTTACTGAACCCCTCGGAGCCTGCTTTGCCTGTAAAGTGGGGGTAAATAACCATTGATGGGGCTTTTGTAAGGGACGAGCGAGATCATGTATGTAACATTCTTAATAGAGTGTCAGGCACTCCCTGTGGGCTCCATACACACGGTAGTTACTGTTACGGTGAATATTGTTGAGGTCTCTCAGGGAGGCCCCCAGCAGTCAGTGTGTTTATTTGCTCAGTTTGTGGAATGCAGCATAGAGTAAAGAAGTTTCAAATTAGTATAAAAAGGGCTTCCTTTCCCAGGTTCTTACTCCCAGGGAAAAGGCTGCTGGCCCCTCACCCCCAGCCACTGCTTCACGTTCCCCTTAGACCATTACTGGCCCTTGAAGACATATAAATCCTTCACTACTTTTTCCCAGGGAGTGGATCAAAAAAAATTTTTTTTAACTTAAGTTCTCTATAATGAAATTTATAGTATGCTAAAAATATTATGAGGAAACTATGAAATTGCTATTTTCGTAGGTCAATATTTGGCTGTTTCTGAGCTAATAAAATAATCCAAAGGAGCCCTGTGGCTAACCAGACCAGGGAAGTCAGCATAAGGCAGGAAAAGTTTGTTATTTTTAAGTTATTTGTTTTAATGGTCCTCTTTCATAAGCTCCTTTTGTATTAGCCATGAACTGAAGGAGCCTGGATTTCCCTAAGACCCACTTCATTCCTCGAGACCTCCCTCAAGCCAGCTCTCCTGGCTGTCACGTTTCCCTTCTGTTATCACAGTCCTTTCAGAGAATCAAAGAGCCACAGGGGAGGAAAGACCTCAGCAGGCAAGCCCCTCCTCCAAACACAAACCAACCCCAGCGTGTGCCCCCCACTCTGTGTCCCTAAAAGTCCACAAAGCCGGTCTGGCCTTGCTGGGACCATTCCTTCCAGGGCTCCACGGGCTGATCAGGGTACAGGGTTTGTACAGATGCCTTCTCCATCACAGCCTAGTGTCTAGGGTAATTCTCAAGCCACAGCCTGGACTCCAGGAATCGACTCCGCTGCTTTTCAGCATGGTGACCCTCACTTGGTTGGGAATCCCTGGGAAACTCAGGTCCCCTCTCTGAGAAACTGGAATAATGACACATGCTGTACTCTCCTCCCTGCAGAGCTGCAATGAGGTTCAAATCTCACCTGACAGGCGAAACGTTTGGGAAAACTGTCAATCGTCCTGAAAATTTTATTATTACCCATACCTGGGCAAGAAATAAGGTATTAGGAACAACCTGTGCCCTCACTCACTTGATCCAAACTGGCTTTGAGACCTAATGTATTTTGAGCATGCCAATGTAAGAGTCTTGAACATGTGAAGCAGGTGAGCACAGAAACAGGACTAGAAGACAGCGTAACACACATTTGATGGGTTCCAGGTGCTACCCGGGTTCTGGCGGTCAGAGACAAGACTGGAAGTCAGGATGCCCAGTCTCAGCTAGTTAGCCTTTCTGTTGCTATGTTGTTTGGCATTGTGAAACTGTCAGGAAAAACAAAAAAGAAACAGGGGCCAGCCCGCTGGCACAGCAGTTAAGTTCGCACGTTCCGCTTCTCGGTGGCCTGGGGTTCACTGGTTCGGATCCCGGGTGCAGACATGGCACCGCTTGGCAAAAAGCCATGCTGTGGTAGGAGTCCCACGTATAACGTAGAGGAAGATGGGCACAGATGTTAGCTCAGGGCTAGTCTTCCTCAGCAAAAAGAGGAGAGTTGGCAGTAGTTAGCTCAGGGCTATAATCTTCCTCAAAAAAAAATAATAATAAAATAAAATAAAGCACAAACACCCAGGGAAATCTGTATCTCTGTGACATTCACTCATTTGTTCACTCATTCTTTGATTCAACAAATATTTATTGAGTGTCTGCTATGAGTCAGGCACAGGCTTCAGGTGCTGGGGATAAGCTGTGAACAAAACAGCAATGTGTGAGTTCAAACCATGTCTAGTCATTTAAATGATCAGGAGGACAAGGAATTTAATGAGAAATAAGCTCCTAGCTAACCCTGTAAGTCTCCAACGCTCTGTAAGGAATCACGGAATTTTGCATCTGTCTGCATTTCTTCTGCAAATAAGATGTGGTACAAGAGAAAGGATACAAGAGTCACATTAGAAGCCCTGTGTACCACGCCTGGCCTTGCCACAAGCTCACAGTATGGCTGATTGGATCCCCTCCCCTTCTCTGAGCCTCAGTTTCCCCATCCATGAAACGAAGGTATTGTCCACTTTAGACGCCTATAAGTCTCTGACTCTGTGACTGTTCAATTCAGCTGCTAACTGGCAGCCTAGGAGCCACCTCCACGATTCTGTGGGGCCAGAATCAGACGACTCTATTTTTTGCTGTTCTTGTTCTGTTTTTAATTTGATTCATTTACACATATAAAAATTGAGATACTTCATTTAATAATCTGAATGTCCAACTTCTCTTGATGAACAACAAGATCTGGCTTCCCAGGTACACTTAGGACTGTGGAGCTGTCACCCTCTTTAGATGTCACCTGGGCTCTCCAGTTTGCAACAGTCTCTATTGCTCCCCACTGCCTCCCAAGACAGATGCTCAGGATCCATTTTCCTTATTCCCGGCACTCTTCACTCATTTGTTACCTGCCAGGCCCAGGTGTAGTACGTCTCACGCAGCCCCTCAGACTTGGGCATTTCCAACCCAGCTGTCTTCCTGAGGACCCTTGAGCTGATTCAGAATGAAATAAACCACTGCTTCTCACTTTGCTGCACACTGGAACCACTTACAGAGATTTAAAAAGCACCTATTCCCTGGACCCTACCCCCAGAGATTTAATTAGTGTAAGGTGGGGTCCACGTGGCATCAGTATTTTTTAAGAGCTCCCTTGTGATTCTAATGTGCAGCTGTAAGCCACGCCACTGCTTCTCGTTAATCGAAGTGGTGTAACGCTCTTGCTTTCTTTGACTCCACGGGACGTCTCCATCTTCAGCATGTCTTAGAGCTCAGAGTTCTAGACTTACCGTGAGGGCTGGCTTCAGGACCATGTGACCTGGGCCGTCACACAGGGCCCCATGCTTAGAAGGGCCCTATACTTGTTTAATCCTCTCTTGTCACCTTCTTGAAAATTTTAATAATTTTGAGCAAGGGGGGCCCCCAAATTATGTCTTCTGTCGTGCTTGCCACCGTTCTGGGGCTGGACTTTCCCCAAAGCTGTCAGATCCTTGCCTCTGGGCCTCTAGTGTGGAATGTGGCACTGACTTTCCTACCATTCTGAAAAAAGATATGCTGCCCCTAGAGGGCGAACTATTTTCTCCCTCTTTCCCTGGGCTCCTGCCTTCTCCCATAGCATGTAAACATCTGTCCTCTTGGAAGAACGTTCCCACCAGCTCACTAATTCCTCCCAAGAGAGGAGGAGCGACCTATCTCATTGGTGAGATTAGAGAAGGGTCTTCAAGCAGCTGCACAGGCCCTTATCCAGACCCTCTCACACTGCTCAGCATCCCTCAACCAGCTCAGTTGGGGAAGGAGTTTCTCCTCACCAGCTGCTTTGCCTGCTTGAGACCAGGGTAGTAGTAAGACTGGCTGCAAATGCCGAGTCGGCCACATAAGAGCTGTTCTCCTTGGGCACCCAACTCAACCTGTGCCTCAGCAAAATAAAATAAAATGAGGATCATAATAGTACCTACCTCAAAGGCTTTGCTGTGAGAATTAAGTGAGTTTCTAATCTATATCAAGGGCTTAGAAGATATATTAAGTGCTGAGCACTAGATATTACTAACTTGAGGGGTACAACTCAGACGTGCAAGGGGTAGGAAGCCCATTTGAGCCTCAGGTCCAAGCCAGATTTTCCAGTCCAAGGTTCCCATAATTAGGTCGACCCTTTGATCCCTGGCTCCTGCATCTATTTCTCATGTGGTTTAGAATCCGTAAGAGGCAAATGCATGATTAATAGCCCCCTTACACCACAACATAGGCCAGTTGTAAAGCTTTATTTTGCCTCTTCTCCAATCCCCTTCCCATTGTGTGCATGGGTTATCACCAGTGCCAGGAAGCTCCATTTCTCAGGCCCACAATCTCGAGATGCCATCGATGGGCCTGGCATTCTAGAGTCAGATAAGCTTTTAGAAGTAGAAGGAACTAGCAGCCATCTTTTCGATGAGAAGACTAGGCAGACAAGTCCAAGGCTGACCAGGTTGTCAGTAGCAAATGAAGAATGGGAATGAAGGCAGTTGCCCCTCCCCACCAAGCCATGCTGCTCAGCATTGTGGTAAATTCTCCCACCTCATGTGTGGGGATGGAACACATCCACACACACATGCCAGTGTGTGGCCATCCCTCTTACTCCAATGGTTGCTGCAAAATGGTGACTTTTGGGGACTAAGTCATTCCATGATCTTACATGTGTTGAATGTTGAAAAGGACAAACCAATACTCTGATTTAGCAAGGTGAAATGAGGAAGGAAAAGGAGCACAGAGAAGGAAAAGAAAAGAATAAACAGTCCTTCCCTTGTTTGAAACAATGCTTTCAAGTCTCGGCTGTGAGGGAGACCTCGCACAGGCAGTGTAGTGAAGAAGGCAGGTCACACAGAGGTCTTCCCTCCAGGAAATAACCTTCAGCAGCATTGTTTTCTAATATGGAGGATAATGAACAACACTGTTGATCCAATTTGCTCTTTTTCTCAGCGTAGAAGTTTCCTCGATGCTGTCAGCCCTTTGGATTTATTGATACTATAGGGAGTTTGGAGAAATATAGACACTACTTTGGCTTTTGGGCTCTTTGTTTGAAAAGAAATGTTTGAATTGTCCTATTTGACAAAAATAAAAGGAAAAAAAGGAAAATAGGCTTGGCGGTTGGAATGGCTATTTCTTACACTGAAAGGAAGGAAAAGGAAAGATGAAGGAGGAAATCAAATCGGTTTTCATTCTATGGCTTTTCAATTAATGAAATAGAATGCCAATGATTTTGGTAGGAAAAGTATTACACAATAAACAAAAACCCCACACCTAATAATGGAACCATCTTTGTTATTAGCTTGATAGCCTTGCCCTGCAAATATCATCAGAGCAGCTGGCCGGAGTAATACTGGAATGTATTAAAGATATATATATCCTTATCACTGATAGTGCAGGAAAACTCAGGTCAGGCCCCATTACTGAACACACCTAATATTGTTTTCTAAATTTTCAACACCTATTCAAATAGAAGCCCGGAAAGAAAAATTGCCTCTCACTCCAAAGCTTTAAAACACACAAAAAGGCACCATATTGCCACTTTAGGGACACATTTGTTCCCTGCTGTTGCTATTTTATATGTCATTTCAGTCCTGCAGTTAGCTATAAAGCAAATCTTTTCTTTTTCCGGAGAGGAATAAGAGCTGCCTGAAGGGAAACAAGAATGGGAAGCATCCTTAAAATGACTGATTTACAATTGGCAAGGAGATACAATATGAAAATTATAGCTTTCTCATTTTGAACGTGGGAGCCTCAGCTCTTACTCTAAAAGCACCCCCTCGGGGCCCCCTATTGGCACAAGAGAGAGGCTGTCATGGAGGAGCTGTTTGGGTTTTCAGAAGATATGGGGAATGGGTGAGATGTGTGTGTGTGTTTGTGTGTGGTAAGTATGTCTGTTTGTGTGTGCTGTGTTTGAAGTGTGTGTATGTGATTGGGGGTGGTGGTGTGTATCGTGGTGGTAGGGGGATGAATTCAGAAGGGGTTAGGTAGAATTAAAAGGAAATTCAGGGAAGTTAGCACACGCCACAACTCATTATGCACCAGAGGTGGTCCAGTCTAAACATCAGCATAGAATTCAGATACTTTGAGTTGTAATCCCTATTCTGACAGTGACATATGGTGTACCCTTGGGCAATTCCCCTGACTGTGTTTTGACCCTAACTTATCATCTGTAATAAGGAAAATAACACCCACGAAAGATGGATGTTGTGGAAATTTACATTACCAAAGGGCATGGAGGACCATGGGTGAAAGGTTGAAGATGAGTCAAAGACTCTTTGCCTGTCAACAACTCATGTATAGCTCATATGTGGTTCCCCATGTGTTTAACCTTCTCTTTATGACCTTCCTGAACCACCTCTGAGGTACAGCCAAGTGAAAAAGACTCTCTCTTTCTTCTCTCAAAGAATAAGGAGAGGATTCACATGGCATGGTATGATAACAGGCCTCCAAGATGGCTCCATTGACCCTCACCTCCTTGTAGTCTTTCCCTTGTGTTGTTCTCTCCCACACTGAACCATAGCTAGCTTATTTACCCAATAGAATATGGCAAAAGTGTGTGCCTTCCAAGGCTAGGTTATAGAAGGCATTGCAGTTTCTACTTTGGCCTCTTGGATTGCTCATTCTGGGGGAAGTCAGCTACCATGTGGTTAGGATGGTCAAGAAGCCCCAGGAAGAGGCCCAAGTGGAGAGGAACCAACTTACCACCACCAACTTGCCAGCAACATGAGTGAGCCTCCTGGGAAATGTATCCTTCAGCCACAGTCAAACCTTCAGATGACAGCAGCCCCAGTCAACATCTGACTGCAACCTCATGAGAAACCTCAGCTGGACCTGCCCAACCAAGTGACTCATGAACTCTTGACTCACAGAAACTGCAAGATAATGAATTGTTATTGTTGTTTTAAGCCACTAAGTTATGGAGTTGTTACATGTAAATAGATAACTAATACACGTATAGTGGACTGGGCTGGGGTAATACAGGAAGAATCTACCTTCCAGCTACTCGTATCTTTTTTTGTTGTTGTTGAGGAAGATTCTCCCTGAGCTAATATCTTTGCCAATCTTCCTCTATTTCGTATGTGGATGACCACCACAGTATGGTTGCCGATGAGTGGCATAGGTGCTTACCCAGGAACCGAACCTGGGCTGCCAAAGCACAGCATGCTGAACTTAACCACCAGGGCACAGGGCCAGCCCCAAGCTACTCTTATCTTCAAGAGACTAGTTAGATGAGATATTATGAATGTTCTCAGAATGAGTCTACTGATGATTCATTCATTTATTCATTCATCCATCCTTTAATTTGCCAAATATTTATTAAGCATCTGCTGGACCCTAGACTCTGCAATAGATCATGGGAGAATACAAGTCAGTTATGCATATTCCCTTAAGAGATCTCACCTAGTGTACTGGTAGAGACAAATAAATAAACAGACAATCAAACATAGTGTGGCAAAAAATTATGACAGGGAGTTACACAGAGGAAATTGTGGGAGCCCTTGCTTCAGAGAGAAGCTAACTCAATCTTGAAGAATCAGGAAGAACTGCTCTGAGGAAGGGACATTTAAGGACATACTGAAAGGTCAGGCAGAAGTTATCAAAGTGAAATGGAGAAAAGGCAGGAGGGGCTGCAGTATGAAGAAGAATGAACAGCATTTGAAAAGACAGATTGAGCTGCAGTGTGTAAATCAGTGTGTAGGCCCCAAGTGCACGAACAGTGGCTTTCATGAAAAAGACTTTTTTCCCTTGATTTACACCTTAGGTAAATGACCCTTTTCTAACATAATTACCTTTTCTCCTGGAAAGTCAAAGACATGTTCAACGAACACAAGCTCTAGGACAAGCAATGAAACAGAAAGCCTTCACTTCTATATTCAGATAGCTTTTAATTCTTTCACCTCTTCTGGGACCCACGTGATCTTCATTCTCTTTCACAGCTAGTGCAGGAGAGTCATTTACACCTCAGTAAAAGTGCTTCGTGCACTGTTGTCATTAATGAAATAAGTTCTTGCAAGGTGATGTTACCTCCTCTAAGAGAGCTTCTCTGAGTCTTCCAAAAAAATTTAGGCTTCTTAGGCCCTGAGGAGACCTCATTCATGAGGGTTAGCATGGGACCTACCAAACTGGGATGTCAGTCATTAATTCAGCTATTGTTTCCCCAGTTAGACTGAAAAACCAGTGTCTCTGTCTTGAACGGCACCTCTATTATTTCAGTGTCTGGCATACTCACAACAGGCCCACAGATATGACAATGACCTCCTTCACTTTCTCTCATACTACCCTGTTCTTCTCCTTTACATTCTTATCATTATTTGAAAGTATTCATGGACATATAGTTATTTTATTCTATTTTATTTGGTTCATTTATTCAATATTTCTCACCCCCACCTATCCCACACTAGATAATTGAAGTTCTATGATAATTAAGCCCTTGCATGCTTGTCTCCCACTATTTAAAAACCTACCACAGCACCTGGAAGTTAGTTGGTTCTCAATAAATTTATCTGGACTAAAGAAACAATTTAATTTAGTGATTGCTATTGAATAAAAAAAAACCAATGTGGTTCTACATTCTTGCACATTTGTGAATCTTTCTTCTGGATTTCTTAGAAAATTAATCTTAGATACTAAAAATATAGACACCATTTCTCAGTGAAATATAGTGAGTTTTAATTTGGCTCAATAAATTAGCTTTTAGTAGGCTCATTATCTACCAGCCCATTTTTTGAAAAAGCATACACAGAGCCACATAAATACGAAAAACCAGTCTGTCTCTTTCTATGAATTAGGACATTAGACATATTATATATTTTTAATAATCAATTACTATCTAAGTGTAGGATTAACACTTAACTAAACAGCAATGAAGTGGCAAGTGAGATAGCAAAATGCCCCAGCATTTGCACAAGCCATTGTGTTTTCACACTATATCTAACTAACACAAATAATGCCTTTGACACAGATCTAATGCTATTAGCCTTAAATTTCTTTCTGCAAGCTAGGGGTGTGAAAGCAAAGCTGCAGGTTGTTTCCTTAGGAAGGAATGTGTTTGTTTGTGACTGGCAGCAAAATGGTGTCAGCTGGGACCCAATCAGACATCCCCTCTTCACACTACTGATTGGCAGGTGGAGGTGAGAAAACAAACAGCTGGCATTCCTGAGGCACTGAGGAGGGCCAGAGACAAAGAGGTGAGGAGCTTGTGTCACAAAGCCTGGGGAAAGAGAGTCCTTACTGATGGAACAAGGGGTGAAACGTTGGCCATTAGCCTCAAGGAACCCAACTCAAGTGTGACTGGCTCTTCTTAAAAGAAGAGAGCAATGGAGAAATGAGAGAAGCTTCAGCCTTAACCAAAATGATGCCCTCCTGCAGCCTTTCTGGGCAGTTACTCAAAGGTCACAGCTAAATAGGTGGTGGTGGGCTGAGCACTAAAAGCAGATTCCAGGGCACCCAGATATGCTGGGGATAGATCAATCGAAAGCTGAAATTTAGTATTTCTTAAGATCTTCCTCAAAAAAGAAATTTGTACATGGGATCACTTCAATGTCCAGATAGAAAGGCCAAGGTGGAGTTATTTGCTTATTTATTTTGAATAAATCACATATTTCCCTTTGTAAGTATACCCCTATAGTTAGTAAAGTGACATTTTGGTTCAGATTATAACCATAAACCTACAGGATACAGAAAGCAGCTGAATTGATGGCTGGAAATTTGGTTTTGTTATTATAAGGTGAGGGTGATGAGAACAAAATTATAATCTTATATGTTACAAAGAGATGAGAAAAAAGAAAGCTCGTAATTGGATAGCATCCTGGTTAGTCATCACTGGCACAAATAATGCCAGTGGATCTTTTCGCCAGAGAGGAAGAAGAGAGGCCCACCTGTGTCCACAGAGCTTGACCATTAGATGAAACGCTATACACTCCTACTAAGATGGAGGGTGGGAGTTGGGGAAATGCAGAAAAATTCTTCTGATTTTAAGACTCCAGGAATTTTAAACCTTTCACTGATTGTCTTATAAATACAACATATTAATTTGTTTATGGCAAGGAGAATAGTCAAGATTTCCCCTAAAACAGGCATTTTCCAACATTAAGGTGGTGTAGAGAAAAGAAGAAACCACATAGAGTAGGAAATGCTATGGCTTGGCTTTCAAAGATGACACCAACATTTCAAGTTTAAGGATTTCATTATGATCCATTTTGGTTCTTCGTTATTTAGCTTACTGTGATGGTTAATTTTGCATGTCAAGTTGGCTAGACTTTGGTTTAGTCAAGCATCAGTCTATTTGTTGCTGGGAAGGTACTTTTAAAGACGTGATGAACATTGAAATCAGTAGACTTCGAGTAAAGCAGATTACCCTCCATACTGCGGGTGGGCCTCATCCAGTCAGTCGGAGGCTTTAAGAGAAAGGACTGAGGTCCCCCCAAAAACAAAGAATTCTGCCTCTAGATTGCCTTTGGTGACTGCAACATCAACTCCTGCTGGAATTGCCAGCCTGCCAGCCTACCATGTAAATTCCAGACTTGCCAACTCTTAAAATCACATGCACCAATTCCTTAAGATCTCTCTCTCCCTCAATCTCTCCCCCTTATACATATAGGGGGAGAGGGATACGTTCTGTTTCTCTGAAGATTCGTGACAAATGAACTTACTAACCAGCCTTTGTACTAACTTCAACTGATTATTTTCAGCCTTTCTAAAGTTACGTGTTCCAGACTGTTTAGATAAATGGAGATTTTCACAAAAGGTGGCAGCTGAAGTACCACATGAACATTGGTGCATCCTTTGCAAAACCTAAGTCTGAGATTCAATAAGCTAAAGTTGATTGAATTTCCTTCAAAGCAGAAGGTTCAGAACAGCTTTTCTGATGGATTCAAATAAATATCAACCAAAGTTCATTTTACTTGTTTTGCTTTCAACCAGTTTCATAAACTAAGTTGCACATGATAGCCTTGAACTTAAGTGACCAACTGAAGTATGTTATTTGCATAGAAGCAGTATTTTCTTTCATTTTAATGCATTTACATCCACATCCTGATATATAGTTTTTGAAATCCTGATAATTCTCTTTTAGCCAGAGCAACCATTGGAATAATTGGCTTTAAAACACTTGCTGATTCTCCCTAGAGGAACAGCAGAGTTTATCATACTCATGATATGCCTATATGAGAGTATTTTGGCTTTTTATTTTCTGAGGAAGATTAACTCTGAGCTAACATCTCTGCCAACCTTCCTCCACTTTATGTATGGGTCACCACCGCAGCACGGCTGACAAGTGGTGTAGGTCTGTGCCTGGGCTCCAAACCTGTGAACCTGGGCCACCAAAGTGGAGTGCACCAAACTTAACCACTGCACCATGGGGCTGGCCCCTCTAAGAGAGTATTTCAACAGGTGAGATATCAAGATCTGGTTTGGTTTTCTTTTCAACTCTAATGTGAATCATATAATCTCGAGCAGTATTCTCAAACTTGTGACTTATGAACCTACATCAGAAATACGAAAATACTTCTTAAAAAGGCAAGTTCATAATGATGGGACCTTGAATCTGCATTTTCTACAAGTGGCCCAGGTGATTCAATGTACACTGAAGTCTGAGGACAATTAAGCGAAAAAAAAAGAATAGCTGGGCTAAATGTTTTTTAGGATAGAGACTTTTTTTTAACCTACTCTCTAATTAACTAGGTAAGATCTCTTGGGATTTAAAAATTATAGAAACTCAGAGATCTTCCACTTAAAATTTTTTGGAAATTCCAGTATTTACAATTTCTATGACATAAGCACTAAATAAAATTCTGTCACTAGATCACAGGGCCTGATCTCTGGGGGAGACAATCAGAAGCCCTATTAGTAATAAAGGAATGTGTGCGGGAGATGCAACTTCAGAAAAGTCTCCAACAGAACCAAATATGAAATTCATGGATAGTAGAACCCAAATAAACATATCATTTTGTAAAATTTAATAAAATGCCCTAATATTAATAGAAATAAAAGTAATTTATAATAAACCGAAATGGATTTCCAATCTTAAAATGATGGCCCCGGGAATTACACTGTAGTCACATCCCTGGAAAAATGGATATACTATATTAAAACCATGAAAAAGTGCCATTTGTGCTTTAGAGTTAATTTTTAGGTTCAGATAATTTTCCAGAGGTTTTTCACTTGAATGAATGCCCAGCAGGACATTCGAAAGTTGCACGGAATGGGGCACAGTTGTTCGTTGTGGGGGCCTTCCACACAGTGCAAGATGTCTAAAGAAAACTGGCCCCTGCCCATTAAATACCAGCACCCATCCCTATGGGGATGCTAAAAAGGTCCTGTATCCTTTGACAACTGCTACATTTTCCCTTCCTTCTAAAGTCCCTTTCATCAGGTCCCGTAAGATTTGTACACGCTCCAGCAGGAAAGGGACCACAAAGTCCATTTTATCCCATTTAGTGCTTGAATCTCTTCTGCAACATCTCCACCAAGTGGTTGTCCAACCTAGTGTCCTTAAAGCTGGCTCTTCACATACCACCATCACAATATCTAAACAGTCCAATCCCCTACTTTTCTTGTATCCCTGAAAAGTATGTGATGGTGACTGTAGAAGTTCAATTTACACAAGTCCACGCTAACAGTCCATATCATCTGTACTATCTCTATTACAGATGGTTTTTGTGGCAATTTCAGTTATCAAAGTCTTGAAATAATTCTGGACATGCTTGAACACATCATCTATAGTTCTTGCTATTTGGAGAAGTGGATTGCCACCTGTCTGTGAAATCATGAGTTTGATGTACCAATTATTTATTTTCTATATATTTTAGTAAATGCAAATATATACAAAATTAAAAGACCTGTATACCACCTAAAATATCTTGCAGTCCACACTTTGGGTAATACTGGTCTATTCCATCCTTGAACGTTAATGATGTGGTTTTTGTGTTAACTTACAAAAACTTCCCGAAGTGTTAACCCAAATTAAGTACTTTAATTCTGTTTACAACACACTGAGGCTGAGTTCACGCCCAGACCTGAGCTTGAAGTCCTGGTGCTGACGTGAGCCTTCTGCCCAGCCCAACAGCACTTGTCTGTACAGCATTTTACCTCCTGAATCTCTTGTCATAAATAGAGAGTATCTCCTCCCCAGGCCTGTTTTGTAGAGTTCTAGCCTACTTTTCAAGGCTCTCTCCTCTAGAAACCAGCTAGCTTATGTCTGATCAGCCGTTCTTATGAAGAACATGGGCTCTCTTTGCCCTCTCGATTCTGGGAAACTTCAACTCTTTCCCCCATCACAAGGGTAAAGATGGAGAAACATGACCTGAATTACCACACAAAAAATCATTTTTTGTTTACCCCTGAGGCCGCACTGTCAGACTGCTTGGATACGAGTGAAAGTTTAGCATTCTTGGGGGCCAGCTCCGTGGCTGAGTGGTTAAGTTCACGCACTCCGCTGTGGTGGCCCAGGGTTCGGATCCTGGGCGCGAACATGGCATCACTCATCAGGCAACGCTGAGGCCGTGTCCCACATCCCACAACTAGAAGGACCTGCAACTAGGGTATACAACTATGTACGGGGGGGTGCGGGGGTGGTGTTTGGGGAGATAAAGCAGAAAAAAAAAAAAAGATTGGCAACAGTTGTTAGCTCAGGTGCCAATCTTTAAAAAAAGAAAAAAAAAAGAAAGTTTAGCATTCTTTTAGTACCCACGGCCTTTCCACATGGTCAAGGAGTGAGAATTAAGAGAAACAAAATCTTCCAAGTATTTAGCAGGCTCGAGATTAAGTAATAAGCTTTTCAGTGATAATCCAGTTCTAACTGAGATTATTGGTTGAGGAAATGGTAGAGGTTAGTTTGAGAACAGACCTCTCTTTAAAATGCTTCCACCATTAGTAAGAACAGATCCCTTTATTGTGTCTGCGTCCGTTCCAGCAGCTACAACAGAATATCATAGATTGAGTGGCTTATCAAGAACAGAAATTTATTTCTCACAGTTCTAGAGGCTGGGAAGTCCAAGACGAAGGCATTGGCAGATGCAGTGTCTAAGAGCCCACTTCCTCATAGAAGGCCATTATTCTCACAGCAACCTCACGTGATAGAAGGGGCTAGGGAGCTCTCTAGAGTCTTTTTTGTAAGGGCACTAATCCCATTTAGTAGGGCTCTATCCTCATGATCTAATCAGCTCTCAAAGGCCCCAACTCCTAATAACGTCACCTTGAGGGCTAGGATTTCAACATATCAATTTTGGGAGGACATGAGCATTCAATCTATAGCACAGGAGTGTGTACAAGTCCATATCCAAGAGAGTCCCTTCCCAGATTGTCCAAGAAATTCTCTCCATCTGCCCCCAATTACCAAAACTGCTTCTACCATAATCAAGCATTTTGCATCACCAGGCAATTTATTGAGTGCCTACTACATACACCTTACAGCAATGCCAGTTGCTGCTTTGGGAAAAGCAAAGCAGTAAGAAGTTGAAGAAAATGTTTTTCACCCAAATTATTTGTTGGATATTGGCTGTCCCTGCAGACATCTAAGGAGAGTGGAAAAGACCCAAAATACTAGAAAGAGAAGAATCTGGAACTCTGGATGGGCACTCTGCTAAGGGCAGCATGGAGGGCAGCAAGATACAGAGAGAAGGAGGTGGGGAGCCAGTGTGTCCTCTGCAATGTGACCTCTCACAATCAGCCATCCCCAAAACTATGTGTAAATTTTCTGAAACTCATGAAATGTTTGTTTTAAATGAATCCCTTAAGGGAATCATAAAGGCATCTGAGCTTTGCACCTGGAGCGATATGGGGTGAAATAGAGACAATACTTACGGGCTCAGGAGTCAGAGGCACAGGGAGGCATGAGTTGACCCATGGACTGCAAAAGAGTTCTTGCCTTAAAAGAGCTTAAAATCTAGTGAAGGGGAAAGGTACACACTCATAAGCCTAAAGAGATGATGAAATACATAAGCACCGAAAGGGAGGTAGGGAACTTGTAGGCGTTCAGTCAGTCTTCAGTGGAGGGAGAGAATCCTTGTGAGCTGACTGGTGAAGAAAACTATTATTTTGAGATAATTGAACTGGCCCTAGGATTACTTTTTTACTTTGGAAATCAATGGCTCCACAAAAATGCATTGGTCGAATGGGGGAGAGTGCTTAAAGTGATTACTAGAATAAATGCTAGGACTAGAATTATTTCATGAGTAAATCGTTTCTGTGAATGTTAGTTGATTTTAATCTGGAACATCCGTATGTTCATCACAAACGCTAAGACGTGATCTACCAGTAAATTACAGAAAGGGACTTCTCTGAGGAGAGAGCAGGAATATTTCCATTTCTTGAGGATTTCAATACATCAAAAAATTTGAAGAAACTCCCCGTCTGGTTTATAAAAATTGCAGTATATTTTAAGTGCTTACAATTTACAAGTGACCACTTTTACTATAACACAAATAACAATAGCCAATGTTTATTGTTTCTAGTGCTTAAAAGGTGTATTCTCATTGAACCCTCAACGACTCCATAAGGCATTCGTTATTATCCCTATAACACAGATAGGAACACTGGGTCCCAGGAATATTGTGTGAGTTGCCTAAAGTTACACAGTGTGGACAGGTGGAGCCAGACATGGACAGCAGGCAGTCTGACTCTAAAACACACAGTTTCAACTATTATACCACAAAAATATCTGTCTATCCTCATTTGGAGACAATGTCAAAGTTTAAATTTAAGTTCTTTCAAGAATATGACACCCCCCACACACACTTTCTGTAATAGGCTCTAAAGAGACGTGCAAACAAACAGCTGGATGTAGGAAAGCATCAAAAGAAAAGTTTCCCAGATCTGGAGAGCAACACATAATGCCTAAACCCCTGTCCTGAGCTCTCTCCCTCAGGCATCAAATTCTACATCCACACAAGCATGGGATGAAATTACACCGACTAATTGTGTTCTGCAGCTCTGAGTAGGTTACCACAAGTGCAAAGGGACAGAGTTTCTGATAATTAAGTCTCAAAATTAACTCCTCATTAAGATAAATGAAGAAAGTGCATTCCTTCCAGTGACATCGTTTTAGTCTGGTTGCTGATCCAGCAAAATTAGCAGACATTAATTTACATTCTCAAGAAAGGGAGGTGGGGGGACATGGAAATGCCTTACGGAAAAGAAGGCAAATCTAGGTCATGGTTCAAGACCTCAACCAAATGGACCAAAGGATAGTTTATTTGTGTCTGTTAACTCCCAATTGCTTGGCATCTGACCTCAGCATGACAGGCTTAGAAGCAGGAAACCTAGGCTCGAGTCCAGTTCCTGCCACTTACTGGCACCATATCCCTGGAAAAGGCAACTGACCCTCTGAATTTCATTTTTATCACCATAAAAATGAGGATCATATGCCAACCTCACTGCACTTGGTGGGGGAGGGAGCTGTCCTCATGGCCGTAACGTGTGCACAAGTTCTCTGGGGACTCCATAGGCCACAAGTGATATATCTTTGTTTATTTCATCATTAATGTGAACAGGGCCAACTATTTTGTATGACTATATTCCTTCCACCAGAATAATTCAGTTCAAATGACAAATTTTACAAACAGCTCAAGCCAAGAGTTGAGGATCAGGGTCACTTGGTTCTTATCGCCACAGTACTTCCAAGCCAAAATTGCTAGAACCAGTGGTTCTACTCTTAAAACAGGACCCTCTAATCTTTCATTATCTGAATGAAAATGGGTTTATTAATTTAGAAACACAAGTGAGTCCATTCCTGACCAACCAAATTCATACTTCTCTAACGATTGAGAAGAATTAACTCATCTAGTTAAGAGCATTAAACATCAAGCTGATCTCAAAATGTTAGTAAAACAAGCTAAATTGTTCAGAAATGCAGGGAATGCTATTATGTGGTTGCAAAGAGGAAAAGCAAGATAACATTGAAATATTGCATTAATCAAGTACTAAGTCCGGCTTGCTTGGGGAATGGAAGAAGAGACTCGTCTTCTTTTATCACTAGAAGGAAGCATGCCAACATGGCAAACATAAGCAACTCCAAGTGCAAAGAAGAAACCATCCCAATGAAGGGACAGGTATAGGCTCTTCTGAAAATGGATTATTTCTGTCTCCTTAAGCTCACATGTAGTACATAGAACAATCTAGCCTGCCTGGAACTTTTATTAAAAAATTGATGATTGAACTTAAAAAAAAGAGTTGTTTGAAAGAGAATCATCTTTTTAACACCCCATTCTTCTGTACATCCATCTCCACTGCTCTTAAATTCCCATTTTCCTTTCATCATATCCCCATGTCTTCCTCAACTTTTATTCTAATGTCTTTTTGTAAAAATTTCATATTTTTTTAATGAAGTTCCTCTGAAAGTTCTTTCATAACTGATGGATATAAATATTTAAATGTGTATGTTTATTATATAAATATTATAACAAGAATCAGTTCACAGTTCTTAAATTAGAACCAACTGTCTACAATTCCATGTTGTCACTCCAAAAATTATTTTCCAAACCATATATTTATATAAAAATAGTTGCAATCTAGTTTCAGTACAATTTGGAGTTCATTTGTATATGTAACACTGTATTACAAATATTTCCATGTAAATTTCTTCCAGTAAAAATTATTGATGGTCATATCTTAAGCTCAAATCAGTAGATTAATTGATTAACAAGCCTTCTGGAATATTTAGATTAACTAGCTTTTTGAGTATTTAGGCTACTTTCTGCTTCTAAAAATATTGTTTTAAGAAATAGATCAACATTAATAATAATAATGACAGTGATAACAGTGGCTTGCAGTCAGAGCTGCCACATATGGTTGTATAGATTGAATGTGGTGCAACTCTAGACCCCTTTGCTGCACTTTTAGTCAGCATGGATGTATGCTTTTCTTATGCCCATACTCTGACAGAGGGCAGGGAAGTATTTGAATAAGGACTAGCTTAATCTAACTCACAGGATTGGGCTAACGGTGAGCTGCTTATTTACTAAACCTGTACCATGTTCCAGGCTCTGTCTAATGATCTTTTCCCACATTATCTCATATAGATCAACAATCCTTTGAGGGTTAACACTATTATTGTCAGCCCCATTTTACAGATGAGGAAACTGAGACCTTAGTTTACTCAGCAAGTAGTAGGGTGAGATATGATCTAAGTTATTTCTGACTCCAGAGTCTAAGTTCACTCAACTGTTAAACTCTATGTTACACCAACTTTTAATGAATATCAATGATATCTGCATAACCACACATTATCTACATGCTAAGTACTGATTTTCTTCTCTTAGAGTCTTTCTTAACAGGTGGAATTACAGGGCCAAAGAATAGATCCATTTTTAGGATCATATCAATCGACTTTGCCACCAATAATATAGTTAACTTCCACCACATCTTTTCATCTTTCATTCGGAAAATATTTACCGATCAACTACCACTGTTCTAAGAGTTGGAGAAAGAGCAGTGGGCAAACAGACCACTTTCTTGTCTTGAAGAAGCTTAAAATTAAGTGGGAAGTTGACGAACCAGCATTGTATGCTGTTATTCTTTGTTCTGTTTCCTAATTTGATCTGTATAAAATGTTAACCTCACCATTCAGATTTTACATTTTTAATTAATGGTAGTGGTCAACATGGATTCCAGTGAACTCTAGTGATTCTTGCTCTGATGTGTATGGAGGACTGGTGGAACTGAAAGAGAAAAGACAAAAGGTGGTTAGGAATGATTTCCTCCTTCTGAACACTTGTGTAGCACTTTGTTTATACAATAGCGTCATGCTTCATGACTTAGTTACCTGTGTGAGTGTCATATCTAGAATTCTTTCAGGCAGGAGTCATACTACATAAAACTTAAAAAAAAAAATACTGTTCTTTGTGGGCAGTCAATACATAGCTGTTAAATGAATGAAAACACTACATGAATGACCAGTAATATCAAAGAACTGAATAAAATAGGAGGATTAGTAATTTATTTTGTATACACACACACAAAGACATGCAGACATATACACTATTTATTGGGTGTCCAAATTTTCTTCTTGTTTTTTATTTTTGGTGAGAAAGATTGGTACTGAATTAACATCTGTTGCCAATCTTCCTCTCTTCTTTTTTCTCCCCAAAGCCCCAGTACATAGTTGTATATCCTAGTTCCAAGTCATTCTAATTCTTCTATGGGGGATGATATGCGGTGCGTAGGTCTGTGCCTGAGATCTGAACTGGTGAACTCTGGTCCGCCAAAGTGGAGCATGTGAACTTCACTATGCCACAGGGCCGGCCCCCAAGTCGTCTTTTTTCTAAAGGAAGCCTTGGAAACCATGACTCCACACATATAATTTGTTTGAGCACACCAAATATACAATTATTTGTAATACTCTTTTGCACTGTTTCCAAATCTTGCCTGATCATACAAATCAGTTTTGAAAAATAGTCATTCCTGGGTTCCTCCTCGTAGCATATGATCTGGTTGGACTAGGAATTTATTTTTAAAAAAGTTTGCAGGTGATTCTTATAATTAGGCAAAATTTGCAAAAACTACTGTCAAAAGATATGTGACATGTCAGACCTTGCATTGCTTTAAAAATATGAAAAATAGAGAGTTCTGGATAGGTAAGCACAATTTCTAGTACCTTACTTAATGCTGGTATAACAGATAAGATTTGGGGATTACTTATATGCCTGTTAGAAAAGGCTTAGATGCTCTCTGTTACGTGGCCAATCTCAGTATTAAAAATGGGCTCATAAAGTGTCCATATATAGAAGAATTAGTAAAGTTCCTTAACAAGATAAATGCTAGATATAATAGAAATGCTATAATTAGACTAGTAGAAGGGGTTACTATATTAGAAAATTCTCTCCTGAAAATAGAATTTGAGTTAAATGATGCCCACACACATGCTATGGGAGGAGGCAAAGTGCCCGTTTCAAGCAAGCCTCTATGAGTCGTACCCAACCAATTCTACTCCTAAACATACAAACTTCAAGAAAGCTCTATGAAACACAGCAATTTAATTCCTATGTATAACCTAGCAGAATGTCTTTATATATTCCCAGACATGTCTAAGAATGCAAGAACATACACACACAAGAATGTTCATAATGGCGCCAACCTAGAAGCAACCCAAATGTCCATGAACTGTAAAATCGTGAAATAAACTGGAGTATATTCAGACAAGGGAATATTTATAGCAATGGCAATACACAAATTATTGCTACAAACAACATGAATGAATCTCATAAACATAATATTTGTGCAGAAGAAGCCAGGCATGACAGAGTACGTTTTGCACAATTTCATTTATATGAAGTACAAAACCAGGCTAATCTATAGGATTAGATATCAGAAGAGTGATTATCTGGGGTGGCTGCTCAGTGAGAGGGGGCGCAAGAGGGCTTCTGGTGGTAGTTTTTGATCTAGATGCTCGTCAAATGAGTATGTTAATTTTGTGAAAGTGTATTGGGTTGTACATTTATAATTTTTACACATTTCTAAATGTATGTCATTCACTAATATACCATTTACTTAGGAAAAAAACAGCTAAATATGTTTCTCTTCAAATTCTGTCGTTGTTTCCAGGGTAGGGAAACTGCTGCTGGTTATCTTCACTGATACAGTCTCCTGTCCTACAGAGAAGAGCTACAGAGAGTTTATATAGGAAATGCATGATGATCTTCAAATGCAAAGATTGTGCCTCTTATCTACTTCCAGTCTATTATTTACTTTGAATGTGTTTTCCAATAATGACCCTATATTTGTGCTGATTCATCCTCTTGACCCTGTCAGATCCCTTCTATGAAGATAGAACAGAGAGAAGAATCCATAACTCATCCAGGTTAGTGGTTCTAATGAAGTCTGTGAAAGAATAGACAAGGGCTCAGCTCTCCAAGGGTGCCCTCTGTCAGCCATCGCGAACAGCCATTCCTTCCAGGGCAGAGGACCCCGTGGGTGAGTGTGTTAACAGTGCATGTGTATCTCTATGGCTGGAGTAACAGGTCACTGAGTCAGGAGCACTATTGCAGATGAGGACAGCGAGGTTGGAGCTGGGAATGAGCTGAGGGGCTTTTGAAAGATCAGGATTGGAAAACGGCCTCTCTAGTGGATAATGTGAGGGTTGCCCCAAGATCTCCATCAATCTCTTTGTACTATTTTGGGGCACCTCCCCTCAACCCTTTGGCGTGCTCTCTTATCCAACAGCCAGCATGTATAGTTCTTTCTCAAGGATTTTGGAGGCTCCTAGAGTTGCTTCACCAACATTTGCTGAGAGCTGAAAGTCTGGAAATATACATCTCCTTGGGGTAGCCCTTGGTGACAGCTCCAGCTCCTTCACCTCGGCTTAGGAGACTCCTGAAGCAGGAAGGACCAGGCCAAGGGTAAGGTGAGGGAGGAACACAATTAAAGGGGGCACCAAAAAAACTCAGTAATCAAGATAATATTTCAGTGCAATATTTTTAAAAATCAGAATAAATGTAAAAGTCAATGATGATCCAGGAGGCCCAGTGGCATAGTAGTTAAGTTCATGTGCTCCACTTTGATGGCCTGGGGTTCATGGGTTCAGATCCTGGGCATGGACTAACACACTGCTTGTCAAGCCATGCTATGGTGGAGTCCCACATACAAAATAGAGGAAGATTGATATAGATGTTAGCTCAGGGCCATTCTCTCTCAAGCAAAAAGAGGAAGATTGGCAACAGATGTTAGCTCAGGGCCAATCTTCCTTACCACAAAAAAAATTCATGATGATCAAAATATCAAAATCATAAATAAAGAGGATCCTCATTGTTGAGTTTTCCTTTTGCTTCAGGTTCCAATATGGTTCCACATGGCACTATTCTGAGGTGACTCCTGCTCCAGAGCTCCCCTCTAGAGGTTTCCCCACACTTTGATGGCTGGGGGCCCTGGAGGAAGGGGTTGGGTGTCCTTTTGATTTGGGGGTTTTCTTTTGCCTCACAGAATTTAAATCCCTCCCCTGGCCCACAGCCCATCTTGTTTTCCCATCTCCAACCAGTCTCCAAAGGGCACCTCTCTTCAAAGAGTCACCTCAGGTTGGCCTTCCAAGGCCCATGCTCACTCTGAGCCCCTTTGCTTTTGTCAGTGTGCTGATCCGCCGAGGCTCTTTTTCATGATTGTTGCACATCCAGTGGTCTTTCCTTCTTCTGGTGATGATTTTGGCTCAATATCTTTTTTTTCTTTCACACAGTGGGACCCTCACTGTCCACCCCACTCTGACTCAGCTTGAGGGAAAGTTTCTGTGGAAAGCCATATTTATTGTTCTACACAAAGGTGATGTGGAGTTCGTTCCATCAAAGGCACTGGATTTGTATCATCTTATTTTTCTTGCTGATCTGTGTAATTCTGAGGATGTTTGAAGAGATTTAGTTCTAGTCAGCTGCCGTTATCTTGAGCCCCCAGAAGCGCCCCCAGTTCTTGACCCCTTATGGAGAGTCTGCTGAATCCAGGCCCCTCGCCCACTCAGCTGCCTCATTTTGACTTTTTCCTGAAGGTTCTCTCCTATCCTCAGGCTGACATCAGAAGTGGAAAATGTGAAGCAAAGAAGAGTACACAGACCTCAACAGAGTATAATATCCCTTTCACAGAAAATAATAACCTTCCCTAAAAATATTTTACAGTTCATGAAGCTCTACTATGAAAATCAAAACCATGTCACGTAAAAGCTCTAACTACACATGTAAACAACTACATACTCTAAGTGGAACATAATGTTGGATTCATGTCTTTAAATTCATTTCATTACTAGCTATATTGCAGCAAATGAAATGCTGCGAAGCTAGAATGAGAAGTGACTGCACCAGTTTCCTGGTGCGTGAGTTTCATAACGTACATCTAAGGTGCCATCTCCTGGCGAGAGCTTTTCTGTGCCTCTAAACCAGAGCATCTTTGATTGTAAGCTGAAATAGGCTGTAATAATGGCATCTGGCCCATTTATTTTTAAAATAAATATCAAAGTTAAAAAGCCCTTGGTTATTATTTAATCAATTGAAAATAAGTCTTCTGAATAAGCTCTGAGGATTATAACAATGTCAATTTCCTGGATTTGATATTATACTATAGTGATGCCAGATGTTAACATCGGGGGAGGCCGGGTGATGGGTGCAAGAGGCCTGCATGTACATTTTTTTGCAATTTCCTGTGTATCTATAATTATTTCAAAATAAGCATTCTAAAAGTTAAAAAAAAAATTAAGTTAAAAAAAATAAAAAGGAATGCTGGCGGGTACCAGAGTCTGGAAGAGGCAAGGAATAGATTTTCCTCTAGAGCCTCTGGAGAGAGCATGGCCCCATGGACACCGTGACTTCTACCCAGTAAGAAGGAATTTGGAATTCTAGCCTGTAGAACTCTAAGAAGATATATTTCTGTTGGTTCAAGCCACCACATTCGGGATAATTTTTTACAGCAGCCAAAGGAATCTATAACGCGATGATGGGGGGAAGTTTGCTGTGCTGATCCTGAACGTGAAGAGGGGACCCTGTGGACACTGTGGAAGCAACAGTAGATAGGGAGTAAACAGGCTTACCTTCTTGTCGACAGCTGAGGTCTCTTCTCACACAGAGATACTACTATATTACCAAACTCTTCTTCTCTTGTAACTTCTATGCGCAATGAAAAAAATGAGTCTTGTCAAATTAAGTCTTTTCTATCTTATATTGCAATAGGCACATTCAAATGCTAATTAAAGTCCATCACTTTATCCTACCCTATCCTGAGTATGTAATCTAATTAGTTCTAAACCCGCCTCCCCATTTCTCATTGAGTTGACATGATGTCTTCTAGAATGTTGCAACTCAAAATGCAATTCATGGGCCAGCAGTGTCAGTGTCACCTGGGAATGGTTAGAAGTGCAGAATCTCGGGCCTCCCCCCAGATCGGCTGAATCAGAACCTGCATTTTAGCAGAACCTCAGGCGATTGTATTGTGCATGTTAAAGTTTGAGAAGCTCTACTCTAGGATTCAGGAAGTCAGCAACATCTTGAAATGGCTTCACACCGCTGAGCTTATGTGTAAATCCTTGGCCGTAGGTATTAGCCTACCAGTAAATCTCTTTGCTTTAAAGAATGTCTGCTCCATATAGCATCTACTTTTTGCATTGGCTAGCAGGAGATGGTTTTGACATAATACATACCATTAGGAACATTGTAAACATGGTAGTTTCTTTAAGAAATAAAGACTATGTTTTTCCCCAGCACTTGCTCAAATACAGCTTTTATTTGTGGCTCTCTGACTGCCAGGCTTCATGTTGTTTTCTTCAAGCAATGTCATTTTGATGCCAGCTGGGAAGGGCAAGCTCAGCCCGGCTGGGGTTTTTCCTTTCCTATTGTCACTTGCTCAGAAGTTAGCAGCCTTGCCTTCTCTGGTCCCCACTTTGAGAGCTCCGTGGGTGTTCTCAGCCTTGTAATTGCATGGAGTTTGTTTGGGAAGAGTAATGTTTCCATAGTTCCAATTGCTCTGCTTGTCTGGGTCCCCATTACCAATGTTTTCAGTCTCACTGAGGCATGTAAAGCAAACTTGTTTGTGTTGGTTCCCGTTTGCAACAATGCAGCCTTGTGACCTGATTTCACAAAAACACACAGTGCATCTCTTCCCATCTTGCCCTAGTTCCTTAGATTAAAACATTTAGAGTTTGCCCTCTTTTATCAGAATTAAGGCAAAAGTTGTATTCAATCTTTTAGCTATTCCAACCCACATTTCATTGACAAGAAAAGGGCATTCTTGAAACTGATAACATGTGGACACACTCATTTTTTTCCTATTTGTTTTTAGTGAAAATAATTCTCTGGTCTATATTTGTTCCCTGGAAAACAGTTCAGTGATCAAGAAAAAAGAAACCAAAAGAATAGCTAATTACTCAGAGAAACTCTTTGCTAATGACTTATTGAGCAAGAGAAACACAAACCTCACATTGAACTGACTCCAATCCTAGCCCCCTCTGAAACAAAGCCTCCTGAGGCTACGGACTATGCCTTCAAAGCCACAAACAGAAAATAATCCAAGAAATCGCCAGGGCCAGAGGATAAATATGAGCAAGTCAAGTTCAATTCTCCTCTCTTGGCAAGGAAAAGCAGTTACAGGAAAAATGGGAATGGATTCAAATGCTACCCATTCTTCCAACCAAATATTTGTTTAAAATAACCATATGGCCAAAAATAAATATTTCATTGATCTGATATTTGTCTTTCCTTTCTACTTCCTCCTAAGCGAACTGAGAAATGAACAGCTATGTTTTTAAACAGGATAAAGTGACTTTAAATGAAAACTATATAACAAAGTCAGATTTATTTGGATGGGAGAATCACATGAGAGCCAATGAGGGCATTATTTTTGCTCAAGAGGGAAGCTTTTCTAGTAGCCAATACCTCTGAAATTGCTATTTTCCGATGAATATTTCTTCTGTTGGCATGATATTTCATATTGTATATGGCTAGACACAGATTCTAACTCAAAATTAATGTCGATTTTATTAGTCATTGGGTAAGTAGCCATCCTAAAAGTGAAAATGTGTTTATTGTTGCAGACGGATATTTCTTTCAAAAACTATCCATGAAATGAAGAATGATGTCAAAAGACTGTGAGTATTTCCAGAGAACGGTATAAAACAGTGTTGTGGATTCTGCAGTACCCACTTGAGATAAGGAGGAAGGAATTATCAGGTCAACGTTGGCAAGGCTGTGTAACCTTGGGCCAAACAACCATTCTGAGACCCCATTTCCTGCAGGGTTAAAGGTATTGTTATGCCAGACAGATGGCGTGAAGATTAATGAGATCCCCCAAACTGAGCACCCAGTACTCTGTCTGGCCAACGGTAGATCAGTTCCTAGCTTGTTGCTCTTGTTGTCTGAAACTACATTTCAAGGGCTTTTCCTTTGGTGTATAAATTCTATACCAATGTAAAGCAAAAGGCTCCCTATAACCTGATCCATTTCTGTTCCATAATACTCTCACACAACCCCAATCCTCATGGGGCTAGAGCAAATTTGTCCTTGAGTGTGACTGAGATTATTCCCTTTTCTCACCATCCTCAGGTTTGACCCAGTCAAGGATATTGATCCTTCTGGTTCCCATCTGTGAAGAGGAAATAAGCTCCATTTAGCCTTAAACAGAGGTCCTGCAGTTCCAGCCTTGATCAGGACACAAGGACTCTGATAGCCTCCCCTGTAACAGTGTCTTCTGACAGTGTGAGGTCCCACAGAAAGATAGAGCAGCTCTGAGGCCCACCCATGGGTTGCACTGCTTGTCAATGGACACGGTTAAGAACGTGTCACAATATATACTTGTTAATTGAGTCAGTAAATGTAAATTGTTGGGTCATATAAATAAGTTGCATTTATGCCTTCTTTTTAGTTTGCATTAGCTTATTAAGTATCTTAGGAACAGGATGTTATATTTGTATATCACTAAAAGTAAGAGCAACAGAAAATACTATATACTGCCCTTGAACAATGTATGTTTTCCTACGCCAAATAACAGTTTGATCAGTCCACACATGTTACATGTACATATCCTAAACTCTGATTTTTTATAACTATTGGACTCAACTTTTTTTCATTTGAAAACTAGGAATAATAATACCTTCTTCATGGCCAACCCCAGTGGCCCAACGGGTAAGTTTGGTGTGCTCTGCTTCAGCAGCCCACGTTTGGTTTCCAGGTGCAAACTTACATTGCTGCTTGGTGGCCATGTTGTGGTGGTGGCCCACATACAAAACAGAGGAAGATTTGCCACAGATGTTAGCTCAGGGCAAATCTTCATCAAGCAAAAAATAATAATAATACCTTCCTCACAGGGATCTTAGAAATATTAAAATAAGAGAGAGAAAGTACCTTACATAGAGTGGTGTTTGAATGTTATTTCTCTTTTATTTACTCAGTTAACAAATATTTATTGAGACACTATTATGTATTGTTTAGGTTTGGGGTTACTGGGGCCAACAGGGAGCTTACTTTATAGTGGTAGAGTCTAACAAATGAAAAAATATATGAGATAATTTCAGATAGTCATAAGAACTATAAAGTGGTGAATATATGTTAGCTATTACTGTGTAACAAATCATAACAAAATTCAGTGGCTTAAAACAATAAGCATTTATTATTACTACAGACCAGCTAGATAGTTCTTCTGGACTCAGCCAATCTCACTCATTTATCAGTGGTCAGCTGCATGTTGACTCAATGGCTCTATTGATCTTGGCTTTTATTCTCTTACATGTGTAGGAATCAGCTGATCTATACTGAGACAACTTGGGTCTCTTGCACATGAGCTGTCATACTCCAGCAGGACATGCTTGCTCTCATGTCACTTCATTTTCATTCTATTGCCCAGATTAAATCTACAAGATTCCACCTCTTGATGGAAAGAGCTGGAAAGTTAAGAGGTATGGATACAGAGAGGGATGAAAAGTTGCTTCCATTATGGACTCAATCTATCCCAGTAAGCTTATGGCCACTTTAAGGATAGTAGTCAGAGAAGTCTGTTTGAGTAAGTGACCATTGCGTTAAGAATGAGATGGCCATGTGAAGGCTTGAGAGCCTACCAGGCAGAGAGAACAGCTCATGCAAAGTCCCTCAGGTGAGAACTATGACCTTAGTATTTTCAAAGAATGGACAAAAGGCCAGTGTGTCTGTCCTGTTCTCCTCCATAGTGTAGGATCCACTTCCACAGATTATATGTTTGGTGGATAAGATCAGGATGACGACCTTAAGAGCACAAGTGGAAGAGCCAAAGACGTAATATTCTAGGGTTCACAACTGAGTTTACCCTTTTGCTATGATCAAAAGCAATGTCATTGCTTCCAGAAAGAATTCTCGGCCTTGTAAAGGCTTCCCACCTCTAAAATCTATCAAGGCATTCAGGTTGAATTTCCTGATGTAATACAAGACATAGCATCAGCTATTGCAGAAAACATTAAGCTGTATTTCTAAAGTAGATCACTTGAATCTCTACCCCAAATACCATGGGGTCTTTCTTTCTAGGGCAGGACTGTAGAATTTTTAGAAGAAGTTTTATTTTATTATGTTTTGGCTCTATCCTCACAAATATTTTCCTTCCAGTAACTCAAAGCAGAGAAAACTCTAACTCATTGCAAAAGGCACAATGAAAATGGAAATAGGAACCACAAGAGGCAGAATGGTGGGTCAAGGCAAAGTCAAACTTTTGGCCCATGTCCCCATAATATCCCCACAGACAGTAGTCTATTAGTTGCTTTAATAGGTAAGAAATGGAATCTCTAAACTTGGAGCCAGAAAGCTTGGGTTCTAGGCCTGGATCCAAGCCAAAGAACAACGTCTACGTCTTGTTCATTTTTATGTGATTAGCTCTATTGAGGAAGCATTAATTTAATACTACACAGATAGATGGCTGAATACTAGCTGTTTGGCTCACTGGGGCTGGCTGGCCGGCTGGATAAATGAATGAGACTAAAGGGAGGAAAAGGAACACAGGCCCAAGCAAGATTGCCCAAAGCCAGGTCTTTTAAGAGACTGCCAATGGATGATTAGTTTTCTCTTAGTTGGCCATAGATAGGAAAATAGACATTAATTCACTTTCAACCAAGTACTCATACCATCCCATAAAGATCAGAATCAGGCATGTGACTTTGAACAAGTCTATCAACTCCCTTGGCATCCACATTCTCATCTCTAAAATGGAACAGGCGGACTAGGTGACTTCTAGTTTCTTTCCATCTCTAACACCCTAGGGTCCTAGGATATTTACTTCTAAGTACAAAAATTTCCTTGATGATGAGGAATACATTTCAGAAGCTAAGTCTAAGTGCAGTGGCTCTTTCTGACATTTTATTTTTCAACTTGGAAAAAATGCTTGGAAAACTTGACTCTAATATCATCAAAAATATTGAATTAGAGGGGCCAGCCCCAGTGGCCTAGTGGTTAATTTCGACATACTCTGCTTCATTGGCCTAAGTTCAGCTCCCAGGCCTGGACCTATGCTGCTCATCTATCAGTGGCCATACTGTGGTGGCAACTCACATACAAAATAGAGGAAGATTGGCACAGATGTTAGCTCAGGGAGAATATTCCCCAAGGAAAAAAAAATTTAATTAGGCATTTTAAGCACATGGAATAATTATAATGAGAGGGAAAAGAAACACAGAATCCCTGTTTTCTGTGAAGTTCTTGATTTGATAATTCATCTTGTTCTATGGCCAAAGAATCTCTTTGTCAAGGGACTAATTCCACCTCACATCCCACCCCTCAAAATTCTCCATCTGATATATCTGCTGATTAGTTGGAATTCCTTTCCTTGTTTAAAACACCTCTTCCCACTTCTTCCTCAGGCAATTTCCTTTTCTCATTTCATGTGGTCCTGATGGTTGGGGGAGGGGGCTTTCAAGCATATTACCGAGGTGTATCACCAGACAAGAGTGGGCACATGATCAGAGGTGGCCAATCACATTCTACTTTATAAGATTAGCTTCTCAGATGGAGACACCCAGAGACAGAAATCGGTTAGAGATGACTCATCCAAGGACAGCCCTAGAGAGGTAGCTGATGATGTTTTGGTTCTAAGATTCCAATGGTTCTGCAAATCACCTGAGTTTACGACAGAATCACCTGGATGGCTTGTTATAACAAAGAGCACTGGACTCCCTCCTTAGTTCCTGATTCAGTAGGTTTGATAAGAATTTGCAATTCTAACAAGTGCCAAAGTAATATTGATATTGCTGTTTTAGGGACCACACTTTGAGAACTATTACTTCCAGATCCACCCTGGATCCTTTCTTTCAATGAGGTCTGGTTTTCTAACACGTTCCTCATCTGAAACTATCCAGCATCCTTCTAACAAATCCAATTTTCTTGTTTAAGTTACTATAAGTCACTAGGTCAGATTCTATAACTTGCAATAGAAGTTTAGAAACATGGATTCTCGGAAGCATGGGATACTGTGGTACAATGGCTCAAGTTCTCTTGGCCAATCTAATGCTTATATTTGCTAAGGTCCACAGAAGTGTGGATGAACCCTGCCATTCACTCTTCCCTCCCTGACTTCCCACCTATCCTGGCTTAGACTTGGCAGTTATTCCTGGTCTTCAGACTCCCACATGATCTCTGCCTGAATTTCCCTGCCCCAAATACCTTCTACTTGAGCCAGCTCCTGGGTTCATAATCGCTCACACTGGGTCCCATCCATCTGGACAAGAGCCTTGGCTAAACTCATTGTCCAGGAAGTTTCATGTTTTCTTACTTCTTCTTTGGAAATATATCTCACTTTGCTTATTTATTTAAATCTTTATTTTAACATCCAAAATAAGACTTAGTTCAGCTGTTAAGTTATAATGGTGGTCTTAAAAATTTCCTTTGCATGGTGTTCCCAAAATGAATACTTATACCAAGGACACTTTCCTACTCTGCTGGGAGTAGTTTTCCAAAATTTTGACAGAATGCTTCAGCCAGCTGCCTAATTTCTCTTTGCTATCCAACAGCCCTCAAGCTAGGCTGAAAGATGTCTAATCTTTGCTTGTTTTTTATAAGATGATAAACTGACAAACTTCAAGTTCAGGTAGCCTGTGGACACAGACTTAGAGGAGTACGCCCTTTTATCTAACTCCTACCATCCCTTTGAGGTCTCAGTATAGATGTCATCTCCTCCAGGAAGTTACTTCCTGCCTCAAGACTGGTGTTGCTGCCCTGCTGTAGTTTCCATAGCAACTTCTTCTGCTCCTGTTACAGACTGTTTAATAGAAATAAAATCACCTGTCTACTTTCTGTGTTCTCTTCTCCCTCCACTGAACTCGAAGCTTCTTGAAGATTCTCTGTCATTTTTGCAGGGAATAAAGTACCTAGGACAATGCCTTATCTGCTGTAGGTATTTGAAATATTTATGGGGCATTGTCTAGATATAAAATTTATCATACTCTCTGTATCAGGTGGTATGCTAAGCAATCAGGTATAGCTTGTTTTGCCTACCCAGCATCCATTTCTCCATTCTTCTAGCAAATTCATCCTGGTATTCCTTTGGTGAAATCACTTCAACTGCACCCTTGATTAGTGTGCTTTGAATAGGGCAGACCCACTCTAGGCTCCTAGGAGTGGAGTATGAAAAAAGTCTGGTATTTGAAGCATCTTTGACCAAGATTTGAAGTAAATTTTCTGCCCAGCTCTAATTAATGAAATTCTTCTCTCATAAAGTAGTGAAGTGAGCAATCAGAACTTTGAAATAGCTCAAAGGGGTTTTTCAACACAAGTCCTTTAAATTTCTGCTCAAGAAGAATTGTAACATTGCATGAGTCTGAAGACCCTCTTTGGAGTGCATATAAACCAAATTATCTAAGTCTCCTGGCACATCTAGCAAATTGTCAAACTCCATTCTTCAAACCACAGTGAGTAGCTCAGGAATGGAAATGAGATGCAAGGCAGGACATTAAGAAGCCTACCTGAGATTTTAGCTGAGACTCTTGGCAAAGAAGCTCCCTCTTACTGCTGAGTTGACTAAGCCTGGAGCTGCTGCTGGCCCCTTCTGCCTCCTCCTGAGAAGAACGTGCCTAAGAATTAAGAGTGAAGAAGCAGACCTGAAACAGGGAGGAGAAAGATGTTGACCAACCCACTTTGTGCACCTGGATCTATCTACACTTGAAGTGAGACTGGTCTTAGACTTTTAATTTATAAGAGGCAATCAAATCTTTTTTTTGCCTAAGCTAATTTGAGTTCAACTTCTGCCATTTTTAACTGGAGAGTCCTAACGAATGCAATGTGCAATATATTTAATTAACATATTTAGATAGCAGTTATTAACTTTCTCCTTTAAAGGTTTAGCAACTGGCACATAAGGACTGTCTCTCACTACGTGAACTCTCCCAAGGTCACACAATTAGTAAGTGATGGAATCAAGAGCTAGAATTTGGTTCCTCATGGCTACAAATGCTGGGTTCTAACCACTGGACACACCGCCACCTACATGGGGGAAGAAATACAACAGAAAGGCAAATAAATCCATGAAAATTGTCAGGACATACAGCTTATTAAGAGAACTCAATCTCTGGATTCATACAGTTCCACATGCAATATGTAATGGGATGGAGATGGAGAAGGAAATCTGGTATGTTTCCTTACTTGCAAAAGCAACATGTTACAGACATTCGTTGACAGTGAACCATGAATATTGACTTGCCTTAACACAGCTCCCCTCTTAGTAACTTTTCATCCTACTTGATATTTCACAGAATCAGGGATTTCTTGGAGGTTTTTAGAGATTATTTGCTTATCCAGTCACCTCATATGCCATTAGGGGACCTAGAGAAGGAAAACTAATTGGCTTTAGAGGCTACAATGTAGAGAAAAAAAGAGAGCCAGGTTTGGAATTCTCCACCTTCTCTGACCAGCAGCCTAGGGCTGTTTCTACTATATCTCAAGATCCCTGTTGACTGGGCTGGTTTGGCTGATATCTGACTGAGAATTGCTAACGAATCTCTATTATTCATTGAGTGCCAGAACTACAACAGACACACTTAGTTACAAGTCCTCTCTGCCTTATACCCACTCCTCCCAATGCAACTCTCACCACACTCTGGCTTCAGTGAGACAGCTGGCATAAATTTAGCATCCATCAAGTTCAATGGTTTCCAAATCTCTAAGACAAATCTCGTGGGAAGTTCATTTGGGGGTTGGGTCTGCAGGGGGAAGGAGGAAAGCAGGTCCACACAGGAGGTCTCAGCTGGTTTGGCCCCGACTTGGCCCTGGAAGCATCTAATTACTTCTGCCAAAGCACCACGGTGTAAAGCAGATGAATACTTAAGCACTGAAGTCTGTCAGGCTCAGGTACAAATCCTTGGTGTGTGACCTTGGGCAAGTGACTTCACCTGTCTAAGCTTCAATTTCCTCCTCTATAAAATGAAGATAAGAAAGGCACCTGCCTCGGGGATTGTTGCAAAGATTAAATAGGTTTTTGGCACCGAGTAAGGACTCAGTACAGGTGAGCCATTACTTGTAAGTGTACTTACTACGCATGCATTTTGACTAAGAGGAGACAAAAGGAGTGTCTGAGTTATTGGCACCCAAGAGGCCACTGTTCCCTGAAATGTCTGGAAGTTTAGTAATACTCTATATTTTGACCTTCTTTGCAAGAGACTTTGCCTGTGTGGATCCAATCTCCAAGATCCCTCAATAATTCTTTTTATGCTTACTTTATCCTTTCTTTGATGTTCAGGCACATATCAATTGCAGTGGCTGCTTTAAGGCCTCGCTTAACACAAACATGGTTACGTGTGGAACTGGCCTCAGATGAACATGAATGTTGGTTAGACATTACCTGTCTGCCTTCCTCCATTCTGCACAAATTTAAAACCTTCCCTATGTTCTTATAGATATCTTCTTTCACAAGCTAATGCTTGTGAATCTTTATGATACTCCCTCATACCTAAGATGGTCTAATTTTCAGGAAGACCTGCCTATCCCCAATTCCTTCTTCATCTTTTGTGTGACATTGTGATTTATAATAAGAAATATATATTTGGTCTTCATCTGTTTTTGAGAACAAAAAAGGTGTCTTTTCTTATGTTAGTGAGGTGACTTTCAGAGCACCCCTAAGGACGGGGGCTGGTTGCCAGGAGAACCAACCATGTGATTAGAGAGTTGGAATTTTCAGTCCCACCCCTTGACCTCCAGGGAGGGGAGGGGGCTGCACGTTGAATTAATTGCCAATGGCCAATGGTTCAATCAATCATGCCTATGTCATGAAGCCTCCATAAAAACCTGAGAGGACAGGGTTCAGAGAGCTTCCAGGTTGGTGAACACGTGGAGATTTGGGGAGGGTGGCACACATGGAGAGGGCATGGAAGCTCTGCACCTTTCCCAATACCTTGCCCTGGGCATCTCTTCTGTCTGGTTGTTCCTGAGTTATACTCTTTTTTTTTTTTTTGAGGAAGACTAGTCCTGAGCTATCATCTGTCACCAATCCTCCTCTTTTTGCTGAGGAAGACTGGCCCTGAGCTAACATCTATGCCCATCTTCCTCTGCTTTATATGTGGGATGACTACCACAGCATGGCTTGACAAGCAGTGCCATGTCCACACCTGGGATCCGAACCGGCGAACCCTAGGCCGCCAAAGCGGAACGAGTGAACCTAACCTCTGCGCCACCGGGCTGGCCCCTATACTCTTTTATAATAAACTGATAATCTAGTAAGTAAAATGTTTCTCTGAGTTCTGCGAGCCACTCTATCAAATTAATGAAACCCAAGGAAGGCATCATTGGAATCTCTAATGTATAGCCAGTTGGTCAGAAGCACAGGTGACAACCTGGGCTTTCTACTGGCATCTGAAGTGGGGATGGTATGGCAGGAGGTAGTCTTGTGGGACTGACCCCTTAACCTGAAGGATCTGAGGCTATCTCTGGGTAGATAGTGTCAGAATTAAGTTGAATTGTAGGACACCAAGCTGGTGTCTGAGAAGAGCCTGTTGGTGTGGGAACCACTTCCCACCATCAGAATTGGGTACATAACCCTTTACTTTGGCATTGGCTTAATACAAATACCTTACTGGTAGGTAATACCTTACGTCACTTATCAGGCGCTGCCTCTTTGGTGCAAATCATAGGTTAAATAGGGATCTGAAAACATCATTTGACACACTGGTGTAGGAGAATGCTTAAGACCATGGGATATCAGTGAAACTTCTATAAAGCAGGAAAGAAAACAGCCAGAAATGGAAAGCCAGAGCTTCCAAAGACATACTGCTGGCCCTGATTATGAGTGACCAACCTTATTTAAATGACTTTGGTGCAGTTAGATAATGATGATGGAGTTTAAGCCTCTGCAAATACTAAGAAATATTGGTGATATATAGCTCAATTCTCCCCTACTCATTATTACCCCACTTCCTTTTGCTGACACTTTCATAAGTTGTGTCTCTTCTATGTTTTTGATTCTGTATTATAAAACTCTTCTCTTGTGACCGCTACACGAAACTTGTTATTCTCTCAAAAAATTGTACAATTTCATTATAACTAGAAAGGGCTATTGGAGTGTTACCAAGCTGGCAATATTCATCTGGCAATAGATCTTGGCCTGAATAGGACAGGATTGGATTGACTTAAAGGGCTAAACCTTCTGAGTGAACGACCCAAAACTTCTGGAGGAATAGCAAAAGTGTTCGCCAAACTGAAACAGATACTTGTGGGTACAGGCAGGTGAAAGATCCTTTTACTCTGTTCACTTTTAATGGTACATTATTTATTTCACTTGGAGCCTAATAAAATGGTTTCTTGAAATGGTTATTACTTAACTTCAGAAATTTCAAAACCATGATATGTCCTCTTACCCAATAGAATGCTTGCTTTTAAAAATTTCAATACTTACTTATCTTAACATATGGTTAAAACTCAAAATGTTTTCTGTCTGATATTTGCTGAGCCCTTAGAGCAGTAATACTCAACTGGGAGCAATTTTGCCCCCAGAGGACATCTGGAAACATTTTTTGGTTGTCACAACTGGGAGTGGGTTCTATTGGCATCTACTGGGTAGAGGCTAGGGAAGCTGCTAAAAATCCTTCACAGGACATCCCCCCACCACAAAGAATTATCTGGCCCAAAAGGTTAATAGTGTTGAGGTTAAGAACACTAGATCTGCTCTAGACCATGTAGGATCCTGAAGGTACAAGAGCCTATTCTTACCTTGGAGTTCCTTAAGATCAAGTTGAATAAAACAATCTTCCCGAACTGCTGCAAGTGTATGATGTATAGAATTATATGTCTGTCTATCCAGCTGAGTTGTAAACTGTTCGAGGCAAGGACTATGCTTGGCTATTTCTTTGTCAGAAAGTGATGGTTGGTTAGCTGTTCTCTGGGCTTGGGGTGAACAGAGCAAAAGTATCACAGTTAACTTTCAAATACTCACATAAAAAGGGTTGAAAGAAGCAGAAGATCCAAAATCATGGTTGAAAATATGAGTCAAAGTGTGCTCCGATGGACTTTATGTAAACATAGGTAAAGTTATATCCAGTAATTTAAAATGTACTTACCATCCTAATATGCACATATAATAAAAGTAATCAATAGCATGTAATAATTGACACACTGAATATAAATTACTTGATGAAAAAATTTCCCAAAAATTATTATATATTAAAATAGCATGTTATTGCTTATTTCTTAGGTGGTCATATCAACCCCACCTCACTCCAAAATATTAAAAAGGAAGCAGAAATGGGTTAGAGATGCAATCCCAAGTATTTGCTCCTTTTCTTCCTCACCTAATTCCTCCATTGCCTGATGGAGCCATAGCTCTGATGCCATAGGAATGTAATACTTAGCATATTCCTCTTCCTTGCCTCTCTAGGTGGCTGGCCTCTGCTTTGGTCCTGGGAGGAGCTATGGTCAAAAAAGGAAATGATATTCTGCTTTATTGTGGAGAAGGAGGCACATTTCCAAATTATAGTGAATACCTTGTCACATTGGTTACTCTGAAGTTCCAAACTACTGGTATTTTTCAACATGGAATTTTAATTTCTTACTGATTTATAACAATATTAATGTTTTCCAAGGGTACTGCCTATTTAAAAATAAAACCTGGGCTGGCTCTGTGGCCTAGTGGTTAAGTTCAGTGTGCTCCGTTTCAGCAGCCTGGGTTCAGTTCCTAGGCACAGACCTATACCACTCATCAGCGGCCATGCTGTGGCAGCAACCCACATACAAAATAGAGGAAGATTAGCACAGATGTTAGCTCAGGACAAATTTTCCTCAAGAAAAAAGAGGAAGATTGGCAACAGATGTTAGCTCAGGGTAAGTCTTCCTCAGCAAATTGTTTTTTTTAAATTTGAAAAAAATAAGTAAAATAAAACCTATGTTAAGTTGCAAATATACATCTTTCCCATATCATCAGAAGTTGATATTTGTCATTTTTGGGGCAAAATAGATTTAATTTTTATGTAAAAAAACTAACTAGCTGAGGATAAACTGTTAAATCCTGAGAAAAACATCCTAAAAATTACTGATGAGTAATATTTGCTTTAAAAAAATTCAATAAACTGAGTTAGGTTTATATTTGTCTGCACAGTTTGATATTGAAGAGGTAGGATGATACAGGAATGCCTTACAGTTCCAAAATTCTATGAATCACTCTGTGGTCACTTTATACAATAATACCACCAAAAACCTCATGGTACTGCAGTCCACACATGCTGTTGATTTATTTACCCTTGAGCATAAATGGAAATATTACATCAAAATAAGATAACATTGTCTTATGAAGAGGAGGTAAAATATTAAATACTTCAGCTCCTTAAAAAAAGAGATAGTAGAATTTCCTCTGGTCTGAGAGGCTTTCACCTAGTTGTATGAATGAGTTAACCAACAAAAGTGTTGTCTAAATCCACTACTGGTTTCAGATCACACCTGTTTAATCTCCCAGTAATGACTCCTGGTAACATATCTGCCTACACATGAAGATTCCCAAGAGAACTCAAAATCTTATAGTCACATGGAAAACATCCAAAGGTAAGGTAACTGCTTGTGAAGAAGACAAGAAATCCCTTTAAAAGAATTGAAAATATGCATAAAAATAGATATTACAGTCACTCGGTTTACAAGGCTTGAGAACTTTAACTCTTGGAAATAAAATTAAGAAACCAAATTGAATAATGACTCAAATTTCAACATTTTAAATCATATTATAATAAAGGAACAAATTTTTTTAATTAAATTTCAGGACTATGAGCCAGATATGTAGTTTCTTATAGTTGGAGCCCAAAGCAGAGGAGATAGAGAACGGAGTAGAAAAAAATATAGTTGAAGAAATAATGGCCAAAATGTTTCCAAATTTGATGAAACACATAAATATATGGATTCAAAAAGTTTACCAAGGTCATATAAGATAAATATAAAGAAAACCACACCAAGGTACATCTTGGTCAAACCGTTAAATTCTAAAGATAAAGAAAAAAATCTTAAAACCAGCCAGAGAAAAGTGGCATTACATATGAGGAAAAATTTGAAATTGCCGCCTTTTTATCAAAAATAATTGAAGTCAGAAGAGAGGGAAATAAAACCTTCAAGAGCTAAAAGAAAATACAAACTGTCAATCCAGAATCCTATATCCAGCAAAAATATCCTTCAAGAATGAATGCAAAATATAGATGTTTCCAGATGAAAGAAAACTAAGAGGTTTTATCACCAGCAGACCTGACCTACAATAAATGCTAAAGCAAGACTTCAGGCTGAATGCAATGACACCAAATAGAAATGCAAATTTTCAGAAAAGAATGAAGAGTACTGGAAATAGCAAATGTATGAGTAACTTTAAAAACAATTCCCTCTCAGTAATTTTAAATTCATATGAGATTTTAAAGCAAAAAGTATCTGTATAGTAGGCTTTTAACATAATTTTATGTAATACATATGAAAACCACACTGTAAATGATGGGGGAAGGGGTAAATGGACATAAGTGGTTACAAGATTTTTAGCATTTTACATAAACTGGTGTAATATCAACACTAAATTGACTGTGATAAGTTAAAGATGTTTATTCAAATGCCTAGAACAACTAATAAAATAAAATTCAGATACTTATAGCTACAAAATGAATGCCTAAATTACAAAGAAATTATAAAAATGTTCAATTAATCCAAAGGAAAGCATAAAAGGAGAAACAGGAACAAAACACAGAGAAGATAAAAAAATTGTTATAAAATAGTAGACAAATTTAGCCATGTCAATAGTTAGTTTTAAATATTAATGAAATAAACACTCTAATTTAAAGGAAGAATATTCAAATAAATTTTAAAAGGATGACACAACTATGTGCCCTCTATAAAACGAGTAGAAAGTAAATAGGTAGAAAAATATATACCACGAAAACAGTAAGCTTAAGAAGGTTGAAAAAGGGGCCGGGTCCTTGGCCAAGTGGTTAAGTTCGCACACTCCATTTTGGTGGCCCGGGATTTGGCCCGTTTGGATCCTGGGCACAGACATGGCACTGCTCATCAGGCCATGCTGAGGTGGCATCCCACGTAGCACAAACAGAAAGACCTACAGCTAGAATATACAACTATGTACTGGGGGGCTTTGGGAAGAAGAAAAAGAAGATTAGCAACAGATGTTAGCTCAGGTGCCAATCTGCAAAAAAAAGAAGGTTGAAATGACCATGGTAATAGCAGATAAATGAAATTTCAGGACAAAGAAGAGAAATGATGATGAAAGGTTCAGTTCCTTAGAAAGACATGACAATCAGAAATATGAATGTCCCCAATAGCATATTTTCAAAATCCCTGAAGAAAAATTGTTAAAATTAAAGTAAGAAATAGATAATTTCATCATCATAATTGGAGATTATAACATCCCCCTCAGCAATTAATAGAACTAGACAAAAATATCAGGAAAAACATAGACAATCTGAACATTATTAACCACTTTGTCCTAACTGGTATTGATAGAACACTGCATCCAAAAATTGTAGAAGCCACACATTCTTTACAAATGTACAGGGTGTATTTACCAAGATAGACCATCTTCTAGACTACTGAAAAAACTCTATAGGGGCTGGCCCCGTGGCCGAGTGGTTGAGTTCGCGCGCTCAGCTGCAGGCGGCCCAGTGTTTCGTTGGTTCGAGTCCTGGGCGCGGACATGGCACTGCTCATCAAACCACGCTGAGGCAGCATCCCACATGCCACAACTGGAAGGACCCGCAATGAAGAATATGCAACTATGTACTGGGGGGTTTTGGGGAGAAAAAGGAAAAAAATTAAAAAATCTTTAAAAAAAAAAGAATAATGTTCAGCATTTCCTTTAAAAAAAAAAACTCTATAAACTTCAAAGGACTAAAATCATAATGATTATGTTCTGTGACAATAATAACATTAAACTAGAAATAAACAACAAGAAGATATCTAGAAAAACCCCAAATATTTGCAAATTAAACCACGTTTCTAAATAATCCTTGGGTCAAAGAAAAAAAATTATGAGGGAAATTAGAAATATTTCCAATTGAATATAACTAAAATACAACATATCAAATATGAGGAATGCATTTCAGTGCTTAGAATGAATTTTACAGCAGTAAATGTTTATACCAGAAATGAAGACAGATCTCAAATCAACGATGTGACGTTCTGTCTTAAAAAGCTAGAAAAAAGAAAATACTAAAGAAAATAGTAGAATTACTATTAGGATTACTAGTAGAACCAAAGAAAGAGAAAACATACAAATAATTGGGGAAATTGACAAAGTCAAAGTTGGTTCTCCAAAAAGATGAAAAATTAATAAACTCCTGCCTAGAAATAAAGAGAACACAAATTACCAATATCAGCAGTGAAAGAAGGTCGTATTTCTTGGTCTGTGCACTGGTTTCATGATTGTGCTCCACCTGTAAAAATTCAGGGAGGTGTACCCTTATGATTTGTGCACTTTTCTGCATGGATATTAAACTTTAATAAGTAATTTGCTTATTAAAAAGTAAAAGAGCTCTGAGGACATGAAGTACGGTGCATGGATTTGTAATTGCTCTCAAAGTTTGAAGACAAGAAATTAGACAGAGGGTGTATTCGTCAGCTTGGGCTGCCACGACAAAATACCACAGACTGGGTGGTTTAGACAACAGACATTTATTTTCTCGCACTTCTGGAAGCTGGAAGTCTGAGATCAGGTTACTAGCATGTTTGGGTTCTGGTGAGAACTCTTTTCCTGGCTTTCAGACAGCTGTCTTCTCGCTGTGTGCTCGCAGGGCCTTTCCTGGGTGTGTGCTCTTGGGGAGAGAGAGAAAGATCTCATTTTTCCTGTTCTTATAAGGTCCCCAATCCCATAGAATGAAGACTTCACCCTTATGACCTCATTTAACCTTAATACTTGCCAAGAGCCCTAGTTCCAAATACAGTTACATTGGGCATTAGGATTTTAACATATGAATTTTGGAGGGGACACAATTCCATCCATTGTAGAGGGGATATGTTGAAGGTTAAAATTCTCAGGAAATAGCTTCTGATGTGGGATGCAAGACATTTTTTAGGGAGCACTCTTCAGATCAACAACTGTGGAAAGAAGAAGCAGAATTGTGTAGAAGGAGAAGTTGGGATGTGATTCAGTCTCGACAAAGGCCACAGCTGATCCCTTGGGGAGCTCTGGAACTGGATGGCCCTTCAGAATCATCCCAAGTTAGGACAAGAGAATGGGGCCTTTATTCTCCTACATTGACTAGTCATTGAATGTGGGCTGCCCTAGGAAGGGGCATGACTCTGGGCAAGGCGACACTCTTCAGCAGAGACCTCGCCAATGGCTGAGTGAATAAATCCTTTAGTTTTGATGTGGCGCAGCACAGCATCCTCAGCAGAGTATGACCTGGGAAAAGTTCATCATACATCCTTATTTTGGTGACAGACCTTCAGCCTAGCAGACTTGGAAACTCCATTGCAACAAAGTTGTGCTCACCAAGGATACCAACTCAACTTGACAAGGCTCCCAAAGGCTGATGTACACAATTTTCACACCAATTAATTAATTTTCAATGAGCTATATGTCTGTCAAGGTAAAACTTATGAGCTGCCAATCCATAACCAGAAAATTTTTGCTCAGCATGGGACTAGAAGAAGCACTATCAGACATATACGTCAAATGTTTAATGACATCAGGCCCTGATAACCCAGGATCCACAGAATGAAGTAGTCAATTTGTGCCAGATCCTTAATATAATCAAAGAGTCATGTCTGCCATATTAAGGAGCAGTTAAACTTACGTCTCCTGTATTTTAGTCTTTCTCACTTCCTCCTTCTTGTCTGTAGTAATTAAAGTAAAAATACTTCAAAACCTGACCCTGATTCAATACTCTGTTCCCCTAAAGATATCAAACTGAATGATGAAACCAGCAATGCAGAAATAAATGAATCACTCTCACCCTTGGGATGAAAGGAAGCCCTTGCCCCTGGACTTGTGAAAATTTCAGTTCACTGGGCTCGTTTATGCTGGACTGCTAAAGTCTAAAGCATCACTATTTATCGGATAATGCTACAAAATGGACTCAGAATTCAATTATGTAATTAGATATGATGAGCAGACCATCCAAATGCAAGAAATGAAGATGGATGGATCATGGATATAATAAACAGAATAAGATTATTCAGAAAGGACATGAAGAACAGTGAATTCATGTAGAGTATGTTTAGGGAGAAAATAGATCGTTTTGAGGGGGGCTGAGGAGATTCTTTCATTTCTGAAAATAACTCTTTCCTTGTCAAATTCAAGACTGCTCTTTAAAATAATGCCATTATTCACATAAAAATGTGGATAAATTTCATGGGCACGTTGAACTAAACACAAAATAGAACATACAGTGTTATTCCATTTCTATGAAATTTAAAATGTGATAAAATTATTTGATGGAGATAGAGGTTAGGTTAGTGGTTACTTTTGAAGGAGAGTGCTGACTGAGAGGGGGCAGGAAGGAGTCAGCTGTGGTGCAGGAAATGTCCTGTATTTTGATACGAGTGGTGGTGCATGACATAATCAAGCCATAAATTTAATAGTTGTGCACTTTTATTGTACCTAAACTGTACTTGAAAGGAAGCAAAAAGTGAATCAAATAAAAGGAGATTTAATCTATTCCTGTGTATCATGCTATCTATAGATTACTAATTTAAGAGAAATAAGCTCTATGTAAAAATTTAAGGTAAATGCTTATATTCAGCTCATAACAATCACAGAATTTTAGAATGTCAGGATTCCCTGGATTATTCATCGGAAGTTGGCATATGTTGACTTCCTACTATCTGGTAGCATTTTACATGTGTAATTTATTTTAAACTTTACAATCAGCATCTCCAATTTACAAGTAAAAAAAAAAAATGGGGCTTAAAATGGTTGAATGAGGTCTCTGATTTGGTAGGTGGCACAAAGGAGATTCAACCTCAGACAGACCACCTCCAGATCATTCTGTTCTCTTGTTCACTCCACTCCATACTTCTACTTTGCTGGAATCACCTGAGATGACAGTGATTCCACTTCCTATAAGATGAGGGTGCTTCTAAATGTCCAAAAAATGGGGTCAAATACACTCACTCTAACCACTTCTCAACTTCCCTCTTTTTGAAACCAAAAGCAATTGTTCAAGATGATGATATGAATTAGCAGAGAAGTTAGTATCCAATGCGGTATGAGTCAAGGGGTGCCAGAAAATTTCACCACCTCAAAATCCCTCATCCCAGCACCTTGCCACTCTCTGCCTGTCACGACATTCTAAACAAAGATGCAAAATCAATTAATTCCAAGGCCAGTGCTGGTGGCCTAGTGATTAAGTTCAGTGCGCTCTGCTTCAATGCCTCAGGCTCAATTCCCTGGTGTGGATCTACACCACTCTATTAGCCCCATGCTGTGCTGGCAACCCACATACTAAAAAATAGAGGAAGAGACACAGATGTAGCTCAGGGAGAATCTTCCTCAGCAACAACAACAACATCAAAAAGAAATCAATTAATTCCTTGGGTCTTAAAGGCTTTTTGGAGGGAGCAGGAAAAGGCCTTTAAGAGTCATCCTTATTAAAATTCAAATATTCCTGGTGTGTCTAGAAATGAAAAAGAAGAAATGTGACAACAGAATCACCACAGCCAAGCTCTGTCTTCTTCATAAACTTACCTATGGCCATCTTTTCCGTGTTTATCTAAATAATACCAGTGAAATAATTCGGGTGGTCCAGCTCCCACACTACGCCCTCAATTTCTGCAGTTATAGCATGTGCCATTACTTCAGCTATGAGGATGGTGTCACGATTGTCTTGACACTCCATTGCCAGCATTTAGTTGACAAGTTTTTATTGAGCACCTGCTGTATACGCCTAGAGCTATGCTTGATGCTCGTGAATCGGCAGCAAAGAAGAATAGCAGAGCCACCTCCTGCCCCCAAAGACCCTACATTCTAGTGGAGGAGAGGGCCCCTAAGTAACCAAATAAACAACAGTAATTATAAAACAGCAATTATGAAATCACAGAAAATTTTAAATTATAGTACTTACAAAATTGAAATCAGTGCTGTGAGGGAAACAGATTGCTGAGATTTAAAAAGTATGGGAAAAGATCTACTTTAGACAGAGTGACTTTAAATTGCGATTTCAAAGATGAGTATAAATGAGACATGGGAAGAAGAAAGGGAAGACTTCCAGCCAGCTGTAGAGACCCTGAACGAGCCTGCTGGAGGGGGTTAGTGACCCCTCATAATAATAATAAGGGGTAGGACTGCCCCTTATTTAGCTGCAACCATCTTACTATGTAACTAAAGTATATTGCCTTCTATTTCATGTATGTGAAGTTCTCTAAACAACATTTTCCCCTCACTAAATAACTGTAAGTTCTTTTTCTTTCTCCAGATTTTCTTCACTATTACCATACTGTAAATTTGTTCTAAACAGAATGGCCACAACTGATTATAACGCAATTTAAAATGAGAGGGTGTTGGGTGGGATTGGGAGTATTTGGAGAAAAGAGAAATTTGGCAAAGAACTGGGAGGGAAAAAGGATCATTGGGCAGCAAAGAGAACTGGGGTGGATCCAAACGCAAGAAGTGAGAGGCAAGTGAAAGAGAAATATAGAAAGAACAACGGTGTCAGTCCTAAGGGTATTTGGAGACTGCGGGGGAAACTGCAGTCTACAAACATTCACGTGACAATTCAGTTAGAGCGAGGCCTCAGAGAAAAGCCAGAGTCACAAAATGGCAACAAATACTTTGGTAGGGGTTATGTGCAAAGGGAAAAGATAGAGGGAAAAGAGAGTCCTACTGATTTTGCCTTGAAAAGCAGAAACATAAGAAGCATGTGAGAGATTATTATGGACTTATATAAATATTCCCACCACTAACATCAGCTCTCCTTGGATCCTTCATCAACTTTTTAAATAATATCCTACCCAATAGCCTATAAAATTGCCTCTGGGAAAAATGCTGAGCTGGGCAGTTCTCGCTTGACATTTCTCATGTGACTGTAGTTAGATAACGGCTGGAGCTCCAGTCATCCTAGGGCTCGACTGAGCTGGACATCCCAGATAGCGCTCTCATATGGCTGGCAGTTTATCCTGGCCATTGGCTGGGGCTGAGCTGGGCTGCCAACCAGAATGCCCACAGGTGTCCTCTCCTGTGTGGCAGTCTCAGTGTGGTTAGACATCTTACATGGCAGCTGGCTGTCACGACGGCCCTCTGAGTTTCTAGATCTAGGGCAATAAAACCCAATGGTCCATAACCAGGAGATGGTTCTGATAAAAAAAAAAAACGGGGAGAGAGTGGTTGGAATGGGATGGGGCTGAACGCAGTCCTGCATCAAAGGCAGGACTCTGCAGAAGATAAGCTGCAGCATCAGACTGGGCACATTTGATAGAATGCACAAGAGAATCTACTCCTTTCTAAGGCTTCAAAATACCTGAACCAGGAAGCACAAGATTCATATTCATATTAAGAGGAGAAATAGATAGCTATGCCTACTTGTTTGACTAGAAAGGCTTTTACGTGCCAATAAAATGCTGGTTTGTCAACATTATGTGGCATGTAGCCCATAAAGAACAGTTGCTGAAAGTCTTTGCACATTTAGATTAAAATAAAACTGCTGAACAAAAGCTATATTGTACATAGGCCTAAACTCGAATAGCTAGAGGGGGTTTTATAAGAGCATTTTTAGTGACATGCGCCGAGAATATACCTATCTCTGGTTCAATGCTTATTGAAAAGCCAGAAGTTTTTATGAGCGAATGAACTTGACTGAACTGTGTGTACTTTCTAAAGGATTACTTTATACTTTAAAGCACACTGAATTCACATCTGAAAGCCAAAGTTATCTGCTCAAAAACAACAAGCTGATCGGAGAGTGCACAAGTGATTTAAGGTTTTGTTTTTAAAAACATAACTTCTGAACACGGTGTCAAAATACTTGTGGAAACCAAGGGCATAGTAAGCTTTTGTGAAAGAATGACTCACCACCTCACACTGTCCCTGATCTCATCCACAGCCCAGAAACTTGGAAAATTCTCACTTGAAATTGTTCTGGCCAGAAGATGAAAAGGGCAATTTTCAAATAAAAAGTTAAAAACATATAAAAATGAAGCCATATACAATAGCGCCTCTCATCCACAGAGCCACCGGCATCTCTGGGGATCTCGGATGCACGTACGTTCCCCGTCGGGGGCTCCTTGCCGTGGGTCTCTGGGATGCTCCACTCAACATGTGCCTCCAGCCGGTGCCTTCTCCACATGGTCCAGGAGACTGCAATGCCTTGGAAATTTCTCAGATAGGTGTCTGGGGATTTCTTGACAAAGACAGCAACGGAATGCAATCCGGAACCACTCTCACAGAGGAGAATTCCCATGGAGTGGTGTTCTGCCATCTTCCTCACCTGCCTATGCTGTTATCTTACTGAACCAGTTTACAAATCATGGCAAAATAGGCCCACCCAACAGCTTCATGAGAAAATTGACCAATTTTAGAAGTATTATTCTAGAGTGTTGACTATATTGTAATGTAAATGATGAAATTTACATTTTTTATTATGCCTGGAATTCTTCTAAAATTGTACAGGGCAGCACATTGCATCAAGAGGCCAGAAACCGGGGCCTTCCTTTCCCCTCTTTCCCTAGCTCTGATCATGGGCACATCAAGACCTTTCTCTGTCCCTTGTCATAGGGCAAATGGATTTTTTTTTGGCGTTTTCTAGTTCTAAAATTATATTACAGTGAGAAGGAAAACAGTAGCCTGGCTGTCAGCATGAAGAAACACCTTTTGCTTAAGAAGCTAGAAGCTTTGGAATAAAGCATTACGGAAGTATACTATACCTTAGCACAATGAGCACACTGGTACCAATTAATTAATTCAATTTCATGAAAGACTTCAGGATGTTTCATATTTTTTATTGCATCAAAATAAATAGGACTAAGAAAGTGAGCTGGAAATTCAGAGCAGGTAAAAATGGTATATATAAGGTCAAACTATGTTTAAGCTTTTAGTATTCATTGTCTTCTTTAATCAACAAATTATGTTCAGTTTTATTTTAGCAGACTAATGATTTTCAAGCATTTCTACAAATTTTTGACTAACAATATGAATATTTTAAAATATTTTTTCAACTAAGAATTTTCAAACTCATTTTCAAGCATTTAGTATTCATTGTATCCTTTACTTAACAAATCATGTTCAGGCTCCTTGTGTGTACTGGTTGCCCTTGTGTGTTGAGAAAAACATCAATTAATTACAAGTTGACATTCAGTGAATCAAAATATTCAGTTAACTCTCGCAAAGTGTGCAATTTATTTTTCTGTTTTTTTTTTTTTTTTTTGAGGAAGATTAGCCCTGAGCTAACATCTGCCTCCAATCCTCCTCTGTTTGCTGAGGGAGAGGGGCTAACTCTGTGCCTGAGCTAACATCTGTGCCCATCTTCCTCTGCTTTGTATGTGGGATGGCTGCCACAGCATGGCTTGACAAGCGATGTATGGGTCCACACCAGGGATCCGACCCAGGGAACCCCAGACCCCCAGAGCAGAACCTGCAAACTTAACCGCTGCACCACTGGCTGACCCCTCCGTTCATTTTCTTAATTGTTGGTTTTACTTGAACATGTGGCTATGATGGTTTGGAGTCTCTTTCAGGCTTCTATTCATTATTTATAATTTTATGTTTGATTTTTCTATGCTGAAGTTTTTCTCCACTGCTCAGTAGACTTGACCTGGGTTCCAGGGGGAAGCATATTTGCTAGACTGGAGTTTAAGGAGAAAGAGAAATGGCCCCTCTCAGGATCCCTCAGGTGGAGGCCCAGAGATCCAGTAGGTTACAAGAAGTTGGCCATTGCAGGAGTGGGCCAGTGTTTGCTGGATTTTATTTCTTCAGAGAAGTTGGCAATCTGGGATTTTATTTCCATGGCTAGTAGAAGGGCAGAAAAGTCTTGGATTATTCCAGAAATGGATTTAATAGATAATCATTAACAATGTGAGTGAACCTGACTTTTCATTAACCCCAAGTATAATAGTGGCAACTACCTAATGATAGCAGAAAATCAGCAGCAATAGCTGCAGCCAAGGATTCATTTCGAAAGGAAATTGTTTTAAACAGCATTTGTTTCCTTTCAGTACCTGACACAATACCAATTAGTGATTCATATGTTTAAATATCCAGTTTAACAGAATTGCATGCCTTGATTTCCCATTCTATTTAAAGTGTAGATTTGTATATATTTGTATATAATACAGTCATATTATTTAACAATGTCCCATAATTAGCTCAAATTTTAGAAGCTAAACATTTAGCAGAAATGAAATGCAATGGTGTATAAAAAGAATCATAAGCTATCGCTTTGTCCTGAGCATCAAATAAAGATTTCCGAATTTCCTAAGAATGTGACTTGATGATTTGAGCAGTAATGACCTTGAAAACTAAACAAAAGGTGTAGAAACGACTATTGAGATCAGGGACAGTTGAATGAAAATGTGTCTCAGAAGCACCACCAGATGGCAGGAGAGGAGAAAGAATTCCAAACTTGAAGCGACGACCAGCTCCAGGCCAGAGGGGGACAATTTTGAAAATAAATATTTGTCTGCTAAGCCGTCAGGTTAGTATCTCCTCCTCTCTACCTGTTGTGAGGCACACGCATTCTCTGACATTAAGCCAAGAGTTCAGGGCATTTTCCAAAAACCTCCATAGTGGAAACATGACACATCTCTTCACTGAAATTTGGCTGGTGGAAAATCCCAGGCGGCATCATACCTGCTGGTCTCGGGGACGTCGGGAGTCGGCCTTTCACTGCTGGATCCGCAATTACCTGCAGTAGGATGGGGGGGATGAGTCACGTGACCTGAGCTCTCTGGGCTGCTGTTTCTCATTTTTTTAAATCCAGGAGATCAAATCCTACATAATGCTCAAGAGTTATAATTTTCAAGTTTCACCAAGGCATCATCTGAATACTTTTCTAGCTTTTTCTTCTTTTTAGGCAATATTTAACAAGAACTGTGCTGCTGACCAAGAGGCATGAATGAGTGGCCCTGATGCAGGGCCGCCACACCGTCTAGCCCCGGGGGTGCCATTCCCACACAGTCTGCTCGGAGACTCCTGAGGGGCTGCGCTCAGCCACCCTGCCCTGTGGAACACAGGCCAAATAGTCTAGTGATCCGCAGATTCTCTGAAAGGGTTTAAAACAGCCTCAGATTGCAATTTCTTTATGAGTCCCCTGGAGAAGTTTTTCAAGAGACATGATTATGCCTTTGGATGTGTGTCTGGGAAATACATTATATTATGTCACAAAGCTAGAGTCTCTGAGTTCAAAGTCTTTATCACTGACTTAGGTGTGTCACTTAAAACAAATGATCTAAGTCCTCTGTGCCTCGATTTTCTCATCCATAAAGTGGAGTTAATAGTAATTCTTATCATGTAAAGTTGTGGTGAGCGGGGCCATTTGAAGACATTCATAGGCACTAGGCACTTTGGGAGATTTACCTTACAAATTAGTAAGCATATTTTAAAAAGCACTTATATGCCTTATTAAATATAAGAAATCATTTTAAAAAATATTTGAGAGTCTTATCATTGTATTGTCAAAATGATTAACATTAATTTCAACTTTTTCATTTTCCTTTTGTGTGTTGGAGCCAACATATTTTTGCCAAGCTTCGACCATTTTTATAATTTGTTGCAGATCCATAGGCCCTAGACACTGTTCCTGCAGGGGTAACGGATCATACATCTCTTACTGTGAAGTTTAAATGAGATAATCCATATGACGTGCTTCAAGCTGTGCAGACTCATAAAAAGCATCTGACAAATGTCAGCGGGGATATTTATCATCTTGACTGCATAACTTCCAGGACTATCCAGAAACATAAGAAAAGACCAACTAGAACCAGGATGTTGGCCAGCTAGCTAAGGGCTCTCAATCCTGGCTGCATATTAGAGCCACCTGCAGATTTGAAAATCCTGATGCCCAGGCCACTCTCTGTGGGTAGGACCCAGGCATCAGGATTTTTAACACTCCCTGGGTGATCCAGTGTACAAAGTTGAAATCACTGAGCTAAGCAGAGGTAAGCACTCTCCATGTACCTCCACAATCATGGACTAGCCTCTTCACAGAATAAGAATGTTTCCTTTCAAGCAGTGGTTCTCAAAGTGCAGTCCCCAGACCAGGAGCCTTGGCGTCACTTGGGAACTTCTTAGAAAAGCAAATTCACCAGCCCCTCTGAATCAGAAACTCCGGAGGCCCAGCTATCTGTGTTCTATTAAACCTGACAAATACTAAATTTTAAAGAAACATGTCTGCGTTCTGTCAACTCTCAGGACTTCATAATTGATGATTTGTTAAAATTCTAAGATAACAGGCCTTGAAAATGCCAATAGTTGTGTCACAGCACAAAAGAATTCCTTTTCTTCAAATGGTTAACAGTTTCTTAATACCTCTACTTCAACCTACCTACTGAAGTAGCAATCACACTTGAACAAACAGATATAATTGTCACCATTGTCTTTCCTCAGAGAGAGGTTAAACTCTCCCAGTCCACATTCTGACTCTTCTCCAGAGCTGACAGTGTGGTGAGTAGTCAGAATTTCTCCTTCCTCCATAATCTTTTCATTCTAGGATCCATAATTTCTTCTCCCACAAAAACTCTTTAAAAACCTCTCTGTTCATTCTTTAGACTTCAGAGTTCATCAGCACTTCTTTGAAATTTCTTCAAATTACCTCTCTCCTTCCTAAGAGTGATTTATCCACCAAAGGTGTTCCTGGACCCGGTTGGGGTGGGGGCCACGGGGGGCTTTGGCCTTTCACATAGGGCTGAAGGGTAGGCATTCCCTATTACTTCCAGCCTTTGCCTGTTTTGTGGTAACTTTCACTCCTGTTTCTTTCACACTCTTACCAACTCAGTCTATTTTCATTTGCATTCACCAGATCTCATCAAATAGCCCTACAGAAAGTCACCTCATTTATTAGCATCTCCAACAAGTCCCACGTGTTTGAATGGCTACCTTCAAAGTACAACCACTGCCTTGCAATTTGGTCACAATTTAGAAACTTTCAGAGTCCTCTTGCCTAGGATGGTGGCTATAATCTGAGCAATGAACCTGGCTGTTTTTTCACTCATCTCTGTCCCAAGCTTTCCTCAAATCCCAAACTTTGTCCTTTGGGCTTCTAACTGACTGGTACATATGCCCCAACATGCCCTTCAGTATAACCTCTACCTCTTTTTCTCTATTAGCTCCAACCAGAGCAGTGACTCTCAAACTTGGTTACACATTAGAACAACTGGAGCTCTTCAAAAAATACTGATGCTTGACCACCAGTCCTAGAAATTCTGATTTAATTAGTCTGTTTGGACTTTGACCAGGACATTAGGAGTTTCAAAAGCTCCCCAGGTGGTTCTAACATGGAGCAAAATTTGAGAACCACTGGCCCAGAGGGAAACCCACCTGTCAAAGATGGCTCCCACATCTCCTGTGTACGAGTCCCTCTGCAGGCCCAACTACCTGGCACTTTGCTGCCCTCTGCTGGCTTCTCTCAGCTTCACTTCCTCCTGGCTCAGCCCTCTGAGAGCTACAACAGAACCCTCTGGTTTAAAAGTGATTAGAAAAGTCAGTTGCAGGTATCTAAGAAATTTAGTATTCTCTAACTTTCCCTTTTTACTTCCCTTTTGTTTGGTTTTTCACTGGAAACAGTATCTGGGCAAGAAATCAGACTTTTTTTCCTAGATGCCTATTTTCTTGGCTAAGAGATTCTGATGACCTGAGTGGGTCAGGAAAGAAGAGAAAAGGAGTTGACATCTGTTCAAAGACACTCCTCGATTGTGAGAGTCACAGAAGAGTTCTGTGGAGTCCAGAGGTATTTCTAACTCACTGACAGGGCTGGAGTAACACAATTTCAACATATTCGAAGGTTTCCTTTTCGGTGCTTTTAACACTCTTGCTGCACTTTATCACAACAATAGCAATAATATTTGTTGACTTTTTTTTAGTTCTTACTAGGTGCCAGTCACAGTTGGGGGTAGTTTACCTCTCATCTTACAGCTCTCTTTTATCCCTATTTTAAACATAAGGAAGATTTCTCAGAAGAATTAAGTGACTTGTCCAAGAAAACAGAGTAGGTGACTATAAAAGGCTGAATTGTCTCCTCCAAAGTTCCTATGTTGAAGACCTAACCCCCAGTACTTCAGAATGTAACTATATTTTGATATAGGTTCTTTAAAGAAGTAATTAAATTAAAATGAGGTCATTAGAGTGGGCCCTAATCTATCCGACCAGTGTCCTTATAAGAAGAGGGAATCTGGACACAGACACATACAGAAGGAAGACGACGAGAGGACACAGGGAGAAGACAGCCATCCACAACCCAAGGAGAGAGGCCTGGAACAGATCCTTTCCCCATGACTCTCAGAAGGAATCAACCCTGCTGACACTTTGATCTCAGGCTTCTAGCCTCCAGAATTGTGAGAAAATAAATTTCTCTTGTTGAAGCCACGCAGCCTGTGGTACTTTGTTATGGCAGCTGTAGCTAACATACCGGACAGAATGAGCATTCAAACCAAGGCCTGGCTAACTTCAAGCCTTTGCTCACTCAACACCACCACCACCTTAATCCTTGAAACTATAAACTATTTTGTAAACTGTTATAAGCTAGTACTATGGATGGGCATAAAGCAGCACGTGTCCTTATTTTCACTTTGCAGATAACTACTCTGCACTTCGACAGCCAAAAAGAGTCTTGCTCCAGTGGCATTCCCTTTATACAGTTCTTTATATCGTGCTTTATATAGTACTTCACAATAGATCTTTATATATTTTTTTAAATTCTGGCTTTTTCTCTCTGGCTGTGCCATGGGTTATCCCTCTCCGTGCTTGAACTTCTGCACCCTTCAGCTTCAATTCAATCTAAAATTGTTTTCATTTGTCTTCCTAAGATCATAAACACTCCAATTTTCCACCTCTATTATCTGATTTGCCTTCCACGGTTACATTTTCAATAGTTCTTCCCTATTCATAAGAATTCTTAATACTCACATATTTTTCATATTAAAAAATAGATAAGCACGCTCTACTTAACTTTTTTCCAATAAACAACTAGACAACTCAAATTGCCCATTTTAGCCAAGCCCTGTGATTAACTAATGGTCTCATAAGATGCTCAGAAAAAGATTCAGCCATTTTTTGCTAATTCGGAAACTTGCCCTTTCTTCCTTTTTGTATAATAAGCTCCTTGTTGATTCTACTCTAAGAAATCAAAAAACCCTACCCACTCTTTGGTCATTTTTACCTTTGTGAATGAAATAAGAACCACATATTTTTGGATCCCACTTCCTTCTAACTTGCCCCCTCTTTGGTTCTCTCATTCATTTTTTTTAAAGTTTATGTTAATGCCTTTTCAGCATTTTGAGGCCAGCAGGCAGGATTTATAGATCATATTCCTATTTCGACATCAGGATGGAAATACCACAAACATTTCCTGGGCCTCCACAGCCTACCTGAGGTTTCCTATGACTCAGAACGTTGAGACAGTCTCTGTGAATCATGTAGTCAGGACGACCACAGGATTAACCTCACTCCTCCACTACTGAGGATAAACAGCTGGATATAGATGCTGCTTTCGCAACCAAGCATGCCTTTCTGGAGGCTTTTGAGTGCGTTAGGTCCCGGGGTTCCTTTGGCAACAGAGCCTACATCCCACATGTGTGTGGGTTTAGAACGCTCGACTCTCAGAGAAGGAAGTTGAAAGTGCTCCTTGTGGGTGTCCTCAGTGCATAACTCAAGCTTCTCAGTTGGAAGAAACAGAAGGTGACTCTGGATGATGTAAGCAGAAAAACAATTTATTGAAAAGGTATTAGGTAGCTTCCAGAATAACCATGAAGGCCAGGGAACTGAGCTCAGAGAAGAAGGGCAGCCGACAGTAGCCACCCCACACCTTGGCACCATCCAGTCTAGAAGGGACAGCACTTCCACTTCCACTAAAAACTGAATGCTATGGTGGCCTTCCAAAATTGGATGCTGCTCAATTTCAAAATTTATTCTTTGCCGGTTGTAGCTGCTTTGCATCTCTACCAGCAGACTTAAATCCTGACCAAGCAAGTGTGATTGGTCACACCTAAGTTGGGTATTTGCTTCTCGGCTGCCAAGAATACTGTACAACTGAGCATCAAGGTTTTTTTAAACTCTAAGTCTCACTGGAATCTGCCTCCCATCAGGATTCATAAAAGGGAACTTAGCGAACATGGAAGCAGGGGTTGGGACGCTGAGGAGCAAACAGAAAGCACAGATGACCTCCACAGGCCATCCTTTAGCTGCTCAACACCCTACTTCCTAAACCAAACTTTATGAAATTTCTCCTAGCTGGTGTAAGGCATTCACCTCTCCTTTCGAAAAATGTACTCTTCCCAAAGAGAGAAAACTTAAAATCTCTAGAACTAGCTGAGGATCTCTGGATGATGTCAGTCCTGGTTCTGTCATGATCCTGTCTCCATATTCTCCTTTGGACTCAACTGGACAGTTAACCATTTCCAACACACACTACGTAACACAATAGCATACAGGAAAAGAAAAGAGAATGAAGCTACAAAGCGGTATAAATTTAAAAATTGGCATAAGTAAATACACACAAATCACTGCAAGGAAGGAAGTATGGGTAGAAACTACAGGGTTATGGGGTTCATTTTCACAACTAGTCACTTGGCAATAGTTGATATTTGTGACTTCTTCCTGCTAGGACTCATTCCCAGTTATTATGACCTCAGCTGATCAGGGTTCTTTAACTAATGAAATGGCTGAACCTCCATCTCTAGGGCTCTGACCATCACAGGGAATGCCAGGAATACCCTGCTCACTCCTCTCATCCCGTTGTATAATAGCAGCCCCGTTTCTGCTTGAGAGTCGGTATTAGTTATCAAAGCCAACACTGTAACCCACTTTGACCCGTTCACCCAAAGGCCATAGAAGCCCAACATAGCCAGGCTGCAGTCTCAGTTTACAATTCGAGGAAAGCATTTTTGTGTAGAAGCCTTCATTTCTAGAGTGCTAAAACATCTAAAGCAGCAGCTCCTAGAGTGATAGGGAAAGAAAGCATATTTTTTCAAATTGATTCATTAGGAAAAACAGCACTGGGCACAGCCCTCCCTCTCATCACTTGGTTCTTGAGCCCATATGTAGGCTATGAAAGTGTCCCCGCATCCAACATAGGACACTCATGCATACACATCTTACAACACAGCGCCCAAATCTCATAATGTATGGTCTCCCAGCTGGTGCAGGAACAGTTTTCAATTAATCATACCACCATTCTCTTATGAGTACCTTTTCTATACGGGAATTAGAGTGCATGATCAGAATCCTATGTGCATCAGCTCATTGCTTTATTTATCTTGAATAGGTCAGATCTTCATTTGGAATATCACAGAATATTATGAGAGTGTATAGCATTCAGGAAGTCCATGGATAGTGGTGCTAGAAGAAGTGTGGCAGGAGGAAAGGCAAATCTACATCCACAATAAGGTTCTGTTTTAGTCCATGACAGAAAGGGCTCAGTAGTAGATGATACAGCACATAACATCTACAGCGAAAGACTAAAGGCAACTTTTGGGCAAAACGTTCTTGAGCCTGTGGAAGTAACAAGCCTCGAAATAAAAATAAAACTTGTATAACTTCAGACAGAAGGTGAACTAGATCCTGGAGTACATGGGATGTGCTTAAAATAATGTGTTCTTTCTCTTCTGTTTTCCCTGTCAGTGGAATTTAGAAACCTGTAACTGATTTGTCCATTTATTCATTCAACAAATACTTACGGATGACGAACCATGTATCAAGTAAGCCATTGCATACATAAATAACCACTGTGTACATAAGGAAGAGTTCAGAAGAGGGTTTGGGGCTAGAGATACGAACCTGTGGGCAATCAGGAGACAGTAACTGAGTTGGTGAGTGTGAATGGGATGGCCTGGGGAGCAGATAGACGTGAGAAAAGGACACATTCTATCCTAAACTCTGAGGAAATTCAACAATTAATAAGATTAACAGACCTCTGCTATCTTTCACGCCCCAGGGAACAGCTAAATTAAATATTGCAAATGAAACCTCACTTATAAACATGGAAAATGTAATCCATTATGGAAAAAAATGACACAAATAAGGTTATGTAATGACTAATGCAGAAATGTGGCATGAAAAAAATGAGGGTTAAAATAATTCTGGGTGTCTCCAGTACCAGGCAAGGAGAGATCAGTCAGTTTTGATTTATTTAGAGAAAATTTTTACCTAAAGTGTATGAGTTTATCAGTTTACAATATTTAACAGAAATGATGTGTAAGGCTCTCTAACCACATATTCTCCAGTCCTATAGGCAGAAGGGTGATGATGCTTAGACGGCCTTGAGGAGGAGAGACTGTATCCTCATCCTGGAGCCTGGAAGAGAGGAGGTAAGGAAAAGTGTGCACATAGAAAAGTGAGCAGCACCAGGGCAGGAAAGAGAGGGAGGTCACGTATGACGACTTACAGTCGGGAGCAAGCCTCGATGCACAACATGGCTGTTGGCTGAATTAGGGGCTTAAAGGAATGGGGAAATTTCGTCATTTGATAATTAAGGCAAATGGAACAAACAGCTGGCAGAGAACAAATAAGGGGATCTACAGGTGTCAATGACATTTCTATTCAGGCAAGTGGCCATGAAATTTTAAATACGGTTGTTTATACAAATTTAAGCTGAAACTGCCTTTTATAACATTAGTAGTACCTTGAGCTTATGGTAGTCGACACCCAAACACTCGGCTATTTAATATTTTTAAAAAACTGAGAATCTGGTGTGCACTAGGCAAAATTATTGGATAGCTGAAATTTTTATTTCAGAGCCAGTTCTTTTTGATGCTGCAGCTACACCTCACTTTTTCCTGCTGAACTAAAGCAATTAAAGTGTTGTTTCATGGATCTTCTCTAAATAATAGAGAGCTAGACAGAAGCTGGGAAAGGGGGGAAAAAAAAAAGCCTGTGATATGAGCTAAGATTGCCATTAATAATGTCTACCCTCTTTTTCTCACTTCCCACCCCACCATAGAATTTATTCCCATGGGCCCCTCAAGCCCTACCCACCACTCCACTTCCCAGCTCAGGACAATGGCTAGCCACTAGGATTTAAATCCAGAGTCACTGCTCTCAAGGAGACCTGAGGCCAGACCCGCAGGGTCTGTCAAGAGCCTGCGCAACTCTAAGAAAGAGCCCAATTATACCATACACCAGAAGGGGGCGTCCTCCCATTTACAAACACTGTTAACCAAAGCGGTAACGTTAGATTTTGTTAGTGTTTTTTGCCCCCGAACTGCAGCCAAGGCTAAGAGAAATTAATATGTCTGAGTGTGATGGATATATAAGTAAAAGATCTAGTCTCATTCAACGCTGCATGTCTTTTTCTAGGTAACGCGAACTTCCTCCCATGTACCTAAACGCTGTTCCAGCTCCTCCTGGAACTTGATTTCCTCTTTCTAGAGAAATGTTACTCGTTCCTAAAGGAATTTTTTTCACAATGCCAATACTGCCCATGTTTGTAAAATACACATTATGCAAAGAGCTTATTGATGAACTCATTTTCGAAGTTATTTGAGTGCGATTTTGAGAATGTTAAATAAAAATTCCATTTTCCGTTTCCAGAGAAATGCATTTCTCCAAGGACTTTTAGAGGAAATTACTGACCTCTATCAGTACACTGTGTTCTCCTACATGCTCTTCTAGCCGGTCTCTCCATTAGTGAAATCAACTTGAAAGCCCGTGAAATATCTCAGTGAGATAGCAGAATTTTAATATCAGCTAATGAAGCTAATTTCTCAATTCATCTATTTACTTTTCCCAAGGGCATCCAACCAAACAGGCTTCCAGAAAAATTAATATGTCTTCCTTTTATGAAATCAACTCTGAGACATTAGCCAAAAGCATCGTGGAAGAAAAGTCCAGCTCTGCCGCTCAAATCCTGCTGGGTCACCCAACTGAATCCACTGTTTAGGGCTCATCGGAAAAATCGCAGCCTGAATAAGATACATATGGAGTAGTTGGGGAAACAGCATTTTATACGGTTATCTCTTTAGCACTGATTTGTTCTCAGTGAACGTTTACACTCTTGGTTTTCTCCCTTTATTTGACTTGGTAAGTATTTATATCCGGTCTGTATATGACCTTTAAAAAACTGGCTCGTGCCACCCGTGTTCTTTTGAATTGTATAAAGAAGCCTCAGACTGCTCGCTGTAGCAATCTCTCTTCATAAATATTATTCTGAATTATCTAAACATAAATTGTTTGATGTTCATTGCTTATTTTATAATCTTATTACAATTTAGAAAAGAGCCTGTAATACTTATTAATAAAAGTTGAAAATATGTAAACTATTTAACTACTAACACAATCCCTCTATTGTCTCCCACATATTTTCTCATATTTTTAAATTTCTATTTCTCTCTTTCTCCACTGACATAATCACCATGCTCTCTCTCGCTCTGGATGTCTCTCCGGAATTCTGGATTACTAACTCTGCTTCTGTAGGGACACTGTGGCACCCTTCCTAGGCCCCCTGGAATCCTTTCTACCCATTGTGTGTGCCCTCTCCCAGCTGCTGCACGCTTTGCTTCTACAGCTTGCACTCGAGAGCTATTTTCAGAGCACTGCCTTTGGCCGACTGGAGCTGCATCGCCCACAGATGAAGAGAGCTAGCAGTGCCTGGGAGGGAACACTTCCTGTGGAGGACCTGTAGCCGTGACTGACTGGCAAGAGCATTACCACCTAGCTGCCTCGCTTTGCCGCTGGTCAGATGCTGAGGTACAATTTATTCTCAAGGGCTCCAACTGGGATCAGGCTGCGACTGGGACTCTGCCTGAGACTGTACCCTTGTGTGGCCTCCTCCCCTCCCCAGTCTCGCTTCCCTCACTTCCTTATAGGTCTCTTTGGGCAGCACTTCTTTCACCAATCCTTTAAACAAAAATCCTCATCTTTGAGCCAGCTTCTGCAGCGCCAGACCTGAGACAGCCACGTTTCCATGTCTTTAACATTTCACTTCACGTTCCCTTCTTCACCCAATAACAAGAGGAGACTTTCAGAAATGCAAGGCTGTTCAAGACCCTGCTCTGCCTTAAACCTTTCAGGGATATCCCTGTTTGTTCTCAGGGACATCCTGATACCTTAACATGGTGCATGAGTTCCTTTATGACCTTGCCCTACATAACCCTTCACTCTCATTTCTTCCCACACCTCAGTCCCATTGGACTCTTTCAGTTCCTTGAGTACGCTCTCGCAAGGCTCTCTCTTGCCTCTGGTCCTTCCTCAGGCTGTTTCCTCTGCCTGTGTCAATCTTACCCTGGCCAGCCTCTTTAACTGGACCACTCCTCCTCCTCCTGCAGGTTCTCGCTCTTTCTAGCAAGCTTGTCCCTGTCGTCCTCAGACCAGATCATATGCTCCCATAGCATCATAGCACTAAACATGCCTTCTTCTGTCTGTACCTGCTCCACTGTCTGCCTCCCTTGCTTGATTGTAAGCTCTGTGTGGGGATGGGCCAAGGCTACTCCCCATACCTATCACAATGCAGGCACAGAGTTGGTGAAGAATTTGTTGAATGAGTGATTGCAGTGACATTAAAAGTTGAACCAGGGGGCCAGCCCAGTGGCACAGCGGTTAAGTTCGCATGTACCACTTCGGCGGTCCGGAGTTCACAGGTTCGGATCCCAGGTGCAGTCCTACACACTGCTTGCCACGCCATGCTGTGGTAGGCGTCCCACATGTAAAGTAGAGGAAGATGGTCATGGATGTTAGCTCAGGGCCAGTCTTCCTCAGCAAAAAGAGGGGGATTGGCAGTAGTTAGCTCAGGGCTAATCTTCCTCAAAAAAAGAAAAAGTTGAACCAGCTTGGCACTTGAATGGAGAACAAATTTATACAGGATGCTCAAAACATTATAATATGGAGAAAATCTCATTTGCCAGAATCCTCTCAGGGAGAACATTGTGTGTGACTGTTGCATAAGTGGCTTTGGTGAGTGCTGAGGCTTAAAACTGTCAGACTCAGTTAACGGATGAGCCCAAAACTACCTTCTTGGGACGATGCATGGCAGAGCTTTTATTTTGCTGAGTAGAGAGTGCAAGTTTGAGGCTCGAGCTGAAAGCCTTGAGCCAACAGAAGATATGAAGAGGGCAGCCACCAGGGGGCCTTTTTCTCTACTGTTTTTTGTTTTTCTGTTTTCCAGCTTTTAAAAAAAGGTGAAGAAATATAGAGCATTAGTTTGACAATTAGGCATCAAAATTATTAGCCTGTCCAGAGATTCCAAATATCTCCTTTTAGACCTGAATGAATGAGTGCATTTTTTCCCAAAATGAAACAGAAAAGCCTTTCTATAATAAACACCAGTCCTCATTAATTCAGGTCCTCGGTCCTCTTTTCTACTCTTGGTAGTCACCATCAAAACAATGCCCAGAGATGACAGGACAATTGCAGTATCTTCAAATAAATCTTTATCAGGGAAAAATATTAATGAGTAATCCAATAATAACTGTAAAGGTGGGAACCGTCTCCCATTCTTTCCCAGACCCAGGTCGGGAGAAGGAGAGGTGGGGACTTCACAGAACCAGTTTCACAAACTGATAAACAAGCCCATTTCCTGCTCAATTACTTTATTTCTGATAACCTTGCCATTAAGTGAAAAGCTGGTATTTTGTGTTTTGTTTGTTTGTGATGAAAGTTTATTGTACTCTTTCTTTTTTGGCAACACTTTATTGATTTTTCAACTTTTTGTTTGCTCATAATTATCTTGAACTCCCATTCACTTAAAACAATGTTCTATCACAGACAATCACCCTTAAGTGATTATTATCAAATAACCAAATCTATTGGCACCTTGATCTTGGACTTTCAAACCTCTAGAACTGTGAGAAATAAATGTTTGTTGTACAAAGCACACAGTCCGTGGTGTTTTATTATAACAGCCCAAACTGACTAAAATTAGTGGCAGAACTTTTCAAGAGCTGTTATGGTAAAAATTCATTAATTGAACACCTACTGTGTCCGATAAATCTGAACTGCATAATTTACTTTCCCTTCTCCCTCCCCTCTTCGGGTTTTTCTCAGTGGTGTTACTGTGAAATGGGCTGGCATAGAAGTAGAAGGGAACTCTCTATTAATCTAAGAAAGAACTTTGATGGAAAGTTCGATGTCTCATTATATACAGTGATTAAAAAATTGTTTACTTTTTTATTATTTCATTTCAGTATTAGATCCCAATAGTCTGCAGAGTTTCCTGACTTCCGTTAAGAAGGAGATTTCAGAACGTCAGCTCAGTGTTACTAGACAAATCTCCACTGATTTCTTCTATTCCTTTGTGGCCTGAGCCTTCCAAGCAAAGGACATGTTAGTACAGCAAACAGCCTTGGAAGCTAGAGATAATGTATTCCTCTGGAAAGATTTGGAGACATCCCAGAATAGAAAGGATTTATTACTCTTCTCTCCCCCACCAACCCCCCAACTTGGAGAGATTTGCTTACATTCCAAGGTCATGAGCAATCTTGCTCTCCAAAGAAGACGGGCAGATGTGCCAGCAGCCCCATAGAAGCTTTGAGTCTCCTAATTTCGGGGTCCCTCTCTTGTGGAGCACCTCTGTATGTGCAGGCATGGCATCCCCATGCAGGGCATGGGGAACTGACACAAGATGCTGCTCTGGCTGCCATTTTTGCTGAGAATGGTAAATCATCTTTGTCTCTGACTGCCCAAGAGTCTGGTGTCTTCTGCAGTGTACAAAACCGTGGCCAGCTAACTGGTTAGTTTGCAATTAGGGTAAAATCTCAGATGTTTCACACTTTCAGACTTAACACCCAGTTTTCAAAATTCTAAGAAAGTGATTAGGGAACATTCTGGCACATTCTCTCCCAAACATAGCACTGCCAACTACCCTTGTGTTATGCACTGCTGTGAAATATAGTCTTATTTTAAAATAATCTTATACTATGAGAAAAATATAACTAATCAAAAATAACCAGGAGTTTATTCAAGATTTTTTTATATGGGAACTGACCAATTTAGTTTCAGCTTAGCTTTATTTAGATTTAGTTCAGGATTTCTTGGATGATACAGGCTAATGATACGATGATATGTCTTTTCTAATAATAGCTCGATAAAATGTTGCAGTCTTATCTATTCCATTTTGTTTGCAAGAACAAAAATTGGTATTTCAAACTGTAAGAATTTGGCAAGTATTTATCTCAAGCTATTTCAACAAGAAAATTATGCTGTGATTCAAATGATATTATTCTGAATCCCCTAACATAATGTTGCCCTTTGTGGATGACAGTGTCTATTGCTCACAACCACTATACCCCTTTGATGTTGAGGGCGTGGGTGGAGACCTCTTGATCCCTAGGAAGAGAAGCGTCTCCCAGACCCAGGGGTTAAAACCAGCTCTGACAATTCCTATTTGTCAATGAGGGGCCCAGGACGGACAAGTGACTCAGTTCTAGCTAAAGAGAAGGAAGGAAAAATTTGCTGGGAAGAGGCATTCCATTCCAAATAAAAAGACTAAGCCTTCTCAGGAGAAGGCCTTTTGCCTTCCCATCATTCTTTGGAATGCGGACATGATGCCTTGGCTTGTCACAGCTATTCAGGGACAAGAATGAGAGTAAAAGCCAACACATTGAGGATGACAGAGCACAACACTAGGAAGAGTTGCGCTCTGAGAGCACTGTTGAATAACTGAACCAACTCCAGCAAACTTTATCACCAGCTTCTCACCGCACGAATAAAATAAACTCTTGTTCATTAAAGCCACCAAAAAATCAGATTTTCAGTTCTTAGTAACTGAAAGTATTCATCACTGATACGCAAAGAAGGCTCATGGAGGAGATATGTTGATAAGACAATAATCCAGTAATTAATTTACCTTAGCATTTTAATTTTAAAGCATTTTATAGCAGTATAAAATGGTGTGCAATATTGATGATTCTTTTTTTTAATCAAAGTCTGACACAAAGACATTTCTTTGCTATAACTATTCTTTGGTTGTGGGATTATCATTAATGAGTATAAAAGTTGGCTTTTCAAGCATAAGGGTGCATTTTATTAACAAGTTCGTATCCTAATCTTTCTTCAGATTCAGGGATGTCATCATTGCTTCATATATTTCCTTCCGTAATGGTATTTGAAATAGGGATATATAGATCAACCTGATTTTTCTAAATAATCAATAAGTTCCAAAAGAAACATTTATAGATATTTTTTTAACTAGTAGTTTTACCAAGATCAGAGAGGGCAAACATCTGACTCATAGGACACTTTCTCCCTCTAAGCAAGAGATGGCTTCAAATTCCTTCTGAAAAAAATAAAATTTAAAATATCCCTATTCTAGACAGCTACTACCAACAAATCAAATTTGGCAAATAATATAAAACTTACATAGAGGCTTCATCTAGTGGTTTAGCAGTTAATTTAAACATGATTATTTAGCTTCATTTTCATCAGTTAGCCCATGATTTAAGCATAAAACTCTTGTTTCCCTTATGATATCTCAAGCGAAATAAGTAAAATAGAGCCCACTATAGCTGATATCTTCACTTATTCCATAACCACACAGATCCAAATAGTTCCCCAAAATATAACAACCACATATAAGCAAAAGCTTTTCACAATATCATTGATTTATCATGAACATCATTAATTCATAAGTTGAATAAAAGAATTCTACCACTTATGTCTTTTGCTCTAACAACTGCACATAATTAATTGAAGATGCAAATAATTTCACTAGACTCTATGATTAGCATATATTTGCACGAGTATGTATTCATTTACATACATGTTATGCATGTAATCTCCATATGCAAATGTATATTATACGTATGCATTTTCAAGTTTCTGAATGGCTCAGAAGAAAAGAAGATAAAAGAAAAAAATGTCTTTTTGGCCAAAATTTAGAACCTGGCAATCAAAGTATGAAACTGACCAAGTCACAAGGATGTAGTGGCAAGAATCAGCCTTGTAATGAGACAAAACTAGATTTGAATCCTAAGTCATGACATTTACTTCAGAGAGTTACCATGAGGTTTAAATAATATCTTGTTAGCTCATGAACAAAGTGCCAGAACATGATGGGCCCTCAATAAATGTCAGTTTCTTTTTCTTTCTGTTAAAAATAGACTATAGGGGCTGACCTGGAAGCCTAGTGGTTAAGGTCGCGTGCTCTGCTTCAGTGGCCCAGGGTTCACCAGTTCAGATCCTGATCGAGGATCTAGGCACCACTTATCAAGCTATGCTGTGGCAGACATCCTACATATAAAATAGAGAAAGATGGGCAAGATATTAGCTCAGGGCTAATCTTCCTCAAAAATAAAAAATAAAAAAAGAAATTGACTATAAACTCTGGTAGGGCAGGAATTACACCCTATAACCTCTATACCAACAGACTCTAGATTACAGAATAAATGTTCACAGTTAGTAGAACCAAGGATCAATAGGCCCTTTTGAATGGGTTGTAGTGCTGTGATTGGCTGGCAGTGGCCATAAAAGAAAGACTTTGCAGGCATGGCGCTTGGGTACCTCTGGACTATGACACATGGAAGGAAACTTAATGAAGAATTCCTTCATCATAAAGGCAGCTGGGGCGATTTCAGTGTCAGCTCTGGCATCAATTTTCAGTACTGCATGTTCTAAGAATTCGGTCATTGTCAGACTTTACGATAAATTTCTGCCTGGAGTTAAATGAGTCAAAGTGCCTCCTCTAAGGATAAAAAATCTATACTCCACACAAATTCCAGAAATTGTCTGGTACACTTGTTCTTCACAATTTATGAACACAATGGTGAATAAGACAAAAGAGTGGATGCAAATTGGCAGGCAGGTGTCTATGGTCCTTTGTGCTGGCGTGAAATAAAAGCAGAGCTGATGCTTTGAAGGACATAGATGCTATTACAATAAAATGAGGAAGTAGAAACAGTGATTTTTCTGACCACTGAAGCAAGCCCTTGAGGGAAAATGTTTTATTCTTTGATTTGGACATAAATACAATATAAATACCTGTCCCAACCTATAAAATAGTAAGATTTTATTCCTTTTGCAGCCTATCTTTGACAGGGAAGGAAAAGGAATCTTAATCCTTCTTCTTTAGATGTGGGTCACTCTTGTCACCCACCTTCATATTGTGTGTGTGTGTGTGCATGTGTGTGTGTGCCACAATCATTGCAGCAACCTCTGCCACAGCCCTGGGGAGGAGGCTGGAGCTAGAGGCACAGCAGCTTCCCCTACCTTAGTCTCCTTCTAGAATAGCTAGTGAGAACTAATCAGCTTGCTAAAGGCTTTCTCAATGTGAACCTGAGTGGCATTGTTATTTGTCATCTTTAATATTTTGAGTGACTCATATCTGAAATTAGATCACGAGTCTGACCCATTTAACTTTAGCAGGTTGCCAGTGGCTGAAAACTGACAGAAAGCCATGACTTTGACATATTACAATGCCCGAGATCACTATTATGTAAGAGTCATGAAATAAATAATAAATGATGTTAAACATTGGCTTAGAAGGAAGGAAAATAGATAGTGCATGTTGTAATTGTAATAACCTTACAGAGAAAGAGATTGTGATGTATTAAGAAAAAATTCCTGCCAATTCAGGTAAAAATCAGGTAAATATCTTAAATAATTTTGAACATTAGAGTAGCAGGTATTTTCATTTCTGGAAGGATATTGGATTAAATATCGTAAAGGTCCTTTTACTAAAAGCAACTAAAAGCCTGGGGGTAAAAATGTGTTAAAAATCTTTCTAAATGCATTGTGGAACTGGCAAGAAAGAAAGAAATCCACAGACACAAGGGAAAAGACCCAAGAAATTGGGCAATCTCAGGTAAGCACCCAGGTCCTCTTGAGTTCTGCAGCATTCCGGTAACCTTGGGGTTCTGGTGTTTGATGATGATACAGGAGACAGAGGCATAGCAGGGACCCCAAAGGGCTCATCTCAGTGAGAAATAAATCTTCAACACAAAGCCAGACAATGACGCTTGCCTATCTCATCTTGGCCTGGTGAGCACAGAGAAACAGTGCTTCTCTGAGGATTCATAACGAGCTAGCCAGGTGTGGACCCAGAATTTCTGGAGTCCAAAGCTTCAGCAAGTTATGGAAGGAGGCCTCTTGAACAAGATGAATACAAGATTACGAATATAAGCTTAAGTATTTAAAACACTTATTTAGAATAAGAGGAAATCACAATAAAATATATGCTTTAAAAAGCTGATAAAATATTACAAAGATCAGAAAATAAGAATATGTTCTATTAAACAATTGCCTAACACATCACTTTAATAGTATTTTCCTACAGTTTTTGACTGCAAATTCCTTGGCCACCTCTTTATATGACAAAAGTTTTGTCATATCAATTCTGTTGAGAGGATAAAAAGATACCCTAGTCTTTTCCAGCATATTTGATCAAAAACAATTTTTTTTAAATCGGTACTTTAGAATGTTTCCTTCTGCTTCACAATTTGTTAGTGGTAACATGGAAATTTTTAAGATTATTATGAAGTATGGCAAAACCTCTATTGTTTCTTCATTTGTGAGCTGGAAGTTTTCAGGGCATTTTACATTTTCTTATGTGGTGACCAATCTTGAACACTGTTCGAACCGATGATATTCATCAACTAGTTTGTCATCCATGTCCTCACTATACTGACACATTATGAGTTTGATGATTTCATCTGCAATGTTATTATCTCCCGTCAAAGGAGCATGAAACTTAAATTTTTTTCCAATATGTTTATATGTGTCACCTTTCATCAGTTGGGTTATAAAATAATCCAAGATTCTATTCACTAGTTCCATTTGAAATTTATCTCTTCCTTTTAATGAAATACTGATTTTGATAGTATAGATTAAAAATTTTTATTACAATTTACTTCTTGATGTCAGGATAATTTCTTTTGATTTCATTGATCATCTTTATTGCTTTTGTTTCAAATTCCATTTTTTAATCTGAATTATTGCTCAGTTCTTTAGGAAATAAATTTAAAGAGGACAAAATATATCAAAGTAGAAGCCTACAATTAATGACCTATTTTATTAAAGCATTCCAAAATGTCCTTCCAAATTGCAGTAAAAATGTTACATTCCCAACTCAATCCTAACTCATACCCCCAAAAAGCGCAAGGCTGCTCCAATACAAGACGAAGTGTGACAGAGGAGATGCAATGTGAAGAGACAGTAGTTCAGAGCAACTTCAGTTTAAATATCATATTTTAACAATATTGATAAAACATACGCCCCCTGAGCACATTGCTAGGTCTCATCCAGGCCCTGGAAGAGGCCCTTGCAAGTAAGGAGTCCCACAAAGGCCTGTAGCTTAACTTCAATCTTTTCCTGGGAAATCTGCTTTTCAAGTCAACCCTCATATCAGTTGAAAGCTGGAATTCCTGCTACATGTGTTATACAAAAAGCCTCAAGTGCAAATTTAATTTAAAATAATTTCCAATTGGTCATGCCCCTAGGCAATTCAATAAAAGCACATTAAAATCCCTTCTGGAGTGCTTAATTTTTTATTCTTATCTCAAAATATTTCTGCCTTACTGTGAGTGAGTGCCTGAAGAAATCTACAGACATGAGAATGAAACCTGCAGAACATGGAATATTGGAATTATGGAATACAGAATATAAAATATAAATTATTGGATTTAGGGAATACAGAATGTTGAATACATTTAAAAGCATCAAGGATAGGCAAGAAATCATGAGTGAAGGACTAAAGGCATTTTCTAAAGCATATTTGAAAATGAATGAAACGGAACTTTATAAAAATAGAAACAATCAAATTTAAAACCAATAGAAAGCACAAATAAGATGGTAGAAATAGATGCAAACATATGAGCATTCACACTCAATGTAAACTGATTAAACAGTCAAATGATAAAGATCATTAGACTGGATTAAAACACCAAATCAAACTATTTGTTGTTGTTTTAATATATAAAGCCACAGAAATATTCAAAGTGCAAGGATGAGAAAGATATACGCAAATAATGACAAATAGCAATAAAACATTCAAGATAAATGATATAAGTTCAATTCTTTGCAAAGATTGAAAAACGTTCTAAAGTTGTATTCATTTAACATGTTTTCCTGAAAATGTTTATAATTGACAAAATTAGAAGAAACTGGAAAATGCACCATCATATTGAGATTGTTTAGCATGACTTTCTCTGTAATTTTGATGGATCAAAAAGAAAAACACTCATGGAGGATATAGATTTGAAACATCCAATTGAAAAATCATATAATGTAAGGAGAAACGCTTTTGTGTGCACTCAACAATCAGAGAATACACATTCTTTTGAAGCATGCATGAAACATTTACAAAGATTGACCATGAACTAAGCCATATAGAAGGCTTCAGCACATTTTAGAATACTGACATCAAACATACCATGTTTACATTGGAATTAAATTAGAAATCAAAAGCAAAAATGTAACTGGAAAAAATTCCATTAGTCTGAAAATTAAGCATACACATTTCTAAACATCAAGGGACCCAGAACAAAGAGAAAAGTGTGAATGAAAATTAGAATATATTTAGAACTTAATAATGTTGAAAATATTGCAGATATTGGTGTAACAAAACTTGTGTAACACAGTCAAAGTGGTAGAGGCAAATTTATAGTTTTACATAATTATTAACGAAGAGTAAAGAGACTGAGCATTAATGAGCTAATAATTGACTTAATAAGTTAGGATGAAAGAGCAGAATAAACCTAAAGCAAGGAGAAAATAATAAAAAATGAAGACCAGATATCTCAGATCCCAGTAATGGTGTACTAGTTTATTTAGACCAATTCCTCTTCTGCAGAAAATTCAGATACTGGGCAAATTATTTCAAAAATTATTTCAAAAGCATCAAATTCCTAAAGGAAATAATAAGAAATTACGAGGCCAAGATTCTAGAGAAACTGAAAATGTATAGTCAGGAGGTTGGTATTTGGAGTCACTTTTGCCCTGAGGATTGCTCATCTAGAAGAGCTTCTTAGAGCCAGTTGAATGAAAGTTGAAGTCCAGGGCTTACCAAAAATGGGGACTCTGGGAAATCAGTCCATAGCTTCACTGAGAACAGAAAGACTGCATCCTAGAAGTGAAGATGAGCCAGAAGAAAACCAGCTCTCACAAGGACTTCAGTCTGACTTTGAGTTATTTGGTGGCCCAGGAAATATCAAGCCCTGAAACTGGATTAAGGGTATCTCAAATTGCTAGTGCTTGCAGGTATCTCAAAAAAGTTATAAAAATCCTCTCAGAAGAAGAAAATATCTTCTTCAGCCTAAAATCTGCAGATTTCTGCAGATAATAAAGTACAATATTCAGCTCAAAATTATAGCTATACAGGCAAACTAAAAGATAAATGAGAATCAGAAACAGAAGACTACGTAAGCAGACACATAAAGATTTCAGACATGGCCAGTCTGGTGGCGTAGCAGTTGAGTTCACATGCTCCACTTCAGTGGACTGGGGTTCACAGGTTTGGATCCTGGACGTGGATCTAGTACTGCTTGTCAAGCCATGCTGTTGTGGCATCCCACATGAAAGAAAGGAAGCTTGACACAGATGTTAGCTCAGTGACAATCTTCCTCAAGCAAAAAGAAGAAGACTGGCAATAGATGTTAGCTCAGGGCCAATCTTCCTCTCAAAAAAGAAAAAAAGATTTCAGACATTGGAACTATCAGATCCAGATTTTAAACCAACTATGCTTAGTAAGGCTAAGAAGATGAAAGATAAAATTGAAAATTCAGAAAATGGGGACTATTCAAAAAGTCATGGAAGTTTAAAAAAACTAAATAGAAATTCTAGAATTGAAAAATATTTATGAATTCAATGGATGGGTTTAATAGAAGATTGGACAGAGTTGTGGATAAAATTAGTGAAATGGAAGGTAGGCCAAAAGAAATTATTCTGAAACAAGAGAAACAAAAGGATGAGAAATATGGAGGAGAGGGTGAGGAATAACATAGAAGTTATCATGAAATTAGAATACCCAAAGGAAAAGACAGAGAGAATGAGGCAGAAGCAATACTTGACAATAGCTGAGAACTTTTCAAAACTGATGAAAGACACCAATATACTGATTAAGAATACCAACAGATCACAAGCAAGATAAATTGAAAGGAAAAAATCCACACTTAGACATACCATATCAAAACTCCAGAAAGTTCAAAGATAAAGAAAAAAATAAGGCTGAGATAGAAGAAAATTTATCTTCTAAAAAATAGTAATTAGAATGACAACAACAATGGACACAAGAAAACAGCAAAGTAACAATCAACGTGCCCTCTCTACCATATCTGTCAGTCAAGACTATTAAACATGGCAAAAGTATCCTTCAATATTGGAGATCAAATTTTTAAAAATTCAGTCAAACAACACTAAAGAAAAGAGAAAAGAAGAAAAAGTGAAAGCAGAACGTGGAAAAATTCCAAAAATTAAAACTAAAAATAGAAGGCAGAAGGAAATATGATTGCAAGTTGAAGATAGGAAATACAGGGAAGAATGACGAACAAACCAAATGGTGAATATATCAGTAAAAGCAAATAAAATGTGACCATATAAATAGTAATAAAAATAGTGCTTGTGTAAAATAAAAGATAGAATACACAAAAAATAATAGCATAAAAGTCAGAAGAAAGGAAAATGAAATTAAAGTATTCCAAGGTCCTTTCACTGTCCGTGGCAAAGTATAAGAGCAAATTAACATTAGGTGTTGATTAGCAAAGGATGTAGGTTGCATTTTCTTGAGTAACTACTAAGAGAAAGAGTAAGAGAGTGTTTAATTTCTAAACTAATAAAAGAAAAAAATACCAATTTAAAAAAAGGGGAAAAAGGTAAAAGAACATAGAACAGGTGACAATAGAAAGCATATAGTAGATGCAAACCCAACTATTCTACTAATTACATTAAATATAAATGGAATACAGACAAAGCTTGTCACACTGGATTTATTTGTACACATATACATAGACATTATTTACAAGAGACACCTAAAATGTAAGGATTCACAATGGTTAAAAGTAAAACAATGGCAAAAGATATATCATATAAACACTTAACAAAAGAAAGATTGTATAGTTTTCTTAATATCAGACAAAGTAAACTTTAAAGCAAAAAAGAACATTATTCAGGATCAACAGATCACTGTGGTCTCTTCCTAATGATTATTCACCAGGAAGGGATAACAATTTTATATTTTTATATACCTAAATTCAATTTCAAAATATGTAAAGTGAAATCTGAGAGGAATACAAGAAGGTAAATAACTCCATAATCATAGTGGAAGATTTTAAAACAGTTTTCTGATAATTTTTCAAACATGCACCAAAAACACAAATAATGTAGTCATGAAATCAAATCAACCTAATATGTACAGAGCATTTCACCCAACAACTGCAGAAACATTTTCTTTTCAACGACGCACTGAACATTTACACAATTAATCATTTACTGGGCCACAAAGCGTGTCTCAAGAAATTTCAAAGGGCTGAAAACATACAGAGAATGCTTTCTGATCACAATTCATTTAAGCAGGAAATTAAAAGCTTCAGTCAGTTAAAAAAGAGAAGAAAAAAATCCCCATATGGTTATAAATTAAAGCTTAAAGTTTATAAATCACACATGGTTAAAGAAGTAATCAAAATGGAAATTAGAATGTATTTTTAACTGAGTTACAACAAAATGTTACATTTCAAACCTTACAGAATTCTGCGAGGCAGGTTTTTCAGCCTCAGCACAACCGATCTGTAGGGGCGGATAACTCTTTCTTGCGGCGAACCGCCTTGTGCGTTGTAGGATGTTCAGCAGTATTCCTGGCTTCTGCGCACTAAAGGCTGGTAGCACTTCCCCCGAGTTGTGACAGTCAAAAATGTCTACACATATTGCCAAATGCCCCCTGTGGTAAAGGCGAAATTGCCCCAAGTTGAAAACAAATGTTCTAAAGTGATGTCTAGAGGAAAAGGAAAAAGAAAAAAAAAGGCTGAACACCATGAGCTCAGCATTTATCCATGTCAAGAAGTTTGAGGAAGAGAAGTATATTACAACATAAGAATGGAGGGAAAAGAAAAGAACCAGCAGAAAGGAACAAAATAGAAACAAATACAGAATAAAGGGAATCAACAAAACCAAAATTTTCTTTTTGAAAAGATTAAGAAAATTTCTCTACCTGGGGCAAGACTAATCAAGAATAGGAAAGAAAACACAACGAGTAACAGTAATGAAAAATAATTACAGATCCTTCAAACATCATAAAGATAAGATGATATTAATAACAACTTTTAGGCTAATAAATTGAAAAATTAGACGAAATGGAAAAATTCCTAGAAAATTACATTTTATCAAAAATTCCAAAGATGAAATAAAAATCTGATTAATCCTATAACCATTAAAATTAATCTATAATTAAATGACCCCTAGACACACACATATACAAAACAACAACCACAAAACAAAGAAAAAGCCACTCCAAGCCCCTGATATCTATATGAGAAAGAGTTAGCAAACGTTTAAGGAAGAATAACCTCCATCCCACATAACAGAAAGAGAGGGGATAATGTTCATCAATTTGCGGTATGACGTAGCTAAACCTCGATACCACAAACCAACGCAGACAGAAGGAGAAAGGAAAATCACAGGCCAGTCTTCTCCATGAGCATAAAAGCAAAAACTCCAGACAATATTAACTAACAGAATACAGCAATATATTTAAAAACTAAAAAAGCATGGCTAAGTTGGTTTATTACAGGGATACAAGATGATTTTAACATCAGAATATCAAATATGTAACTTGCTATATTGACAGATGAAACAATATATGATTATTTCAATAGATGCAAAAAAAATGTGATAAAATTTAACTTCCATTCATAGCCATTGTGTTTAGCAGTCTAAGAATATAATAAAAATTTCATAATAGTATAAAAGGTAACTATTCCTCCCCCCAGAAACCCCATAGCAAACATCATGAAGTTAAAACATCGAATGAAAGGTTTTTCTCTGAAATAATTAACATGTCAAGACTGACCCCTTCTCTTCAACATTGCAGTGGAGGCCTAACCAAGGCAGGAGGCAGTAAAAATCAAACAAAAGATTAAAGAATTAGAAAAGGAGAAATAAAACTGACATTGTTTGCTGATAATTTGTGTACACAGAATATCCAAAAGGATCTAAAGACAAGTTATTAACAGTAATAAGTGAGTTTAATTAACAAAGCTGCTGAGACCATGTCAATATATAAAAATCAACTATATTCATATGCCAGCAACAAACAGAAAATGAAATTTAAAAAGATATTTGTAATAGCATTAAACTTTACAATATATTTTAACTATCTACATGTATTAATTTTGATAAAAATTTAAAAGAACAAATCAACTACGTTTCTCATTCTAAAAAGATGCTAAATAATTTGTTACTCACTGCTGTCATGTAAGTTTTCAAACTTTTTTTTTTAGCAAAAGAAGAAACTAATAAATATGGAGTTTTTACCTCTGGAAACTTTGCTGAGCAATTTGTTTCATTTACTTTTTGAAACAGCAAACTAGTAGAAGCATTATCCTCATGTGTAGATTAGGAAATGTGACAACGTGGGAGCTGTGGCTGGAACTGGCCTTTCTGACTTCCAAGTCCACACTCTTCACGCTGTTTATCTTTTCTTACTAATCTCTTTAAGAATGGACAGTTCTCATTTATGTAAATGCTTATATTCACCCCAAATATCCTTTTGACATTTTAGTACAAATTTTGCAAAATATCACTATCATTTCACCATAACACTTTCCAAACTAAAGTAGTACCATACTTAAAGAACGTGACAAGTTTATACACCAAGGCTAATGTAACAGCCAGGAGACAAAAAACTTTTCTGGTGTTTGTAGACAGCTAATCAATATTTCACCTAAGTAATTACGGTAAGCCTTTATAGTTTTGTCTTTACTATGAAGTTACTGAATTAAGTATTTGCCAAAATTTACTCATAATATTCTGTACATTGATGTCTTGGAAAGAGGTAAAGATGGATAAAAGACTCTAAGTACTAATGCTTGCAGGTCATCACCGCCCTGCCCTTTCTACAGGCCTTCGGATTTATTAAACTCTTTCACAAATAACCCACTGCATACCATCTATGTACAGGCTCCTCATTCAATCATTCATTCAACAAACTTTTTTTGAGGACCTATTATGTGCCAGTCACTGAGCTGTGCTTTGGGGATAATTGTGAACAAAAGAGATGAAGTTCCTGCCCTCATTCCAGAAGGGCCTTGTGTACACGCTGGAAATGTTACCAAACCCAAGAGTGACGATTTTCAAAGCCCCAGAGAAGACTTCCTTGAGTGCTGTCTGGATGTGTAAACCTCCTTTCTCTCAGTCCAAACCTAACTGGCCAACTGACAATCCCATGAGTCTGTTATGTTTCTCAGTTTGGAATGGGAATGTATCATTAGAGAGAATGAACAATGGCTCTACCAACCGATCCTTTGATTAACAAGAGTTAACTGTAAAGTGACTAAAGAGGGTATCCCTTAAGGAAAAGTCTTACAGCAACCACTGTTTTAGAGGTCAGACTTCTATCTGGATCCTACCTGAACAAGCTACATAAGGAAATCAGTGGTAGATCCATACAATGGAACTCACGTTTACATTTCAGGCATTTTGCGTTGAATAACAAGATAGTGTTAATAAAAAGCATGTTTGAATTGTAAACAAACACTGAGTTCTAGCTAATGATATGCATGCTGAAGTATGTAGAGAGAAGTGCACTGCAACTTACTATGAAATACATCAAAAATATGATGTATTGATGGATGAATAAAGGCAGGGATAGCTGGATGGATATGTGATAAGACAAGTAAATTATTAAAACATTAGTTGCTATATCTAGGTGAATGTCTGAGTGTTCACTGTATAATTCTTTCAACATCTCTGTACATTTGAAAATTTTTATAAGAAATGTTGGGAAAATATGATGGACAAAAATGTTCATTGAAAAATAAAGCATATTTTTATTTTATTTATTTTTTTTGGTGAGGAAGATTGGCCCCGAGCTAACATCTATGTAGAAGGGACTTAAGCCCTCAGGTTACAACAGGATTATTATGAGTTTTATTACATAGGAAATACATAAAACCATCTCTGGATGATGGCCCAATTGTGTAGTGGTTAATTCCGTGCACTCCACTTCAGAAGCCTGGGGTTGGTAGGTTCGGATCCTCGGTGCAGACCTATGCACTGCTCATCAGGCCATGCTGTGGTAGTGTCCCAATACAACAGAGAGGAAGACTGGCAGAGATGTTAGCTCAGAGACAATCTTCCTCAAGCAAAAAGAGGGAGATTGGCAACAGATATTAGCACTATTGACATATCGCACCAGATAATTTTTTTGTTGTGGGGGCTGTCCAGTGAATTGTAGGATGTTTAGCAGCATCCCTGGCCTCTACCCAATTCTTGTAACACTACTCCCTCCAGTCATGACATTCAGAAATGTCTCCAGACATTCCCAAGTGCCCCCTGGGGGCCAAAACTGCTCCCATTTGAGAACCACTGGACCACACGGAGGCTGCGCCCTCCATCCTGGGCAGTGGTTTCAGGCCCATGGGCAGCAGTCTTCCCCTGAGCGCACGCACTACCCCGATGAGATGAGGATTTAGGGTCCTGTAACTTTAAGGACCCAAAGACCACACCACCCTCCCTATCTCCAATCTCTCTGGTGTCTAGAAACTTATCTTCTTAGAATCATAGGCAGAAAAATATATCATTATAGTACACTTTTAGACAAAGAAACCACCATCCCTCCTTTTTCCGAACGTTCTATGCTTCTGGGGAGAGAGTAAAGGTGGGATTGGAAGGGCTTGGAGAACAAGATCAGAAATTATCCTCAATCCATCAAAGGTGAATTTTACTCTCTTCTGATGGAGAAAACTTCCTGGCACCTCTCTATCGAGTTGAATAAAATAAGCACAGATTTAATCTTCACTACATACCTAACCTCCCTAAGTCATGGGAACGCCCTGAGGATCACCTGATAAACTGGCCCCCACTCCTCAAATGCAATTCTGCCAGCACAGTACCAAGTAAGGGGTGGTACACAGTAGACACTCAATAAATATTTGTTGAATGGATGGACAAATCATACTAAATAAAATGTGAGAGCTATGTGATATCAAACTATTGCTACTGTCTATAGAAATATTGTTGACCTTGCTCTATGATTAAAGATATATACATTTTTCTTTTAATTTGCAACACCACCAAATGTATTTGTGATTTTCACTGGACTTTAGTTTACTTGTACATGATAGTTAACCGATTTTCAAACCAAGTTGATGAAGGATATAGTTTAAAGGATAATAAACAGTGTTTTTTTGAAGTCTGCATGCTAAAACCTAAAAGTGTTCATAAAGAATATTTCAGTTTATGGGCCAGCCCAGTGGTGCAGTGGTTAAGCGCACATGTTTCGCTTCTGCAGCCCAGGGTTCACCGGTTTGGATCCCTGATGCAGACATGGCACCGCTTGGCAGGCCATGCTGTGGCAGGTGTCCCACATATAAAGTAGAGGAACATGGGCACAGATGTTAGCTCAGGGCCAGTCTTCCTCAGCAAAAAGAGGAAGATTGGCAGCAGACATTAGCTCAGGGCTAATCTTCCTCAAAAAAAAAATTTAAAAAAAAAGAATATTTCAGTTTAATTCTATCATAAGAAATATTTCAATTCAAATCTCTCTTGTCCCATATTTCTGCAGAGTGTGAAAGTAAGTGTGATTCATTAAAACCTCATTTGTTCATTATGAAAATAGAGTAGCAAGTTATATTCATTGTAAATGGACTCATTATGGGAGTAATTTGCAAATTATATTAAGTCCTTACTTTCTAAAGGAAACCTCATATTTTATTCACATTGCAAGCTAATTATCACTTTAAAAGTCCTAAACCATATTCCTTATTTCATAATTTTGTTTTGCACAAATCTCTCAAGTTAGTTATATCTTTTACTTAACAAATTATATCACGTATATCTGCCTAGCAGAATTATAATTTACTTGCATAAAGTTTGAAATAAAAGTAAAATTCTCACTTAGTACATTCTATATTTAAACACAATTTTCTTTCCCTCTCTGATTTGTTTCCACCTTGACCCTGGGAAACTGTGAAATCTCTTCTATTTTCTTTTCTATTTTCGTACTATGTCATTTTTTAAACTCTACAATGCAACACAGAATTCAAGCAGCATGATAAGAGCTTTAAATACCATGTTTAACCCTCTTTGGACATATAAAAGCCATCATCCAAAGCAGGTTTTATGTATTTCCTATGTAATAAGATTCATAATACTGTTTATCACTGAGAACAGACCAGCACAATTTAGTTTCCCCGGGGAAAGCAGAGAGTTCCATTTACTACTCATAGAGATGCCCTATACAATAAAGTCTGTCATTCTTTAGCAGCTCTAATTGAGAAGCCAGAAGACGTTATTGTTACAGGATAATTTACCAACAAAAGCAATAGCACCGGATTGCTTAGAAATGGCATCAACGCGGACTAGCAACGACTAGAAGTGGGTGTCAGGCGGAAGCAGAGTGACAGGATAATTTCTACTGCTTCTTCCCTTCCCTGATGTTCCACATACCTCCCCTGGAGACCAATGACCAGTAGTCAGAATTCTTAAACAGACAGCTTTGACCTTTTACATTTTTTTTTACAATGTCGTTTCACAAAACCTCCCAGTTTTAACGATCAATGGCATTTAAATCGTATTTGGGAACATGATGAAAGGTTTGATGCTGGCCAAAAAAAAAAAAAAAAAAAAAATCCTGGATATTCATGTGGCTTAGTAAATCCTAAACATAGATAATGAGTATAACCTAGGCATTGTTTATAAAGATAACTAAAACCTTAAAATTTGAGTTAAGGTACTGACACTTTTGTAAATGAATGTTTATTGACAGAGAAAGAAGAATAGATGACGTCAGACATAGATGCCATAAGCAAACTTAGTTGACTCTCTCAGTTTAAAATTTTTAATTGTCTAGAAATGGCTGAGATCAATACTAGTATTATTCTCCTTAGGATATATCTACAAATTATTGGTGAACTATTCAGATCACATTTCATTATTCTTCATCTTCACTTTTCTTCACAGGACTCTGAAAATTAATCCTACTAGGTAGAAACAGAGTAAGTTGTGCAAGAAAACTTGCTAGACATGAAAGACAGCAGTGTTTCCACGAAAGCTTCAAGAAGTCTAAGATTCTTGTTTGTTTCTCTTTTACGAAAACAGAGAAAATGTAGCTAGTCTCAAGCCACAAAATCAAGTACTCAAAAAGATAAATTAATTCTATGTTCTTTAAGTCAATTTACCATTGTGGTAAGGGCATTCAACCTCAGCCCCACTAAGGTTCCCCGCCAGCTCACTCTACCCACCTCCAGAGGCTGGGCCAACATTTGGAGGTGTGTTAAGAGTGCACCCAGGCTTTGGAAAGGTCCCTACATCATCACAAAACCGGTTTGCACAAGTTTCCTCCTAGATGCAAACTGTCCTGGTTCACACAGTACCTCATATTCTGCAGCGCCTTTGGAATACAGAAATACAGACACTGAGAATTCAGGGTTAGGATGTGGAACACCTAGAGGCACCACATGACCATTACTTGCTGAGGTGTGGCTACATACTGGGGTGATGGCCAAGAGCATTTGCTCCAACTTGTTGCCAATAACACTCATTTTCATGGTATCATCAGTGGCCCCTGAATACAGGGGTAACTAGTCTTCAAAGATGGTCTCCATGGGAACCATGCCTCCAGGTATTCAGACTGTTGGGTAGTTCCTACTACAATGAATGGGGCTAGCCCTGTGACTCAGTGGAACCAACAAGGTGTGGCAGAAGTGATGCTATGCCAGAGCTGGGGTTAAGCCCAGAGTTAGCAGCTTCCAACAATGCAGTTTTGGGAGCCCTAAGCCACCAGGGAAAAAGTCCAGACATCATATGGATGGATCATATGGGGAGAGGACTCACAGAGAAAGAGGCCTGAGAGAGGTAGAGAGACAGAGAGGTTGTCCCGCTGCCTGGCCTTCCAGCCATGCCCACAGACCAATGAATGAAGCCATCTGAGATGTTCTAGTCTTGGCCACAGACTGAGTGAGGTTGCCCAGGAAAACCCAACCCAGACCAGCAAAAAATAAAATAAAATAAAAATCTATTCCTCTAAGCCCCAGTCAACATACAGGACAGAGTAGACAGTAGGGAAGCCAGAAGATAGGAGTGAGCCAATTGGGCAGTTAAGTTCAGACAGAGGTAGCTAGTTATCAACGCCGATTTCCTACCAGCATCTCCTGGATCTGTCCCCAGAAATGACGACAAATGACAATAAGTGAGTACAAAATGGTCATTTTAAGCCCAAACTTTTGGAGCAGTTTGTTATGTAGTAATAGATAACCAAAACCAAAAGACAAAAGACATCCACGGCCTTGTACTAAATACTTACTGGCTAACAAATACTGCTCTTATCCATTCCTCATGCACTTCCACGCTCTCTGGTATTCTGTTTCCTACCGAATGCTACTAGAGCATACCAGTATCACGTGCATTCCTGTTCATTTCTCCCCGGAGGCTCTACCAGAAACAGGTGAGTGAAGGTCAGGCAGTGTATATCAGAGAATAGGCTCCCTCCACCACTTGGGGTCTCTCCCTGCCTCCTCCCCAGACGCTTTTGGGGCTGCAGCTCTTCACTGCCGTGGACGGCCACCAGAAGGCTGTTGAGGCACCCATGGGGAGGCTCCGCTGGGCAAGTTGCGGTGGACGCTGCCTGGCTGGGCGCACGGGCAGGCCCTCTAGCTCTGCTCGCCCCCTGCCGGCTGCTCGCCTCCTCGCGAGGTGGAGGGACCGCGGCCATGACTCCCTGGCCCCCTACGGCCCTGCTGTGGCGCCTTCATGCCGGTCGACTACCGAGAAAAGGGGCTTCAGTTGTAGGAACGCACCTGCTGCCACCCTGGGGCCTATAGGGGACTGTAGAGAAAAACCTACGATCCCAACCCTTTCATGACCCCTCTTCCACGCCTTCGGGGCGGGAGGTGGGGCCAGGGGCGATGGTGAAGTTCAGGGTCAGCCGATGCGGCCGGTGGAGTCCCCAGGCTCGCGCGCTGGTGGTAGTTGAGCAATCTGCGCAGCGCCTGCCAAACCCTGTCTCGGCTCCCAGCCTCGCGCGCGGCCCTGCAAATACCTGCTCCCGCGGCGCCGGGAGTCTGTAACCCTCGGCCCTTTTCCGACCGCCCCCAGCTCCAGCTGAACGCACGCTTGTTTTCCAACGCTCGGCTGCGCGGTGGCATCACCAGGAAGCTGTTAAAAAATAACTACTGCTGATCGTGGGTTTTATTTTGCTATGCAGGATGTTATTGGGACAAGTGACGAAATCTCAATAAGGTCTATAGATGAAGTAGTAGTGTTAACTTCCTGATTTTAAATAATTATTCTGTGGTTATGCATGGGATTCTCGTATTGGGTTAATACACGAAGTAGTCAAGGGTAACAGAGCATCGTGTCTGCGGCCTACTCTTTTTTTCTTTTTTTTTTTAAAGATTGGCACCTGAGCTAACAACTCTTGCCAATCTTTTTTTTCCCCCACTTTTTCTCCCCAAATCCCCCCAGTACATAGTTGTATATTTTAGTTGTGGGTCCTTCTAGTTGTGGCATGTGGGATGCCGCCTCAACGTGGCCTGATGAGAGGTGCCATGTCCCCGCCCAGGATCCAAAGTGGTGAACCCCTGGGCCACCCAAGTGGAGCGCTTGAACTTAACCACTGGGCCAGCGGGCTGAGGCCCTGCCCCTGCAACTCACTCTTAAAGAGGTTCAGAATAATTAGAGAGATTTGGGTGAAGTATATCTGGGAATTCTTTATACTATTGCAACCTTTCTGTAAGTCTGAAATTATATCAAAATAAGAAATTATAAAAAACAAGACACTACTTAACCAGACTCTCTGGGGATACGGCCCACATATCAGTATTTTTCTGTCTTCCAGGTGATTCCAGTGTGCAGCCAAAATAGAGGAACACTGCGCCAAATCTGCCAGTGGAAGGAGCCTGTGAGGGAGTAGGAAGCAGACAAGAGGGAGGCCCCGAGAGACAGTGCACTAGGTGGGCAACTCAAGTGCAGATAGAGGTAGCCAGTTATTTCCTTTCAAAGCTGATTTGCTACCAGCATCTCCTGGATTTGCCCCCAGAAGTGATGACAAATGACAATCACTTGATAAATGCCATTATTTTAAAACAACCACAAGCACTAATATCCACCAACTCTTCTCACCATATCTGACAGCAATCAAAATTTTCAAAGTTTTGATTGTGTGGGTCACTTTTAGGAATTTTTTTCTCTAGTCTGGGCATTTTCAAACTATGTATTTTACATATGCCGTGTGTTTTTGAACATGAATTGAAAGGAAGAAATCTTAAAGCATAAAGTTCCAGATATGCTTTCCAGTTGCTGCAAGATTCTGAAGTTGGCAATGAATATATTTGTCACCAGAATGTCAATCTCTTTCACAGAAACGTGTGGTTTTATCTCATGCACGACTTCCATGGCCAACATTTACTCCACTGAGAGCTTCTAACTCCACTCCGCCCTCGTGGGTGGAGCAGCGTTGCACCCAGGCTGGCTCACCTTATGGTCCCAGCATGGCCACAGAAGCTCTAGGACTCAAACCCGACTCAGCAAGGTGAAGAGGAAGAGGGAATGTCTCTTCATTGCTTACTTAGGAGCAGTAAACAGTTCTCAAAATCCACCCTGCAGGGTGACCCTCACATCACAGTGATGAGGATTTTTAGGCTGCTTAATTTTAAAACAGTTTATGATGAGGATTTTTAGGCTGGTTACTTTTAAAACTACAGATAAGAAGCAGGCTCCGAGGAGTGGAATTTGTTTGCCCTTTGATCAGAGACAATTGCATTTGTGAAGGAAATCTCCATGCCTCCCTCTCTGCGCCAGGAGGAAGGGGGGATGGCTTTATCTCTGGAAACTCTTAATGGGGAAGGCAAGAACTTAAGTTGTTTACTGTCTGGCAACCTCATGTAACTAACCCCCCACCCCAAAATCCTCCTTTGTCTTTAGCTGAAGATAATATTTGAGCGGTGACTTCTGCCATTTACTCAATCCGGTTTGATTCTTATCTAAAAGTTGTGGGACCGCCCCATGGCCGGACCCTACCGGCACTGGTACCATTTTAACTTTTTTCCTTTGTCTTGTAAAGAGATGACTCACATACCCATGCCTTAAATTTAGCCCTAACCCTCAACTAGGAGCAGCAGGAGCTCTGACTGCCCGTGGGTCCTGTCCCCACGCACCAGCTCTGCCTGCCCATGGGTCCTGTCCCCATGCCAGCGGGGGCAGCAGCAGCAGCTCTGCCTGCCCATGGGCTCTGTCCCCATGCCAGCGGGGGCAGCAGAAGCGGCGGCAGCAGAAGCTCCGACTGCCCATGGGTCCTGTCCCCATGCTATTCCACACTATTCTCTAAATAAAAGAGCACTACTGCCAGATCTTGAGAGTCTAAGAAATCTTTCTTTCGACTCCTCGGCTCACCAACCCCGCATCAACAGTGGCCCCAGCTGTGTCACATTTCCCATTTCTAATCCAAACACTGGCGAAGGGGTTACCCTGTTTGGTGTTGGTTACTCAGGATCCTCCTCCTGGAGCTGGAAATAAGGTGAGCATCCCCAAAAGCCTTTGTCCGCAGAGGAGCAAAACCGATATCATCTGGGAGCTTGTTAGAAATGCAGATTCTCAGGCCCTTCCCCCTTCCTGCTGAATCAGAATCTGCATTCTAGCGATATCCTCAGATAATTCATGTGCACACTGAACTCTGAGAAGCACTGCCCTAAAGGACAGTGGAAAGCAGATAGCAGAACAAGATATGAGTGGGTTTGGTGGTAGGAAAAGGGGCTGGGGGAAATAGTCCCTGGTCAGGACAGTGCTGTGTCTGCCAGGCCATTCATTTACAATAACAGTGTTTCTAATTGAGGATGAATTTTGCAGAAAATGTTCATGTCTCCCAAAATTCAAATGTTGAAACCCTAACCCTCAATGTGATACTATTAGGAGGTGGGGCCTTTGGGAAGTGATTAGGCTATGAGGGTAGAGCCTTCTTGAATAGAATTGGTGCCTTTATAAAAGGGACCCAGAGAGCTCTCTTGCTCTGCTCTGCCATGTGAGGACACAGTGAGGAGACGGCCATCTACAAACAGGGAAGAGGGCCCTCATCAAGAACCTGACCATGTGGGCACCCTGATCTTGGACTTCCAGGCTCCAAAACAATGAGAAATCAATTTCTGTTATGCGTAGGCACCCAGTCTGTGGTACTTTGTTATAGCAGCCCAGACTGACTAAGGCAAGTTCTAAGGTGTATGTGATGAGGATTTTTAGGCTGCTTAATTTTAAAATGGCTTATGATGAGGATTTTTAGGCTGATTAGTTTTAAAACTACAGATGAGATTCAGGCTCCAAGGAGTGAAATTTGTTTGCCCCTTTGTTGGGAAACATTTACATTTCTAAGGGAAACCTCTATCTGTGAAGATGCCTCCCTCTCTGTGCCAGGAAGAAGGGGGGATGGTCTTACCTCTAGAAGCTCTTAATCAATGCCAGAGGCAAGAACTTAAGTTGGTTACTGTCTGGCAACTTCATGTAACTGACCCTTCCCCCCCCCCCCCCCCCCCACGAATCCTCCTTTGTCTTTAGCCGAGGATAAAATTCAAGCGGTGACTTCTGCCATTTACTCAATCCGGTTTGATTCTTATCTAAAAGTTGTGGGACCGCCAAATGGCCAGACCAAACGGGCACTGATACCATTTTAACTTTTTTACATATTCTTTGTCTTGTAAAGAGATAACTCATATATCTATGCCTTAAAATTAGCCCTGACCCTCAACTCAGGGCAGCAGCAGGAGCTCTGACTGCCCGTGGGTCCTGTCCCCACGCACCAGCTCTGCCTGCCCATGGGTCCTGTCCCCATGCCAGCGGGGGCAGCAGCAGCGGCTCTGCCTGCCCATGGGCTCTGTCCCCATGCCAGCGGGGGCAGCAGAAGCAGCGGCAGCAGAAGCTCTGACTGCCCATGGGTCCTGTCCCCATGCTATTCTATACTATTCTCTAAATAAAAGAGCACTACTGCCAGATCTTCAGAGTCTAAAGAAATCTTTCTTTCGACTCCTCGGCTCACCGACCCCGCATCATATGGACTTAATAAACTCTCCAGACTTTTAGGCCCAAGGGTGTAATTGATTTTTCCTCAATATTGGTGCCTTTTTATCCTATGTGGTGGTGACTGAGAGTCAAAGGAATATTTGGTAGCATAAAAAATGAACTGAAAAATAATTGTATTTTTAAGAAACGCAGTTTTTAAAATATTCCTTGCACCTCCTGTCCAGTGCTTTTAACAATCACACTGGGAGAGAACTCCTCCACTATTAAATGCAAACTCTCTTTTTGCCACTTGCATTGATAAAGGTTTTAATGGTCATTGTTTTATTTTCTTCCTTCGCCTAATTTGAACTGAAGTGTGGAGGGTATAAGTCTCAGCCCACAAGTTTACCAAATAGTTTTATTTTGTTATAACTAAACTTCATTTCAACTCACTAGATGGTAGGTGTGGTAGGCTGAATAACGGCCCCTCAAATATGTCCACATCCTACCCCCTAGAATCTGTGAATATGTTGCCTAATATGGCAAAAAGGGACTTTGCCGATGTGATTAAATTAAGGATCTTGAAATAAAGAGATAGTCCTGGATTTTCCGGATGGGCTCAGTGTAATCACAAGTGTCCTTGTAAGAGAGAAGGCAATGTGAAGATGGAAGCGGAGAGAGAAGATGCTACGTAACTTTGATGATAGAGAAAATAACTTCCAGCCAAGGAGCATAGGTGGTCTCTAGAAGGTGGAAAAGGCAAGAAAGTAGATTCTCCTCTAGAGCCTCTGAAAGAACACAGCTCTGAAGACCCATTTTCGACTTTTGACTTCTGGAATTGCAAGATAATACATTTGCATTGTTTTAACTTACTAAGCGTGTGGTAGTTTGTAATAGCAGCAGTAGGAAACTTAGTACTTTAAATTCAGTCTTATTGACAACCTTCTCCTTCCACAGGCATTTGTCAAGATCCTGGGGACGTGTCACAGTGCTAAGATGCTGGGAGAGAGACCCACCTGGTCTTCAGTCGTCCATCCACACTTGTGGCTGCTGACAAACTGCCGTTTCTATTTGTGTTTCCCCTTCAGCCCCATGGATTCCTCTCTCGCCTTAGAGCACAGAATCTGGAAGAATCTATACAGATAGCTACTCTTCTACTTCCAGAGGCAGCTACATAATTTGCAGGAAAAAAATGTCCATTAAAGGTCCTAAATATAAAGCTTTTTCCTTTTTTTCTGCTCTCTCAACTTGCCATAGTGTATTTTATTTGCCACTTAATACTAATCTAAATAAAGAAAAATTGAAATATTAAATAATTATCATGAATTTCACCATTCATCTTTATGTTGTGCAATGCCAGTTTTATGTGCAAATATAGGAGTATTTAATACATATGCACAATCTCTAAATAACACAATTCATCATTTGCAACTAGTACATACATATGTGTTTTGTTTTTACCAGAACAGTGGAAACTCTGCACAAAATGACTTCAACCGTTCTAATTCACTTTTTTTGATATGTGCACATTTTACCAATACCCTCTACCTTCAGGTTACTGATGAGTAAGGAAGGACTGAAAGGAAAGGGAACTATGGGTCATCTTCTCATTCCCTTTCCTTCTCTACGTCATCATTTTCAGCATAGCTGATTGACTAATACAGGGACGTATGCAAGTAAGAAAGCATACATTGGGTTCCTTGGTTGAGGTTATTCGGGTTTCTTAGAATGCTATTGCCTTCTGTCGGCATTTGAAGTGTCGACGAAACTAATCCATAACCAATCTATAAATGAAAATTTGGGTGAGCTTATTCTGAGCTGAAATCTGAGGACCATGGCCTGGGGCCTTTCTTCCTGAAGGAAGAAAGGGCACCAAAGAAGTGAGGTATACAGAGTGGTCATATACTCCCATACAGGACGTTTCACATATGATTGAAATGTCCCTCCCACAATAGTCATAAGATTGCCCTGTCAGCACAGCGCTTGATGGACACAGCAAGTAGTGGGACTGCTCTCTCAGGGGATGTAGCAGGAGGCAAGTCTATTGTCTTGAGCTGGGCGGTCACAGGTGAGCGCAGCAATCAGTTCCTAGCCTAAGGAAAGATGCTTAATCCTTAAGGAGATGCCAATGATGGGAGGGGGAGGGAAGTTGCACCTTTATCTCAAGGGCCTTTGTTCTTGCCATAGGGAATATCTAAAGCAGATATACAATGCATGCTCAACAGCCACGGTCAGGCCCTTTGGGAAAGACAAGGTCAGGCCGAATTAGGTTTATACCAAATGGCTTCCTCATATTCTCCAATATATCCTATTGCTTGCCATTTTTATTTGTCAGAAGCAAGTTCTGATTCTGGTGGGAAGCATGGACTCTCAGGGCTGTCAGTGCCCCTATGCGGGGTCGGTGAGCCGAGGAGTCGAAAGAAAGATTTCTTAGACCCTTAAGATCTGGCAGTAGTGCTCTTTTATTTAGAGAATAGAATAGCATGGGGACAGGACCCATGGGCAGTCAGAGCTTCTGCTGCCGCCGCTTCTGCTGCCCCCGCTGGCATGGGGACAGGGCCCATGGGCAGGCAGAGCTGGTGCATGGGGACAGGACCCACGGGCAGTCAGAGCTCCTGCTGCTGCCCCGAGTTGAGGGTTAGGGCTAAATTTAAGGCATAGGTATGTGAGTCATCTCTTTACGAAGACAAAGGAAAGAACATGAGAAAAAGTTAAAATAGTATCAGTGCAGGTGGGGTCTGGTCATTGGGTGATCCCATGACTTTTAGACAAGAATCAAATCGGATTAAGTAAAGGTCAGAAGCCACCACCCTAAATCAGTTACATGAGATTGCCAGACAGCAACCAACTTAAGTTCTGGCCTTCCCCATTAAGAGTTTCTAGGGATAAGGTCATCTCTTTTCTTCTTCCTGGTACAGAGAGGGAGGCACCTTTTACAGATAGAGATTTACCTTACAAATGTAAATGTGTCCCAACAAGGGCAAGTTCTATTCCCCAGAGCCTCCTTCCCTGTCCCAGTTTATCAAAAGCAATCAGCCCAAAACACTCCCGATGCCAAAGAGTCATATCTTGGGGTGGCCAATTTCAGGTCCCTACAAGCTCATCCCCCCCCTTCCTTCACAAATGCAAATGTCTCTCAAAAGGGCAAGCAAAATTCCAGTCCTCGGAGCCTGCTTCTCATCTGTAGTTTTAAAAGTAACCAGCCTAAAATCCTCATCACCCCTGACAACTGGGTCACAGACATAACACGCTTACTCACTTTGAGTCCACTGGTATTCTGAGCTCACGCACCTTTGTAAAATGGTCCTCTGCTCATGCATATGCTCTGTTTTCCCATCAGACTTTACTTAGACAACACAAGGTCAAAGATAAAATCACGAATGTTTTTAAGAAGGTAGCAGCAGAGCATTAAACCAAGCACAGGGCCCTTCCGAGAGGCTACTTCCTCTCTGTACTCTCGCTTCCTCCCTGGTGTTTCTGTCCAGGACATTGGGCTCAAGGACCCTCTACTTCATTACTTTTTTGTCTCCACTTTCCCAAGTCCAAAGGACTCTTTGTCTAGTTTGGGAGATGGAAGTAAATCTTTCCCCTTTATTTTTTCTTAAACCTTGTATCTATGCCCAGAATTCTTTTCATTCCCCTAAGGGCTCAGGCCATTTTCACAGCCTTGAGAGGCACACAGGCTTTTTATGCTCTTGTCTCTGCCTCTGTTCCTTACTCACCTCCAGGACGCCCTCTGCAGAGCTTCCTTGGATCTTCACTGTGTTTTCTGCAACCTCACTTCCTCTCTGGGCGTATCTAGGCTTACTGCTCTCTAGATAGGTGACTGGTTAAGGCCACTTAGCCTAACCTAACTTTTTTTCTGGAGTCTGTGATCCTAAACATTTTGTTTCCAGTTGCAAAGTCATTAGGCAGGCTATCCTGCTTAGGAATAGAAAGGCTGTGTTAAGTTCTCCAGGTCTGAGAAGACTCTGGAAGTTTCTTTAAGGAATTTTACTCTTCAGAGCTAATGCAAAATAGAATAGTGTGGGTCAGAATGAGCTGATTCTATGAGGCACTGATAATTATGTTATTTATCCCTAATTTTGTAATAAAATATGACTGACACCACATAAATTCCATTTCTCCTCCAACACACATTCTTATAAAACTCAAAAAAATAGTTTTTATTGAGAACAGATTTTGATATTTCTCTTAGCTTCCTCAATAAGTTGCCAGATTTCTTTTAAACACAAATTACATGGACACAGTTAATTATATGCTTAAATGCAAATGTATTTAAAATATTTTGTTATTACAGTCTAAGTAATTACTCAGAGGCAATGTAAAAGCCATATGCAATTGCGTAGACTGAAGATATTTTTAATTTAAAGTTTTCTGCCTTGAGGAAGGAAACTGACATAAACTGCTAAAGAAACCTTTCCCTCCTAAAAACTATCAAATTGACCATGCAAGTTAAAAAAATTATCCCCTAGGTGAATGTATGTGTGTTTGGGTGGATGGAAGGACCTTTGGAATCATTTACAATCACTTGTTTATATAGTCATGGATCACAGACAAAGGAAAAAAAACCCTGACAAAAGTGAAAAACAGTTTAATTGCCTCTCTTTCCTGTATTATCCCATCAAAGTCGAATTCTCAAAGCCTGACTCTTCCAAGTCAGAGCCAATTACTTTGTATTTACATCACTACCAGTTTCCTTATCAGAATCCCAATTGGGAGCATACAACATCAAGAAGAAAAAGAGCACAAAATTTGTAGATTACAGAGATAAGGATGATTGACAGAAAGTCACGTATTTAGAAAGCCTGTTGCATTAGGCCACTCCAGAGGGCACCGTTTACATGGCACACTGTATCGGGCCACACAGTGACCCCAGTGTTCACTTTCCTGTTCTTTCTTAATGTTTCTTATTATTTCCAAATTTGGAACAGAGGTTAGGAACATGGTGACTGCTTAGTTTTGAATCTTCCTTCTTCTCCTGGAAACCAAATAGAGCAACAAGGACAACAAAAATAAAGCCATGAAATACATCTTTGGTGAAAGTAGGAGACAGAGAAAAATCCACAAACACCAAAGTATGTGTAAGTGTGGCCAAAAGAAACTGAGACCAGCAAGTCCTGTGCAGGAAGCTGCCAGAACGTTGTTGGGAAGAATAGGGAGTATAGAGGAGGGCTTTTGGTATCAAATGTTAAAAATCAACAAATACCCCATCTTGAGTAAAACCTATTTGAACAGAAATTAAATATACTAGGGCATAATTGCTGGAGAAGGTGGAGAAAGGCATGAAAATTCTGAGTGGAACCCAGAAAAGGCAAGTCTCAAAAAGTGCCCCCTTTTGAAAAAGCAGAGGGGTGTCTTGGATGACAGGGGCTATGTCTCCTTATAGTAGCAGCCAGTGAAGGACCCTAGGGAGTTCAGGGTTGGTGAAAGAAGGACTCTGGAATCCAATTAGGTTCTGAGAGCCAGAAGAAGCTAGACTACACAGAAAATCCTATCATCAAAACAATAGTCCATCATAGTAGCAACAAAGGAGGAAGTGAAAAAAACCTTGGAAACTCACCTGTCCCCACTGGCCACCCCCACACTCCACGTGTGGAGGGACTTCCTGCAGAATAGCTAGCCCAGAACAATGCAAGTCATTCAAATTTAGTAACAACACAAAGAAGAAACAAACTTCTAGTTTCAGCTATGACATATAAAGAGCTCAGAGATCAACACTCTGTCTTTACAACAAGAAAAAGCTGAACAGACTAAAAATCAATGACTTATCTTGCATCTGTCAGAGAACTGAGTTTGCAGGGCAAGCTACCACCCTGAAATCTGGAGAGACACTTGAATCTAGAGAATCAGGGCCAAGATCTTACCAGGATCAGAAGCTGCTAGAGCCATTAACTGATAGGAATACATAAACAGTAATTTTGATGAATTGCTGGAAGCTGGGTATGGACTAGATTGAGAAGGAGAAAGTCTTGGGGGCCTCAGTCATAGGCGACCGGTACCCTTTTGTAAGTTTTCCTCCAGGAACTCCATCAGGTTCTCACAGTGAAGATCCAAGAAAGAGTCCCTTGTGACTCTGAGAAGAGGAAGGGGGAAGATAAACCCTTGCGAAGTAAGCCCAAAGCATTCTCCGTAACAAAGGCCTATTCTCCAGGGAAAAATATATTACCAGAACTTCATCCTACCCAGGGGAAGGGCATTTTCTGACTCCCTCTCCTTCTGGTCTGTCTCAACTAAACAGGGGAAGGGGGCTGGGGAGCTAAGAAACAGTTGAGAAGATCATCGTCAATGGACTCAGGCTCACAAAAAAGAATGAGATTTAATCATAAAATTATAGAATGCTTCCCCTCACTGACACCTTATGACCACACCAACAGGACTCCAGTATAATAATGGATTACAACTAAAAGTGCTGCAAGATGCTCTCTGTGGAGAAGTTCTTTGGGAACCCCAAAGACAACAGGGAGAAGAAAAACACTGACACCAGAGGAATTTGAAGCCTTTGGCAGGGGCCGGCCCAGCAGCACAGCGGTTAAGTGTGCACATTCTGCTTTGGTGGCCCGGGGTTCTCCGGTTTGGATCCCGGGTATGGACATGGCACTGCTTGGCAAGCCATGCTGTGGCAGGCGTCCCACATATGAAGTGGAGGAAGATGGGCACAGATGTTAGCTCAGGGCCAGCTTTCCTCATCAAAAAGAGGAGGATTGGCAGTGGATGTTAGCTCAGGGCTAATCTTCCTGAAAAAAAAAAAAAGAGGAAGATTGGCAACAGGTGTTAGCTCAGGGCTAATCTTCCATAAAAAGAAAAAAGGAAAGAAAAAAAATTTGAAGAAGTATTATTGATATGCTAAGAGACAATATAACTTTAAATCATATAAAATGCTCAGTTCAAACCAGAAATGCAGAAAAAGGGGTGGAGAAATAAAGAAAAAGTGTAAAAAATAGTTACAATCATAGCAGATATTAATCCACCTATATCAATAATCACTTTAAATGTGAATGGTATAAATATGTCAATTAAAAGACAGATGTTTTGATAGAGGATAAAAAAAAGACCCAACTATATGTTGTGTACAAGAAACTCACTTTAAATATAAAGACTCATATAGGTTAAAAGTGAAAGGATAGAGAAAGATGCACCATGCTAACACTAATCAAAAGAAAGTTGGAGTAGCTGTACTAATTTCAGACAAAGCAGACTTTGGAACAAGAAAAATTATCACAGATAAAGAGGAGCATCACATTACAATAAAACGGTCAATTTCCAAGAAGACATAATAATCAATGGTGTAAAGAAGAAAAATAATATGACTATATCAACTGGTGTTGAAAGGCATTTGACAAAATCCAACACTAGTTTCTGATAAAAATTCTCATCAAACTAGGCATAGAGGAATGTCCTCAACTTGATAAAGAACATCTATTAAAAAACCCTACAGCTGGGGGCTGGCCCCGTGGCCAAGTGGTTAAGTTCGCGCGCTCCGCTGCAGAGGGCCCAGTGTTTCGTTGGTTCGAATCCTGGGCGCGGACATGGCACTGCTCATCAAACCACGCTGGGGCAGCGTCCCACATGCCACAACTAGAAGGACCCACAACAAAGAATATACAACTATGTACCGGGGGGCTTTGGGGAGAAAAAGGAAAAAAATAAAATCTTTAAAAAAAAAAAAAAAGACTTAAAAAAAAAAAAAAACCCTACAGCTAATATCATACTTAATGGTGAGAAACTAGATGGTTTCACCTTACCACTGGAAAAAAGGAAAGGATGTCCTCTCTTATAATTTCTGTTCAACATCATAATGGAAGTCCTAGTTAGTACAATAAGATAATAAAAGGAAATAAAGATGTACAGATTGGGAAGAAAGAAAGAAATTTTTCTGCACATGTCATGGTTGTGTATATAGAAAATTCCTCCAGAAAACATCAGCAAAAAGTTCATGCAACTAATGAGTGAGTATAGCATGGTCACAGGATACAAAGTTAATATGCAGAAATCTATTGTTTTCCTATATACGAGCAATGAACAATTGGAATTTGATATTAAAGAAATATCACTTAAATAGTACCAAAATATGAAGATATTAGGCATAAATCTAACAAAATATGTGCAGGATCTATATGCTGAAAACTATAAAACTGATGAAAGAAATAAAAGATCTAAATAAATTGATAAATAGCCCATGATCATGTATGGAAGACTTGATATTGTTAAGATGTCAATCATTCCTATGTTGATCTATAGATTCAATGCAATCTGAATCAAAATCCCAGAAAGATATCTTGTATGTATTGACAAACTAAATATAAAGTTTATATGGAAAAGTAAGACTTAGCCAAAATTATACTAATGAACAAAAATTTGAAGATTCTCACTACCTGATTTCCAGAATTACTACAAAGCTACAGTAATCAAGCCAGTGATATAAAGGAATAAAGACATACAAAGAAACAGAATCTAGAGTCCAGAAATAGACGTACACAAACATAGTCAACTGATATTTGATAAAGAAGCAGAGGCAATTAAACGGAGAAAGAACAAACTTTTCAACAGTGATGTCTATATGCAAAAACAACAACAACAACAAGACACTGATCTTATACCTCTCACAAAAATTAATTCAAAATGAATTATAGACTTAAATGTAAAATGAACAACTATGCAACACCTAGAAGAAAACATGAGAGAAAATTCAAGTAACCCTGGGTTTGCTGATGATTTTTTTTTTCCTGAGGAATATTCACCCTGAGCTAACATCTGTGCCAATCTTCCTCTGTTTTGTATGTGGGTCTCCACCACTGCATGGTTGATGAGTGATGTAGGTCAGCTCCTGGAATCCAAACTTGCAAACCTCAGGCCACCAAAGTGGAGCACATCGAATCGAACTTAACCACTATGCCATGGGGCTGGCCTCTGCTGATGATTTTTTAGATGAAATATCAAAAGCATGATGCAGGAAAGAAAAAAAATGGTAGGTTGAACTTCATTCTGCTCTGTGAAAGACACTGCCAAAAACTTGAAGAAAACATTTTCAAAACACATATCTGATAAATAACTGTATCCAAAATATACAAGAATTCTAAAAACCCAATAATAAAACAAACAACTCACTTTTGAAAAGCACAAAAGATCTGAACAGACACCTCATCCATGAGAATATAAAGATGGCAAATAAGTATATAAAAAGATGCTCAAATCCTTTATCATCAGGGAATTGCAAATTTAAACAAGAAGATACTACACAACTATTAGAATAGCTAAAATCCCAAAAAACTGACAATGCCAATTGCTGTTGCGGATAGGGAGCAATAGGAATTTTTATTTATTGCTACTAGGAAAGGAGAATCATACAGCTACTTTAGAAAACAGTTTGGCAGTTTCTTGCCAGCTAAACATAGTTTTGCCATATGATTCTGCAATCGTGTTGATTTGAAAACATATGTCCACTCAAAATCTGCACATGAATATAACAGCTTTATTCATAATCACCAAAAACTGAAAGCAACCATAACTACAACGGATAAAAAGATCGTGGCACATTCACACAATGAAATATTATTCAGCAATAAAAAGGAAATGTGCAATCAAACCACAAAATATATGGGTAAATCTTAAATACATGTTGCTAAGTAAAAGAAGTCAGTCTGAAAAGGCTACATACGCTATGCTTCCAATTATATGACGTTTTGCAAAAGGCAAAACTATAACAGTAGTAAAAATATCAGTGGTTGCCAGCAGTTCAGGAAGAAGGGAAAAGGGTTAAATGAGTGAAGAACAGAGAATGTTTTAGGGAAGTAAAACTATTCTCTATGATACTTTAATGGTGGATACATGGCACTATGCATTTATCAAAATCCATAACATTTATATCATCAAGAGTAAACATTAATGTATGAAAATTTGGAAAAACTCATTTAGGATGGAATGCAGAATATGACAATAATCTAACTGTATTAAAAATGTATGAAACAATCTTATTTAAGGAGTAGGGGAAAAAATTTACTGAGCTGAGTAACTTTGGAAATGAAGGGAGTCTGTAAGAATGAGGGCAAAAAAATTGGACATAACCCCTGTACTCTAGCTGATAAACCTGTTTGTCAACAACAGAGGTGCAGATCAACAATTCTGATACAACTACACGTGCACACTGGAATTAAAAAAGTAAATGGATGGCAGACAGTAGAAGCCAGGTTTCTCACTGTTGGAGTAGGAGGCTACAGATAAGCAAGAGGAAGAGGCTAGAATGATCCATGAGGTGATGGATTGGAGTTGAAGACATCAGTATAAACTCATGTTTACTTCGATATAGATACAATGGTTACATATAGAAATATTTGTAGATATGTATATATACCCAAGTTAGTATATGCACATTTATTTCCTAGTTCTGTCATCTGAGAGGAACTAGAAGCATCAACACTCCAGTAGTAATGAGCACACCTAGTGCTGCGATCTTGATTTCTAATACCATTCTCCAATGAAAGGAACCACAGCTCCTTGGAGAAATTCTGAATTCTCAAAGGTGGGGCAGAAAATACACAAGATGATCCTGGAGTGTCTTATAATGCTGGAAAGTAAAGAAGTACAAATAGATCAATAACCCACAATGATAGGGATATGCCAAAGTGACACAAAAGGAGTCAACTGAAAGAGCTCCCAATGGCCAAAAGTGGAACAATTTAAGCAAAAAAAATAGTAGTATTGGATTAAAAGTTAAAGTATAAAGTAACCATGAGTCAATATTGATATAAATAAATGTTTGAATAAATAAATAAATGGGGGAGAAAAGACAAATCTCTCATGCAGAAAATATCCAAATAATCTATATAGCTACTCTGCCTTCAAGAAGGTAAACACAATTCTCGACATCTTCAGGCGGGCTGCACATCGTGACTTCCTCACAAAGAGTGCAGCACGGGAAAGTGTAACTTTGCAGTAGTAAAGCCTGACAGACACGACCTTAGTCGGGCGATCCAAGTCAACATCAACAATAAGTCAGGTTGATAGTGTGTACTCTTGATGTGATAGGCTGGAAATGAAACTACCTCTTTCGTTTTCCTCCCCAAACCCATATCCCCAGTCTAATATTGAGAAAAATATCAAACAAATCTCAGTTGAGGGACATTCTACAAAACATCTGCCCAGTACTCCTCAAAACCATCAAAGTCAACAAAAACAAGAAAGTCTGATAAACTGTCACAGCCAAGGGGCGCCTAAGGAGAATGACAACTAAATGTAACGTGCTAATCTGGATGGAATCCTGGAACAGAAAAAGGACGTTAGATAAAAAATAAGGAAATCTGAATAATGTATAGGCTTTAGTTAATAATAGCGTATCAATACTGGTTCGTTCATTGTGACAAGTGTGCCATGCTAACGTAAGATGTTAACAACAGGGGAAACTGAGGTTGTGGATATATGGGGACTCTCTCTACTATCTTCATAATTTTTCTGCAAACCTAAAATTGTTCTAAAAAAGGAAAGTTTATTTTTTTAGAAGGCAAGGATTAGAACAGTAAAAACAATTTAAAAAGATAAATACACCATCTATACCAATGAGCTATTAGGAAACAACATGAAAAAGTGTCAAAATTCCCTACATATGAAAATGATACCAATATTCCAACACAAAATTTAAAAGAAATAGTGAGGCAAGTCCAGCTATGAAGAACACAAAGCAGACAGACGAGTCAGGGGAGCTGGGGCCAGACGACAGGAGCAGGTGATGGGGTAGCTGATAAAACTCAGGGAAGATATGGAAGGAAGAGATGAAATCAGTTCTGAATAAATCCAATCATTATCATTAGATATAAATCATTAGAAATAAATCGTTAGAAATAAGTAAACATTTCTAAATAAATGTTCCTGAAAAAGGAACATAAAAGAAAATAGATACCACAGAAAACACAGAACATAGAAAATGGAAGTGAAACAGGCAAACAAAATAACACAGACGTAGTAATAAAGGAGATAAAAAGATTAGAAAAAAAGAAAGAAAAAGATAGCCGTAGAAGACAGCAAATGAAATAAAACACACCTATAAGTGGAATTTCTGAAGCATAAAGCTAAAACAATAGAACAAATATGAAAAAATATAATTCAATAAAGCTTTCCTGGTATATTTCTTAAAAGACTTAAATTGTATCTATTAAAAAGGAATATCATAATACAGGTAAAATTAACCCAGAATAGTCCATGTTAAAATACTATTAAAATTGTCAAAATTTAAAAGTAAAGAAAATCCTTTGGGCAGCAAGATGAAATCATTTCATTTTAAAAGGGAAGAAAGCTAGGCATGAGATCGCTTCACTGCAATATTTAGTACCTGAGCACAGTGAGCCAACCACTGCAAAATACCTGTGACAAGAATGTGCAAGTCAAGCATATTTGCATCCAGCCAATTGTCCTCTAAGACTAAAGACTAGAAGGAAAGAGTTTAGAGCATGACAGTTAGAGTGGGTGGGAGAAGGTGTGTGTGGGGAGGGGTTGGGGTGGAGGTAAGGGTGTGACGTAGGGGAGGACCAGCCATTTCTTTATTGATTATTACCAGGAAAGGCCTAACTCTAAAATGTTATCAGAATTATTGGATCATAGACTTGCGAATGGAACAGTACTGAAAGAAATGATAAAAAGTTTCAGATAACCCTGTAGCTTCTGTGATCCTGCAGTAATAAAACATGATTTACTTCTCCACACCCTGCCAAGGATTACTCAAGAGGCATAAAGACGTGTTGACTTAGAACTCGCAAAAAATGAATTGACAGCAATGCTTTCTGGATTTGAAAAAGGTCATAAACACACTGTGATAAGTGGTTCATCTGTTTGGTTTATGGCCCGCTTATCTGTGGAAAATACGTAACATAAAAACTGAGCAGTAATAACAGTAGCTTTAGCTTTTCTAGTAATGAAATCTAACCCTGAGGCTTAATCTTTCAACAACATTACTGAAGAACGACCGTAACAAAAGTGTTCCTGACAGTGCCTGGGCAAGATAAAGAAAATTTAGTTTTAAATGTCATTGATTAAATTCAATTCTGTTTGCAAGTCCAAATCTTTAGATTCACATTATCAAAATTGGGATTTTTCTCTTGCTTCGTGATTTAAAATTGGAATAATCCTCAAGAAGATGAGAGTGTGTGACCTCTGTCTGGATAAAAGTTTGATAATTTCCCTGGCTGTGTATCACAATCGCATCTGGGAAACTTGTCAGGTAACAATTATATAAAAATGGCCATTTATTTAGTTATAAATGTTTTTAAAAGGGAAGACCTTCTTTGCAATTTATTCTTTTTGCCTTTTGTATCAAATTATAGGATTATTTTTAGTCATCGTATGTGGCATTAAAGGATGAACTCTACACACACCTTCCACTCTTAGTGCTGTTGACAAGGGTTCTGTGAAATCATTTTCTCCACCAGTTTGTAAATTTGTGGGGAGAGACAGGTCACGTAAGGACCCTTTTGCGAGTCTGAGGCAAGCTATGAGCACCCTCCACAGAAACTTTTCCTCTTTATGTAGACTTTGCATATAATTTCAGGACGCTCAAGGACCCTGAAGGCCACAGGTAAAGCCCTCAGAACAGGGACTCCAGGTTAAGCATCCGTGATCTAATCCTTTATTAAAACAGAACTGAGAAATGAAGTTTTTAATCATGGATTTTTATCTCATCTCAGTCATATATTTTGGTAAGCCATATTCTTGAAAAATCATTCCCTAAAGTAAACCTAAATTACACGAATTTTCGTATCTGTTTTCCTCTTGTCACTTTATGGTGAATATCCTCTTTGAAAATTCCCCTCAATTTGAAAACTGATATTAAGCTGCCATTGCATTCCCCCTTCTGGGTTTATAAAGAGCCTTAATTCCTACAATCTCTCTTTTGATCTTTATTTTTTTAAATGGTATGATATATGTGAATGAACTTGATAAATTGTTATTATCATTTTTAGACACTAATAATTTCAGTAATGCATGTTTTCTGAATTTGAAGAATAAAACATTCTTCATTGTCTTTAAATTTGAACATGATAATCCGATTGTGGCTATATCTTTCTATTCAAATAGTGTCTGTAACATGGTCAAATTAGCTTGTACTAAATGCGAATCTAGTATCTCATAGTTTCATGAAAAGTACTTAGGATGAGGGTTAATTTCTACCAGAGGTATAAAGAAAAAAAACCTTATTCTAATGTGCAAAACACATAGACAAGATGATTTTATTCCTTGCGATGGCTGAGTGAAATAATAGCATGTATTCGTAAACTCATTCTTCATCCTCAGCAACTGGCATTTATTCTGTACTTATCCATTTTAATCAAAAAGAACAAAGGCATTATCTACCTATGATGGGAGATGGTGGAAAGAAGAAGATAATTTCATTATATCATATTTTATTGTTATAAGAAAGGAATAATATCATTTTGGAAAATACATTAAAGTATTATATATTGTTAGTATTAGAGTTTTGTGTGTGTGTGTGTGTGTGTGTATATATATATGATTTAATAGAAGATATTTTAAAACATCATAATGGTTGTTAGTATTTTTAATTAGTGAAAAATAAAATGAGCTGGGAAGAATGCTTTTCCAGTCAATGGGTTGCATAGGAAAGAGATTTATTTTGTAACTTTTCCACACTCATGACTTTAAGTGTGAGATGAGCCAAGATCACGGTTAGAACTGCCCCGAACAAAGCTGAAGTCCCAGCAAAGACTGAACTTGCACACACGCATCGCCTCATCAATTGCCTCATTTCCAATTACTTCAGTAAAAGGACACCTTCTATGTGTCATGATATAAAGATGAGAAAAGCTTTATGTAAATAACATGAAAAGTTAACCACACACAGACAATAAGTAGTCTTGTCTGCTCCATCTTGGGGCAAAACTGGAGAAGAGACTGAGAGAAGTTTGCCCAGGAGACAAAGGGCATGATTATCATGGGTGGGGATGGGTTTTTGCATAAAAGTGGTTTAACTCGACCTGTGTGCAGAGCAGCTCTGGATACCAGCCGTACTTTTTGTTTCTCCTACATCTTTGTTGCAGCCACTGCAAATCAATCCTGCAGTCTCAAATACAAGTTTGTCCCACGTATTCTATCTCATATTATCACTGCAAGAAATTGGATGGAGAAGCTCAAGGTTTATTCTTGGATTTCTGCAAAAATTGGCTGGGGATTACAGAATCATCTTTTACTGGTCTCTCCCCGCCCCCTCACCATCCTCCTGGGGAGTTGAGCCCAAGAGAGTGTAGGCATAGACCCAAAGATGAACTATCTATATTTACCTTGTTTTCTCAGTATCTCTTTTTAGCAATTCTGTGTATTTGAAAAGGTATTTTTAAATAAATTAAGTGCACTTTTAAAGAAAAAAAACTTTTATGAGAAGACTTTTAAAGTCACTTTACACATGCAGTATACAATGACTGCCTTAGGCGAATCAACATTAGTTTATAACAGATAAAATTTAGAAAGCCATTTTCACCAGAGTTCTCCCTAAATATTTTGCATGGGAATTGATTTATCAGCCTTGGTCATAATGATAGAGACAAGGAAGATTTGTAAAATGAGTCTTGAAATTCTCAGACCTGTGCTTGAATTCTGAATAAACTGATTGATTTGATATTTGTGTACTTAGAAGCCTCTCGTTTACATCTGTGTCCAGGAAGGTCATTTCTTCCAGGATACAATGCCCTTGTGCGCTGTGAATCTGTTTGGGGAATGTGAAAGATTTTAATGTTGTCTTCATAACAAAAATTTTCAGAAATAGTATCTGATATTTGGATTAAATAAAGAAGATTCTGAGATTAAAAACCACATGGAAGATAAGAATGATTGGTGAATTGAATTTATTTACATTTAAAGAATTCTGAATTAACTAATGCATAATGTATCTAATTGCTACCAAAACCCTTATTTGAAAAGTGTACTGTTTCCTTCAAAAATGACCTTAATCTCATGTAGTTGAAACAAATAAAATGAGTTTTTTTAAGTTAAAAATGCATTTCTCTTGTTTCCAGATATGACAGAGTAGCTAGCATCAGACCAACCGTTGCTCTGAGAAGATCTGTAAAAATTGCAAAAAAACCTAGAAAACAGAACACTGAAGCTTTTTTAAGGCACTGTAGAAAAGATAAGTTAGCCAGGAGATTTTTTTAAACATAAGATCTAACAACATGTTGTTTACAAGAGATACATATAAAACAAGAGATCAGAAAGACTAAAAATAAAAGGATGGGGAAAAAGTACAAAAAAAATTAACCAAAGGGAAGGCTAGAAGAGAAATCTTAATATCTGGCAAAATTTAATTCAAGGCAAAAAATAGAATAAGAGATTAATAGGAAATATTATCTACTGGCAAAAGACATACTAGAACAAGAATTTTAATCACTCTAAACCTATACTCTCAATACAGCTTCAGAATATTTTATAGAAATGTAGTGAGAAATATGTTTATCAATAATTGGAGTGGAGGATTTTTATATATCAGTCTCAGAAAATTGGAGATCAAACAGACAAAAAGTAAGCAGATGTAGAAAATCAGAGCAATTCAATTAATTTGTGTATTAGACAGAGATGGAATATGTACATGTTGGAACTTTAATTCAAAAAGCAGGGAAAATACATCCTTTTGAATACATGAGAAATATTTACAAAAATTGACTGCAGTTAGGCTGTAAGCGTAGCTTCAATAAATTCCACAGATTCGCTGTCATATTGACTATATTCTCTGGTCATAATGCAATAAAATTAGAAATTAATAAAAGACAAAACTTTAAAATTCCTGTATGCATAGAAATGAAATAATATATTGCCAAATAACCCTTGGACTAAAAATGGAATAATGAAATGCTTAAAACTAAATGGCAGGAAAGCACCTCATATCCAAATTTATTTGACACAGCTAAAGCAACACATAGAGATTTATAGCTTTAAATACATTCACCAGGAAACAAGAGACGTTAAAAACCACAAGCTAAAAATTCAACTCAAGAAGTTAGAAAAATAGCAATAAAGGAAATCCAAAGAAATATGGTGGAAAGAAATAATAAAGATAGAAAACAGTGGATAAGAATCATTTGTAAAAATCAGTAGGAAGGATTAACAAAATTAAAAGGTGGTTTTTCTAAAGGACTAAGAAGACAATGGCAAAACTAGTCAACAATATAGGAGCTTATGAAAATAAACAAAATAGAAATGGAAAAATAATAGATAACCACAGATATAATAAAAATGTTTTAAATGGTCGAAGAGAATTTGTGATAAATTATATGCTAATAAATATGAAAACCTAGACAGGGGAAATCAATTATTTTAAAAGCATAAAAAGTCAAAATTGGAACTGAAAAAGTATAAGCCATTCATTCATGTAATAAATAGGGGAATAGAAAAGTTGTAAACGAAGTGTAAGCTAAATAAATCCAAAAGCATATTGAAAATAATTGATTATGATCAGATACGATTTGAGACTACTATATTATTATACTATATTATACTATATTATTATAAATAGTTCTCAGAGAATAGCTCAGTTTCAGAATATCTATCAACGTGATTCTCCACATTAATAGATTAAGGGAGAAAACTCTGATTATCTCAGAAGATTCAGAAAAAGAACTTGATAAAGTTCAATATCCATTTATGATCAGCAAACCCAAAACTCTCATCTACTTAGTAATGTTTATTTTTAAAAAATAGAGGAAATATGATCATTAATGCAGAAATTTCAGGTGCATCCTCTTTATGATGGAGATCAAGACAAGGATGCCCATTTTCATTGCTCCTGCTTAAGTCCTGACCAACGCTGTGAATAAAAAAACTTAGGAATTTAACAGTTGGAGAGTTAGAGATAATACTATCATTGTTTGGAGATGATATTAATGATGCAACTAGAAAACTCAATAGAATTTTTTAAACTACTATAATAACGATGGAGTTTAGTAAAACTGGTAGACAAAAGACAACCTTAGAAAACCCTCTACTTTATATTTAACCAAATAGAAATTTTAAATAAAAATACGAAACCAGTCCCGATATGAGCAAAATTATAAAATAACCAGAAATAACAAAAAATACACAAATAATCTAAGGAGAAAAAATTTTAAACTAATAAAAGAAAATGATATTAATCAGTGGGAATATATTCCATGCTATTGGATTAGATAATTTCATATTATAATAATGTCAATTTAAAATAATATCAATCCAGTACAATCCATATAAAAATTTATTAATTTTTTTGAGGAATTCAATAAACTAAAATGTAAATGAAAGACTAAAGGCACATGAATAGCTAAGTTAACTTTGAAAGAGAAGGCAAACTTGTCCTACCAGATATTAAGCATATAAGGCCAAAATTATAAAAACAGTATAATATTTGTTCAAGAACAGAGGAATTGGAGAAAATAACAAAATAGAAACTTCAGAAAAAAAAGTAGGCATATAAGAAAACTTTTTTATTAAGATGAAATCAAACAAATGTGAAAAGAATGCAGTACAATGCAGAGAAAACTGACTCATCCACGGAGTAAAATAAAAATGGATAGTTGGCTAACACCTTAGAGAGACAGACTCCCACTATATTAAAAACCTGATTGTAAAAGTTAAAACTTTAAAGTTAACAGAAGATAATGTAGGGGAACATTCCTGTGACTTGAAGTGGGATTAAGGAAAAGAGCTTCATAATTAAAACCCTATAAATATGAATCATAAGGTCAAAAAGAGATGAATTTGATTATGCCAAAATTTACAACTTTTGGTCAATGAATATGGACAAAAGTAACAGCCAATTGACAGATTGAAAACACAATCAAGCAATCGATATCTAGAATGTACAAAGAACTTGTATAAATCAACAAGAGAAAGACAGGGACTCCAGATTTTAAAAAAAGGCAATAGATAGGAAATTTATAATCGAGAAAACCTAAAGGATGTTTATCCTACTGTTGTTTTGGTGGCAAGAAATTGAAGGCAATCATCAAGGAATGGATGAAAACGTGGTGGATGCATGGTATGGAATTTTAAAATTCCAAAATCTTTCAGAAGTTCCAGGGGCAACTGATAGCAGAAAGGAACAGAGGATATGGAGAGGAGTAAATTATAGAAGTCTCTCAAAACTACAAGAGTGGATATGGTAAAGAGAAGAAATACAAGATGTGTTGTGATATCTTCCATTTAGATCGCATTTAATAAATATTAATGGAACACTTGTGTGCCAAGTACTGGGGATGTAATTATTTGTTGACTATCACATTGGTTTTTGTGAAGGTTTTATGATATAAGAACAAAATTAAGGGATTCTTAGGATTCTCTGATGTTAAACTGATAGTTTTAACTTTAAAAGTTAAAAATTCTTTTTAAGGGGCTGGCCTCGTGGCCGAGTGGTTAAGTTCGCGCGCTCCGCTGCAGGCGGCCCAGTGTTTCGTCAGTTCGAATCTTGGGCGCGGACATGGCACTGCTCATTAGACCACGCTGAGGCAGCGTCCCACATGCCACAACTAGAAGAACCCACAACGAAGAATACACAACTATGTACCGGGGGGCTTTGGGGAGAAAAAGGAAAAAATAAAATCTTCAAAAAAAAAAATTCTTTTTAATTTGTTTCACTATTTTGTTTTCCTTTCCCTTTAAGGTCAACACATTGATTTCATGTGATATGTGCATGTGTTTGCACATAACTTCTGTATAGTAAACAAAAACTTTATAAGAATCTTAAGATATTTCTTGATGGTTTTTAAAAGTATTAATCAACTTTAGCATTGATATTTAAACAATATGTATACTATATAGATACACAAATATATGCATATACATACTTGTATATGTGTATCATACTTTGAAAAGCTTTAAAGATAAATTATTTCACTCAAAAGCATAGGAAACTTTTATTAGCATTTTTAAGTGTTTAATATAAAGCCAGGTATCACTGTGAGTCCTGAACTTCAGGTATTCTCAACTTATCTACAGAATGAAGAAAAGATTTCCAATTTTATTCTATAAACATAGGTTTTATATACAAAATATCTCCTCATAGACATCTTTTCAAGAATATATTTGCACTATTTATTCCCCCAACTTCTTTGCAAGGGGGACACCCTTGGTTGTTCAGGTTGTGAATTGCACACAAGAGCCACATCTCACTGGGCACCGACTGTATCATTAATATCTTTATTATTTTGAAAAGTTTTTATTTATAATTAAGCAACTTTACGTAATAATTTTGAAAACTTTTGACAGATAGCAGTAAACTGTCTTCTTCTAGCCAAACAAGTGTATTTTGCCAGTTTTCTGGTTGATGGGAATAAAGTGCTTAACTTTAAAAGCTTTAAAATTTTTTGAAAATTTCATATTTAAAATATGAAAATTTACAAAATAGGAACAAGCTTAACAATTAAAATACATTGTTGAAATCATAGACACAGAAAGTAAAATGGTGGTTGTCAGGGCCGGAGGAAGGTGGAACGGGGAGTTAGTATTTAATGGCCATAGAGTTTCTGTTTTACAAGCTGAAGAGTTCTGGAGATGGATGGTGGTGATGGCTGCACAACAATATGGATATATTTAATACCACTGAACTGCACTCTTAGAAATGGTTAAGATGGTAAATTTATGTTATGTGTATTTTATCACAATAAAAAAATGGAAAAACAAAAACACTTTGTTGGTCTAATATCTCAAGTAACCTGCTGCTAAATAAGGAGCTGCTGTTTTTCAAGGTTGCTATTAGTGCCTTGGCTAAATTTGACATTTTAGATTGCTACTTACATATTCTGCCGTTTGTATATATAGGTACATATACACAAACGGCAGGATATACAAGTGAATATACATATATATATATACACTTGAATAGAGTTGTTAAGTTCCAAAATAAAATTTACAAGTACTTTAATCATGTCGTTAAACAGTATGTAATAACTGAATATGTTTACCTTTAATAATCTGTAAATACACATTGTATAAACATAATTATGCTAATTATAGTCTAGTAATTGTTTTTAATGGAAATTACACTAGTATAAAAATTAATCACTGCTAAAATTAAGCTGGTTAAAATGTTATAAATCCTAAGATAATATCTTTTCCTGATGTAAAACAGAAAATTTTGTATAGAAAATTCAGATCAGAAACCAGAAAATAAGGTATTAAAGAGGCAAATGAAAAATAATATTTGTATTATTAAAGAAATTTGGGGAAAATAGCTAGAAAAAAATAAAATTCTTTTAGGGTTCATTTCTATTTTTAGGGCTAATAACTTACAGTTACATCATTACTGGAGCAGAAAATGAATTTATTTTCTCAATCAAAATAGAGAAATTTCAAGGAAAACTGGATGACAAAAAACACTCCATTAAAATCAATATCCTTCCTGCTCATAGAGCTACACAGCAGTGTAGTTCAAATATGAAACATCAGCCCTTCGCATTGACTATTATCCACTTCAAGCATGAAGTTTTAATTTTCCAAAAGACAGAATAGATAAGAAGTTTCAGAAACATGTTAACCACAAATCTGCTTCTAAGAATTCTATATGCTAAACTCTGGGGATTGAAAAAGGGAAAGAGAACAGACTCAAGTATTGGCAGCAGCATTTATCACATATTCTTAGTAAAACAAAGAAATTAAATGTCCACCAAAAATAATGTCAGTACTCAAAATTTAAATAAAAAATATCTAACTATTAATGCTACAGAACAAGAAAGGTAAAAATCATAGAAGAGTGTTACCGTGAAGCCTGATTCAGCTTTTTTTAGTACACACACAACATAAAATTGACCACCTTAACCACTTTTAAGCGCACAGTTCAATGGTATTAAGTATATTCATATTGTTATGCAAGCATCGCCACCATCTCTCTGAAACTCTATACCCATTGGACAATAACTCCCTACTCCTCACTCCCCTGACAACTACCATTCTACTTTGTCTCTACGAATTTGACTACCCTAAGTACCTCAGATAAGTGGAATCATACAGTATTTGTCTTTTAGTGACTAGCTAATTTCACTTATCATAACGTCCTCAAGTTTCATCCATGTTGTAGCATGTCTCAGAATTTCCTTCCTTTCTAAGACTAAATAATATTCTGTTTTATGTATATACCACATTTTGTTTATCTATTCACCTATTGATGGACATGTGGATTGCTTCTACCTTTTGGCTATTGTGAATAATGCTGCTATGAATGCGGGCGTACAAATATCTCTTTAAGATCCTGCTTTCAATTCTTTTGGATATATACCTAGAATTAGGATTGCTCAATCATATGGGCATTCTGTTTAATTTTTGGAGGAACTTCTATTCTGTTTTCTATAGCTGCTGTACCATTTTACGTCATCACCAACAGTACATAAGAGTTTCAACTTCTCCATACTCTTGTCAACACATTATTTACCTTTTTTTTTTCCTAACAGTAGCCAACTTACTGAGTGTGAAGTTGCATCTAGTGGTTTTGATTTGCATTTCAATAATAGTTAATGATGTTGAGCACCTTTTCATGAGTGTATTGGCCCTTTCTTTGGAAAAATGTCTGTTCAAGTGCTTTGCCCATTTTTTTAATAGTTTGTTTGGGTTTTTTGTTGTTGGGTTGTAAGAGTTCTTTATGTATTCTAGATATTAACCCCTCATCAGATATATAATTTGCAAATATTTTCTTGTATTTCATGGCTTGCCTTTTCACTCTGTTGATTGTGTCCTTTCAGACACAGAGGTTTTTAATTTTGATGTAGTCTAATTTTTTTTTCTTTTGTTGTTTGTGCTTTTGGCCTCATATCCAAGAAATCATTACCAAATGCAAGAACACGAAGATTTTCCCTGTGTTTTCTTCTAAAAGGTTTATAGTTTTAGCTCTTATATTTAGGTCTTTGATCCATTTTGAGTCAATCTTTGTATATAATGTAAAGTAAGAGTCCAGCTTCATTTTTTTTTCTTTTCATGAAGATGTTCAGTTTTCTCAAACCACTCGTTGAAAAGACTGTTCTTTCCCCACTGAATGGTCTTTGAACCCTTGTCAAAAATCACTTGACCATATACGCAGTTTATTTCTGTGCTTTCTATTTTATTCCGTTGGTCTCTATGTCTGTCTTTACACCAGTATCCCATATTTTGATTACTGAAGCTTTACAGTAAGTTTCAAAATCAGAACGTGTGAGACTTTCAACCTTGTTCAAGATTGTTTTGGCTATCTGAGGTCCCTTGAGATTCCATATGAATTTTAGGATGGACTGACTCAGTTTTCACATGCTAAATTTCTAACAGAAGATCATTAATACAATTAGAGGAGCATGATAATGGTAATTTTCTTCAGTTGGCAAAAACTGTAAAAAAGTTGATTATTTTATGTCAGAACATTAACTCAGAATGCCAACAATGAAACCAAAATATTATAATAGTCGAGTATATAAAATAAAAAAATCAAATACACAAAATTATAACATTTGCAATGAGTGAAATATTTTAGCATAAGGTAAGAAATTGTAAATATTTCTATATCATTCTCAACACCATAAACAATGTAAAACAGATAAAAATTACTGATTGAGTTACAGTTTCTCCAAAATATAAATATTTCCTTTTGTGAACATTTTGGGACTTTTCTTCCCAGTAGAATAACATGACCACACACACACACACTAGGAGATAATTTCCATTACCAAATCTCTACAGCAATAATCTGTAGGTCAAGGGATACAACAATGTCACAAATGTATATGGAAAACATAAGAGATTATTATAAAATACCGTAAAAAAAATAAAACAGGGAATTCTTTATTCTTTTCTGCACATTTTAAAACTTGATAAATGGACAATAAATCAAACATCTCAACACCATTCATTTTTTTAATAGCTTCCAACAGCTACCCAATGAACTTTGGGCTTCAGTGAATTATTAGAGTAGACTGAATGAAAATATTGATTTAAAACACATTTACCAAACATAAACTTGAAACTGCAACCAAGTACACCATGGGAAAGTAGAGATGATGCTGTCCTATGACCAAAATTTCAATTAGAGATGGCGAGCAGTGGTCTTTTACAAATTACTGATGTTATTTTAAAAGTATAGACTATAGAATGTATACTTTAGAAAACATTCCTATATTCCTTTTTAAATTTTTTTCCCCAGGACTAATTTGGCATAATGACAAAATATTATACACAAAACTATACATGAATAAGAATTCAGGGTACCTAATCACTTTGAGTACGTCAAAGAGTTAAGAAATTATTCAAAGAAAAATCAAGCTATTGTTACAAAAATAGGGATGACGTAGTGGACACTAGGTTGTGCTGTCAAGACTCCTCCATCTACTGGGCGGTGGGAACCGGGGTGGGGGTGTCTGTCAGATGACTACTCAGCTGTCAGCCCTCTTCCTGAATTGCCTTTGTTGAAGAGACCCACCTCGTCCTAGCACATACCCCTCTCCTGGACCAGCCAACACTCTAACCTCTGATCAACAAGGGGGTATAATGGCCAGTCTCTCTCGCCCCCAACTCCAAACACCTATGAAGAACCATCCCAGCTCCAGATCCTGTTGCGTGGTGGCTAAGGCCTTGTTAAGACTCCATCACAGCCCAGCTTTCCTCTCTGCTCCAGCCTGCTTCCTTCCTTTTCTTTTCCTTTCCTTTCCTGCCCTTCCTATCCCTTCCTTTCCCTCTCTTCCAAAGGTGTTAACCTGAAGAATGCTCACCAATAAACTTTTGGCCTGCTAACCTGTCCCACACAGTCTGCTTTCTAGGGAAGCCAACCTACAACATACGCTAAACAAATTGTGACCCATAACATTGGCAACAACTTCTCCAACATAGAAAATACTAGAGAGGAAAAAAGAGAACAAAAACTCGATTCTCCTGCAGATCTCCTTATCAACCTATATAGGATACAGCAACTTCATCTTTAAAAGAAAAGTTTCAGAAACTAAAGAATGTTATGACCCTTTTTATGTTCCAAATGACATGGGAAATTTGAAAAATTAGAGTGAATGTGAGCCATTGCAACTATGTAAAAATATACAATTTAAATTGATTGATTAGCTTACTAGGGAACACATATTTACGAGACAATGAAAATTGTTTTCTAAAATCTAACATGATGTCTGTCGAAGTACTACAGTATGTTTAGAGCAAGAAGTTACCTGACATACTCGTGAATACTCTACAGCTCTCAGGATATACTTAACTTCATCAGCGAAGGACGTAGCTTCTCAAAATTAAAATAGATGAGAAATTACACAAGCTCCACTATAACTTCACAAGAAAGGCTGTTAAATCTAGTGAATGTCACTTTAGATATTATAGCAAGTAAACAAACTATCGGAAGAAATTTTACTTCGTTGAAAGCAAGATATGTAGCTGTTTTACAAGCAATTGTTAAATCCTAAGACTCTGACTATCTAATTATTGTGACTAAAATTTTGCATTTTAGGATAAGCTGATGTTTAATAATTTGATCTATATAATTCATACATAAGAGCATTGTTTGTTTTAGTTATTATTGATAAATAATGTACCACCCTTTCTTTGGTACTTTGGGTTAGTAGTGGCCTTGCTAGTTACCGTATTTGAGAATTTTTAAGGCACTAACCAGAAATTCTATCCTGAATGAACTATTTAAATTGGTTAAATCTTTAAAAGGTAAAAAATTCCCACAAATCGTTATAACGCCAAGCCTTCAGTTTTAGATCCATATCAGACCTTGTTCTGGTACAAGCAAGATAATGTCACACAAGTTGAGACAAATTATTTGTAATGGATTGTTATTATATGACTCACAGTACTTCTAGATCTTTCATTCATTTAGTCATCACATATTTATTCAGCACTGTATGAGGTATCTATTGCTGCATAATGAATTACCCCAAACGCAGCAGCTTAAATCAACAGGCTTTTATTACCAGACGCAGTTCCTGAGGCTCAGGATACAAGAGCACCTCAGCTGGGTGGTTCTGACTCAGGTTCTCTCAGCGGGTGGCAGTCAAGCTGTCAGCCTGGTCTGCAGTCTTCTCAAAAGTCAACTTAGGCTGGAGAATTCACCTCTACACTCACTCATATAGTTGTGGGCAGGCCTCAGTTCCTTGCCACATGGGCCTCTCCATAGGGCTTCTCACAACATGGCAGCTGGCTTTCCCCAGAGAAGAAAGAACAAGAGGCAACCCGAGGTAGTAGTGGCAGTATTTATAACCTAACGTCAGAAGTGGTATACCATCACTTCTCCTGTTTGTTGGTCACACAGATCAACTCTGCTACACATAGGAGAAGACTAACAAAGATGTGGACTCCAGGAGGCAGGGATCAGTGGAGCCATCGTGGAGAATGGCTCACACAAGCACCAGCTATTGGCTAAGCAATGCACTAGGCACTAGGCGAAAGCAGACATGAATCCTTCTTTTATGGAGTTTCCATTTTGAAAGCAAAACTGACCTTAAACAAATAATTATGTTCCCACCATTACAAAACTTGTCTGAAAGAATGAGCTCGTGGTGCTACAGGCAAGAATAATAGTGGAGTCACAGAAGGCTTCATGAGGAAGCATCACTTCAGCTAAGCCCTGTAGGATGAACGGGAGCAGTTGTGGGAAGAAGCTGTAAAGGCGATACAGGGCATTTAGTTTGAAGGAAAGATGGTGTTGAAATAAGCTTCCACATTGAGACGACGTACAAGGAAAGCATATATGCTCCTCTTTAGAACAACAGAAGATCAGAAATACGTTTTCCCATTAAGAATGGAAGTCAGTTTCTGAACAGTAAATAGCTTCACGGCTAGATTCTGAAGGCTGAGAGACTTTCAAAGCAACATGTCCTGTTTGACTAAACTTGCTCCTGACACCCAAGGATAAAGTAAGAACTTTCCTAGTGCCAATAAACCTGTTAATTTACTTTCTTCTTACGCAAATGAAGGCCCTTGATGTAACTAGTTGTTTAAAATGCTTGTGAAACCTTGTCTAGTTAATGACTTGAGTCACACAACAACAGCTACTGTGAAAATTAATGATGGGTTAAAAGCTGTAGCTGTTGTAAATGATTCACAAGTAAGCTTTTAGCTTACTAAGCTCTTCTGAAAGGAGGATTGTACTCAAAGGCTACAAAAACACAATTTGAAAATACGTCATCAAAAGAGCTATCCTACCGTTCTCTTCCTACTACAGTAGAAATTTTTTAATAAGGTGATTTCTAAAACCATTTTTTCTACAAAGCTGAGACTTGATACTGGGGGAAAAAGATGGAAAATATTCCTTCTCTAATTTATAAATCTCAGCAATTTTTCATATTAAGTATTGCTATATATATTTTTTTTTTTTTGAGGAAGATTAGCCCTGAGCTAACATCTGTTGCCAATCTTCCTCTTTTTGCTGAGGAAGAGTGGCCCTGAGCTAACATCTGTGCCCATCTTCCTCTATTTTATATGTGGGACGCCTGCCACAGCACGGTTTGATAAGCAATGGATATGTCCGCACCCAGGATCCAAATCAGTGAACCCCGGGCTGCTGAAGCTGAGAGCGTGAACTTAGCCACTATGACACCAGGCTGGTGGCCCCTATATATTTTTTAAATGGATATCTGACCTGACCTCTCCACTAACATGAAAATTCTGCCATGGGTGTGTGTGGCACACTGGGAGATAGTTTTCAAACAATGGCCCCAGATCACCGACAGAAGCATCACCTGAGAATTTGCTTAAAATTAAATTCTTGGGCTCACCCCAAAGCCACTGAATCAGAAACTTTGAGGGGGAGCCCATCAGTCTGGTCTTCAATAAGCAAGATGGTTCTAGTGCACTGAAGTTTGAGAACCGGTGAGATACATAGTGTCACTCATTATTGTCAACCCTTGGTTATCACTTCTGTGACTAATCAGGGCCGACAGGCTTCTCTTTCAGGATTGGGATTCAGCAGTTCAACTGATTAAGACAATGAGCTTCACAGGCTGTTCCCAGCCACCTCTCAAAGATGCAGGATGTATAAATCAGAGATGTGTTGACAACAAAGGATTGTTTACAACTCTCTCAAGCCTTCCACAAATTTAGCATTAAATTTAGGGAAGATACTCTTTCAATCACATTGTGATTTAATGAATATTTTAGCCTTGGAAAAGAGGGAGATGAGGTATAAGAAAGAATCATGTGGAGGTACTCTGGACAGACTCTAGGTGGGATCCTGACTGCAAAATGGGATGACGCTACATAGCTCACCTCTAAAGGCCTCGATTCCTCATTTGTAAAACGAAGCTTCAACCACTGTGTGACTTTCAGTTTCCCAAACATTACACCTTTTAAAAAAGATCTTCCTCCTGTATTTAATTGAAATAGTCCTTTAATTTGATTTGACTCTGAGTTTATACCAACTTCATACAAATTTTTCTGAGGGACTTTAAAAGGAAGTTTTTTTTTAAAGGCTATCGATTGAGTTAAAATTAAGGAACTTCAGCACTGGTTCTTTAAGGCTTAATATATAAACCTCAATATATAAAATCATATTTAGGTTTGGTAACAGTGAAGCGACTTTATTCTGACTGCCTCCACCAGCCATTTAAGAAATGAAGCCCCTTCTATCATGACCTACAGATATTAGGGTGACTGACCATCCTAGTTTGCCCCCACTGTCCCCTTTTTAGCTCGGAGAGCCCTCAGTCTTGGGAGAGTTGGTCACCCTACCAGTATGTTTGCTGAGTAATATGATCTTAATTTTGTATTTAAAAGTTCTCTTCTGTTTTTTAAAAAGTCCAATTGGCTAATGGGGTTCATTTGTCCCTTGGTTTGGTAGACCTTAAGCTAGACAAGGCAGAATCGAAATGTAAAACACTGTGACTCTAAAGAGTGGCATTGCAACCATTCTCCGTGCTCACAGTCTTTGATCCCAGTCAGAAAATAAAAAGTAACACAAAGGGAGAAAGGAAGAGAGACAGACTTCAACAGCTTGCCTGCCTACAGAATGTCCCAGCAGCTTGGCCTCATCTGTCAGGTGAGTTCGCTGTCAGGAGAGGGAGTGTGAGGACCACAGCCTTCAGAAGTGGAGATGCTGTTTGGAGCTGGCCCATCTTGGGTGGCCTGCTTCACGTTTCTATTTCTTAATTGAGGCACTGATAGGCAGATGCTCCAAACATTGGCTTCAGTGGTAAAATTCCCAGTTCCCACGGGTGGCAGTGACCATATTATTATGGTTAAGCATCCACTCATAGGTTTTGTCTGGCAGATGGCAGCTATTTATTTCTACTTTCGGTAGTTCCTAAAAGTGAGTATATATTTCTTTCCTATATACTCTGACTACATAAATAACTTCCTGTGTTCAATCTACAATTATTCATAATCTTCACAGACTGTGTTCAACCCTTACAATCAACCCTTTTAAACCAATATTGGAATTATTACATGGTTTTGTGAATAGCTGGAGGAGATCCTGGTAGTGGGTAATTTCTTCACAAACTACATTTCCTCATAACACTCTCCCAAGTGCTGCATATTTTTAGTGAAGTACTGCTTCCATTATGCTAATGTGATGAGTCATCTGATTTAAACTTGGCATGATAACTGACATGGTGGAAACAACACTTAATTCAGAAGATCTGAGTTTTTATTCAGATTTTGCAGGTCATAAATGGCTAAAGCCAGTTGACATTGGCAAGTCATTCCATCTCTCTGGATTTCAGCCTATTATATATAAAATGGTGAAATTAATCTTTGCTTTTATGCCTGGATATTATAGTCTGAGCTGAAGGCAGCATATATAATAGGAACATAAGGAAATTATCAAACCTTAGAATGATTCAAAGCAATGAAATTTAAGATTATTTTGTATTCCTTTTAGTAATAGAGAAGTCCTAATCTTTTAGAAATAAGGCAAAGTAACCTGGTAATATTTAATGGATTTTCCAAGTCTAGTTAATTGACTCTATTCCAAAACTGCTTCGACAGTAATGAAGTTCCGTGGTCAACTTGGACAGAAATTTCTGTTTGGGGCTCTCTTCTAGGTAGAAAGGAAAAATACCATTGCTGGTGCCCATCCACTCCATTCCCAATTTTTTCTGGTTCATTCTTCTCCATGGCAATGCCTATAGATTGGTTCATGGTATTTCAAACTTTGTGCCTCTAATTTAAAGAGGTTGTGGCATATGGGGGGGAAATTCACTCAATGAAAATCTCGTTGGCTCTGCTCATGCCTCATTTTGCCCCCAACATATTTTCATCCTTCCATAAATTAATTGCCGTTTGTTTCGAGCTAAAGCTTCCATTTGAAGGCCACAGCCAAACATGTTTTCACCTGATAGGCATGAGACTTTTCTAAGCACTTACTAAGACTTAAAACTACTACAGTTTACTCTTTGTCACTATGGAACTAAGCCTGAACTTAACGTGAGGTTTTTCTCACTACCTGGATATAGTACACTAGGACTTGAGAAATTTCTCTTGGGGCTGGTATGGGTTGGGAAGGAGTAGATAGTCAGGTATGTACAGCTGATTACTCTTCAAGAACCATGGCAGCTTCAAGGATCTCCAGCACCAGATAATCCATCCTGGATTATCATCTGTCCTGTGTGTCTCCACTCGTGATTCAAATTCCGGGCAGAGGGAAGGCGAGTGGCCCAGCTGGAATCATGTGATCACTACAGTAGTGAGAGAGGTGGAGGACTGTGGAAGGCAGCCCCACATGAATCATGTGGGGTGGGTGTGTGGGTGTATTTACTTGGACCAGGCTGGAGTGGAGAAGGTATGCCAAGCTTCACATGCCCACTTCCCATCCTCATATTCCATTTGACAAAACATGAGAGAAGAGACAAGCAGGCCTTGTAGAGAAAACTATCTCAGGAAATCCTGGATCCTGAATCTCAGTTGTGAACAACCGTTTTAAAGGGAGAAAAGCCTTCTTCTTTATTTCCTTTGTGGAGTCTTTCCTTAATTTTGGTAGGAAAAGCAAAAAGAGGAAACACTCATTTATGAATTTAAGAAAAAATGCATAGATCATTCTTTATAGAAGACAGGGGCTAAGAGAGAAAAAAGTTAACACGAAAGAGATTTTTGAGGGAAGAAATATTGAGGACGCTGACACTGGATGGTATCCATTTTCACATTAAAATAGGAAACAGTTCTTCAGCTGGGATAGAGGTGTGATGAGGTGAGTGGAGAACATTTATAAGACTCACTGTTCAACCAGGAAAGGTCACTACACCATTGTCTAAGAGTCAGAATAGATTCAACTGAATTTAGAAGCCTGCATTCTAATGCACCTAATTATCTGCAGGCACCCAGTGGTTAGTTGAAATCGGGGATTTATTTTTGAAGTAATGTCTGTTTACTTTGTTTCTGATTATAAAATTAGTATGTGTTCACTGTAAGAAAATCAGAAAATATAAACAAAAACAAGAAAAAATCTTAATACTAACAAGTAACTATCATTACCATTTTGTTGTATATCCTTTCATGATTTTTTTTCTACACATATGGCAAATATTAAGATTTAAAATATCTGTTTTTCTTCCAGGGTAACAATTATATGTCCATTGTCGAAAAATTAGAAAATACCAAAACACATACAGAATAAAATAGACAACACTCACAAACACTTAATGCATACCTCTATATAGGTATATGTTCTCTCAAAGAAAAATAGGATCACAGCACACATTCTGCTTTGTCATCTGCTTTTCCTACTTAAAGATATCATTTCACTTTATAAAACATTATCCATCTCTATTCCAGTAGGTCTCAACCAGAGGTACTTTTACTCAGGGGACATTTCGCAGTATTTGGAGACATTTTTCGTTGTCACAGCTGGAGTAGGAGCCCTATTGGCATCTAGTGGATAGAGGCCAGGGATGCTGCTGAACATCCTACGATGCACATGGCAGCCTGTGCCCACCCCCGCAAACACAAAAGAACTACCCATTCAAAATGTGGAAGGTGCCGGGGTGGAGAAACCCTGTCCTGTTCCCCAAGGTCTCCCCCTCTTTGCAGATATAGAGGATTAGAGGAATATTTCAGTTACAGTGGCAAAGGGTCAGGATCCTTACAACCCCATCCATCTCACAATACTGCCAACAATCCCTCTTTCTTCCAACCTAAGATCAAACTCGGCTGGGAAATACGGTGGAAGCAACAAAACCTCCAAAATTCCATAGCATATGTTTACTTAGACTGGTGAGTACCTGGATTCCTGGGAGGACCAGCAGGTCTGCAACCTTTGAGACGTCATCAAACACAGATGCTTGATTGACAAATATCACTGACACTAGAAGCCCCTCTTTTGTTCTTTCCTCTTTTTGCCTCCACTCAGGATTCCATCCAGTCTTTACTCTCTGTGCCACCCACTGATTCTGTCCATTTCAGAGCTCCAGTGAGGTGTGAAGACCCACCTCCTTGTATGACCATGGCATGACAAGAAAGTTTGAGGTCCTAGAATGCCTTCCGTGGCCCCTGTGCTGTCCTTTCACTGTGATAACTCTAATTATCAGATGGTTTTCTTCCAAATGTGTGTCAATCACATTACACTTCTGGGACCCAAACTTTGCCAACAAAACCACAAGTTTGCTTGAGGTTTTATCTTACAGCTAATAGAGATGAGTTGACTTTTTGTTTTAATACAAGATTGTTTTTTCATATGAGTCTACTTATTTCTGTCTATATTTCATGATATCCCTCATCAAGGTTAATGGAAAAATAGAATTCCACTATATAAGTGGGTTAAAATATAAGAAATCTTTCATTAATAAATATACCAGATATTCTATTTTTTCCTTATTATAAATAACATTTTGACAAGCATCTTTGTCCCTATACCTATATATAATGTCTGATTATTTCTCTATGATAAGTTTCTAAAGTGGAATTACTGAGTCAAAGGTATGTCCATTTTAAAGTATAGCTGTAACAAGATACAGTATAGTTTTAATAATATACAGCATAATTATAACAATATGCAGTCTAGTTGTAACAATATATAGACCCATCAAACTTGTGTGAAAGTTCCTCCTTCCCCATTCCTCTCCCAGTCTGAGTTTCAACCTTTTTGGTCTTTGCAAATCTATTAGACAAAAAAAAAGTTATTTGATTGCTAGTGTGGATATGCATAATTTCAATGCTTATTACCATTTGTATTTTTTGTGACTTTTAAAATTTTTTCTGAGTTGGTTTTTCATTTTTTAATTTGTAAGATTTCTTTGTCTTTTTTAGAAATACATGCTGCAAATATTTTCTTGAAATTATTTTTCAACTTTATTTTATGGTGTGTTTTTCTGTATAGAGGTTAAGTTTTTTGTAGCCAGATCTACTAATCTTTTCTTTTACAGTTTTTGGGTTTCAAGTAATGATTAGAGTGTTCCTACCCTCCTCCCAATTCTACCTTTTAGGGAAGGGGGTGGGACATAGGGTTAAAGTACGGTTTTAAGTTTTTGTTTATCTTGGCTTTCTTTCGTTCTGTTTTCTCTTTCTTTGTTTTTATGATTGTCACTTGTCTCTGTATCATTTGTGGAAGACTTTGTTTTTCCTCATTGATTCTAAATGGCCCTTTCTTTACCATTGCTGTGTCTAAATACTGTGCTAACTGACATGTTGTTATAAGATGGGCAAGTCTTTCTTTGTTACTCTTCTTTTTTATTATTTCATACATTTAATTTTCTCCAAGTACCCTTCATGCAAAGCTAAAACCAAAACCAAACAAACGAATCAAGAAAACCTTCACTGATTTCTTTTAAAAGTAAGTTCAAATTTTGATAAATTTAGTGCGGAATTTAAATTTTTACAGTATTTTATCAAGCAATTCTTCTATTTAAATGTTATAAATGGTTATCAAAAAGTCCTCATAGGGCCAGCCCCTGTGGCCTAGTGGTTAAGTTTGGCACATTCTACTTCAGTGGCCCAGTTTTGGTTCCCAGGCACGGACCTACGCCACTCATCTGTCAGTGTTCGTGCTGTGGTGGCGGCTTGCATACAAAAAGAGGAAGACTGGCAACAGATGTCAGCTCAGGGCAAATCTTCCTCAGCAAAAAAAAAAGTCCTCATAACTATGTAATGCATCTATTGTGTAAGCAGGAAAAATAAACAAACTGTGGTAGCAAAATGCCCTCGTATGCATCAGATGTGCTCTCCCCTCTCCTGGGCCTCACTCTCCTCGTCTGCCCTGTGTCTCCAAGTGGTCTCCACAACAAAGTGCTAGCACACATTCATCTGCTGCAAGCTCTGCTTACTGGGCAATCCAGACAAAAACAATAAAAACCCAACAGGGGAAAGAGTAAAGGACTTGAAAGAGCACTTCACAGTAGAGAAAGCTCAAATTAAGAATAAACCAGTTAGTTAACAATAACTCAATAAACAAAAATATATACTATGCTTTACTAGTATTATCAGGGAAAAGCAACCTAAAACCACCAGATAGCATTCTAAAGCCACCAGATGACAAATGCCAAGTATGAGTAAGAAGGTGGGACCTCTCTTTCACATTGTCATGAACACTGTAAATTGATACTGAGAAAACAGTTTAGCATTACTCAGAAAAGTGGAAAAAGCCCATATCCCATAACGCTGCAATCCCACCGTTAGGCATATGTGTACAAAAACACTTGCACATGTACATTAGAAGAGGCACTCAAAACGTCCACAGCAGCAATACTTGCAGGAGCCAAGTTCTGGAAACCATCCATATGCTCATCAACATTAGAAAAGATAGGTAAATAGCAATATATTCATACAATAGAATTCAACCCATCAGTGAAAAGGAGTGAACTACAGCCACAGGCAACAATATGAACAAATTTTACTACCATAGAGTTGTGCAAAAGAAAAGACACAAAGGAATACATAAGGTAAATTTATATAAAGTTTAAAACCAGGAAAAACCAAAGGGTATTTTTAGGGATACATATAGAGGTGGATAAACTGGAAAGAAAAGCAAAAGAATGATTATCACAAAAGGTAGAGTGATGAGTATTCTTAAAGTGGAGAGAGGGAGAATGCACTCAAGGACAGACATGGGGCCTATAGATTATGAGTCATCTTCTTTATTCTCATTTTCAGTAATGGCAATATGTGTGTTCACTTCATTATTTTTCGTTAAAGGTCATATACATTTTCTATGCTTTCCTGTATGTGTGTAATATTTCACAATTTTTACTGAGAAAATAAAAGTATCCAGCCCACCACAGTTCTCCCCTGGCATCTCATCAGATGCGAGGCATCTGTTCCATCCACCTTCTTCTTCACACATGGAGTCAGGCTTTTCAATCTAGTATAGAAGGAGAAACCAACACCAAAAATAATGAATGCATGATTCTTTGGATAGTATATGCATGATTTAAATAGAGGTAATAGGAACGGGGCTCAAATCCCCAAAGAAATTATCTCTTCAGCTCATAAATTCTCCAGATTTGGGGCACATGAGATATTTTGAGCAGGATTACTCCCTCTCACTGAAACAGTTGTGAAGGCTCCGGACTCAGGTAAATCAGTCACTCCCGTTGTACAGCTTCTGTGGGTTCCTTCAGGAGCCCAGGGAAGATCTCTGGGAGTTCTGCTTCCCCCAGAGGCAATTTTGGCATTTTAGACATCTTCTGTCAGGTTAAATTTATCCATGGCTTCCAACAGATAGGATAAGCCAAAATATTTTTCACTTCCAATATACATGAATTAAAAGCCATGGGTATCATCTTATTTGGGATCCTTAATTGCAAGCAACAGAAGCTGCCTCTGGTTTAGGAAAAAGGAAAGGAGTTTATGAAAACAATATTGGGCATCTCACAGAATCCTTGGGAGGAATGGAGAGCTATATCCAAGCTAATCTTCCAGGAACAATGCCCAAAACACCACAGCAAAGCTGGCCTGGTAAGGAGTAGAGGACCACTGCTAATGCCACCCATCAAGGCCACTCCTAGGATGGAAACTCAGGCTTGCCATCATAGCCACCGCCAAAGCTGGACGCCTCTGCTGTCACTAGAGTGGAGTCCATATGGCGCTTCCTTCTCAAGTCGTTCACTCCCAACCTGAGGTCTCATATCTGATGTGTCTGACTGGTAGAAATTAGGACACACAGTATACTAGCTACAAGGGAAGCTGAGAATGAATTTTCTAAGTTCTACCAATACACTGGGCAGCCAGAAATCATGAACAACATCTACTTTGTGGTAGACATCCATGCTCTTTTGCTTAAAAAACTTTCTGTCTGGTATAACTTACGGAATAACAAAAATTCAGTTACTGCCAATTTCTAAGTACATGATTGATGATATTTTTAACTCTCCAAAAAAAGCATGAAATTTCACCATCTGTTTTGCTCTTTTGTCCCTTGTGGGCAATAAATTTCCCAAAGTCCCCATGATTCAGAGGAGACAGAGGTGGGGTCTTTTTCTGAGTCTGCAAGCATATTTTACATCCATTTTCCCTGGCACTTAGAAGGGGTTTAGTAACCAGAAATGTCCGATTCAACCCTTTTGAAGGAAATGGTTGGTGTACAAGAGGCTTGTGGGGGTGAAAATCCAACTTTAGGTGATTTTGAAATCCTGAGTTGCTAGGTGAGGGCTGGTGGAGAAGGTAACAGGCTGGATTGGGTTCCGACTTCATGGCTAGCCACCATGCCGCTCCGTCACAAGCTGTCACATTTGAAGCTATCTTGTAAGAATTTCTGCCGCCTTGGGGAAGGATTCAAGAGTGTGAAAGGCAGGCTCCCTTTTTCTATTCTGGTTAGTAATTAGAGATAATTGCTTTCGCCACTGGGACCTTCGGCCCCAGAGGACACCATCTCTGCACAGTTAAAATCTATTTTTATAGGGGCTGGCCCCGTGGCCGAGTGGTTAAGTTCGTGCGCTCCGCTGCAGGCGGCCCAGTGTTTCGACGGTTCGAATCCTGGGCGCGGACATGGCACTGCTCGTCAGACCACGCTGAGGCAGCGTCCCACATGCCACAACTAGAGGAACCCACAACGAAGAATACACGACTATGTACCGGGGGGCTTTGGGGAGAAAAAGGAAAAAATAAAAAATCTTTAAAAAAAAAAAAATCTATTTTTACAGAGGAACTTTAAGATACCTGGTGGGAGTGAGGAGAAGTGGGAGAGAGAAGAAAGGAAAAGCTGCTGGGATTTTTTTTCTTGCTTAAAAGAGTTTAAAGCAATTTTCCTCATTTTTTGGCATATTGTTATCATTATTATTGTTATGACTTGTTTACCTTAGAAACTGGAGCTCAGAGGTTCATCAATCTATGTTTTTAAAATGTTTTCGTAATAGGGCTTCAGATACATGGGGAAATTTTTCTTTATTTTCTGTTTTAACTTTCAAAGCACTTAAGGCAAAAGCTTTGAGTTTTGTGGGTTCCTTACGTTCTGTAGCATCTGATTCACAGGCGTGGTTGGATCAGAGTGAGCATAAACAGGTGGTTGAGAGTACTTGCGGGATGGACGAGACTTCAGATGCAAGCCATGGCCCCTGGGACTGATGAGATTAGGGAAGGACTGGATACAATAAGGGAGAAAGACTGATGGACTTAGCATTTTGAGAGAATAAATAGTACCCTGCTGCTCATTTTCCTGAGAGAGAATCTCCTCCTCTCCCCTTTGCATAACAATGGGATGAGTGTCTGTGTTTATTGGAAGTCACAGGGACATAGAGGGCTTTGTTTAAAACATTGAAACTGTTCCCCTCCCCCCATTATGTTTCTAAAAAATATATTGAATCCTTCAGGCTCCAGACAGAAATGAGGTAGTGTGTTCCCTAAAGAAGTCATCCATGATATATGAGTTGGGAGCTGGTAGAAGCTTCTGCTGTGAAGACTTTTAAGAGGAGGCAGCTACCAAATGGACCAATAAATTGATGAATGGAATGTGAAGAGTTCAAAAATATATCCTATAAGGAGCCGGCCTGGTGGTGTAGTGGGTAAGGTTGCACATTCCGCTTCTGTGGCCTTGGGTTTGCCAGTTGGGATTTCAGGTGCAGACCTATACACTGCTCATCAAGCCATGCTGTGGTGGCATCTCACATACAACAAAGAGGAATATTGGCACAGATGTTAGCTCAGGGCCAATCTTCCTCACCAAAAAAAAAATATATATATATATGTATGTGTGTGTGTATAATATATCCTACAACATGTGGGAATTTAATATAAGATAAAGCCACCATTCTAATTCCCTGGGAAAGGATAGATGTTTTAGTTAACTCACTTGGTCCAGCTGCCTATCCATCTAGAAGAAATAAAAGTAGACCCCTTCCTCACACCATATGTAAACAAAAATAACAGATGGATTCAAGATCTAATATTTTTAATATAAAATATAAGAATAAAGTGTAGGAGACAAGGTGCATAATTTAAGAGTGGGTGAGAAAAGTCTTAAATAACACAAAAACTAGACATCACAAAAGAAGAAAGTTGACCAATGTACATGAAAATGAAAAACCGTATAGCAAAGATGCCATACACAAAACTTTTTTTAAATGCTAGCCTGGGAAAAATTATTTGCCACCTATATGGTCAATAACCCTGATATATTAAAAGCTATAGTATGTTGATAAGTAAAATACAAAAATGAGCAAAAGATATGCAATACAAATAGTGACTAAACCTATGAAAAAATGTTCAATATTACTCTAATTTGGGAAATTAAAATAATAACGAGATGCAATGTGTTTGCAAGGAAAAAAGAAAGTTATGGCTTTTTTACTCTATTATAATTTTTTTCCAGGAAGGAAGGCCCTATTTATAGGTATATATATGTTTTAGACAATACACACCAAAACCTTAAATTAATTACCTCAGGGTCAGGGGGAGACACCGAGCCAAAAGAGAAGAAATTTAATTTCTTATATCTTTATAGTGTTTTACTTATCCTAATGAGGATTGATTACTTTTGCAGTTTTTAAAAAATCCAATGAAGCACTGTCTTAAATTAAATGGGTGATTAACTATCGTGATGAATCAAAACAAATAAAGAGTCAAGGAAAGCCTCTAGACTCTGGCCAATTGATTAACTATGTTGTGCCATTCACTGAGATATAGACATTTCCACTGACGAATATTTTCACACAGAAAAATTCTTGTTTATTTATACAAAGGGTAAATATCAGGCTATAAGCTAAGATACAAGAAATACTGCTTTATTTCTTTCAAATCAAAGCAATTTTGACTGAGTTCTTCCATCACATGAGGCTGATGGGACTGTCTATCTCTATCATGATTGGGCCCTGTCCCCATGCAAGGTCCCACCAAACACCTGGAAAATGACACGGCTGCCAGAGCTATAACTAGTGTAGGAAAGGAGGCTGGACTTGGAGACAAAAGATGTGGGTAAAGCCTGGTCTTCCACCTTCCAAATGATCTTGGGCATGTTGATGCAACTCTTTGAGACTTGGTTTCCTCATCTATAAAATAGGATTGATATGCCTTGTCCTGCATGGCTCACAGAGGTGTCATGGGATCATGGATCTTTAAGTGAGTCCCCAGTGCCGTCACGATCCTGTTTAAATGACCCGCTCAGAAGCTCATGGTGACCTAGGACTTGGTCGAATGACTGCCAACTGGACTATATAAAGAAAGCCAAGTCTTTGAGAAGATAATGTGTCTATAATGAAGAGATCTTAGAAAATCGGACAGAGTTGAAGGAAGGGGAGGATAAGAGTGATCTGGAATTCAGGTTTTAGAAAGTTAAATCATCAGAAGCCTCAACAGACCTTTTCTTGACCCAAGATCTTTTAAAATCTACGTTAGTGCTTCCTCCAACTTCCTCCAACAAAACTGTTGCATGGAATGGTGTATTCTTAAAAAAGAAAAAAATATAAATTAAATGATCTTGATTTTTTTTTTTTTTTTTTTTTTTTTTTTGCTTTTCACACAGAAATTCTTGCAGAATGACTAAAGACTTCATTTAAAATTTCTTGGATAGCTCTTTAGAGAAGTGTTTAGCATCCAAATTCTTCTCCCAAAAGTCTAAGAAAAATGAGATGATTTATGAAATGTTCATCAAATGTCTGTGTTATCAATGGTTGTGTTTACAGCCACAATTCAGTACCATTTTCCTGGGCTCAGTGAACATTTTCTGGGCTAGAGGCACTCTACTAACAGTATCTGAATAGTGCTTTGTCCACTCTATAGAGGTAATGTCAGAGAAGGGTTAAATGCCATTTAGGAAATAAGAGCCCTGGTTTTATCCTAAACTGGCCAACCATTAGCCATGGACACTGAACCAATGACTCTCCCTAGGTCTTTGTTCACCCTCTGTTAAATAAGGCAATTCGACAACCTGGGATTCAGATCATTATTTTCTGCTATAACAGGATAATAGAAGGTGCCGGCTAGTGGATGGATTTTTGCTTTTAAACTATTGTCTAGACAGTTCACTTTGCGTTTCTGAGCAACTTGCAATTTCTGCATACCATAGTTTAATTTCAATATCACTGAAACGTAATTATGTATTAAATGTGTTAGGGAATTTTTGCTTTAAAACTGAAATTAAACTAATTACAGTAATAACTGACATTTACTCTTATTAGTAATGATTGATAACGAGGATAGCTAAAAGAGGCTCTAAGTTATACAGCAATCATAATTGACAAGTTTTAACTTCACTCTACACTCCCTCACCCATGTGACCCACTATTGCCAAGGTCAATAAACTATACCCCACGGGCCAAATCCAATATGTCACCTGCTTTTATAAGCAAAGTTTTATTGGAACACAGACACATTCATTTATTTACATATTGCCCATAGCTGCATTCATGCTACACTAGCAAACTTAAGTAATTGAAACCGAGACCTAATGGCTCACAAAGCCTCAAAGATTTACTATGTGGCCCTTTACAAAAAAAAGTTTGCCAACCTCTGCACTAATGTATCTCTCACCTTAGTTAGAAGGGCTATTCTAAGAGGAAATTCTGTACCCCTTGGGGTGACATTTAGGGCCTGACTTACTTAGCCAAGTGACTTTCCATTTTTCTCCTCCATGAAGCATCTATTCCAACCAAGCTAGCCCAGTCCCTTTTCTACTTCTTGCAGATGAAATATTCTCCTCCCTCACCTCCCCAGCCCCAGCACACAGCTGGCACAGTGGCCCTAATTAATTCACAATGATGTGAATCCTTGCCTCTCAAATTGTGACCCATGGAGTGGCAGCATTGACATGAACTGGGCACTTGCTAGAATTGCAGAATCTCAGGCCCCAACTCAGACCAATTGAATCAGAATCCTCAGATTGAACCATGTCGTCAGGATATTTGAAACACTGATCTAGAGCAGTGCAGTCTGATAGAACTTTCTGCAATGATGGAAATGTTCTTTCTCTGCAATGTCTAATATAGCAGCCACTAGCCACATCTGACTATTGAGCAATTGAATTGTAGTTAGTGCAACTCAGAAACTTAATTTTCAATTTAGTTTAATTTTAGTTAATCCAAATGTATAAAGACACATTCAGCCACATTCAATATAGTGGCTACCATATTGTAGAGTACAGCTCTAAACTGTGCCCTCAGAAAAGGATCCCAGGTGGAACACTTGGATCCCATGAGGCTCTAAAGTCACCTGGCACATTCCAGCGCTGATCTGAGCCCAGACGAATATATACCTTATGGGACATCCAGCAAGGTCCCTATGGGGTTCTATGGCTAGAGTGCTCAGCGTGTCCCCAAAAGCCCAAGATAAGCAAGGTCATTGACTATGAGTGTGAACTCAAGGGCCATATCCTCCCAAGGCAACTATTGGTCCCAGGTAATGGTTGAGACATGGGAAGGATCAGGTCTGAGGATCTATCCCAGGAGGGTGGTGGGGAGAGGCAATCCCTCCAGCAAGCTGGTGTATCAAACTGAGGGATCCAGTCCACAAGGCAAAGTCTTGCAGGCTCAGGCCTGACTCTCCCCTTATGCTAAGCACACAGGCCTGTGGGCCAGAAGGCCCCAACCACAAGGACATTTAGAAGATATCTCGTGCAATCTTTTCATACATAGTTGTTATTGCTGAGGCCCTTGGAGGGTGAGGAACTTACACAAGGGTGAGCAGGGAGTCAGTGGTAAAGCAAAGGGTGAACCTAGGTCGTCTTTTCACAGTCTCAGGATACAGAATTTCTACCTCAAGACAGAGCAAAGGCCCCCTCCATCCAGTCTGGTTCAGAGTCTCTATCCTCACTGAGATTGGGACCTCCATCCCCACTTTATCCCAGTGCTCAGGGCTTTACACCCTTATGATCATGGTCTGGTAACTGCTACTGAAGAAAGCTGATGCATGCTCTGAGGGGCCTGATTCTTGTCTATCTTGGCTCAAACTCGATTTCCCAGAAGAGCTCTGCCTGTCATAAGCCCAATATATTAGTTTCCTAGGGCTTCTATTATACAAACGTCTTGGCTTAAAACAACAAATTTATTCTGTCACAGTTCTGGAGGCCAAGAGTCCAAAACGAACAGCTGTGCTCCCTCTGAAGTCTCTACAGGTGAATTCTCCCTTGCCTCTCCCAGCTTCTGGTGGCTCCTGGTACTCCTTGACTTGTAGCAGTGTCACTCCAATCTCTGCCTCCACCTTCACATGGCCTGCTTCCCTGTGTCTGTCTTTTCCTTTTCCATCTCTTGCAGGACATTTGTTGTCATTGGATTTAGGCCTCACTCTAATCCAAGATGATGTCATCTTGGGATCATTACCTTACTTACATCTTCAAAGACCCTATTTCCAAATAAGATCCCATTCACAGGCGCCAGAGTGCAGGATTTGGACGTGTCTTTTTGGAGCCATTCAACCAACTATACCCAGTGTCCAGGATCCTCTCCAGAAAGCCTCCGTGTCTTCCCATCTGTGGGTTTCAGCCTTTTTTCTCCTGGTATTGTTGTGCCTGTCCTCCAAACACCTTTCGGGGCTCTACAAAGCTTGCTCCCTGGAGCCGGGAAGGAGGAGCTCCTTGAAAAATCTCTCCGAAAGATAGTGTTTCACTTTAGCTGTATACCCTAGAGGCATGGAAACCTCTGGAGTGTTGCCCCTTTCCTCCTGGCCCTGCCTCTCTGCCTTATCCTTCCATGGCCTAATGTCATGCAGAAAGGACACCCTCTACCATTGCCCCATCAGTTTACTAAAGTCCCCACTCAGCATGCTCCTACACCTACCAGGAGAATGCCTCCTATTCACCAGTACAGTAGATACTCTCCCATTATCTCCCACCCATGCTCCCTCCATTAAAATTGAATCTCCAGCCCCTAGAGAAGGGGTAGGCCTAGGTCAGGTACACAGGCTGTGATTGGGTCAGACTTAGACACTTGACCTGGAAAAATATCCATAAACTAGGTTGAGCCAATCAGAGTCATTTCAAGATGATATGAACTAAGATGCCTAGAGACTGAGCAGCTTGAATAGGGATGGCACTGCCACTGGCTGTGAGGTCTTGCATATTCTGAATTGGTGATCATGTTGGGGTGGCAGCCACGCTGGGCTGTGTGGAAGCAAAGGAAGCCTGACTAGAGAGGGATTGATATGCAGAGAGCTGTAGATACAAGGGACCACTCAGTCTGAGAGCGCAAGAGCGAGAGAGAGATATCTAATAACTTTCAACTTTCCTCCTTCCTACACTTAATTTTTGAATGTGTCCATTATTTTTCCATAAACCTCCTTTTAACTCAAACAAGCCTGAGTGGATTTCTGCTCTTTGCAACCAATAAACAACGAAGAACATTTCTGGTTTATAATCTGTTACCCTGTGAAGACCAGCCCAATGGGAAGAGTATCTTATAAGAAAGAGGCATTCACTTAATTATTATTGAAAGAACAAACGAGCAAACTGTTCTTGGGTCATTGTAATTTACAAATTGGTACCATGATTTATAAATTGATTGCTTATGAATTTTGTCCATACAAATTATTGTTCCCCTCCAGAACCTCATCATTTGTGGATGAGTTGATGACATTGTGTTTTTGAATCTGAAATTTGAAGTGACAGCCACAACAATCACAAGGACTTGATTAAGCATCTTGGCGGCTCTACACATTCTTACTACATCTGCTACAGGAGGCTCTGCCAAAGAGAGCAAAGGAAAATGGGGAAGAGGGAAAGACAGAAAGTGCTTGATCTTAGATAGAACTGACCTACCTAAGGCTCAGATTTAGACTTTTACGTTTGGGTAACTATTTGTGTTTTGAGGATGCTATAGAGATAAGATGCCCATAATAGAATTTTGTCTGTCTAACAGCCTCCTCTTATCCCTCCAATGATGGGCAGAGAAATTAAAAGGAAATACCCAACCATAGTAATAGTAGATACATGACACTTTATATTGTCCATTTTTTATGGAAGAGATTGAATGTCAGAGAAAACTGGTTTGAAATTTTTGTTTTCTATAAAGTTAAAATGCATGTGAAGAAAACTCTGAAATGTTACCTTTTTGTACCCTGTTTTCAAAGTTCACATATTGGGTAGGGAGGGAGGATGGGAGGGGTTTGATACTTCAGTGCCAGCTTTTTCAATGTGACATTATGTAACCAAGTAAGAAGCATTAAGCTCTCCATCATGGCAACCTGTAGAACTTGAGAGAATTTGCTAAGCCTTAAACAAAGCTTCTATTTTTAGTCTAAGTGTACAATTGAATTTTCTTTTCCCTTTCTCTCTCAATAGTTACGAGCATCTTTCTATGAAAATTCTTTGATCTCACTGGAAGTCTTAAAAAATGTGAATTGATGGGAAAAGCATAAACTTAAAAATCCTAAATACAGGTGTTCAAATCTTAGCCTTAACCTGAATGTCAATTTCTTGATATATTAAATTATAATGGCAAAGTCTACTTACCAAGGGGATCAGGCAGAGGGACTGAAATAACATTTATCTGTGGTTCTCAACCTTGGGCTCTCATTACAATCACCCGGTAACCTTTTAAAATATAGGAATGTCGAGGCCCTGTTCTAGGCCAGCTGACTCAGACTCTGTGAGAGTGGGGCATGAGCATCAATATTCTTTTAAATGCTTCAGGTTTTAGAACCTTTAGGCATCCAGCAAAGAGCAAGAGTAAGGGTTCTGTCTTTAAATCACTGTTCAGTTGAGACTTTCAGGAGGAAAAAGTGTGTGTATATCTATGTGTGTGTTCAGTGCTCCCTAATTAGCTAAGCTATGGTGAGGGAGTAGGCTGCCAGGTCCTACCATCCCGTGAAGTTGTGAGTAGCTTATCCCATCCAGCTATTCTGTTAGCAGGATTGCGTCGAGGAGTAATCTCAGTTGACACTGAATATAGTTAATGATGTAATTTCTAGTTGTTCCAGTTTAATTGCCCTAAAATTATATCAGGAAACTGGGACATTATGACACATTCCTGATTAAAGAACAACAGATGGGATCAAAGCTCTGTGGACACTTCATTTCCATTGAGGTCATGGCGCCTATTTCTTTACTAAACATGGGATCCCCTTAATACACCGTGATGGCCGGTTTAAACAGCATGCAGCTTGAGCACAGGTGGATTTCTGATTCTGTAGGCTATGATGCAAAGAGTTGGAACCCCCAGGTTAGACATCAAACAAAAGTTTGATGCTGTCTTCCCCTTTCCAACATAGTCTTTGGCATACTCTAAACCAGCAGATAAACTCGGCATGGACCTGAGATGGGTTGCCCGTGGGCTTTTAGCACAGTAACTCATAGACAGAACTGCAGTCTGGGTTTATGCTTTCTCTGGACCTTGGGGACCTCCACTTCGGCAAAGTGCCCCTAGTAAATAGATTACACAGAAGGGAACTGAACTGTGAGTCTTGAGGAAGCTCTTCCTCGGATTACAGAAAGAAATTAAAGTTAATTTTAATTTCTAACCATCTCTGGTTAGAACTCTCTGCTCCTCTCCAGTTATATACCATGCATTGAGAGTATCAGGTTTCAGATATTTCTGAGGCTTTTGCTTGTGTTCTCGCTCTCTCATTTTTACCAAGCCAATAGCTCTTTCCTTTTAACACTCTAAAAAAAAAGGCACAGTCCCCGTCTTCAGGAATATTGAGTACGTCCATGTGCTTTGGCACAGGCACGGTTCCAAGAGTGAAGCACAGGCTTAAAGCTCACGCGTGTCCTGTGCACCAGATGTGATTCACAAAAGGCTATTTTTTGCATCTTCAAATTTTTAAAATGAAACTCAAAAGCAAAAACGAAGTTACTGCTAGCAGTTTTCATCCCCTACTAACAGTTAATCAGGGTAAATACATATAGAATAATTTAAGTGAAGAAATATTCAGTTTCATAAATCACTCTATTGTCACCACTCAAGGGAAATAAAATGCCAGTTCGAATTTTCTAAAACAAATAGTTTTATAATTTCAGTTGCCAGGCTAAGACTGTGTTTATATAGTCATTCATTATCTCAAAGCACTTTGCAAATTATTTTACAGCTTTCTTAGTGAATGGATTTGATTAAAAACTCACTGTTGTGATAAACACTCCACATTATTCTCACATTTATTTACTAAAGGTGTTGTCAGCAATTTACCTAATCGAAACCTGTGTTCCTCTATAAACATTGCCCATGGCTTGACCTTTATCCAAGTGATTGTAAAATGATTCCGCTCTCATGAGCAGTATATTAGTTGCTGGAGGAAGGAAGGAAGGAAGGAAAAGTGGGAGGGATGGATGGACGGACAGAGGAAGGGATGGAGGAAAGGAGAAAGAAGAGAGAAAGAGAAAGAAAAAAAGAAAGAAAGAAAGGAGAGAAAGAGAAATAGAAACAAAAAGAAAAAAGAGAAAGCGAAAGAAAATTGCTGAATTTTCTCACTAACCTCTTCCGACCTAAACTTACTAACTTATCATTAACCTTGAGTATATTTAAGTTAATTCTTTCCAGAAAACACCCTTCTTATATCTTTATCCATGAAATTTCTTTCTTTTTAGCCCCTGCCTGACATCATCTGTCAATGTTTTGTACTACCTCCGTCTTACATTCATGGCTTTCTGCTGCCTTTTGCCTGACTTTTATTCAACATCTTCCATTACTAAATTCTCTTAGTGCCATTGCTTAACTATCAATAAGTGACATAATTAATAGATAATCAAACATAAACTCAGGAGGTCCAGTTGACAACGGTGTATCAGCCTTAACGATGCGTTCCTGAGTTCATCAGGCCAAATTCTTGATATTAAAATATTCAATCCCACAAGAGCTTGCCGCCATTTCTAAGACATAGGCCACCAGTCATCTTGTATGATTAAAGGATGAAAAGCTTAATATCTGTAAGCATAAGCAAAAGTTTTTAAGAAAATTTATTGTGTGCTTCCAAAGGCCAGGCACTGTACTAAGGAGGTGGGGAAACAGTAGTGAATAAGAAAGACCCAGACCCTTCTCTCATGAAGTAAATAACTAGGTGTAAGAGACAGACTCCAATAAGGAATAATGTATTACTGTTTAAATCGTACAGTTAAGGGGAATGCTATGGAAGTGACAGAGTGCTGTGAGAGGGTATAATTGGAGGGCCCAGCCTACTCTGGGTGTCATGGAAAGCTGCTTTAAGAAATTGACATTTAGGCTGAGTCCTGAAGGATGGTTGACCAAGTAAAAAGGGAGAAAAGGAGTGTTTCAAACTAAGGGTATAATAAGCCCCAACGTCCTCAGGCTGGGTGGAGCTTAGTAAGTAAGAGATCACAAGAAAGCCAGAGCACCTTGAGTAAAGAAAGCTCAAGATGAGGCAAACTGTGGAGATAGGCTGGGGTCCAATCAGCCCCTAAGTGGGCAGCCAATGGAGGATTTTAGGCAGAGAAGCAAGATGATAAGATCTGCACTTAGGAACACTCGGGTTGCACTAGAGAGAATGGATTGGTGGGGGCAAAGAGCAAGAGCAGAAACAAGACCAGATAGGATGCTGTTGAAGTCCAGAAAGGAAATGACGATGAGCTGGACTAGGGTGGCAACTGTGCAAACAGAGAGAAGTAGAAGGATTCAGCATATATTTAGGAAATGGAGTCAGTAGAAACAAATGGCAAATGTTCGATTGCACTGATTCCACTTCGTAAATGTATCCCAAATCTATGTTATATATAAACCCCAACCCTTCTCATTAGTGTGCATGTGTGTGTGCAAGAGAGAGAGAGAGAGAGAGAGGGAAAGCAAGAGTGAGAATGGAGTCAATGAGGTAATTATTTAACTTTGCTGTAAAAAGTGGCCACCCAGCTCCAATAACAGCTCTAGACTTCCACCTTAAGGAACCTGTTGGTCACTGGAGGGCTCTGATGTGTAGATGGCTAGACACTGGATGGATAACTACACCCAATTTCATCATTAACACTGGAAAAAATAACTTGCAGCATGTAGTCTGTTGACCATGGTACCATTACATTTGTAAAGAAGGAGGAAACTTCTTTACATAAATACAGTGTACATAAATACAAATAAATACCTTCATCTAACATGATTGAAAATAAAGTACTCTGTTTTATCAAAGACATATCAAATATAGATTACCTGCTTTCCAAAAATGAGCACATGACAAAATTCTGGAACTTAAGTGCTCCTGGGAGGTAGGAGAACACAATGATACCTATTCATCACCATATGACCTTGGAAAAATTACTTTTAACCTCTCTGAACATCATGTGTTTCATCTGTAACATGGGGAATAAGACAACCTATTTCACAGAATCCTTCTGTTACTTAAGTAATATATTACATTAGAAACTGTATTAAAGGTTCTGCCATACAGTGAGTATAAGAGAAATAGTAGCTAAAACTTTTATCCGGAGTCATCATTGTGAATATTAATTATTACATTATAATTCTTCAAGCTGTCTGAGAATGCCAGTGGACTAAATGCTGGATCACCCAGCCAACGTCATATGTATTTTTAACCCTGACTGTGGTATTTGGGAATGAGTAACTTTAGAAAATGAGAAATGTGACTGTTTAAAGCCAAGTTCGTGATACCTTATTGTGATTTCTGCTGCATCTCCACACCCTCCTAAAGAATCCTTAGAATTCTGATTTCCATCTTTGCATTTTCAGCCAATGTCAAAAGCTACCAAACATTACCAATTTATGGAGTTTGTGTAATACTAAAAAAGGTTCCACCAGAAGTTATTTTACTGAACTTGTTCTTCTTAGAAAACATAACAGATCTGAAGGAAGATTTTTCAGAACTTATTACTATATATAATGCAAAGATCATGTATGTATATATAACTCATATATCACTAGTCTGCTTGTATAGTCAAGATGACAGCTTATGAGAGTTTAAACCAAATGGGTTATAATATACCCTATATATATATTTACTTATATATATATATATTTAGTATATCTCATTAGCTATGCAATTATTAAACTGTTTATCTCATGCAATTATTAAATTATGATTATCTCATGTATTTTATTTATAGAAATTAAAATAATCAAAACTTATATCGGGTATTTATATTTTGAAGCTTCGATGTTTGATGCCAGAATCAAGTAAAAAATACTTTTTGAAATAGGAAAATGCACAAAGACGTATGGATGTTCTTTAAAGCAAGTTTCTATCATATCATTTCTTCATGCTTTACTATAAAACAGCCACTACCACTCTTTCGACTATAGATAACAAGTATATACTCTACCAAAGAATAATATAATCTGATTTGTAAAAGAGAGAAGAAAAAAAGTAAACCTAAAGTGATTTTATGGAATACATAAATTTTGTAACAATATCATTGGCTAGGTGAGTTTTACTCAACAAAATAATAAACTCGTTTTGAATATATGCTGTTTCCATGAAGCAATACATTCTAGAGTCTCCCTGTGATGTTTGCAAACACCCTCCTACCCTGGTCCACCCAACCCCTGGATGCCCAAGTCGGTTTTTTCCTCAAGTGATCTAATTCTTCATAAGCATAAAAAATCCCGTGTCCCATTCTCATAAGACTCTGGACTTGGAGGCATTTGGTGGCCATAGTTATTAATCAGGTAATTGTGATGTATCAGCCTACTAATATGTGACCACCTCCTAGGTGGCGTCACGTACACTTCTCTGTTGGGAGAAATCTAAGAAATGAAGGTGATGAAACTAACTCCCAGACAATGTGGCAGGCCCATCCTAGAAATAGTTTGGGTCACATATGTAACTATCCAGTTCTAGAGGATACATTACCTTCTCTTAGAGTCTTATGAGCCCTCATCATCTTTAGGTCTGAGCTGGCTACCTTCTTCCCCTAAGTTAAACCTGCAAATAATTTCTATTCTCTAGACTTCAGATACTATCTTTATAACGATGATCCCTAAAGCTCTGTCTCTAGATTTAACTTCCAGTATGTTCCAGTCTCCAATTTCTTCCTACCTTCTGAACATTTCCACGTAGGTGTCCTGCTGGCACCTCAAACTCAGTATGTTGAAAATAAAACTATTTCCCCCTCATCTACTTAATTTCTTTGTTTTCTATTAATGGTATCTCAATTTTCCAGGTAGTTAAGTTCAAGATTATACACTTATGATTGATTCCTCCCTTTACCCCTTTTCTCTTCAATATACATTCAACTGCCAAGGGCATTAATGAAGTCAAACATGTAGAGAACAAAAACACACCACCCTAATGAACTCTGGGCTGGTCAGACTCTATGTGGAGTACTATGTCTGATTCTAGGCACTTTGTTTTATGTAAAATAATGACAGGTGAAAAGTCATCTAGAAAATGGTGAATATTCAGAAGCCATAATAGGTAGAAACAAGGTGTTGTTACAGAGAAAACAGAAGGGGTATATTGTTGTTTATGAGATACCAAATTTAGCTTGAAAGCAATCACCAAGATGCAAATTTTCAAAAGAAATATCTAGAACTGGTCACAGGATACATGGCCCTTCACCCAGACGGAGAATTTAAAAGAGCTAGACTGTTGGATAAGGAGAGAGGAATTGTGAAACAATTTTTTTGGAAAGAGTTGTACTGTCAGTTTCAATCCCTTCATTCCAAACCCAAACCTGGTGTGTGGTCTTCAACAGGCCTGTGAGGAAAGCTCTATATGCATTCCCTGCATCTGGAGGACAGAGGGGCTGGTGCCTGACTCATCATTTGGAAAGTTATGATGCTCTATGGCTGCCCAGGAAATGGCTGTCTAGGAAGTAACTGTATTCATGTCAAAATGAAAGTCAAAGTTATGTGAAACCCAGGGACCAGATGAATTACCTGTGGGAACCTAACCTGGAGCTATATTGAAAGGTATTCTCACCAAAGGGGTGGCCCAACAGGGTGAGGGTCCCCAGCAGTAAAAGGTAATGATGTGTACCACCAGGGGCTATAATTGAAAGAGAGTTAGCTGATTTATAGGAAGTTCATTAATTAGCTGCGTTAAAGACACTGCTGTGAGTGGATCCAAAGGGGGATCTCTAAATCCTGGTTACCCAAAGCATGGCCCATTGCCTAGCATCTGCATCACCTGGAAGCTTAGTAGAAAACAGAATCTCAGATCTCACCCCAGGCCTACTGAATCATAATTTTCATTTTAATGAGATCTCCATGTGATCACATGCACATTAAACTCTGAGGTTTAGGAGCCAGTGTAGGGTGGTACAAGTCAGGTAGAAACTTTCCTCTTCCCCCTTAACCTTTCTTCTTCTCCCTGCTTAAATCTCCATGTTTGGAAACAACAGTTATAGAACTGGGGAGATGAGCAATGAAGAGAGTGGAAAAGCCTGCCACTCAAAGGCAAGAGGCAGGAGGAGCACGGGAGAAGACTTACTTCCAATGAAAACTGAAGGATCAATTAATTAATATATTTGATTGGACACTTTAAATCACAGGATTGTGTCTGTTTACAACTTAACGTGACTATAGAATACTTCATTTCCTGAGATTGACCAGCAATGTCATGGGACCACCCTGGCAGGGTGTGGAGGGGGTTGTGGGGAGCATCACCTCAGAGCGGGCTTGAAAGGAAATGGGAGACAACGAAGCAGCAGCTCTTTGAAGACTGTGAGTCCTGGAGTTTCTGGTTACCGTTCCACACTGGTAACACTTGTCTCCTAACATTTGGATGATTACCCTGCACAAAAGCACTGAACACTGGCCAACTGGCAGACACTACTAAGAGAGAGATTTTGCTCAGCAGACTATAAGAATGTCCTATAATTGCTAAAAACCTCTAACCAGAAAAGAGATGCACATTGTCATGCTCCTGGAACGGCTCACGTAGAGGCAAAAAGGACCCTCTGGCCCAGGATGTAACATTGAGACTTTCTCCTTTGGGTGGGAGATAGTTTACACTGACTCTCAGGGTCTGTAATTTGTGCTGTAACACAGTCATGCCCTCAGGGATTAGTAAAGTCCGTGGGACTGTCTGCCTCTACCTTAGTGACCAAAACTATTGCCTAGGCTTCTTGACTTTTTATATCTATGGCTCTTCAATTTTTCCATCTCTTCCCTTGATGTCAGCTTGTCAGCTATTAGATCTCACTTGCTTCCCACTTATTCTCAATTTGCTGTTTCTAATCACCCGTGGGCTGCAAAAACATATGGCCCAGCTTGAGAGAAGTGTGTACAAACAAAGTAAGCAAGCTCTGCATGTAAGGTCTTTTCTTAGAAATGGAGAATTTGGACCCTGTGTCATCTATCTGGAAGCTTGGGGGTCTTCTCTGCTTCTCCTCTGGTTCTAGTGAACTTGTGCAACAGGCAAGGTAGGCAGCCAGAGAAGGCAACTGATTATCCCTGGTACATTCAGCAAACCTTGTGGGAAGTAGTAGTTTAAACTGCCGTAAGCATCCTTGCAGCACAGGTGGTTTCAAATGGGAATCACAGATCTCTGAGTGCAAATTCAGATTCTACTGATAGTGCTAATAATTGCAGGGGAGAACCTTAGCCTCCAGGGCCTTAGTCTTTTCATCTCTAAGACAGAGGTAGTGGTACTTACTATGCAGGGTTGTGGGAACTAAATGAGCCAATGTTTATGCTGCACCTGGCATGTTTAGTAATCTTTCGTTCCCTTTCCCCAGTCAGCTTTACCTTTTCTTCAACTCTTGGCACTCCAGCACATGCGGGATATAAATAAAAGGAAGTATTTGTAGCAGGATGCAAAACCATGTCCTGTGGGCAGCAGTTCAAAAACCTGGAAATGTTTGCTCTGAATGAGCAAAGACTCTGTAAAGAACTGTCTTCTTCAAAGGTTTGAAGGAGAGGCTAGTGGCAGAGAGAAAAGGAATGCTTCCTCTTTATTTTTGGGAATTCTATCCTCAGCTGTCCATCCCCTCATGCCAGGTAGCCATCGTCTCTCACCTGGGCCACTGCAGCCACCTCCATACTGGTCTCCCTGACTCCATTTTTGCCCCATCTGCCTCCAGTCAATTCTCCACATTGCATCCAGAATGACCTTTTACAAACACCAAACTGGCCTTCCTCTATTTAAAATTCTTCAGGTCCCCTGTGACAAAAGCCAAGCTCCTCAGCACCCGAGGGCATTCGTGTCTGTTATTCACCTTCATTTCTCATCACTTCCATGGGTTCCCTCCCACCTCCTGCCACCCACAATTATACATACCTCATGTTTACCAAAACCAAAACAGGTGAAGTTCCTTCGAGATGCTTATCTGTCTCACTGTTTTCATGCCTGTCTGCCTGGAACATCCTCCAACTTGCCCATGGAGTGAAATGGTAAAATCAAGTCATCTTCTCTGAGAAGACTTCCTGTTCTGTCCTCTGCCCCACCTTCCACCACAGAATTAATCACTCCTCTGTCCCACTTCTATATCTCTACTGTCAACAGTGTGTCATGTTTACAATCACCTAGGAAATCTCGTTAAGATGCAGATTCTGGTTCAGCAGATCTGGGGTGGGGCATGAGATTCTGCATTTTTAACAAGCTCTCAGGGGAGGCTGATGCTGCTGTTCCATAGACCACATCTTGAGTGGCAAGGATTTATATAGATCATTAAATTCAGCTGGAGTTTGAGGGTTGGGTTTAGAATAAAATTGAGGCAGAAAACCTAAAAGTCAACATTTTAAAAATCCAAGCCAAAAAAAAAAACCGGTTCAATTATGATATCCATGATGGAGAAATGGAAACTGCTTTCCAAACATGGTATTTTAATGTAAAATTCAGAAATCCAAATATTGATAAGACAGAAAATTTAAAACATGTATATGATATGATCTGTAAATTTGTTAAAAAGCACTTTTGGGGGTATCAGTTAAGTTTGCGTGCTCTGCTTCAGCGGCCCGGGGTTTGCAGGTTTGGATTCCAGGTGCAGACCTACACATTGCTCATCAAGCCATGCAGTGGCGGCATCCTATATGCAAAACAGAGGAAGATTGGCATAGATGTTAGCTCAGGGGCAATCTTCCTCAAGCTAAAAAGAGGAGGATTGGCAACAGACATTAGCTCAGGGTCAATCTTCCTCACCAAAACAAAAACAAAAACAAAAAAGCACTTTTGATTGGTTGATTGAAATACTTCTTCTCAAGGAGGTGGCAGATTATGTGTAGAGGTGTAAGTTCAAAGCAAGTAAAAGCAGAAAAAAATAAGTTACTAAGTGATAATTTCCAACAGTTAAAGCTTTTGATTTCACTGGAAAATAACTGAATTACTTGTTTTTTAAAAAGAAATAGAACTGCTTCTCCTCCAGAGGTTTCTATGGTTTCATTTAATACTTCTGCTATTAATAAATACATAAAAATGGGTTTTGAAACACAATGGACACTAATTAGGAGGAGAATAAAAAAGGTTCAAATAATTTAAAAACTGGAGAATTGGTTTATGCTCCTTGGGTCAATGACTCATAAACAGAAAAGCTGTGCAAAATATTATTCACTCACGTGGCAGGGTAATCAAGTGATAAAGAAGCATTTCCAGATCTTCTGTCTTGGAAAATTCTTGGCTAGGTATAAAGAGATAAAGAGCTTTGGGATAGGCAGTGTATAGCTTATCAGGCTGGAAAGAGTGGCATTAATAAAATCACTCAGAGTACAAGAGCCCATACTCCTTTCATCAACCACATCTCTATCAACAAACTCCTATCGTAAACATCTCTCATGTGGAACCAGTGCTGATGTCAAGACTTTACTCAGTAATACCGAGCCACAGACAATATCATCTAGTGATGCCTTTACGTGGATGTGAGGATACGCTGCAATACCCAGGAACAGAAGCATTTTATGGGAATATGCCATCTGCTGCCATATCCCATCAGTGGCAAATCTGAACTTCTTCCTCAAAAGATGTGTACTTTGTACATTGCTCTGAAAGCTAAGAGTTCTTAAAAGGCCTTACTATTGTTCTGTTGTTACACAGATCAATCCCACAATGGGTTCTCTACTCCAGGATGAAGGTATTTATTTACACACCAGAGTCGTGTGTTTTCTCACCATGGTTTGTTGACATCCACAAACACATTCACTGTGGGACTCCAGAGTCAAACCCCCTCCTCCTGAGCCGAGCCATCCTCTATATGCCCAGAATGAATCCTGTCCTGACCGTGCCAAGTGTGATTATGTTCCAAACTTCTGTCATCTTCTTTGGAAATCCTTCCAAACTCAGGGCCAGGAAACAATGATTATTTCTAAAGAGACTGAATTTACTTAATAGCATCTTGATAGTTGGAAAAACCAAGAGCGTTTACCTAAGACCGCATGAGACTTGAACTATGGATATCACCAAAAACATTGATTTTAGAAAAAAACAATGAAAATAACATTTCTTTCCCAATAGAAATGCAAACAAGTCCTCTTGTTTTTTCTCCATCTTCTTTCTTTGAAGATCTACTCCCAAAGGAAGAGTCTATTGAAATGGTGACAGTATGAGCCCTACTCTTGCCCCCTAAAGCGTTATGCTTACATGTGTCATATTTTCTCCATTAGAAAATGTGGGTGAATTTTACTCCTTGGAGAGTTTTTTTCATTGTTTTCTTTTTTTCACTTTCCAGTAGAAGGGATTATCATGAGTCTTTGTCACTCTCAGGAATGAGCATTAGTGTAAAAGCTTGGTAGCTTAGTTAGCTACAGCTAACTAATAAGGTCATTGCTGTGAATTCAGTCCTGGGAGAGACAAGGAAAACTTAGACTTGGGCTTCAAAGCCTAAACCCTCCTGTCAGATATGGACACTCAAATCTGTGGTTCTTAAACTTACCTGTACACATGAACCACTGGGCCACTCTCCAAAGTTGCATTAAGGCAGTGAAGGTGACCTGATGAATCTGCTTTCTCAGCCACTGCCACCTATGGTGCTGATGCAGGTGGTCCAGGACCTTGCTTTGTAAAACTCTGCAAAGTCATTGGTCTGTCCAAAATCACACGTGTGGGGGAGGTAAATGGATGGAGAAGAGAGTAAATACAGCTCAGAGCAAAGCTATGGTCGCACTGAACAAAAAGTTTAAAGAATGATCATCCAGAATACAAACAACATATAGGACAAATCGGGGGAAAGTAGCACTTACTGATTTAGACCAAAAAGTGCCTGCTTAGAAATGAATAACACACTTTTTACCCAGTTCTTTGCCTTAAACACTTTCCTAATTAGAGAACCCAGAGAGAGCTGTCAGTTTTGTTCAGAATTGCAGCAGTTGGTTTCAGCTTTCTGCATCAACAGTTCCAGGAACTGTTGGACGAGGGGTAAAAATAGAAAGCAATAACAGAAGCAATATATCATAAGAGTTAAAGCAAAGTATTTTAAACAATTTATTATCTTGGAGTGGGGGAAGAGTGGGTGGTGGGTGTAGAATCAGAGATTTGCTCTGCTTACTTTTATCATAGCTGCAACAATCAAAGGAAATGTCTGGGTTTCCGGATGTTCCTCAGAAACGCTGGTCTTAATGGATTGAGAAAGTTTGTATGCAGGAAGTTGATATGTGCCCACCTTCCCCATCTGCTATTTTATCAATGCAGCTTCATTTTTTTTAGAAGAATTAACCATGGTTATCGTTTCTAAGAGAAGTGACAGCTTATGGGTGGGAGGATAGGAGTTGTCAGGTGAGGGACGAAGTGGAGATGGAAATGGAGTCACAGGTGGGGCTATAGCAAGTACAAACCAGAAGCAAGAAGACAGTGAAGTGCTCCATTTTCACCTTAAGCTGAAGTTTTTCTGAGATTTGTTGCTCCCTAGGTGACTGGAGTTGGGAGTTGTAGGAACAAAGATAATAACATGGGAAGAATATGTGTGTTTGTTGAGTACCTTAGGTTGGGTTCCCTCAACACATTCCCTGAGACAAGGATGTTGCACAAGAGTTTATTAGCAGCTGATCCCAGGTTACCACTGTAGGGAACTGGGAACCAGGCCCTTTGGGGAACTCTGTGTAGAATATACTTCAGCGTTGTCCCAGCTGAAGGGTATCACAGCTGGGTTATTTTTCCACCAACTTTCCTCAGTCGTTGGTTGAGGGTGACTCCCAGAAAGTGTTACCTCCAAGGCATTTCTGGTCTGCCCCTTGTGTGGATTAGGTGCACTCCCGCGGTCAGAGAAAACCCTCAAGGAAAGAGTCACAGGAATTTAGCAATTGGGGTGCCCAGAAATGTGCGAGCTGAGGCAATACGAGTGGGGCACCAATAGTAACTACTACAGTAGAAGACACAGATGGGTTGTGAGTCAAAGATTGGGATGTCTAGAAAGGATATTCCATTTGCATGTAATGGATCATAGGATGTCTCCTGCTAAGAATAGGCGTTTGACTTAAATTCCTTTTTTTTCTATTTTAGAAATATGCTTTCTGTGGTCAATCTGCCCCCACGGAAAAACTGTGTAGCCAGCTGTGTAATTTTAATGTAATATAAAAATAATAATATAATACGTTTCATTAGCAGCTCCTACAGTTGAAAATGGAAGCCACATTACTCTGTTGTTTGTCTAACATAGCTCCTTCACCACCACTATCATTTTAGAAATTATGCTGATGACAGTAATATTTAAAAAGTTAAATTCTTATTTAATAACATGTTTTTAAAAATAGCTAAGGCTGTCCTCTGGGTAATTCCTAGTGGAGAGGCATTGCTTCGTCCAGCATGGCTACCTAGCTCTCGTTTTTAGATTTTATTTCTTCCCTAATTAGCTTTGTAATTATAGCCTGGGAAATAAATTCTTCCAGTTTCTTCCTTCTTTCCTTCCTTTATTTATTTTATTCTTTTATTTGCTTTTAGTTTGAATTGAAAATCATCCTTGAGTTTCCCTCGGTTTCCAGTTTCAACCTAGGTTTGCAATGGAGATTATTCCAGGTTTCCAGCCTTTCCCAAAGGCTTCTTACTAACTGCATTTGAGCCGCCTGACTGATGTGACGTTCCCAGTTTCCACTAGGAGTGTGGGAGGTCCTGAGGAGAGGGAGGTGGGCTGCTCTGCAGGCTTTCCTGGTGACCGCCCGGAGTTTTCTGTAGACTCTAGAATAGGCTCACCGCTTGCTGCTGCAACCCTAGACCTCTTTTACCAGACTACCTGCCAGGGCAGCTTGGGCTGAGACACAGAGACTGGGGAGATAAGTCCAAGGAGATGGCTCACGTAACCCTAAGCCACACCTGAGAGTACCCCAGAGGATGCACTGGAGGGAAGAAATCAGATATCAAATCCCCCTAAGTGGAAATTTCCCAAAGGACTCCATTAACCACTAACTGCTTGGTTCCAATGGAAATTCCCTAAGACACTGAGGGGCTTGGGAGAGGGCCAAACCAATTGGAGGGCTGGATTTTAGTGGGATGGTCAACCATGTCAAAAAAGTCAGATTTTGGGGCTGGCCCAGTGGCGCAGCAGTTAAGTGGGCACGTTCCGCTTAGGCTGCCCGGGGTTCGCCGGTGCGGATCCCGGGTGCGGACAGGGCACCACTTGGCAAGCCATGCTGTGGTAGGCATCCCACATATAAAGTGCAGGAAGATGGGCATGGATGTTAGCTCAGGGCCAGTCTTCCTCAGCAAAAATAGGAGGATTGGCAGCAGATGTTAGCTCAGGGCTATCTTCCTCAAAAAAAATAGTCAGATTTTAGTCATCCCCATTGCTCCCTGCAAATTCGGAAGGTTTAAAAGTTGCTATGAATAACGATTCCAAGTCTCCCCTGGATACCCAGGTATACAGCAGCCTCAATGAGCCCGAAGGTATAGAGATTTGTTTATCCTGCTTCATTGAATTTTCCTGCTTACAAAACCTTCACGTTCTTTCCACAGTTTTTTGAATTTTTTTCATTTTCTTATCTTAATAAAAAATCTAAAAAGCAGACACATTTTCTTCATTATTTGAGTCATTTCAGTATTTAAAATGGATAATTCTGAACATATTTTTCACCACACATGCTTTCGGATGCCATTAGAGAAGGCAGTAGAATGTTAGATTCTGAATAGACACTGATGTCAGTTTATTTTCTGATGTTTTGTTCTTTCTTTAAAACTCTAGGTAATTAAGGGTTATGACTAGTAAGGTTCTGATGAATTGAGGTTTTTGCTATGGTAAATTTACCCTGTGTTCATTTATCCTTGCTTATGAATTTCTTTAGATGAGATTTTAAGAGTTTTTCAGTTTTGCTTTGGTTCATTGACCAAACTATATTGTAAGGCACCTCAAAGGCAAGGCCCTCACTTAAACCCAGTGCAGCAAGCGTCTGCTGACTGCGGCAGGCATCTGACTTCATTCCTTTTCTGCCTTCTTGCCTTATGTTTAATCCCTCAGGGATCATTCAGCACATGTGTTTTGTGGTCACACAAGCGAACTGTTAGCACTATCCTTGTGGTGTCAGTGACTTGTCACTTGGTTTCTCTTTTATTTGCGGTTCTCATGAAAATCTCCCCAAGTTCAAATATTGCCCGGACTGGCTTTCAGCCTTCTGCTAGAAGGATTATTTATTTTTTTTTGTCTTTCAAATATCACAGCACTTTTGTCAGTCCCAGAGGAATGTGTCCTCTGTCCACAGCCAAGCCCTGGCACACAGGGGGTGCGTGCTTCAAAGGAAGGAGATGCTTTGACTTCTTTTATAACTTCCTCTGGTGCATTGATGGGTTGGACTAATACTGAGTCACACTGTCTTAACTTTTTCAAAAAACCAAGAAAAAGGCTCCTTTTTCCCTTATTCTCTGATGCCAATGTTAAAACTATAAGCAAGCATAATACAGTGTCTGGACAAAGCTTACCTGGGAAACTCATAAACCACAGCAGGTTCCCCTACTTTGCTGAATTACATATAAAATTCTTTTGAGAAGGGGCATTCAGAGCCTATTAGCAGTAGGTAATAATATAATAAGTCCATCTTTTCTCCAGGGAAAGGAAGAATAATCACATGAACCATATTATAAAGTCCCTTTTCCCATAAAGGGCATTTTCAAGAGTTTTCATAATGGTAAGTCACTTGGAGCTTGAAACATGTTTCCCTATAGAAATTATGTATAAATTATAGCGTTTTCAGGTAGAAATTCCACCCCAGAACTTTATGAGAAATGGCTTCCAAATTCCAAGAAAAATCAGCTGTGAAATCAGAGGAAATAATTGTAATTCTCCTGCAAGAATTAAACCTTAATAATCAACACAGACACCTTACTGGTTCTAAGAAATTCGCAGATGTCAAGTCAAAAAAGCAAGAAGTAAAAGTTGACACGTGAAGTTGAAGGTCAAGGTCGACTTTTCCAGAAACCAGGACAGAGCCACATAAGAGAAACAATCAATCTAATCAGTCACTCTAGCTTGTAGCTGTCGTCATACTGTGCGTTCATAGCCTATTCGCACAGTATACGTTATGCAAATCCTATGAAAAGTGTTCTAATGAATAACAAATTTGAAAAACAAAATAAGGCTTTATAATGGCAATTTAGACACATGATTTGATGTGGTACTGTTAACTTTGCTAGAAAATCTAAATGTCGCATTATTTTAATACCACCTAATAACGTTCACTAGCATTTTCTAGTGTTGAAATATTCACTGTAAGCTATGGGTCTTAGTAAATAACTTTCAAACTTAATATTTCTTATTTATTAATCATTTTTACATATCCATAATAATAAGTTTTAAGAGTATGAAGAACATTGGATATGTTTTAAGAATTACTTATAATTTTGGAAATTCCCAAAAGTTCTAACTTCTTATTCCTGAATCGCAAATATTAACATATGTCTGGAGCTTGGAAACACTAGTGCTTTCCAGGTATAACAAATAGACAATTATGGTATTGTCTGCCCAGCACCCCCCGCCTTCTCTTGGGTGCTGTGCCCTTCTTCCCTCCTCCAATCACATGGCCAAGTGGAAGCTGCCCACTCTTTTCCCTGTACACGTGATTGGTCTAGAAATGATTACTGAGTTCTTCTTTGAGATTTTCAGATTGGAACTGGAAAAAAATAGTCTATTTCTCCCTGATGGCAGAAGCTATGAGTTGTGAACGGTACAGAGGAACATAGGTGAGAAAGATGGAGAAAAAGAGAAAGAGGAAGATGTTCAAGCGAATTCCTGTGGTCCGTGAATCCACCTGCGCCTCTGTCTTTCCCTTGGGTTGGTTGTTCGAGCTTGTCCTCAGCTACTATAGTGCTTCTCTCCTCTTTGCTTAAGTAGTTCAGGCTGGGTTCTGTTTTTTACAACCAAATGAAGTCCGATAAGTAGACAGAGTGAACTTATTTAATCACACTGTAGTTGAAATATTTAACTTCTGAAAATAAAAATAATAACTAACGTAACAATAATAATAATAAAAAGAAATAGTGATTTTTAAAATGGCAATGCCAGTGGGAGCGGTGACACAGTAACACCAGAGATTAACATCTTGGGGCAAATTATCAGAACTCCATGTTAGTAGGGTAAGCTGTAGGCTCCCAAAGCACCCTGTCTTTCTATTTTAAACATGTTAATTGTTTAAGTGTCTGTCTCGCTCACAGCCTTCAACCATGTTAAGTATAAGAGTTATGTCCATCTCCTTCATCACTATACCCCTGGTACCTTGCACAAAGTTGGGCACATAGTCACTGAGTAAATATTTCTAGAATGAAAACTAATGAACACATGATCAAAGAAAAGTATGAGGAGTGTGGTAGATGTATAGGGAAGGAGTGGGAACTGGATGTGCAACTTGATCCAAGTACCTTGATTGGAAAGGGGAAGGAAGTAGCCCTGTGCATTGAGCAAAACTGAGGAAAGTCTCAGACCACATGACAATATGGGCTGCCTGAGTCCAAAGGACAGTGGTCTTGAAGGGAGAGATGAAAGTGTTGCCCAGAGAGATACTACTTGACGATGCTGTCTGGAACAACCCCAAAAGAATCCAGGTCATCAGCCTGCTTCAATAAATCCCCCAGTGCCGGCCTTAGAGAGCTTGAGTAGTTTCTCCCTCAACTTCCAACTCCAACCCACCTTATGCCGAATTGGACCAGGCAATAAACAGAATTACGAAGACTTTACAAAAAATTTCCCTTGGATTCATTGGAAAGCAAAGCCACAAGAGGGCAGAGTGGATGCTGAGGTTGGAGTCTGTTGCCTGTCCTATCCCACTTGCCTCTTAGTGATGGGCTTGTGAGTGTAGACAAAAAAGTTACTAGAATTTTAAATTTGGGGGTTGCAGCTCAAGTGAATTTTTTCCACATGCCAAAAATGAATGACTTAGATTGGAGAGTCTAGAGAGTACATAAGCAGCTTAGGCTGATTGGAGATGAAGGAAAATATTGTTTAAGGCTGAGAGCTAGATAGAGGCCAGATCTTAAGAGCTGAGAGGACGCCTTTCTGGGGAGTGTGTACTTTATCCTCTAGACCACTACTACGCAAAATGTGGTCCATGGCCAAGCATCATCATCATCACCTTTCCAAATACAGAATCTGGGGCCCCAGACCTATTAAATCAGAATCTGCACTTCAAAAAGATGCCCAGATTATTTGAATTCACCTAACTTAGACAAGCACTGGTCTAAGAAATGGGGAATCATTAAAATGTCATATGGGGAAGTGTCATAAACACACTTGTGTTTTAAAAAGGAAACTATAGATGATGGATGACAGGACTAGTGTGGAGGCAAAGACCAATTACAAGGATATTACAATAGTTTAGGTACGATATGATGTGGGCTCAAACATCAAGATGAGATGAAAAAAAGAAACATCTAGAATTTAGATATAATTAAAAGGTAGAATCAGCAGGAGTTGGTGATTAATTAGATATGGAGTTTGGAGATGAGAGAGGGGAGAAGGTAAGGTCAGTAGATATCTAGGTTTTCTCCCAAGCAGACTGATGTGGCAAATGGTGGTATGACCCTCTTTAAGCTCAAGAATACAGAAAGAGGGGCCAGCCCCAGGGCATGGTGATTAAGTTCTGCACGCTCCAAATCAGTGGCCTGGGTTCATGGATCCAGATCCCAGGAGTGGACCTACACCACTCCTCAGCCATGCTGTGGTGGCAACCCACACACAAAATAGAGGAAGATTGGCACAGATGTTAGCTCAGGGAAAATCTTCCTCAGCAAACAAAAAAAAAAAAGAAGAAGAAGAAGAATACAGAAAGAAATACAAGTACAGGAAGGAATAATTATCATTTTAGCTTCGGACATGTTGACATTTCAAGTGTGCTAGGAAGCAAATGGAAACACTGGTTGGGAAATCTCACAGCGTCCTTGTGAGAACTAAATAAGCAATGTAGCAAAAAGACATGGTAAATCATAAAACACTATAAAAATACAGAAACGTGTTTTAAACAAGCTGTAGGCTTTTTTCCTCTGCATTTTCTTTTATATTCTGATTTGGTAAGGTGAGAATTATTAACAGGCATAATTATTGCCCTTGTAAAACCCTAATTTGTATCTAAGAGTAGACATAAAACTGAAAAAACAGTGATAAAGGCAGGAAGAAACCTAGAAGATGAGGACTAGTAAATGGTTGTTTTAGTGCTGACTGAAACACAACCAGAAGTCACTCACAGTATGTAGTGTACACTTACACTGTTCAGTATGGTAGCAACTAGCCACATACAGCTATTGATCACTTAAGATGTAACTCATCAAATCGAGAAATGATTTAAGTGAAAAATACACACAGGAGTCCAAAGACTCAATACAAAAAAAGAATGTAACATACCATTAACAACATACTATTAACATTGATTCACCTGCTGCTTTTCATGCATGTGGCTCACTGTTGTGCCTCACCTTATGTTTCTACTGGACGGTGCTGGAATAGAGTATGACTAGGAAACTGACTGTCATTGAGTCCCTTATTCTTGCCTCTCATTTTACACACATTTCCCCTAGGTCACATGAACTGGCTCTCCAAAGGTTTCAAGTTCCACCCTGAGTCCCTTCTTTGTTCATTTCTTACCACAGAAAGTAGTGTAAGTAATGGAAGGAGATGGTCTACGACTTATCAAATTTTCTTAGATAGACCTTCTGCCCTCTTCCAGCACAGCCTGTCCCTTGATTTGTCCATCGCCATAAGTGAAATCTTGAAATTGGGTCCAGATGATTAGGATTGGAAGGAACCCTCAAAATAATCTAACCCCACACCCTTGACTTATGGGTGAAAAACCCAGAGGTCCAGAAATTCCAGTAAGTATACCTAAATCATGTGTTTCCTCACTACCCAAGACTTCCCCCCCGATGGGCCTAGTTGACCTAAAGCAGGGTTTTATCTTCAAAGATAAATGTTTGCACAAAGATGTGGGAGGAGATACAATGCTGATTTGGACACCTCTTTGGAGAAGACGGGAGAGGAGTGGAGGGGATTCATTTTATGAAACTTCTGTTTCAAAAACTGAGTAGGAGGGCAGGTCATCTGGAGAGTTTGCTTAGAAGAGGAGAAACTAATAATTTGCAGAGTCTGGGAGAGATTTAGGGGCAAAAAATGTGGGAAAATGGACAGAGAGTCAACAAGAGATGAATAAAAGTTTCCAAGCAGCGTGAAGGCTTTGTCTCTAATCGTGCATCACAGTAAGTAGGTGTTCAAATACAAATGTTATAAAAAGAAACATGTAGGAGCCTTACTGTCCTGGGTTCCCTCTTTCAGAAATAGAAGACAATGGCTAGTAGCACTTAATTTGGTTATAGACTAGGAAAATATGTCACACTCCTGCGATCCACCAGTTGTTCAATATCATAATCAGACCATATTTCCTCTGGCTGGAAGGGATTTTCAAAATATAGGGAGTATGGGTTTCATAGGGCTGCTGTGATACAGTGCCACCAACTGGGTGGCTTAAAACAAGAGAAATGTACTGTCTCTCTGTTCTGGAGTCTAGAGGTCTGAAATCAAGGTGTTGGCAGGACCATGTTCCCTCTGTAAGCCGTAAGGGAAAATCTTTCCTTACCTCTTACTACTTTCTCATGGTTTACTGGCTAACCTCGGCATTCTTTGACTTGTAACTACACGTCAATCTCTGCCTCTATCATCACATCATGTTCTCCGCTCATGTGCCTGTATCTCTGTGTCTCCTCCCCTCTTCTCATATTGACACCAGTCATATTGGATTAAGGGCTCACCCTACTCCAGTAGGACCTCATCTTAAATAATTACAACTGCAACAACCATATTTCCAAATAAGGTCCCATTCTGAGGTGCTTGGGTAAGGACTTCAACATATCTTTTTGGAGGATACTATTCAACCATAACATAGGGTGTCCCTTCTCTGTACACGCATTATATTTGAATAAAAAGTTTACCTAAGACTTTAGGTCCAAACAAGAGACCATAAACCTAATTCTCCCTGCTTCTCTCTGCCTGGTAAAACCATAAACCCTGGAAATAATAAAAGAGGCAATCAAAGGAAAACTCTAAAAGGTGGTAAGAAGGTGGAAAACTGATTTGGGATCCCAGAACTGGAGGATAAACACAGAAGCAGGATGTCTTACGTTCCTCCACCCAACAGAAAAAGATGACTCAGACAACGTTTTCTGCCCCAAATGAGAGAGGAAGACAGTCTAGGTAGGCTCGTCCCTCCTGCAGATCAAACAGACCCTCTGACAACAGCAGGTGAACCTCCAGCACCACTAGAAAGGGGAACTGGTTGGGAGCTCCACTGATACTAAAAGGCCAGGAGAAGTACTGTCATTACCCGCTGGGCCCCAGACTCCCCTCCTCCACTCAGAGGCACAGGGATGGCCATTGGGCACCAGCAGGGGAGATCCTGCCATGATAAGCTCCTGGCCTGAGGAATGCTCTCCATCTCCCACAGGCAGGAACGATACCATCAGTATAGAAGCCTGACCAGGGCAGCCTCTTTGACCTCATGAGCCTGAGACTCCTCTCCCCTACTAAGAGAAACCTGGTGGCCCAGTATGGAGAAACCCCTCCCACTCCTTAAGCAGCATCAGCAGGGACCACTGGGGTCCTAGTCTCACCAAACAAGTCAAGCAGACCAAAATACCACCACAAACACTTTAAATAAACTGTCACTGGGACCACAGCCCATAAACATAGGCCAGGACTTGCGGGATAAACCTAAACAGAGTTGCTGCATGCTAAAATAAGAGATTTAAATAGGACCCAGAGTCTCTTAACATAATAGACAAAAGGTCCAGGATACAATAAAAAAAAAAAAAAAATCCTCTGTCACACCAAGAACCAAAAAAATTACAACTTGAATGAGAAAAGATAATCAGCTGATGCCAATACTGAGATGAATTGGATGTTGGAATTTTCTCACAAGGATTTTAAAGTGGCAATCATAAAAATGCTTCCACAATCAGGTATAAATTTCCTTGAAATGAATGAAAAATGGAAAATCCCAGCAAAGAAAGGGAAGTTATTAAAAAAGGTACCAAGTGGAAATTATAGAACTGAAAAATACAACAGAAATTTAAAAAATCACTACATGGGCTTAATAGCAGAATGGAGATGACGTAAGATAGAATCAGTGAATTTGGGGACATAAAAATGGAATTTTTGCAATCTGACAACAGAAAGAAAACTGAAAAAAAAAATGAAGAGGACCTAGGAATCTTCAGGGCAATAACAAAAGAACTAACATTTGCATCATCAGAGTTCCAGAGGGGGAAAAAAGAATGAGGCTAAAAGAATATTCAAAGAAATAATGGCTAAAATCTTTCCTAATTTGGTGAAAGACACAAACCTATAGATTCTAGAAGCTTAGTGAATCCTAAACAAGATAAACCCAAAGAAATCCCTGCCAAGACACATCATAATTAAATTTTTGAAAACTAATGACAAAGGAAAAAAAAATCTCAAAAGCAGCCAGAGGGAAACAACATATTAACTACAGCAAAATGCCGATTTGAATGACAACAGATTTCTCATCTGAACTCATGGAGGTCAGAAAGAAGTGGCATGACAATTTTCAAATATTGAAAAAAGAACTGTCAACCACAAATTTTATATTTGACTATATTAGTTTCCTAGGGCAGCTGCAAAATTGCCACAAATTGAACGGCTTACCGTAATGGAAATTTATTCTCTCACAGTTCTGGAGGGCAGAAGGCCAAAGTTAAGATGTCAGTAGTGCTGTACTTTCTCTGGGCTTTAGGGGAGAATTCACTCTTTGCTTCTCCCAATTTCTGGTGGCTCCAGGCATTCCTTGGCTTAATTAATTGTCATTTAATTTAGGGCTCACCTAAATAATCCAGAATGATTTCACCTTAAGATGCTTAACTTAATTACAGCCATAAAACCCTTTTTCCAAATGAGGTCTCATTCTCAGTTTCTGGGGATTAGCATGTAGACATATCTTTTTGGGACCACGATTCAACCCACCACACTGGCAAAACTTTCCTTCAGAAATGAAGGGGAAATAAAGACGTTCTCAGATGAAGGAAAATGAAAAGATTTTGTTACTAACAGACCTATCCTTAAAAATGGGCTGAAGGAAGGTCTTTAAACATAAATAAAATGGAAAGATAAAGAAACTTGAAGTATCAGGAAGAAAGAACCATGGAAAGACCAGAAATATAGGTCCCTACAATAAACTATCCTTTTCCTCATAAGTTTTATGAATCATATTCAATGATTGAAACAAAGTGTGTAAACCATATGATATTAAATATAATGATATTTACAATGAGGAAGGTAAAGGAACCTAAATGAAAGGGAGGTTTCCACGCTTCACTCAAAGTGGTGAGATGGTGAAACCTGTAGTCTGTGATCAGTCACACACATATATTATATTGAAATTCCCAGAGCAGCCACTCTGAAAATACACAAAGAGATACACTCAAAGATGCTATAAATAAGTCAACATGGAACTCTAAAAATGTTCAAGCAAACCAAAGGAAGGCAAGAAAAGAGAAACGTGAGAATGGGAACCAGAGGAAACAAAAAAAGTGAATAAGCAAAATGGCAGACAGTTCTATCATCAATAATTATCTGAAATGTAAATAATTTAAAAGACATCAATCAAAAAACAGAGATTGAAGAGTGGATTAAAAAAATGACCCAACTACATGCTGTTTACAAGAAAGTCACTTCAAATTCAGCATAGGTGGGTTGCAATTTAAAAAATAGAAAAAGATACGTCAGGCAAACGTCAACATAAAAAATAATAAAAGAGCAGAACTGACCATATTTATGTGAAAAATTATATAGAACAAAACACACACATGAAGGATCACAAGTACAACTGGGGAAGTGTGAATAAGACAAGGGGCGTGTATGCGTGTCAACATCCTGGTTGTGATATCATACTAGAGTTTTGCAAAATATTTCCATTAGGGGAAACTAGGTAAAGGATACACAGGTTCATTCTATTATTTCTTACTGCTTCATGTGAAGTCAAAATTATCTCAATGAAAATTTCTATGAGAAAAAAGTTTACCTACAAACAGAACAAATTTCCAGAACTGCAATGAGTATTCTTGTAGGCGAACGTTAGAATAAGCTGGCAAGAATAGAGTCAGTATTTGATGTGGATTAAGGCTGCCCCAGCTAGAGAAGCCCAAGGTGACCTGGCCTACATGCCAAACTGTATGACCTGGTGGATTTTTTTATGGTATGAATTAGGACCGCCCCAGGGAGAGAAGCCCAGAGCATCCTCACCTACATGCCGATCTATATGGCCAGATTCGTATCTAAAGTTATATGACCGCACAATGAGCAGACCCCATCTGCACTGAAATCATTTAATGACTTTTTACATCATCTTTTCTTTTTCCTTAAAAATAAGTCACGTACCCATGCCTTATAAAATTAGCCCTAACCCTCAACTCAGGGCAGCAGAAGCTCTGACTGCCCATGGGTCCTGTCCCCATGCTATTCCACACTATTCTCTAAATAAAAGAGCACTACTGCCAGATCTTGAGAGTCCAAGAAATCTTTCTTTTGACTCCTCGGCTCACCGACCCCGCATCATTATTGACTTTCTCTCTCTTTATTTAAAGTCATACAAATCATATTGTTATTTAATATTGTATTGCCTATATGACCCATCACTAAGAAAACATTTTTATTTTAAAATTAAGCCTTTTGATAATGGACCCCTCAGGAAAATAACAATGAAATTATAAAGTATAAATAGTTTCATGTGATAAATGAATCATAGCAATAATAAATAGAGCCAAAAAGAGAGAAGGAAAGAGAGCTTAGTCGATGAGGGTTTCTCAGGAATCTAGTAGCATTTTTAAGGAGTCAGGTCAAAAATCCTCACCTAGACATGATATAGAATGATAGATGTAGCACATGTGGGTTAATATCTTTGCTTCTGTGGAATGTGCTAGAATACAGATTTCCATGTTTTATTCAATAAACGAGCCCAAATCCTTTTTTTTCTCCAGGCATAATTCATGATTGAGCACCATCTTCAAATCTAAATTAAGGGGAAACAAGTGAGAGTTTTGCTTATGAATATTGGTACCTAATCTGTTCTACATGACAACTAGTTTAGTCTGTAATATGCTTTACGGATTTTGTCTCTTTAAATTATATTACCCTATTTAAATTACCATATTAACATAAGCATGTAACTAAAGATACTCTAAGGACGTAAACAAAATAAACCCTGAGAAAAATGTGTGCTGTCATTACTAACGAAAGAATCTTCCTTCTGAAAATGTTATTTACAATAATACACAGAATGAATGAGATATGATGAACAAGGAAATAACACCACAATTGACTCACCATGACAAATTGTAGCACTTGGCGTGTAGGGGTGAGTGAGTCCCAAACCTTCTGGTGCTATCTTCTTCCCCATAGAGCCTTTTAGGCCCAGAGGCTGGAGCCCTGAAACTGCTCTAGAGCCCCTGAACAAAAATATCAAAGGAAGAGAGGGAGAATCTGCACGTATTTTTCTTCTTTAGTTCATTCTGATGCAAATGGTCTACCGACAAAATTTGGGGAAAATCAATGTACTAAATCAGAGTCAACAAACTTTTTCTGAAAAGATCCAGATAGTTTATATTTTAGGCTTTGGGGGCCAAATGATCTCTCTTCAAATTATTCCACTCTACTTTAGCAGCCATAGACAATACGTAAACAGTTGTGGTTGTGTTCCAGTGAAACGATATTGAGGGCACTGAAATTTGAATTTTATATAGCTTTCACCCGTCATGAAATATTCTTCATTTGATTTTTTTCAGCCATTTAAACATATGAAAAGCATTCTTAGCTCTCAGACTGAACAAAAATCGGCAGTAGGCAGGATTTGTCCTACAGCCTTGATTTGATGAACTCTGTGAATTTATCAATGATGTTAATATTTCTGTCATGAGTAATGATTTTAATTTATTTTATATTATTTCAGATCTACTGGAAGAATGAGCATCTATTATTACCTTTTTCATTTTTTAAGTTAATATTGTTCAAATAGCTCAAAATCCTACGTAACTTAAAAGTTGAGGATAGAAAAGATTGAAGTGAATCCGTCTACATCAGCAGCAAGGTATATCAAGGAATTATCTAAACTCTCTGAATGACAAATAAATGGTGTTTTGTGCCTAAGTTGCTCAATTTGAGAATTATCAGTGACAAAATTTTTTAAAATTCTATCCTGTTCTGTTTTATTTGTATAGTTGTAGTTACTACATGATAAATGACAATTCATTTAATGTAACGTAACTTTAAATGGTGTTAGTTTAATTTGAGTAGTTTTTTAATTAAAGTAAACCAACATTTGCTGCTTCACTGCCTAATGGAATAAATTAGGAGTGAGCATAATGCATGAATATGAAAACCTGGATAATCTAAAGATGTGCCTCAAGATCCTTTTCCCATATCATCTTCTCCTAATGAAGTACACATGAGGCCTTTAATTGTTCTGCAGAACCACAGAGTAGGGCTTCTGCTGCCTCTCTGTACTAAGGTAGGCAAATTCTAATTATTGAGGAACTATTTAGTGTTTTGTTAACTGAATTCATATTACTAAATCTGAAAATTCATTCAACAAGCACTTATTGAAAGCCTACTATGATTCAGACTGGGCTATAACACTAAGTAACACATATAAGCCTGCCCTCACAGACCTTCCATCCTGGCAGAAAGAGCCAGATAATAAGCAAGCAATTAAACACATAGCTTGTCATATGGTGCTAAGCATTAATAAGATAATGGGGAAAAGGGGCTATGGTATGGAGTAGTCATTATTTTCTATAGGGTGGTCAAGAAATAGACCCTGTGGAGGTGATATTTGAACATAAAGAACTAAATGAAGTGAGGGAGCAAGCCATGTGGTTATTTGGGAGAAGAGCATTCTCAAGCAGAGACAACAGCAAACACAAAGGCCTGGAGATGGGACTGTGCTTGGAATGTTCCAGAAAAAGCAAGGAGGCCAACGTGGACAGAGAAGATTGAGCATAGGGGAACCTCCACAAAGACAGGTAATTTTCTCTGCTTTGTTCACTGCTGTATTCTCTGCACATGAGACAGTGTCTATCACATAGCAGATACTAAGTAAATATTTACTGAATGAAGGGATAAATGAACAAATGTGTAAGAACAGAGAAAAAGAAGGAGGTATAGATCACATAGGGCCTCAGAAGTCGCTGTAAGAACATGGATTTTATTAAGTAAGAAGAGCAGTCATTGAAGGGTTCCAAGCAGAGAAATGTCATGATCAGGCTTGGATTTTTTTTGGTAAGGAAGATTGGCGCTGAGCTAACATCTGCTGCCAATCTTCCTCTTTTTGCTTGAGGAAGATTGTTGCTGAGCTAACATCTGTGTCAATCTTCTATTTTGTACATGGGATGCAGCCACAGCATGACTCAATGAGCAGTGTGTAGGTCTGTGCCCGGGATCCAAAACTGTGATCCCCGGGCTGCTGAAGTGGAGCTCACGAACTTTAACCACTACACCACTGGGCTAGCCCGTCTTGGATTTTTAAAGGATCACTAGATTTACAATAGATTAGATTCCTGAGAGGAAGGCCTGAAGCAGGCACAACAGGAAGAAGGCTGTTTCAATAATAAACAGCACCTGACAGTAGAATCAGCAGACCCTGTGCAACAAGCATTTAAGATCTGAATTACAGTGATGTATAAAACTGGAGGGATGCTATATGTTATGCATGGGCTCAAATTAAGCTGTGTGGTAACGGACTGGGGCTAGCTCAGTATTCCTGATAGCAGATGCTCTGAGCTTCAGTGTTGCAAACTCAGATTGTTTTATCAGTTCACACATCAAGCTCTTAAATGAACTCAGGTCAACAAAATTCCCACAGAGAAGACTGTAGTCATATTTGGCAGAACAACTAATACAGGTTATTAGTGTCAACAGAGTCTAATTAAGAAGTAGGCCAACCAGGTGGCTTTCAAGGTGCCAATCTATAGGGGCTACAAAAGTCCCTGGAATTCTATCAAGACTGAGAGAATTGTTGTTATCTAGCCTTCTCTCAGAGACAGTAGTCTCTAAAGACATCCAACCAGGAGACCATGTCCTCAGGACTCATAGCCTTGTGTATTCATCTACCCTCTCCTCGCATCTGGGCTGGGCCTATGACTCCCTTCTTACCAATAGAATGAGGTAGAAGTGATCCTGTGTGACTTCAGAAGCCAGGTCAGAAGAAGTGTTCCATTTTCCACCCTCTTCTCTTGAAACATTCATTTTGGAGAAGCCATCAGCTATGTAAAAAGTCCATCTACCTTGCTGTAGAGACCACATGGAGGAGCTTTGCAGCCATTCTGTGAAGCCAGTAGGCTTGTTTTGGACCCTCAATATCAGACTAGCTACTAGCTGAATACCACCAAGTGACTCTAGTCAAGAATCACCCCACCAAATCCTAGCTAAATTGCTGCCCCACAAAAATCATGAAAAAATGAAATCATTGCTGTTTTAAGCCACTAAGTTTTGAGGTCGTTTGTTACACAGCAACAGCTAGCCAGAACAATAGTGTATGTGCTCAGTAGGAATGATTTAATAAACCACTTGAGCAGAGGTTATATCCCTATGAGGAATAATCAAATGGCCACTGAGGACCATTAAAACAGCTTCTAATGAAAAGGGCTAAGGGCCGTTGCATACAGGCAGGGGGTGTATGTTTGGAGCAAGATTTTTTAATTGCTGAGGGTAGTAGAAGAGACAAGACATTGCCACTAGTGGCCTTTATCCATCTTTCTTCCACAGCACAAGGTACCCAAGGTGAGTCTAACCTAGGGCATCAGCCACTCCTTCTCTAGTCAGGAGGGCCATTTAGAAGGGAAAAAAAAAATCATGCATCAGAATGTTTCTCTTTGCACAACGGATTAGCACATAGCAGATACCTTTATTGAAATCATTCTTTCATTTTGTCATTTAAGATAAAAAACTAGATGTTTGAGATGGAAACTAGATGTTTGAAATGCCTAGAAGGACAAAGTTCTACCTTCTTTTTAACAAGGGCTCATATTGTGTTTTCTTAATTGGTTTTAGATGGAAAATATTAAACCACGGCTATTGATTGCCATGTTTCCAAAAGCCATATGCACTTCCATTCTCAATACAGGACAGATAACACTATCACAATGAGATTTGGCCATCATCCTCTAAGATTTCAAGGAGCAGGCAAGTTGTATGATTTTCTAAGATCCCCTTCAGGAAACGAGCTAAGCCTATCTTTTTTCTCGCTTATGGGATTCAGTGTGTAGACAGCTTATTCATATGTAGTATCATTTGAATTGGAAAATACTGTTTTAGAAGACATATAACTAGAAGAAAACTTCATTTGGTCTTTAGTATAATTCCTCAGGACGGTAATACTTAACAGCCAACTTTTAAGGAATATTCATTCATGGCAAGCACTATGCTAAAGAAGTCTTGTAAATGTCACAAATGCTATAAGGTAGGTATTACTACAAGCTACATTTTATGCATTAGAAAGCTAACACTTAGAAAGTTTTAATTACTCACCCAAAGTTAAGTAGAAGTGCCTTACTTCTAAGGCTGTGTTCTTAAAACACCATACTACATGTGGTTATAACAAGGCAAGTCCTGGCCATAAGAGTTTATAAAGATAAACTTTGGCCCCTAACAGGAAGAATTTTTTTCAGTTTAAAACTCCATCTCGGTCTTCAAATATGAAAGATCGGACACATTTGTATGGATTGTTTATTTTCAACTCTGGAAATATTAATTTGGCATTAGATTACCATCATATAATATCATATATAATTGAAAAAAATTGCTATCAATCAAAACCATGGAAGAGTTCACCCTCAGGAAAGCATTTAACGGAACTATTATACTCTTATGATAAATATGAGAAACAAAAATTGGAAAATCTTGAAAAATATCCAAATCCATTTCTATATCATATGGGATTCTGGCAGGCTTCTCTTCATTTTTTTGGCCTCTGGGATTTTCACAGTATTGATAATATGCCCATAAAAAAGGAAAAATAGTTGTGACTGAAAATATGGATCTTATTTAAACACTCATAAAAATTCCAATTTCAACACTCAGTATTTTGAGTGTTTTGTTTTTATTTTTTGGTGGCCAAAAACCATAAATTTATTTAACGTTAAAACTGGTAAAGTTGGGTGTTTCCATTTAAAAGGATGTGGAGCTAGCCTCTTTGCCTTCCAACCAAAATATCTTTGAAGTTAGAAAAGCTTACAACAATGCTGAAAATTAATACAACTGATTTAAGGCCAGCACTGGAAGGAGTTTCTAACTATAAGGCTGACGGAATTGGATGGAGAAAAACTAGAGTATGACCAGCTGACGCTTTGCCTCATGAGGAGTGCATCCCTTCCTGCTTAAAAGAATAGAAAGAATGGAGCAAATACTTCATCCCTTTTCCACTTTCCCCAACCGGACCTGGGGCAATAAGAAAAAGGAGCAACATTTTATGGCAGAGCAAAGGACCAAGATACTCAGAAAGAACACTCGGAAGGGAAAAAAAAGAACACTTAGGAGTACTTGCTATGCATGATATTAAGACTTGGTATTAAACCAGTAAGACCAAGGTATTTGGTGAAAAGATAGACAAATAGATTTGAATAGGGAGCCCAGAACCAGTAAAACGTGTATGTGGAAACTTGTTACATAGCAGAGCTGACATTCCAGATCAGTCGGGGCAAAACAGATGATTGACTCTATGGGGAAAAAAAATGAAATTAGATCCCTATTTCACACCATACATAAAAATCAATTCCAGGAGGACTAATGATTTTACATAAAAGTCAAAATTTCACAATGTCTAGAATCACTACAAGAGAATACCTTTATGACATCAAGATTAATAAACCAGAAAACAAATCAAATGTAAGCCTAAGTAGCAATATTAAAATCAGGCAAAGTAAAAATCAAAGCAGAAAAGATAAAGAGTAACAATAGGTGCTGGAAAAAAAGGAAAACATATCAAAAAGATATAAGATCATGAACAAATGCATCTAAGAACACAGACTCCAAGAAGGTAGAGCGACGGCTGAGAGAAATACAGTGAAAAACAGAGACATCAACAATTGGAATGGAAGATTTCAACATGTCCCGCTCAGAAGCAAATAAACTAAGCATAGTAAAAATAGAAAAACAATTAAAATATCAAAACTAACAAATAGACCTATATGGAAGTTGACCCTCGACAGAGAGAAAACATATCTTTCTTGGAATAGAGAACACTCCCAAAAATCAGTTATGCAGAGTCCCACTGAAAACCTCAATAAGTTAAAAAAAATATCATACCTATTATCTGGTAATTAGGAAAAAATTGGAAATCAATAACAAAATAATTTTTAAAGCTGCATATGTATAAAAACTAAATAATGTATTACTAAATAACTCCTCCACCAAAGGGAAAAAATCATAAGGGAAATCTAACGTCACTAAGAGGTGGAAAATTGTGTAAACATTTTATCAAAAATTGTAGGCCACAGCTACAGCGGTATTCAATAGGAAACTTATAGCTTTAAATGCATACAGCACAAAACAAAAAATACTAAAAAAATCAACAGTGAAGGAAGTTGGGAAAAGAGCAATAAAGCAAATCCAATGAAACTAGAAGGCAGGCAATAATAAAGATAAGTAAAGAAGTGAAACACACAGAAACAATAAAGAAGATTCATAAAATCAGAAGCTGGAATTTTAAAAACCCTAATAAGGTAGAGTGCTTACAAAAGATAATTAAATACCCCATCCACTTATGAACATGGATCCAAAGTTAATTAAATAGATGAGAGACAGACAGACAGATAGAACAAAACCTTCTAGCTAATGTAGTCAACAGTGTTGTTTTAAAAAGTCATGAATAAGCAGGATTTATCCCAACAATGCAAGAAAGTTTCAGCATCAGAAAATCTATCCATGCAATACACCATATTAAGGAATTAAAGAAGGAAAATTGCACAACTATTTCAATAGATGCTGGAAAAGCAACGGTAAATGTTCACCATCGATTTTTTATTAAAACACTCAGAAATAGAAACTTCCTAAATTTGTAAATATATGTCTAAAAAATATAACAAACATTATTCCAAAATGGAAAAACTATAGACACATTCCAATTAAGATTATAATCAAGAAAAGACAGCTGCTATCACCACTACCATCAAATGTAGGACTTAAGTCTTGTCCAATGGTAGAAACAAGAGGTCTAAGTGTTTTTCGTAGATATAATTATCACCATTGAAAACATAAAAGAATCAGTAAACATTTAATAACAGAGTATAGCCAGGTAGGCAGATATAAAATCATTCCTCTATACCAACAATAACGAAATAGATAAGATATAGGTTCTAGATAATAAGGAAAAATAAGATGCTATTCAAAGTAGTAATTAAAAATATAAAATATGAGGATAAAACAGAGAAAGATAAACAATGTTTAGTTTTTCAAATGGAGAGAATTAAAGCTGTGAGTTGGTTTCAAAAGTGATAAGAAGAGCTGAAAAACAAGACGGGGACAGTGAGCCAACCCAGAGATTAGCGACAGAAAGAACGTACTCCCACTGCTAAGTAGGAAAAGCTGGTATGGCTGGAGCCCAGCGGCCAGGCTTACCAGGCAGTAGCTGGAACCATGGTGGGCCTGTCCGACAGGAACTGGACCTGTGAAGCAGACAGAGAGAGGAAATCACTGTGGCTTCTTCCTTCGTCTTGCCCTCCAATCTCCTACCGCTGCTTCCAATCGCCCCAAACAGGAGAGAAGCCAGTTGACACGGGAGCCTGGAGAGCACAGTTTATCTGCCTAAAATTGCAGCTCCTATCAGGTGGATCCACTTCCACAGCTCTTGCCTCCATCTTTTACTAACAGCTTCCTCTGATGGGCCCATCAGGCCTAAGGACAGTATATACTTCCGCCTGTTGCTAGTATTTTGCTGTTTTACATCTCTTTTCTGTTTCCCTTAACCCTGCTTACAAGTCTATAACTAGTCCCTTCATTTAATTTCCAATTAAATCTTCTGAGGGCGCCATTTGTTTCCTGACTAATAAATGCCAAGTAGGAAATGTTACCTAATGTATGCTACAGGACTAAACCAGAAATTCCTTGAGCTGTGCTCACAAACTGTGTTTTCTTCTAGAGTCATCTTTCATTGTCAGAAGAAAAAAAAAATTCAGAGCCTAGAGTAGCAATGAGGGAATTCTATGCCCAAATTTGAAATAAAGTATAATTTAGTCCATTAAAAATGAAATTCTCTTTTAAGAACTTTTTTCTCTGGTTATGAAAGTACTTCAACACCAATTCTACGCTTGTGTCCCCTTAAGCAGCATCGAAAGGGTGAAGAGCTTGAAAAGGAACTAAAAAAATAAAATTAAAGAAGTTCTTTGTAAAACATATTGCTCCAAGTGCTTCAATCACTGGTTTCCAATTACTGTCAAACAAGAATCTGGTTTAATTTATTTAGCTAATTTCCTCTTTATCGTCTCGATTTTGAATTTTTAAAAATAAATAATTTAGAGAGAGGTAAAATTGTCATCTATAAATGTTATCATTCCTTCTTTGAATAGCTATGGTATATGGCTTAAAGGCATTCCTAATATTCTCATTCATTATAGATATTCTCAATTTCTGAATGAATCCCTTGAAAAGAGTAAAAGGAGTTATGTGTCAATTTCTTAAAAGAAGAGATTGTGAATTAAATCGTTTCTCTATATAGGAAAATTCTACCAATACTAATGGCATGTGTCACTTTTAGGATTAGAGTTTTACTCCTATTTTTGAAATACCTCCACCTCTACTCTCAAGACCCTGCCACCAACCTCGTCAGGCCCCTCATCCCCCAAGTTTTTTCCTACCTGTGTCACTGGCTAGTAAATAAGATGCTGTTATATTGAGCATCAATTTGGAAAAAATGAATTTCATAGGCTTTGGTGGCATATGTGCAGGGTACATTTGGTAGAAATTTCACTATGTCTCCTATTGGTGAGACTTCAAGCCACTTGGGTCATAAAATGGACAGAAAGGTCTCTGGATCTCTAGTGAGTCTCTTTGTTTCCTTAAGAGAATGCTCTCAAAGGCCTTTTTCAGTAAAAAAAAAAAAAAAGAAAAAAGAAACAAGTTGATGGTTAATTAAAAAAAGAAAAATGCAAGAATCCACGTTGCGTGTTTTTAAAATATCTGAATTCAGAGCCCCTCTCTTCATCATAAGCTCTATTTTCATTGAAGGGTTGGTTTGTACAAGAGTAGTTACTGGATACAGCTGAAAATTTTTTTAAAAATCTTTGAAACAATAATCCACCCTTGCAAGCTACTCTTTGTCATTAGGACGAAGAATTTTATCCAGAGTTTTTTCCTATGTTGTGTCATCATTTTTCCTCTAAGAAGGAAAATAAGCATTCAATTCTGACTTCAGAGATTCTGAGCAACTCCTTCAACTGGCTGTGCTAGTTACAGAGTAAAGGAAGAATTTGGGATTATTTCTCATTTTACTAGAAATTTGTTGTTTTTCATGTGTTAGTATCCTATTAAACACTCGGAGAAGACAGAGAAGCAAATGTTTGGGTCACAGTGTCTCCATGAATGATGCTGCACCTGTTACTGTTTTCAAGGGGCACCATGGTCTCATTGTTGGGAATCGCACCCACAGTAGAGCCTAACAGATTTGGCTCCCTCTGTATGAGCAACCTGACTATTCTGTAATTGATTCTATTATTGCTGGCAAATCATTATAGTGTAGAAAATTATTTTACACAATTGGATTTTAAATGTATCTTTTAGAATATTCATTTCAGGGCCAGCCCTGGTGGCCTAGTGGTTAAGTTCAGTGTGCTCCACGTCAGCGGCCCAGGTTCAGTTCCTGGGTGTGGACCTACACCACTCTGTTAGCAGCCATGCTGTGCTGGCGGCCCACATACTAAAAAATAGAGGAAGATTGGCATGGATGTTAGCTCAGAGTGAATCTCGGAAAAAAACCTCGGCAAAAAAGAAAAGAATATTCGTTTCATGAAGCTGTTGTCCTGCTTTTCTCAACACAAAAATCAGCCAAGGATAATTTTTTATCCACTATAATAAAGCAAATGTTTAAATAAGTATCTAAGTTCAAGGTCATAGGCTTCTGTTGCTAATAATCACTTCACAAATTGGGATGAGAGAAGTGTTCTCATCTGCTTCATTCACTCCCAAAGTCATTGTGAGGAGCTCAGGGGAAAAGATGAGTCTGTTAAAGATCTTAACAATTTCTGGTTGGTAGTAATTATCATCATTATCATGTGTTTCTCAGTGATATGAGTGCAAACTAAGGGAATCAGCAAGCAATGACTTCCATTCAAGAAGATTGCCACTGAAAAAGTGGGAAACAGCGGATGGAAAAAGTCAAAGAGGCAAACATAGTCATAAAAACGTATTATTTAAATTTCCTGGAGAAGCAAACTTTGGGCTTGAATTAGGCTTAGGGCAGGGTTCTTCCACTATGGCATTATTGGCGTTTTGGGCTGGATATTTCTTTGCTATGGGGGTCTGCCCTATGCATTGTAGGATGTTGAGCATCATCCCTGGCCTCTAATCAGTAGAAGACAGTAGTACTCCCTCTCACCAGTGTGACAACCAGAATATCTCCAGACGTTGCCAAATGTTCCCTGGGAGGACAAATCATCCCCAATTGAGTACCACTGACTTAGAGAAAGGAATATTTCCTTAGAGACAGGAATTGGTGAGTTCAAGAAATTGACCATGAAAGAAAGGTAAGTGATGGAGGAGGGTTCAAAACATGCAGATGGGATCAAAGGCACCTATGCAGGAGCTCATATTGGAAGGAAAAAGGAACAATGATAGAAGGGAAAGAAAGGGAGGATAGTTGAAGAGCTTTTAGGAAAGAGAGGAGGCAAGTTGATGAACCTCTTATTTGAGCAAAGTGGATAGAGGTGGCCCAGGTGGGCATTAGGAGTGGAGATTGGAATAGACCCTGCTGGAGAATAAGTAGGAAGTGACTAATTGTCAAATGGATTATGGTTCTATAAGAACATTGAGGTTCTATGTACAGAAAAAGTCAATCAGAAGTCAAACATTGAGGCTCTATGTACAGAAGAAGTCATACAGAAAGAAGAATATCATTTCACGCAAAAAGATTTGAGGGAACCTGTTCAAAGTTCCCCCAAAAAGGTTGGTATTTTGTTCAACCATGAAAATTTTAACCTCACTACCACTCTTCGAATACTCAGCCAGTCGTAATTGTCATGTGAGCTTCCCCAGGAAAACAGCTTCCAAAATGCTGATGGAACTGATTTTGTCATTGATCCCAAATTGGAAATTAGCAAAGCCCCAAGCCAGAAATTCAAAGGAGGGAGTATTTCTGTATAGCTATTAAGAGCATTCGTTATAATGATTCCCCAGAGGAGCAGTAAGGCTCAGCTAGGTAATAGAGGGGGGGAAGTTAAGGGAGGGGAGGTTTCAGTGAGAGAAAACAGGGTCTGTAAGAGTAACAATGAGAGATGAATGGAAGTCTGATCCAAAAGCAGAATTTCAGAGCTAGGAATCTTCATTAGTTTCAGATGAAACGAAGAGCCAGACAAGTTGTTGAAAAACAAGGAGGGTGACCAAACTATGGAGTCAATATATCAGAAAAGTCATAAACACAGATACTGAAACAGCTAAAGGAAAGGTTAGGAAAAGAAGGGTAGAAAATACCGCAAAAACACGGGTACAAATGGTGTTAATAAAAGCAATGCTGTTAAACAAACGAAACTTTTAAACATCAGATCATTAATTATGTTGACTTTTAAAAGAAAGAACTTTAATCTGTCATCTGTATCCAAAAGTACTAACTCAAAATATTCTATGAAATGCTCACAAAATAAATTGCTCAAACTAAATATACTTAACGATTTTTCTTCAAATTTGGCTTCCTTTTAATTTCTCATTAAGAGCTGAAATCCTGCCAACGTTGAAATGTACAGTTTTACCTATTTTTATTAAATTAAAGTTTAAAAGACACTGTTATAGTATTTTTCATTATGTTTCCATGCAAAAAGATTCGGAGGAACCTGTTCAACCTGTTCAAAGTTCCCCCAAAAAGGTTGGGATTTTGTTCAAGCATGAAAATTTTAACCTCACCACCATTCTTTAGTTCATTTTTCCAGTAAAAATTAATTTTTACATTTTTTGTACATTTTTACATAATTTTTACATTTGACATATTTTTACATTTTTCTGATGATCCCTTTCATCAGAGAAGAGGTACGCTGTGGAAAAAAAAACCTTTAAGTTACTACTTTAAACTTATTTCTTTACATATATGTTAAACTACTTGGTCTTTTAACTACTTTTAAGGCCTCACTTGAAGACTAGATTTTAGAGGAGAGTTAGCTATAGGGGAAAGGACTGACCTCTAACAATGGAGAGGTAGGAAGGAGCCTGGTAAGTATTTCTGTTTAAACCATGTCTATAAATGACCACTAAATCACTCTTTCTCATCCTGAAGAAGTGTTTTCGATTTTTGCTTTCTATATTTTATATTATAAAAACAAAATCTACTGAATATGCTTTTTTAAGCTACGTGTTCACCTCCATTTATTCCCATTCTTCCAATTACCCTCCCATCAATTACATACGTTAACACTCATCATACTAAATCTAGTCTATTGGAGTCTTTTCCATTTGTTTAGTTTTGATAAATACCAATTAATCACTAATAAATAGACGTCATTGTGAACTAATTCAAACTGGTTGTTGCTCTAGCCAAAGTATGGAAACAAAAGCAAATCATCTAAACTGACTTGAAGCTAAACATATGCCTACAGAGTGACCCAGAAATTCCTCTTACAGATAGTTATCTGAGATACATGAGGGTCTATGTCCACCAAAAAAGCATGTTCAAAATGTTCATAGCAGTATTATTCAGAATATCCAAAAACTGAGAAGAATCCAAATATATCTCAACAGGATAAAGGATAACAATGAAATATTATACTGCAGTGAAAAAGAACCAGTAATAAATAAGTTCAGCAATGTGGCAGGATACAAGATAAATATTTAAAAAACTCAATAGTACTTCCATACAATAGCAGTGAAAAGCCTGATAATTAAATTAAGAAACAATCTCATTTGTAATAACAAAAAAAAAAGAATAAAACACCTAGGAATAAAATTTAGCAAAGAAAGTGCAAGGCACATACAGTGAAAACTACAAAAAATTGTTGAAAGAAATGAAAGATCCAAATAAATGGAAGGATACTCCATGTTCATGAACCAGAAGACTTAACATTGTCGAGACGGAAATACTCCTCAAATTGATCTACAGATTTGATGTCAACCCTATCATAATCCCAGCTGACTTTTTTGAAAAAAATCACAATCTGGACCCAGAATGGCCAAAACAATCTTGAAACAAAACAACAAGTTTGAACGACTCATACTTTCTGATTTCAAAATGTACTACAAAGCTATAGTAATCAAGACAGTGTGGCACTGACATTAAAAAAGACATAAAGATCAATGGAACAGAAATGAGAGTCCAGAAATAAACCCTCACATTTATGGTCAATTGATTTTTGATAAGGTTGCCAAGGCAATTCAATGGAAAAAGAATTGTCTTTCCAACAAATGTTGCCTGGAAATTTTGATTTGGAAATCTATGCACAAAAGAAAAATTTGGACCTCTACCTCATACCATATGGCAAAATTAACTCAAAATGGATCATTTACCTAAATATAATAGCTAAAACTAAAAAATTCTTGGAAGAAAACATCAGAGTAAATCTTTGTGACCTTGAGTCAAGCAATGATTTCTTAGATATGACACCAAAAGCATAGCAACAACAACAAAAAAATAGATAAATTAGACTTCATTAAAATTAAAATTTTTGTACATCAAAGACACTATCAAGAAAGTAAAAAGATCGCCCACAAGAATGGTAGAAAATATTTGCAAATCATATACCCAAAAGGAACTTATGTCCCGAATACATAAAGAAACTTAAAACTCAATAATAAAAAGACAAGTAACAATTTTTAAAATAGGTAAATGATCCAAATAGACATTTCTCCAAAGAAGATATACAAATGGCCAATTTTACATGGAAAATGCTCAGTGTCATTAGTCATTAGGATAACGTAAATTAAAACCATAATGAGATACCACTTCACACCCACTAGGAATGCTGTAATCAAAAAGATGGGTAATAGCTAGTGTTGGTGAGGATGTGAAGAAGTTGGAACACTCGTACATGGCTGGTGAGAATGTACAACGGTGCAGTCACTTTGGAAAGCAGTTTGGCAGTTCCTCAAAATGCTAAACATGGATAATGACACAACAATTGCACTCCTAAGTATAGACCTATACTTGTAGGTATAGACCTTAAGAAATGAGAATGCATGTCCACACAAAAACTTGCACAAGAATGTTCAAAGCAGCACTATCACAATAGCCAAAAAGTGGAAACTTCCCAAATGTCCATCAACTGACAAATGGATAAACAAAATGTGGTATATTCATAAAATGAAATATGATTCAGCAATAAAAAAGAAATACTACAACAGGGATGAACCTTGAAAACATTATGCTAAGTGAAAAAAAGCCGTTCACAAAAGACCACATATATATATGAATCCAATTATAGGGAATGTCTAGAATAGGAAAATCTCTAGAGACGGAAAATAGACTAGTGATTGCTTGGGGCTGGACCGGTTCGGGAGGGGAAGGGTGTTAGGCCAGAATGGGGAATGACTGCTAACATCTTTTTGGAATGTTAAAAATGTTTTAAATTAGATTTTGGTGACAGTTGCATAACTCTTTGGATATTCTAGAAACCACTGAACTGTGTGTTTTAAATTGGTGAATTTTATCTTATATGGAACAGATGTAAATAAAGAACTGTTTTTAAAAAAAGAATAAGACCAACTATGATGCACACAACATCACAAATGAATCTCACAGACGTTGTACTGAGCAAAAGAAGCCAGATACAAACGAGTATATACAATGTCAAGCCCTTTACATGAAAGTCAAGGACTGATAAAACTAATCTATAATAATATAAGCCAGAATATTGATTACTTCTGGGAGAGTAAGCATTGACCAAGAAAGGGCACAAGGGAAACTAGGCTGCTGGAAATGTTCTATATCTTGATTTGGAGGATTGTACATAGGCATATATATACATATGAATATTTTATCAATCTCTTAATATTAGTACACGTTGTGCTCTCTACAGTTTGTATGCTGGACCTCAATTAAAAATGGAAAGAAATTTTAAAAAACAGCTATGTATGTTAGCACTTTCTTGGTCAATTAGCAAAACTGTGGATTCGTATGTTGTTAAGAAGACAAGATTTAGACTTGAAAATCTTTTATTCCCATATCAGTTCCCCAATCTCTGGCTGGATCCTGTGTAAGTTATTTAATATGTATGATTCTCTCAGTGTTAAAGCGAAGATGATGATAATATCTGCCTGAAAGTTGCCTTGGCAGAGAATGCATATGAAAGTATTTTGTAAACTGCAAATGTTAGTAGGTTTATTATAACTTCATGGAGAATGCAAAATTCTCATATGTATTTTCAAATAAACATGTATAGACATTTTCTAGAATTTTCTTAATTTAGACTTCTAGTATAATAACTTACTAAATTATGCTTCATGCTAATATGGTTGAACTATAGTAAAGATGTAGAAGAAACAGTCCAGTGGAACTCATTTTTGTATTTTTTGGAAGGATGTGTTTTGCTCTATTTTCCTTGAGCCCTTCATGAAGATTCATGGTAGAAATATCTATATTTTTATATCATCTGATCACTGATTTGTTCTTTGCCTTATGGAAAATGATGATGTTTTTATCTTTAAGATACCTGACAAAAAACATAGAGGAAAATGTGTGGCCTATGCCCAGCCAGGAAGAGAACTTTACTACATGCATTTTGCACCTTGTTGTCACTCTTAGCTTTATTCTATTTTCCTAGTTGTATTCTCCCCCTGCTTCAGGTCTCTGACTCACTTTAACTTGTTTTTATCACACTGTATATATCCTGGAAGTCTGTTTCAAGTCATGTTTAGAAAGAATGTTTCATAAACGAACAATAGCAACAACAAAACAACTTAGTTAAATCAGAATTCAATTTATTAATCTTCTCTACTACAGAAGTCAAAAACAGAGAGCAGTACAGTAAGGAATACCCATAGGTATAAACACAGCTAGCCTACTGCACAGAATTTGCTGAAGAAGCTTTCTTGGTCCCCTCTATGCTCATTTTAATCCCAGAAGTCTACTGATGGGAATGGAATCCTCAGAGGAGCTGGGATTTGGGTCCATTTTGTTTACTTCTCTAACACCAGTAGCAGGAACAGTGCCTGCCTCATGATAAGTACTCAATTAAGCTTCGTTGAATTAGTACTGCCTCTAAAATGTAGTTTTTCTCTTCCTCGGGGCCATGGCTACAATTAGACCAAATTTCTTCCAAACTATCATGAAAATGTTAGGTATACATGCGTGGTTTATGTGAGAGGCAGAATGAAGTGAAAAGTGCCTCACTGATGTTGGGAAAATCAGATCATTCTTCTACCATTTCTAATGGAGGTTTTTTTTTATTGGAGATAATAAAACTGTCTGGTCAATATGGAATTTTCCATGTAAAACACCCCCATTACTCTAAATTCTACAAATAAGATGCTCAATTATTCTTCCATTATATAAATATATTGTATTACTATAAAGTAATACACAACTTAATTTTTTATAAACGGTTCCCTTAAATCCAACAGTGATTCTGATATTTCAATTTCACATGAAGTATGCAGGTTACACGTTATGGAAAAGATAGCAAAGGGACTTCTAAAAAGACATAAAAGGATGGGGAGAACAGCAATTAAAATATTGTAAACTGGAAAGCAAATGGATGGGCAGTAATCAATTTAGCAGGACTGAATCCTGAGCTTGCATCTGGGGACACTGAGAACCAACCTAATCTACACCACAGAATTCTCAAAGGACTGAGAAACTGGCAGCAACAGGCACTTGTGGAACTGGGTGAAAGAGAGAGAGGCTTAAAATAAAAGTGATTGGGTAAGAGCACCGTCAGAAGCAGTTACTCTCCCAGAGACTCCGCCACTCCAGCCACTGAGAGAAATCTCTTCCCCTGCCCTAGCAGAAGACTATCAATTTATTCTCCAGACAAGGTAAATGGAAGGCCTTTGTACCGGAAATGCCAGGCATAGCTGAAAGTATAATCTTTGAACCAAAAATGAGGATTAAGTGAAAATATGCCTACTGAATGCTGAAATTCCCAACCTTCAGAACACTGGCAGCCAGGCCATTATCCCCCAGGTGGAAGATTGGAAAACTCTTCTCTGGGGAATCCAACCAGCCTGAGGGTAAAGGTATAAAGTATTTATACTGGAGTGTCCCAGCAAACAACCAAGTGGACCAGCCTATACTGAAACTAAATGTCAACCAGCCCCACTCTCATGCTAAAAGCTTACTGTTAGCTTTTATATAAAATGCAACTGATTTTTGTATATTGACCATTTATCCTATAACCTCCCTAAATTAGTTTAATAGTTGTAGATAGTAGTTTGATGATTCCTTAAAATATTCTACAGGATCAATCATGCTATCTGTGAATAGAAGTAATTTTATGTCTTTTCCAATTTTTTGCCTTTTATTTCCTTTCTTGCTTAATTGCAAAGGCGAGGCTCCCCAGCACAATGTTGAATATAAGTGGTGACAGTCAGCATCCTTGCCTTGTTCCTGATCTTAGGGAGCAGTATTAAATCTTTCAACATTAAATACAATGTTAGCAGTAGGTTTTTCAACTATGCCCTTTATCAGATTGAAGAAGTTCCCTTTGTTTCTAATTTGATTAAATGTTTTATCATGAATAGATATTGAATTTTTCAAAGATTTTTATACATATATTGATATAATAATATTTTTTCTTTATTAAGTGAATTATATTGATTGATCTTCAAATGTTAAATCAACTTTGCATTCCTAGACTTATTTTTTAACATTTTCTTACGAATCTTTGTGTCCACGTTCATGAGGCATACTGGTCTGTAAGTTTGCATGTATATACCTTCTTTCTGTATGCATGTATGTATTTTTAATGCTTTTGTCTGGCTTTGGTGTCAGGGTGATATTAACCTCATAAAATGAATTGAACAGGATTGTTGTCCTCTATTTTCTGAAATATGTTGTGTCATATTGATATTATTTCTTCTTTACGTGTTCGATAGAATTTACTAATTGAACCATCTGGGCCTGAGTTTTTCAATCAGCTTTTTAGTCCTCCAGTCTTAACAGACATGCAGACGTCCAAGGATTGCCCCTGATTTGAACATTCGAATCGACTAGTAAGCTTTGAAGAAATATGCTCCAATAGCAGAGGTTTGGATTTGATTGGTCTGTGGTGGTCCTAAGCATCAGCAATTTTTAAAGCCCCCAGGTGATTTTTATTACACTCTGAGTTGAGAACCTCTGCTGTCACATGAAAGCTAGAGACAAAAACAACCAGAAAAGAGCAAACTGGAAGGAACAGAGACTGTGTAAGGAAATGACAACCCTAAAGAGATTATTACTGATATCATCAAAGACATCAGAGAAGATATGGAGACCATGAAAAAAAGAAGAGGATGTTACAACTCAGAAGTTAAGCAGAACTGATTTCAAGTCCTGGATCTCCACATTTTACTGGCCTTATGACCTTGAGTTATGAACTTTAGTTCTTGAGACTTTGTTTCCTCACCTACAAAACAGCAATAACGATAGCATCCACCCCATGGGTTGCTGTGGATATTAAATGAGATAATACTTAAAAGTAATTGGAGAGCGCCTGCCACAATGTATTAATCAGTAGTATGTAGCAGTCACTCTAGTTGAAACTCCTTTTATTGTTACTTGTTATACTGAGTCAAGCAGGAAAAATGCCCTTGGCAGCATTAAATTAAATAAGCTGTCTAACTAGTGAAATTACTGTCCAAACCTGAAAAAGTAAACAATACATTAGTCAGTGGAGAAGAGTGGAACAAGGGGGAAAGGATGTAAATTAAAATTAGTTTAACGTAGTGATTATTCATTTATAAAATGTGTCCTCATTTATAAAAATTAGCTTGGAAGTTGCTCGCTCACATTTGCTGGGTACTTGGCATAAGTTCAAATTTGCCACAGAACCCTGGACACTCAGCAGCATCTGTGCAGCAAATCATAGAACAAACTGGAAGAGCGGTTCTATGGGTGATCATTCATTCTATATTTTCTTAAACTTTAATCTGGTTTCATTTTCAGGAATCCCCAATTCAATAACACTTATATTTTATAGTAAAACAAATAACAATTAAATCTACATTCTCTATTTCTGCTGCAGATTATTCAGACTTCTCAGGGCTAGAGGGAGGATAAATAAAATGCTTGGAAAGCACATCGTTTGGTACACAGCCTAAATAAATGTTAGTTGACATCACCATCTTCGTCATCATCACCATTGTGATTCAGGGTAGGACGAGCTAATGATGAACTTGAAATTCCTCACATACAATGTGAGAATATTAGCCTGGAATAGTATCCCCTCACCTCAAAAAGTCCACTTAGAATAGTTACTTGGGATTTGACAGTTGTTTATTTTCAGACATATTCTGTTTGTAGACTATCTGTAGTGTTAATTAGTACTAAAGAAATGCAGAGTTTGGGGCCAGAATCATCCAGTCAGTCCCCATTCATTACTTAAAATATTTTGCTTTGTAGACCCAGCCAAAAATGTGAAAATAGCTTGTTGTTCAAGAGTTATTTAGACGAAGAGAACAGGAAGATTCCTACGCTTGACTTAAATGGCAAGCTGCTCTTCCCTGGGTAATTTGTATCTATTTGAACATTGGAGATGACGAGAATTAAATCCTCTGAGGCAGGTACAAGGGCCATCGGTAGTGTCATCTCACTTAAATTTACTTCTTTGTCAGGAGTATATATATTGTCTTTTATCCCCTCATGGGCTATTAGGCAAGGCGGACATCAATAAAGCTCCATAAACCTCAGAAAGAAGCTAAAAATTACATGTCTTAGCTGTCAATAAACTTATTTTGCAATTTTCAGAACTAAAACTAATGGTGTTTAGATAGTCAACAAAATGTGTTTCAGAATCATCTTTCCCAGAAATTGACAACAAAGAAAAATAATAAAATTCCTCAGGTTACAAAATGCTAACAGGAAATGGCCCACTTTTCCTGTTCCAACTATGACCTGGGAGGATATGTAAAGTCTAGATAATGTCTATTCTAAATAATCTCTATTGGCAATCAAATCAAATCATCCCTCATAAAAAGACATATTCTTAAAGGTTCAGTGTCATTGGCAGAAGGTGGCACCACTTTAGCAGTAGCATCTTCAAATGGGAAAAAATAATCAGTGAAGTGAGGCATCTGGGCAAGTGCAGGCAATTTTCTTCTTTTCTTTATCTTTGTATTCTTAGGAGCATGTGGCCTATTTAGAAAAAGTAAAAAATAACACCAGGAAGATAACAATCATCTTAACATTAGGTAAAAGGCCTGAAACAATCTCTTTTTAGGACTATTTGAATGAAAAATACAATTGTACCTTCTCACATCAAGAACCTAATTTTGAGATTGCGTTTCTACCTCAGAAATGTCTCTTTGATCACCCAGATTCCTCTTTCTATGGAGGGAGGCTTGTTAACTTTTAGATCCAAAACATCCCATTCCTGGACCTCCCTGATGCCTGTAGAGCCAAACAGTTCCTACAAGGGCTCCCAGAGGTAGATGCCCACCAAGAATTGTCCAGAATCTTCATCACTCAAAGTATAACTAGTATCCAGTTGGGACCTCCATATTGGAAAGTTCAGGAACCACTGTTTTTACTCATAGGTTAGAAAATGTATGAATATTTTTTCAAATATGTTTCAAAATTTTTTCCCTTCTACTCCTGTGGTACTTTATTCGTTCTTACTGTGCTTTCATTTCCTAAGACAATTTCTAAGGAAGAAATTTACCAAGATTTACCAAGATTAATCCATGAGACGGTTGCACAGATGATTCTAACACACTGCTATTTGGAATTGGGGAAAGAAGACCAAGTCTACAACAGTGACAACACATTTTGCTTGCATTATTTCTCTCATTGATAGCATTTTTTCTTGGAAAATAGATGATTTGACTATTTGTACTGTGGATCTAACAAACATCCATGTTCTTCCAGTTGTCTCAAGGAGAAAAATCTTATTAGAAAATTCAGAAGGCATTTGTTGCTTTAAACACTGGTGGTTTTGTGAAAGGGATGTAAATCATCACATAAACTACCTCTTAATGCGTGGTTCACTTAGAGAATGATTTCCTGTTTTGCTCACAAATAAATAGCAACTGCGTTTCATGTGGGTATGGTCAATATGCAAGAATTCCTTATGGCATTAGACTGTATTTTAATTCTTCCACAATTGCAGTCATTGAAACCTCTGAGACTCACCAAAATGACAAACTGATTTCCAAAAAGGGCCTTGTAGAGAAAGGAGCAATATATACCTTTTTTTGGAGAAGCCAGAGGGTCATACTCCTGCACAAAGTAAGAGGTCAGCTGGCCTGAAAAACAGCCAACTCCAGTTGTATAATAAAAACGGACCCTGGCTCTGAAAGCTCACTTGGCAGCTTCCAGCAAGATTTCATCACTACATGGACTATGACATTTATATGGGATGGGCTAGTTTAATAAGCTGTTTTACCAGCTTCTTAACTTTCACTGCAAATATTTCTCCAGAAGCCAAGCCCTCCAATCCCGCTCATTTTGTGGGCTTGAAGTATTAATTATAGTTCAGATTCTACAAAAACAAGTAGAAAGAGCTGTAAGCTTCTCTGCCTGTTGGTTCCTAACTTTCTTGGCCATGATTTCTTTTTTCTTTTAACTCTGTTTTTGCCCCAGTTAGTGGGAAGTTGAGCATTGTAGGGAGTCACTATAATCTGTAGATCTTGAAGTCTTCCATGGTCTCTGATTACTTAAAGGGCCACTTTTCTCATTTTAAAATATATGCTCCTAGTCCAGGCTTGAAAGCCACAACAAAGGGGAAAAGTTCCTTAAGCCATATGCATGAACCAAATTTGGTTCAAGTCTCAATTTAAGTCAAAGATGGCTTTTATTTTAAACTATTTTTGTAAATTGTTTTTGAATTTTTATATAAAATATCCATTCCTTTTATTAAAATAAATAACAAAAATATTTTACCATATTCCACCAATTATATAAGAATAAAGATCTTTTTCTAAACCTCTATTGTTATACATATATATCTCTTATATGATTATAAGCATTGTGCACCCAGCATGTGATTGCTATTTATTATTTAGTAAAGAGTTTTGTGTGTATCTCTGTAGCCTACATATTTGTCAGATTTATAGGGAATAAAATATTTTATTGATATGCCACAATTAACTAACTCACTTCCCAATATTTGGATATTTATCATGACTCTTAAAATAAATACATTATTATTAAGTCATGTAACAGTTCCCTAGGGCTGCCATAACAAAGTACCACAAACTGAGATGGCTTAAGACAATAGAAATTTATTCTCTCACAGTTCTGTAGATTAGATGTCTGAAATCAAGTTGGCGGCAGGGCCAAGCTCCCTCTGAACTCTTGAGGGGAGGATGCTTCCTTGCTGCTTCCAGCACCTGGTATCCCCAGGCGTCCCTTGGCTTGTGACGGCTTAACTCCAATCTCCACCTAGGTCTTCACATGGCCATCACCTTACTGTATCTCTTCTCTTTTTATAAGGGCATCAATCATATGGACCAAGGGCCCACCCTACTCCAGTATAACCTCCAACTTAACTTGCAACAACTCTATTTCCAAATAATGTTACATTCTGAGGTTCCCAGAAGGACATGAAATTTGGGGGGACATTTTCCATCTCAATGTGTGTACCCTGAACCATTATTTATAGATATGCTAATATTCTCAGTTTCTATGGCACAGGAAAATAAAATGCTCTCACATTTTCAAAATACGTGATTTGCAAAAATATATATGTATGTTATTTGTCTTCTCTCTCCGATCTGTAATTTCTATGAGGAAAAGAATTCTCCTTTTCATATTATTTTGAAAATCCTGATTATCCCACAGGCATAAAATCCAACTACTATTCACTTTGTATTTGAGAGAATAAAAGCTTCATAGTGGTCATGAATTTAGTTTAATGTCCTCTAATCGATGCTCTTTCTTCCCAGAGACAGCAGATGTCCCCACAGATTCCTATCTTTGACAGGGATTTGTTATGGAATAAATAACTTTCTATTCCTCAAAGTCTATAGAGGGGATCTCACATCCCAAAAGGGAAGGGAAGCTTATATACAGGAAAAAAACAGCATTGTATTTCACCCTTTACCCTCAATCAACGTTCACAAATATTTCTTGATCTTTAAGAAATTTCAGTATACTGTTGTCAGAAAGGGTTCATCCAAAATATAGGAAGAGCCCATCGTCTTATTAATGTGGAAAGAGTCTTAAAAAGGCAAAGTGCCAAGGAGTAACAATTTTGTAAATGTCACACGAAAGAGGTGATCTGACATACGTATTTCCTTCAACCATCTTTTTCCAAAAAGAGTAGACACTGACCATCCTCATCCCTTTCTCCTCAACTGGTTTATTATCAACACATCAGAACATGTTTTCAAGGGTCTTGAAATAGCATAGGACATTGTGTGAAGGGCAAAAAGGAGTGACATCATATTTTTTTGGAGATTGAGATCATTGGTAAAATACTACAATTTGTTGGGATTTTTTTAATTATGATTTTACTTTTTTAGAGCAGTTTAAGGTTCACAGCAAAATTAAAGGAAAAGTGTAGACATTTCTCATATACCCCTTGTGCCCATACATGCATAACCCTCCTTCATTATCAATATCCCCCAGTAGACTGGTACATTTGTTATCATTGATGAACTATATTGGCACACCATCATCACCCAAAGTCTATAGTTTACGTTACAGCTCATTCTTGATGTTATACATTCTATAGGTTTGGACAAATGACTAATGACATGTGTCCATCATTATGGTAGCATAGAAGGTATTTTCTGCCCTAAAAATCCTCTACGCTCCACTTATTTATTCCTTCTCCTGTCCTCCAATCCCCGGGAATCACTGATCTTTTTACTGTTTTCATAGTTTTGCTTTTTCCCTAATGTCATATAGCTGGAATTATACAGTACATAGTCTTTTTCAGATTGGCTTCTTTCACTTAGTAACATGCATTTAAGATTCCTCCATGTCTTTTCATGGCTTAGTAGTTCATTTCTTTTTAGTGCTGAATAATATTCCATTGTCTGGATGTAGCATATTTTATTTATCCTTTCACCTACTGAAAGATATCTTGGTTGTTTCCAAGTTTTGGCAATTATGAATAAAGCTGCATCCATGTAGATACAGGTTTTCAACTTCTTTGGGTAAATCCCAAGGAGTGAGATTGCTGGATCGGATGGTAAGAATATGTTTAGCTTTGTAAGAACCCACCAAACTATCTTCCAGGAAGCTCTCAGCTTGCTCTGACAACCGGGAAAAGGACAACCCTGTACTGGAGTATTTTCAGACCTTCACAAACACCAGCAGCTGTTTTCTGGCTAATATTAATTATGTTTTGTAGATTATGTCCTATAGCTTTAAGTTGCTGTTTTTCCAAAGAAATAAAGTTATGCTGTAGCCCTGTATAATCACTGTGAACATATGCTTATACTACATATCTGAGCTTATTTCCAGGAAGCCCCAGCCATGAAACATATATGATACGGGTAGCATTTTTTCTATTTAAAAATAATGGGAAAACATTTTAAAAAATGCAAGGTCAGAGACCAAGGCTGTGCTTCCCCGAGTGACATCCATGCCACTTCCAAAGACAGAGCACTTTCAGAACGAGAGGCCAAGATAAGGCCTGCCACTTTACAGGGACTTGGCAAAATGAACCTCGGTGCAGTGGCTGGAGAACTTGGCTCTCCAAGAACAAAACAGCCGCGCCTCTTTTTATTTTCCCTTCTCAATAAGGAAAGTGAACGCTGAACTTCAAGCTATGCAGATAATGTTCTATTTGTTTTGGAGGAATTAATGTAGACTTTCCACGGTTGGTACTGCTAAGAAGAAACAGAAAAACAGAAATAAAGAGCTCACCAGTAAATAGACTGCCTACCAACAGAATTCTATGAAGTCCAGAAATAACCGTGTCCCTGATATTTCAGACCAATATAGAGATCTTTTCTTAGATCATGAAAAAAAAAAAATGTGTTCCTGAGTTATTCTGGTCAGCTTACTGATTCAGCTGGATCCAGTGTAACAGTGAAATAAATTAGTGAAATAAATTTCTGATCGGCAATTATGGTGGCCAAAAAGATCCAAAGCAACAAGAAGCTAGTCTACTTAGCCAAGAATGTAAGGTCATCCTTTCCTCTGTTGTACAATTCCTTCGCTTTGTGAAAAACTTCCCTCCACCGTAATAATACTTAAGTTGCCAGGTAAGTCTCCTGTTCCCTTCACGTAATTTATCTTGAAAACCTTTCCCCATCTCCCATCTACTCATGATTTGGTTCCCCACCATTCTCTTAAAACTGCTCTCAAAAGATGCCAATGATCTGCTGATTCTAAAAGATCTCCACGTAGCATTTCACCCTAATGACCATCTCCTCTTTCTAGAATCTCCGTTGTTTCTTGGCTCAGGTCAGTGTGTCCTCTCACTTTTCTTCCAGCTTCTGTGACGATTTCCCCTCATGTGCTGTGCTGAGATGAAGGCTTCCAGGCCACGTTACTCAGGTTTACTTCCTCATACATTCCACACATAACTATTGAGCACCTTTGAAGTGCCTGGCACTGTCCGAAGGTTCTGACTTCAGCTCTACTTTATCTCTTATCTCTGCAATTTCTCCCTCTGCTATTTCATCCAGCCTCAAGGCTTAATTACCAACTCTAGTCATCCCTTCCTTTTTGGCCACTGCTTTAATCTATATCCTTATGATTTCTTTCCTGGACCTTTACAAAACTGCCTAAATAATCTCCCCGCTGACAGTTTTACTAGGTACCACTCATCCTATAGAAGCTATCTTCCCCCTTCCCTCACTCCCTTCCTTTATTTCTCTTATATTTAACATAAAATATGTTTCAAAAATCCTCCAAATTTAGAAAATTAGAGAGAGGAAAAAAAATCACTGATAAGTCCACACCCAAAGTCAACCCTGTCACCTTCAGTGGGCTTTCTGCCAGAATTTTTTCAGGTATAGGTTTTTAAAAAAGGGGTAGGTGGAAGTGAAATTTTTGAACCTTCAAAAATCAGATACATTCCACCTATTTAAACTGTTCCAAGTCATAAAGAAGAAACCTTTTCAAATACTCCTTTTGAAGATGGCAAATACTAAGAAGCCTGACTTAGCTATCCCACCAAAAAGAAATAACGATCAATCTCACTTGTGGATATTATGCAAAAATACTAAATAAAATATGAACGAATATAATATAGTAGAAAAATGGTTTAAAAAGGCCACAGGAATGACTTAATGTTAAGAACTTTATTGGTTTAAAGTAGCATATTAACAGGACAAGGAGAAATTCCAAACATTGCTTCAAATAATGCCAAATTAGACCTTTGATAAAATTCACATTACACTCCTACGTAAAAACAACTCTGAGCAAAAATAGAAGTAAACGATACTTACTTGACATGATACTAATATTCATCTCAGCATCATACTTAATAGTGAAAAATGAGAAAAATTTCCCTTAATAAGAGAAACAAGAAAAGAAATTTCAGTTTACTATTGTTCACAAAGTACCAAACAATGCATTTAAAGAGAAATATAGTATATCAATATAAGAAGTAAAGTAAACTTACAGTTATTTGCAGATGATATACGAGTATGCATGGAAAATTTGATTATCAACTGAAAAAAAATCCTAGAAACAATAAGATTTTATTCAGTACTTTTACATAATTATCACAAACAAGACTGATCCATGGTTTTGTTTGAAGAAATTATCTATGAAATAGTTTTTGCTGGCTTTGCACATGAAATTTGGAAGTGTTTCTTCTTGTTGCTTTGGAACTATTTAAATAGACTGAATTTATCTAATCTTTGAAGGTCTGACAATGCACATAAAAAAAAAAAACAAGAAAAGCAAAAACCTATGCCTGAAAAAAGCCTTGAAGGAACCCAGTAAAGTATTCACAAGATCATTATACAAAAGTCAATAGCTTTTTTGTACCAAAAATAACCAGATAGACAACATAATGGATTTAAAAGTACCATCTGCAACAGCCAAAGTGTATGCATAAGTTTCAGATGACAAATGCAGAAGATATACATACCCCACAAAAGAGAAGAAAAGAAAATTTTAAGATTCTGCTGAGATCCATAAAGGTGATAAATAAACAGATAGATAGATCTTGATATTGGTTAGGAAATATCAAAATGTAAAGGAATCCTAAGAAGAGAATTTCTAAATTTAATGAGATCTCAATGAAAAACACTAAAAAGTTCATGATTGGGGGGAGCAGGGCTTTAGAAATACTGGCTATGCAAAACATACATCTGGTGAGGGCTTAAGATCCAAAATACATAATGAACTTTATATATATGTCATACAACGCAATAGAAAAAAAGAAAAAAAACATTAGTCTGATTAAAAAATGGGCAAAGGCCCTAAACAGACGTTTTTTCCAAAGAAGACGTACAAATGGCCAAGAGGTATATGAAAAGGTGCTCAACATCACTAATCATCAGGGAGATGCAAATCAAAACCACAGTGAGTTATCACCTCACACCTCTTAGAATGGCTCTTACCAAAAATACAAGAAATAAGTGTTGGTGAGGATGAGGAGAAAAGGGAATCCTTGTACACTGGTGGAACTGTAAATTGGTGCAGCCAGTATGGAAAACAGTATGGAGGTTCCTCAAGCAATTAAAAATAGAGCTACCATATGATCCAGCAATCCCACTTCTGGGTATATATCTGAAGGGAACAAAACAGACAGTTGAACTCCCATGTTCGTTGCAGCGTTATTCGCAATAGCCAACCTAAGCGTCCACTGATGGATGAATAGATAAAGAAAATGTGAAATATACATACAATGGAAAATTATTCAGCCTTAAAAAGGAAGGAAATCTTGCATTTGTGACAACATGGATGAACCTGGAAGGCATTATGCTAAATGAAATAAGCCAGACACAAAAAGACGAATACAGTATAATCTCACTTATATTGGGGGGAAAAAAGTCTAACTCATAGAAACAGAGAGTAGAATGGTGGTTACCAGGGGCTGGAGTGAGGGAAATGAGAAGATATTGGTCTGAGTACAAAATTTTACCTATAAGATAAAAAAGTTCTGAGGATCTAATGCACAACATGGTGACTAGAGTTAATAATACCATATTGTAAACTTGAGATTTGCTACGAGAGTAGATCTTAAGCATTCTCACCACACACACACAAAGGTACCTATGAGAGGTGATGGGTGTGTTAATTAACGTGATTGTGGTAAATATTTCACAATGTATATGTATACCAAATCGCTACATTGTATGCTTTAAATATATACAACTTTATTTGTCAATATACCTCAAAAACCTGGAAAAAAGAAGAAAAAAATTTTTAATTAAAAAGATAAAAATACTGATGACTCTGAAGTTCATCGGGAAAAATGAATGTATGAGAGTAGCTAAAAGAAATCTGAAAAGAGAGGAGTAATGAGAAAACACAAGCACTGTCAGCATTTCACAATATTTAAAATCATGATATTTAAATTATCATTACATTGGTGGAGGAGTGAACAAGCATAGCCATGAAACAGAATTCAGAAATAGATCTGAATGCATAAGGTGATTTAGTCTATGATAAAGAGGTAATTTTTACCTATTGGAATAAAGATGGATTATTTAATAAAAGGTATTTGAAAATAGACTGGATTGGAAAATAGACTAAGTTGGAAAACTTAGCTGGATGACTACTTAATTCCTTACAACAAAATTAATTCTAGAACAATAAAAAATTTTAATACTTTTAAAAATAAGACTTTACAATAACTAGAGGAAAATAAGTGAAAAGCCAGAAGGCAAGGTTCTATTTGATAAAACAATACATTTTATCATTTTTTCAGGCAAAAATACAGTGAACAAAGTCAAACGACAAATGAGCAAAAGTATGCATCTGTGTGTATAATATATTCAACAATGTATTAATTCTAAATATATATTTGACAAAATGCCGTTCCAATACAAAAAAATGGTATCTTTGCTTTAATTTTCAGTTCTGTGATGATGGGTGAAGTTGAGCTTCTCTCCATGTGTTTATTGGCCATTTATGTTTTTGATCTGTTCTCATAATTTGCCCACTTTATATTATATATTTTTATTGCTGTGTAGGAGCTCTTTGAATATTAACAATATTACACACTGGTCTGCTAGATATGTTGCACATATTTTCCCAATTTGTTACTTGTCTTTCTATATTAGCTTACAACAGTATACAATTTCAAATTTTATCAAATCTGCCATCTCTTTCTTCATGGATTCCAGATTTCATACCTGTTTCAAAGGCATTTTGCCCTATCCAAGTTATTAATATAGTAATATGACAGCAGATATGTAATACACACGCAACATATTTATGTGTTTTGTGATGTGGGGACCTACATTTATTTTCTCTGCAAAGACCCAAATATCCCAACACAGTTTACTGAGTAATTTGTCCTTTCCTGATGTCAGGCAAACTTTTGATATATTAAATGGCTATACATTCTTAGATCTGTGTAGGACTCTTTTTTCTCTTGCATGAAATTATTTGTCTGTTTTCATGCCAGCATGATAAACATTACATGATAGTAACCTGTTTTCTACACTGTCCAAGAGGGTAAGTGCCATCCTCATTCTTATTTTTCAAAACATTCCTACTTTCACAAAGGTTTGTTATTGTCTTCGGTTTTGCAGATAAATGTTTCAAGCAATTTGACAAGTTCTCCCGCAATTCCATTGGCATTCCATTGGATTTCACTGGATTTAGGGGTTAATTTGAAAAGACTGTTCCAGTTTGGCACCCCTATCTAGGAACATGGTTTGCCTAAACATTTATTCAGATCTTCTATTACTTCTCTCTGTAATGTTTTGTAGGGTTTTTTTCTTTCCCCAGAAAGATCTTGTATCTTTCTAGTTAAATTTATTCTTAGATATTTGGTACTTTTTGTGGTCAATGAGAATGAGATAATTTTCATTTCATTTTCTGAGTATTTATTACAGGTGTAAAAGAAAGCCATTGATTTTGGATATTTAGCTTACACCTCTTTAGTGAAGTGTCTATTGGTTTTAATAAATCATCCTACCACCATTTTGTATTCAAGTGTGTTACAACAATTAACCACTTCTTTTTTTTTTTTTTTTTAAAGGTTTTATTTTTTCCTTTTTCTCCCCAAAGCCCCCCGGTACATAGTTGTGTATTCTTCGTTGTGGGTTCCTCTAGTTGTGGCATGTGGGACGCTGCCTCAGCGTGGTCTGACGAGCAGTGCCATGTCCGCGCCCAGGATTCGAACCGTCGAAACACTGGGCCGCCTGCAGCGGAGCGCACGAACTTAACCACTCGGCCACGGGGCCAGCCCCAACAATTAACCACTTCTATTAAATATCTGTAACATCGTGTATCCTCCAAAAACAATGTCTAATTTGCTTTTGTGTCAGTAAAACACAATGATGCTAAATAAATATTTATTAATTTAATGAGTAGTGATTCCTGAATCTATAATCTAATCCCGTCCATGAGCTACAGGTTGAATTTCCAATCGCTCACTAGACATTTTCATATGGGTTTTCCTCTGGCACCTCAAAGGCAACAACTCTCACCAGAAACCTCAACATCATCTTTTCTTCTTTCTTTCTCCCTCCTGTCCCACATCCAGTCATTTATTGTCTTAAAAATTCTACTTCTTCACGGTTTTCACCTTAGTTTCATACAAATTACTGCCAGAATTATCTTCCCAAAGACAAGTCGTCCTATTCAGAAACCTTCAGGAGTCAGTTCCCTACTCTCTAGACAAGACCTAAACTTAGCAGGGCATTCCAGACCCTTCCAGAAACCTCCTGGTTTCTCTCCCTTTCCAGCTTAATCCATCTTAGCTCTGATTGCCTATAAGTAGAGACTGAGGCAGGGATTCAGGCGTACATGTATTATTAAAGGAGCCAGTGCTTTCAGGAAAATGGAATCAAGGAAAGTAGGATAAAGAAAAGGAAGGAACTAAGCAAGGGTGTGGTCTCAGCTGGAGTCTAGAGTCAGCCTGATCTCGGAGTTGCTCTGGAGCAGGAATTACACCACAGAGTTAGTCCCCCTTGAGGCAAAGGGGGTTGCTCTGTGTACTCGCGTGCCAGTCAGTCACTGGCTATGAGCTGAAGATACGGGTTGGGGGCGGGGGGGGGGGGTGGGGGGGTGGTAAGCTCTATGTTCAGGTGGTTCTGGTTCACCTGAGGGAGTTCTCTCCAAAGGGGCACAGCTGTGACCTTTTGAGCAGCCAATATTCCTTATAGCTGGGTGAAGGATGTACGACCTACTAAAGGGGATCTGGGCAGGGCAGCAACAGTATCTCCTGCCGTCACCAAACATATCTTACCTTGTCGCCCTCACCTCCAACCACTCAAAGATACTTGATATTTTCTAAATATGTGGCACATCCATCATTCCACGACTTTGCTGGAATATCTTTTCTACCTTGTCCAACTATCCAACACCTATTCAACTTTCAATATATAGTCGTCCCTTGATATCTGCGGGAAATTTGTTCCAGGAGCCCCCGCAGATACCAAAATCCGAGGATTTTCAAGTCCCGAAGTCGGTACTGTATTTGCGAATTCTGCCTCCGCGGATTCAACCAACAGTGGATTGTACACCATAGGCAATTGGTTGAATCCGCGGTTGCCGAACCTGCGCATATGGAGAGCCAACTGTAGTCCAAACCCTTTCTCATTCGTGCGAGTTCCCTATTTCCTCAATTCAGAATTTATTAGACTCATGTCTCCTTGTACAAGAGAGGGGAGACCTCTCTTGTAGCATTTGTTTTGTGTACTTTCTAATACAGTTAAATGTTCACTTTTTTCCTCCCAAATCAAGGTGGAAGCTGTTCATTTCATTTTGCTGTTTGTAACAAATAATTAAAAGCATCTGCTTCCTCAAAAGTTTATAAATGCATTTGGTGTGAAAACAGTCTTAGTCATCTTTTTTCATTCCTTTAGTACCTAGCATGAAACCAAATAAATGTTGAATTGAGTTGAATCAAGAATGATACCAAAAAAATAAAAAGCAACTTTTTTTCTATCTGGTGCATCTGGCATGGAAATAAAGAGACTGATTTCTTGTTTGCTGCCTTTCTTTTCATTCTATTCCTCTTCTCTCTTTTATGATTCTACTAACCCTTCAGTATAAACATTTGATTCACTCCGTCTAGATTTTTTTGTACTAACAAGTATCATAATTCAACTGACTACCCCCTATTATAATTCAATCTTTCACATCTTTTAATGGTGATAATTGAGAAATCAAAGGTTTTGTGTTCTGTTTTTAGAGTCTCACCATCAATTTCCTTTATTATGTTGAGATCATTTTATCTCTCAGAAAATATGCAGTCCACAAATTTGTCTGAAAAGGATCATCTTTTCCAGGACCTCTTATATTAGGCATTTCATAGTGGCTTTGGATATAGATACAAAACTTGAGCCCTCTGTCTAAAAGGTAGACTCATTTATAAAAGAAACAATTTCCAACATGCTCATTCTATAGACAGGGTGGAGATTCAAAGGTTATGATCAAGTTTCACAACTGCTTAAAATCCGTTAATAGCTTCCAAGGCCCCTAGGACAAAGTGCAAACCTGTCAATATGGCTTGCAAGTCCTCTCTATGACTTGGTCTCTGCTTTATCATACAACATTATTCCAGCCATAGAAAACTACTTATAGTCTGCCAAACTCACTGTGTGCTCTAAGTCTTTAAAATACTCTGTTTCTTGGAAACATGCCAGCCCTCTCATATCCTATCATATTGACCAATTAGCTCCTCCTAATCCCTCAAGTCTTAGACTGGATATGACTTCCTCTGCTCAGTCTTCCCAGACACCTCTGGATAGGTTAGGTGCCCTTTCTTTTTCAGATGCCTAAAGTACTCTCTGCTCGTACTTATGCTAATTGTAATGCCTGTTTCCTGATCTATAATTTAAAACTGTACCTCCCTCACCCAGAATTATCCATTCTCCTTACTTTGTTCTATTGTTTTTTCATAACATTTTTCCGTTTCTAACATACCATAGAATTTACTCAATGTTCACTCCTGGCCATGCCCGAGTAACTGGTATGGGCGTAGCCCTACTGACATAAACACTTATGAAACTGGAAAAAATACATGAAACGGATAGATTCAGATATTGGACAACAGGCAACACAGGGTTATGATCACTGAGAGAAGGGAAATTTCGAGGGAAGCTCCACAATAACCCTGGCTTTCTGCCTGGAGGGACTTTCCAGTCTGGGCTACAGGGAGGGGCAGCCCAGGCAGAGAATGTGTGTCTTTCTGAACTGAGGAGAGAGACTGGACCTCAGGGCTGCTGAGGTGACAAGAGTTTGCAGGATGGGATCAAATATCAGAGAGGAGGGAGCCGCACAGAGAAGGAGCCCCAGAAATGTTCCCAGGCATTCCTGTTAGTCATGAACTGACTACTAAGCTGTGCATGTGAGGACAGGACTCCACAAAGCCCGGAAGAAAACAAGGACCAGAGTGATGAGCTGAACACAGAGTCTAAGCAGCACAGAGCTGGGTGTCATTGGAGTTCTAACCAGCCAGTGATTTGTGAGAAAATATCAAGTGTGCAAATATGCCCACAAACAGGGTTGCAGAAGGAGAAGAGGGATGGAGACAGGAAAAAAAATTTAAATCATGGCTGAAATGTTTCCAAGCCTGAGGGAAAATACAAAACCACCAATCCAAAAAAGCTCAATTAACCCTAAGCAACATTTTAAAAAATAAGAAGAAAATAGAAGAAGACTACATCTAGGCACATTCTAATCCAATATTAGAAGCAAGGCATGAAGAATGTCTAAAAGAAGCCCAAAGGGGAAAAACAGGGCACATTAAATACAGGGGAACAGGGCAGGAATTACCAGTGACGTCTTACTAGAAACAATGCTAGCCAGAGATGATGGTACAGCGTCTATAAAGTGCTGCACGGAAAAAGCGGTCACCCATGAATTATATATCTGGCAAAAATATCCTTCAAAAATGAAAGCAAACTAAAAATATTTCAAGATGAACAGATGCTGAGAGAATTTGCCACCATCAGATTTGCTCTGCAAGAAATGTTAAAAGAAGATTTTCAGGCTGTAGGAAAATGATCCTGTGTAGAAACTCAGATCTACATAAAGGGATGAAGAGCATAGAAATGGAAAATATGCGAGTAACTATGAAAGCGGGTGAGGAGGAGTCCACAGAGAAGGGCCCAGCCTGTGAAGTTGGAGGCAGAGAGGAGTTAAAAAGGCATCCACGACAAGAAAGGAGAGAAATGACTGCTTCCAGGACTGGGCCAGAGAAAGTAATAGATGAACCTAGAACTTTCGGTACCAGAAAGCAAGGAAATGGTCAAAGAAAGATGGGAACATGTCAAAAGGACTCAGAAGGCAACTTGAAAGCTAGCAAAATAATTTTGAGCAGCAGAATGAATAATGACAATCACTGATTATAACCTAATGAATAAAATGGGAAACCATGAGTCCAAACTGACATAAATAAACGAATGAATAAATTCAAAGTTTATGAGGAACTGGATATTTGCTTAGTTCCAAACTAAATCCTATAAAATACTAATTAATTATGAAGGAGAAAAAAGGAATTTTACAGTAGCCTGGCAGACACCCTCTTAATTAAGTAACCAGTGTGAACATCATCAGTAAGGGGACAAATTGAAATTGTGTGCTACCTGATATAATACAATAAGAGGAATACAGCGTCACCTCTGTGTAATTCCTGCCAAAGATGCATAATCTGAACCATATGAGAAAACATGAGGGGAAAAAAATTGAAGGACAATTCTACAAAATAATGGCCTTTAATCTTCAAACATGTCAAAGTCGTGGAAATCGGGGAAAGACTGAAGAACTGTTCCAGACTGAAGAGACATAAAAACTAAATGCAGCAGGTGATACTGAAGTGGACTCTTTTGCTCTGTATAAAGGATATTATTGGGCCAACTAGCGAAACTTACTTGAGGTTTGGAGATTAGGTGGCAGTAATAAATCAATATTAATTTCCTGACTTTGATGGTGCTGTTGTGAGCGTGTAAGGAGAATGTTCTGGTCTGCAGGAAATGTGCACTAATGGAAAGTAGAATTGGATTGAACACTCCAATCAAAAGGCAGAGATTGTCAGACCAAATAAATTAAGATCCTACTATATGCGGGTACCAGAAACACACTTGAAATATAGAAAACTTCTTCAAATATTATGTTCGCTGTTTGTCTTCTCCCAGTAGAATGAAAATCCCACGACGACGGGGATTTTTGTAATGTTCCCCTCTGTTTCTCAGAACCTAGAACAGAGCTTGGCATGTAGTAGACGCTTAAAAAACATTTGGTGAATGAATAATGAAATACTCCTAATAGACCACAAGCTCGAGAACAGAGTCCACGTTTCCTGTATCACTGTTTCCCCATGGCCTGGCGGATAGAAAGCTCTCAATAAATATTGGTGAAATGAAGAAAAGAATTAAGAACTAAGTCATTTCTTTGCCACTATGGAGTCAGGCTAACTGCACATAGAATTTCTTGCTATCTTTAAAGAAATTAAAACAAAAAATTGTTAAGCCACTATCTATTAAAAATTGTATGGCTGCTGGACCATGGAGACATACATTTACTGAGTTATCTATTATCTGCTCCCACTTCTACAAAAAAAGAAAAGAACTATAAATGGAAACATTTTACCAGGGTTTTTATTTCTACTGGAGTAGATATATGGGGTATTGATTACCAGATGATCATGATAATGGCCACAAAACTTCATTACCACTAAAAATGCTGGGCCTAGCAAAACCTTGCTTACAGAGGTTTTAGGTTTCTTATAAGATATAGTGATAACATGAATTAAAATATCTTCTTAAGTATCCCCTACCCTAATTTTATTCTTGCCTGTACCTCCACACACGAGAAAAAAGAATTCACTTTGCCATTGCAATCCACTATAGATTAAAATAGTTCTCTTTTTCCATAGAAAATGGAATTATTTTTTAATGCTAGCTTTGGAAGTACAGTCATACGTTGCTTAATGTCAGGGGTACATTCTGAGAAATGTGTTCTTAGGCGATTTTGTTGTTGAGTGAACACCACAGAGTGTGCTTACACAAACCCAGCTGGTGTAGCTTATTACACACCTAGGCTACATGGTGCCAATCTCATGGGACCACCATCATATATTGTGGTCCGTTGTTGACCAAAACATCATTATTTGGTGCGAGACTGTAATGTTAATTTCTTTAAAATAAATCTGTTTGACTAGCTCTGTATTTTGTGACTACAAAACTAATATTTGGCTCAAAAATGCCACACCCATGTTCACACTTATTAATCTCTTCTTTCTTAAACACTAATGTAACATTGTAGAGATTAACATTTTTAACTTTTTAAATTGGCTTATTACATACATCACAAAAAGTACACAAATTGCCAGTGTATAGTGCAATGAGTTATCACAGAATGGACAATGAACACAGCTGTGTAACCAGAACTGAGGTCAAGAAATGGAACATTATTAGCACCCCAAAAGACCACCTGGTCTTCCCTCCCAACCACTGTGCCTTTCTCTCTCCCCAAAGATATTCCCTCTCCTGACCTCCAGCATGATGGATAAATTGTCGCCTGCCTTTTTCTTTCATATAAATTATATCATGCAGTATGAGCATTTTTGGTATGTGGCTTCTTTCACTTAACATTACGTTTTTATAGAGATTAACTTTTATCCTACATTGAAATCATTATTGAATTTTGTGTAACAAAATGTAATCAAATATTACCCTTGAATTCATTCTCTTTACAAATAACATAAATTTTAGCAAAATACAATTTTACCAAATATTACAAAGTCACTAAAATAGTTAGCTATTGAGAAGAGTAGCTAAATCAGATTTTATTAAACCTAATAAAACCATTCCAACTAGTGCTCAGCTAAGTTACCTGCAATACATTGCTCAGACTTTCCGTTTGTAAACGATTCTATCTAAAAATTATCGCAGACATATTGAACGATATTTTTTCAAGGCTCTTCATGGCTCTTTGGTGTTAGATTTGAAGCGGGTTGTTTGTAGCGAGAACTATGCATCTGTGTATCACTCAAGTAACATATACACTCCATTGGTCCTTCCCTTTCATTAGGCTGTCACTGATACTATGGAGTTTTACAGATTACAGGTTTTGCCTAAAGCTGCAGTCAGCTCTCTTACCCAGTAATTGGATAGACAGATTTGGCTCAGCTCAGCAAGTCTGTACTTCTGTATGCAAAAGAAGCCCTGAATTGAAATGCAGCAGCCTTGCCAGGTCAGGATAAACAGAGCTCCGTGGGGAAGTTTAGAAAATCGCCTTATAGAACACTTTTGGTCCCATTTCTACATCTTTACCAATTGAATTTCATAGTCTATGGATACATACGCATCATTATACATTAAAAATAATCATCCAAAATATTGGCTTTGTTTAAAAGCATTTCTAAATTCTAAATTTCAAAATGTTGACAATTAAAAATAGATGTTTTCTAACTTTCTGCATCCAGGTACATGCAAAAACTTGATGCTAATTTTCAGACCATGTATTTTTTTGTGTTTTGTTTTTCAGGACATAGCATTGCCATAAAAGAGAAATAAATTATGTGGACACTACGAGCTGCTATTTAATTCCAAAAACTCTAAAATCTAAAGTTAATTTGTTCCTAGCCCACTTGCTCTATAATAAAACTTAAATCTGGAGTAGTCTTAGTAATAAATTTATGTTCAGTGTGGGTGAGCTTATGACACCATGAAAACCTCCACTTTTTCACTTCATAAATTTACTGCCGTATTGGCCGAAATTTAAAGCTCTGTTAGGCTGCCTTAATTTTCAAAGGAGAGGAAAATTTCAGGTTGCAAAAATAAACTCTGTCACATAAAACTTTCCATTTCTAGCCCCCAGCACAGTTGAAGGAGTGAAAATGTGCCCTGACACCCCTTCCTTCCTTTTGCTTTAGTTGGTTCCAGCTAGCCTTACTGATACTGAAATTTAAATACAATGGATGCCTTAGCACGCCAGCCAGTCTGTTAGAAGTTGCATTGTGTTACTCTGCTGGCTCCAAAAAGGGGCTAGTGTCTCTCACAGAGTCGAGCATTGTTAGAAACAGAAAGCTTTGGAAAATGGAGATTTTAAAACAGATTTAAGGTGATTTAATCACCTCCCTCCTCCAATTCTTCCACCAGCCTCTCTCCTCTCAGCATCTCCAAAGGAAGGCTTGCTGGAGGAGAGCAAGAGGAAGCGATTCTTTGCTACAGCAGTGAAGAGACCTGTGAGCTGTTGCCTCTACGGTCCTGTCCATGCCAAGTCTCTGGCTTGGAGAAGGATCCAGATCCTCCAGACAAACAGTATTTAAATTGTGAATCCTGGCTTTCCATTTGCTGTTCAGCCTTGTGCAAGTTTTTTTAACATCTCCAAACCACAGTTTCATCATCTGTAAAATGGGAATGATTTTTTTTACCTCACAGGGGTGTTGTGAGGATCAAGTGGAAAAATGTATCCAAAACTCTTAGCACATAAAACGCAATAATAAATATTAGCAATTATAACTAGAACATTAGGGACCACAGGATGGTGTGGCCCAGGCTGCTACTGCCCACGGCCGATCCATTTCCTTTCTTCTCTGCCATGCAGCTAGGCTGCGTACCCGAGGATTCTCACAAGGAGGTGGGGGCACATGACTGAGTTCTAGCCAACAGAATGTGAACAGAAGGTATGTGTGCCTCTTCCTGCTCAAAGCTTTTAAGAAGTTGGTGCCCCGTCTACTTCGTTTTTCCCGTTCCACCTACATGCAAAGGACTACAAGCCTCTGGGGATGGAGGAGTCACAGATGGCAGAAGCCAAGTTTTCAGAATAACTGCGTGAAGAAATATAGCCACCACTACATCCCAGCCAAGAGCAACTTCCCTGGACTGTTCTTTGTGCCGTTATTTATTTTGGGGCCTATTTGTTACTGCAACCTTTGTTGGTCCAGTCAATCCTGACTCCTAGCAACCCTGTGTACAGCACAGCAGGGTTTCTCCTCTTTGGAGCTACATCAGGCAATGATCTGGTATTCACAGGGTGTTCATGGCCAATCTTTTGTCTCCACATTCCCCCCCTCCTCCCCCCCGCCGGAATTGGGTGGCCAAGTTCTTTTTCTTAGTCTGGGAGCTCCACTGAAACCTGTCCACCTTGGGTGACCCTGCTGGTATTTGAAATACTAGTGGCATAGCTTTCAGCATCACATCAACACACAGTCACCACAGTATGACAATGACAGTTGAGTGGTGTGGTTCCCTGATTGGGAAACGAACCCAGACAGAGCAGTGAGAGCACCGAATCTTAACCACTAGATCACCAGGGCTGGCTGTACTACTGCAACCTTCCTTGACTACTTAAAATAGCTGGTAGAGAGCCAGGACTCACTAGAATACTCTTGTTCTGGTGGTGGTTCAGGAGTTCTCACTATAAAACAAATGAGAAATTTTCAATTAATTAAAGGTCTAGCTTAGCCTTGCACCTTCACATCTCTGTGTAGTTTCTCTCTTGAGCTGAACTTTCTTCCCGTATTGTTCTCTCTGCACAGGTCCCAGATATCTGTGCTCCCCTTCTGTCTCCTGAACCTAATTTTCCTTAACACAGCCAAAGCAGGGTGTTATTTTTCTGTGCTTTATTGAAATCTCAAGGGAAAGTGAAACTAAAGTAAGGGGTATTGTTTTCTAACCCTAAGAATGCCAATAAAATATGTACAGGTTTTGTTAAGCATGAAAGCCCTACAGATACTGAACCTGGATGCTTTCCTGCTTGGTTCCTGGTCGTGAGTGGTGAGCACCATCTTGTTTCATCTGTCCCAAGCAGTCTACCTAAATATGTAGCTCTGTTCAAAGACAAACACACTTGCTTCCCCTTTCCAGTGGGATACATTTCCTGGTTCAATCCTCCCCCACCTCACTGGGCTGGGCACCCAGGATCTGTCTTCACTTTGGAGGATAGACTGAGTTGAGAGTTCATGAGTGAGTCAATAGTGATTAAATGGCTTGAGCCCCAGTAAACGATATGGCTATTCCCAGATCCACTAACAAACTTCACCCATTTCCTGAGGTGTTCTATCCCTGAGATCAAAGATTGTTAATATCACAAACATGCAGTGTTAACAAGGTTGTGCCTCACGAGTGAGTCCATCTTGCTAAGGGCACTACTAAAAGTGCCCACACAATAGAGGTGGGCACAACTACCCAAGCTTCACCGAAAGTGTGTAGGAATCCACAAAGGGGCCCACTATTTCTCTCCAGCTCCTTCATCAAAATTTCAGAACTTCTTGGCCATAAAACAAACTATCATTGGTGGAACCACTTAGTTTGAATACGGATTAATTAATGACCTAACGAGTATCAACCATTTAGCAACCACAAGCTCTAAATGAAATGTAGGAACCCAAAATGCACAGTATTTCTGTTGCGCGTCATCAATGAGAATGTTGAATCAGGGTTGTTTTATTAGTATAAAACACTTTGGAACAAAAACAACAGCAAAATCTGAGTTTTGTTACCCAAGGCAAGTCCTCTTGTCTTTAGTTTTTCAAAAATAGTTAAGATTTCCCAAATGCCATATATGGTAGATTCAAACCGCCTCCAAGCCAATGTAAATCTGTGCCAATGATTTGAAGATAGCAGAGGGGAGTCAGTCAGCTAGCATGAGAAAATGCAAATTTGAAGGCAACTTTGGATGCGTTAAGTAACTGCCCAAGACCAATCTGAAAGCAGACTTTAGTGCTTTCCTAGCTATAACAAACTAAGATCACAACCAGCTTTCCTAGAAAGATGTTCTATTAACATTACAATGTTCTGTTAACATCCAGGAATGAAAACCCTGAAATCTCATAACCAGCAATATGTAGGACGCCATTATCCGAGGCTTAAGCAACTGCATCGTGCTATTTTAATTATGCAGTGCAGGCAAACTGTGATTGTGTCTTCCCTAGTATTTTATTAGAATGTCAATTCAATTGAATTACATCCCATGGGAAAGATTAGCATGGATTTTAGCATGGATGTGTGAAAGCGTTGCTGTGCCCAGGCCAACTTTTTAAAAGCTGTGTGCTAATTAGAGTAAAAGTGGAAAGAGAGGTGTGAGATTCTCAAGTCCAAGAAATCCTGTAGCCATCCTTCCTTCCACTGCATGGTAATCCTCACTGTGTTTGCAAATGGTACAAACCAAACGCAAAGCCTGCCAGACAGTAGCACGGCACTTGGAGCATTATGAGAGGATAAAAGGGATTTAGAACGAGAAAATGTATGTTCAGACATTGACTCCTCAGCTTAAAGCGGGGAGGGAATTAAATATTAAACCATACACCTCATGGACATTTATTTGAATCAAATTGTTTAATCTCCCTCCAAAGAAACTTACAATAGCAGAGTTTGAGATCTGAGATCACCTAGGGTAACACTCATATTTTACCAAAGAAAGAGACAGAAAATTGGAGTCACATGACTAGCAAATAAGTGGCAGAGAAAAGTCTCAGGTCTCCCAAAGGCAGTCCAGTACCCTTCTTATGAACTATTATTATAATAGTTTCTAGTTTCTAGACAATGCTCCAACACTTTCCATTTTGTCTCTGTTTTTTTTGAAACTTGTAATCAAGGGGAAAATATGAGTATATAACACAGGCAGATGATTATTTTCTTTGCCAAGTAAAAATAGGACCAAGTGAAAGAAATGGGTAAAAATAGGGGAGACATGTATTGGTAAAATCTTTTTTTTCCCCCAGAGCAAACAATGAGTGTAGGTCACTGGCGCCCCTGAGCAGAAGACTGTGAGCTGCTTCTTCTGTGACCCTCCAGTTTCTGCAGGTTCCTTTTTTAGTCCTTGGTGTTTTCAGGAGTTATCAGACGCTGCCCAAATGAAAATGAAAATTACTTCAGAAAAGCTCAAAATAGGATTCCCTCCTTTGTGATGATTGGGAAATTAAGTGGCCGTCTGACGATGCTTTCATAATTAAACTGCAGAGCAGAATCAGCTACACTCATTGGACGATCTGGCCTTTGTACTCTCCCCTCACACCGACCCAGGAGAGGGGGGAGTCATGGGGGCGGGGGGCGGTGGAGTTGGGCCAAGGGAAGAGAAATTTTTGTGATTCCGGAGAGAAACTTGGGATGTGCTACTGTTCCCACCGACTCGCTCAGGCAACTCCCTCCCCGCCCCCACCTCCCCACCCCTGACCCTGGACCTCAGTCCCCAGCCCGGGCAGAGATGGAGATCAAACAGGAGACGAGAGCCCTCCCTCCAAGGAGCCTGGAAAGCTCTCGACGCCACGTCTGGGCGCCCCTCCAGCGCTGGTCAGTGCAAAGGCCTGCTGACCAGGTAAATGGCAGGTACTGGGATGGTCTCCGGGATACGAGTTGCCAGCCAGCCCGGCCGGCTGCGCACAGGTGAGGTCAGGCTTGTGGAAAATATCAAATTGCCTGCGCCAGTATAGACGCCACTCGCGCACAAGCAGCCAAAAGCAAACCCTGGAGACTCAGAAAGTCTCCGCGTGACCGTCGCCAGCTCTTTTCTAATACCCACCCCCCACGTCCTGACTCTCTCGCCCCTTTCCTCCTAGCCCTCCCTTCCCCTGCCCTGACTCTGGGTTCCAGAGCGCACAGGGCCACCTCTCTCTCTCCCACCCCACGACCTGAGCTCGCAGGTCCCCCATTCCCTCCCCTCCCCTGGTTCTGGAATGCGGACGGGGAGCTCTCTCTCGCCTCCAACTCTCGGAGCTCTGGGCTCTAAAGGTCCCCCCTCTACCTCTCTCCTAGGCTCGGGCTCTTAGGGGACTCCCACTCTCTTTTCCTGGCTCCAATTCCGGCTCGTGGAGGAATCTCCTACCCTCTTCCCCAATCAGGCGCCAGGCTCGTGGGGCCCTCACTCTCTCTAGCCTGTCGCGCCCCCCTTCCCCCCCCCACCCCGCCGTCCCCAGGCTGGCTGCCGGGGGCCCGCCCTTCCTCCGCAGCGGGGTCACTCCGGGACAGGGCCCTGCCCCGCCCTCCCGCCGCGGGAACCCCGGCCTCGGCGGCGGCGGCGGCCAAGCCGGGTGCCAGTGCTGAGCTCTGAACTCCCGCGCGACGCTGGCACCCTCCGCCGTCCCCGCGTCCCGGCCCCGGCGACAGCGGCCCCGGGGCAGCGCCGCCTACTTCGTGGACGCAGGCGAGGGTGCCCGCGGACTCCAGGGGGTGGCGTAGGGCTCGGGGCCCGAGAATCCCGCGGTCCGTCCGGGCTCTGCTCCCCGAGTGTCTCCTGCCCAGATGCACCCGAGCCTGCCCTGGCCCTGCGGCCCCGCCGAGCGCTGGCGGCTCCTCCGGGGCTCGGACCTGACCCTCCTCCGTTGATGTTGGCCGCCTGGCACCGTGCGGGGCACACAGGGCGGGCGCCACCGAGCTCCCCCGATACGTGCGCCTAACCCGAGGGCTCCAAGTCCCACGTACTTTTTTTAAAAATGGTAAATGTTATTGAGAGCTCCCACACTCTCCTGGGCAAAACCCTATGCAAATATTTTAACGTAAATTTTATTGCAGTATAAAGTACGTATAAAAAGTGCACAGTGCGCAGCTGGATGACTGTTCACGAACTGCCCGTACCTGTGTAACCAGCAGCCAGGCCAAGAGACAGAACATGACCAGCAGCCTCGATGCCCTCCCCCGCGGCTCCTTCCACCCATTATCCTCATCTACCCAGCCAGGCCAACCGCTATCCTGATGTCTAACAGCAAGCTTAGTTTGGCCTGTTTTTATACTTTATATAAATGTGATCATGGAATACACTCTTTTGTGTCTAGTTCCTTTTCACTCAACATCACGTCATCATGTTAGTGAGATTCATCCATGTTTTTGCCTCTAGCTGAAGGTTCTCATTTCTGTATAGTATTTCCTTGTATGGACATACCATATTTTGTTTAGTATATTTTAGTGGAAATTTGGGTAGGTTGCAGTGCTATGGTTATTACAGAAAGTGCTAGTGTGAACATTCTGGTACATTTCTTTTGGTGGACAGTTTGCATTTCTGTGGATAAATGCATCGGAATGGAATTGCTGGATCTTAGGATCTGTTTGGTTATATCAAACATGGCAGAAGAGATGTCCAAAGTGCTGTACCCATTTACGCCAGCAGCTGATGATAATTCCCAGGGCTCCAAGACCAAGGATTTATTGAGGACCTACTGTGTGCAGTGAACAGAATACAACGAGCCCCTATTCTCAAGAAGTCTAGCAGAGAGACAGACAGGATGCACATTGACAAATACCCAGACAGGCCAATGCCTGATGGTGGTAAGTGATGGGAAAACAATAAAACTGGGCCCTGTGAGGGGAAAGGGCACTTATAATGGTCTGGTCAGAGAAGGCCTCTATGAGGAGGTGACAAATGAGTCCAGATCTCAAAGACAAGAAGGAACTATGGATGAAGACAAGCCACGGGCAGGAAGGTGCTCCAACCCTCTCCCACATTTTTCTGCCCAGCAGTTTACTGGGTTCCCCAGACTTTGGAAGACCAGGTTGCACTTTCCAAGGTCTTCACGTTCAGGAGTGCTGCGGTGGCCAGGAAAATCCCAGGAAAGCCCCTGGCCACCCATCTCTCCTGGCCTCTGAACTCCCAGAGTATTTCCACCCTTGGCTGCATAATTGGTGCTCGTTATGCTTTATGCCTGCACTCCACATTTTACCAAGAGACTTTGCCACTCAAAAAAGTATTTCTGAGTTCCAGTTATTGATGAGGTAGCCTGGTGTTAGAACACACGGAGTTCTCTCAAAGGAAACAGGCAGCATGAAAACATTAACATGCCTAAGGCTAAAGGGCAAGTTAGGAAAAGATGGAAGCCAACTCTGGGCAGTTCACACCACCCTCAAGGTGCTGCGCTGAGGGCTTGTACACAATGCTCCTTTAATTCTCACAGCAAACCCTCCAAGTGGGCATCATTACCTCCATTTAACACATAAGGATATGGAGGCATTTACCCAACTCAACTAAAGTCTCATTAGGGAATCCAGATACAAAGCCGGAATTGTCTTACTTGACAATATGAACTGCATCACAGAATGTCTCACTTTGAAGCAAAGGGGAAGGCTTTTGTACCCACTGTTAGCCAGTCCTGGGCATTTGCCCAGAGAAAGGGACATCTATGAGCCCTTAGCAGCCAAGACCAGAGTGGCTGAGGAATGGATGCACCATCCCAGTGAAGGGGCTCTGACTAGGGAACCAATAGCATCTACTACACCCAGTGGCAGTTTGTCTTTGCCCCAACCTCACCTGGGACATGCAAGATGTCCAGGAAACTCCATGCTCCAAAACGCTGCAGTCTTCCCATCTCCTATGGCCCCCAAACTTCCCCTACACCACGGGATCTCAATCTTTAAAGCTAGAACACATTGCTAGGCCCCACTCTCAAAGTTGACAATTCCAGAGGGCTGAGTAGGCTCTGAGAACTGGCATTTCTAACATGTTTCCAGATGCTCCTGGTCTGAGGACCACCTTTGAGATCCACTGACCTGCAGCATCATTTCAGGGCATTAAACCTGTTCCCAGGTGACGCCTAAGTTAGATTAGATCCCTCATTTTAACCAGGCTTTTCATGGGCAATATCTCTCCAAGTAGTTACTCTACTGCTGGAATTATGAGAGTCTGCAGCAGATAATTTGGATATGCAAGTCTTCGTGGTACCCTCTTGTTGACCCCAAGGATTCAATCCAACCAAAAGAGAATTGAGAACTCTAGATGTTAAAGGATTAACTCGAAGCAAAACATTGCAGGAGCATAAATTTTGCCCTCGGGCCCCCAGACTCCCTTTCTGCCTTCTGTGTCTCCTCCCTATTCCTGCCGAAGGCCCCAGAACATCTTATGCTGAAGCTGGCTCATGCTTGCTCACGAGAGCTGATTTGAGCCCACCTCTTCCCAACAGTCACGGAAATGCTGAAAAGTAGGGCTTTTGTTCCTCCAGAGAGTTAGCTATTAAACTTTCACCACACACCCCTGCATCTCCCCTCTCCGCCCTTAAAAGCTGTTTGAAAACAAATTTAAAAACTCATGCCAATGTGTAGTTGACAATAAAATTTAATATTTCTGTGTGCCATACACATACCTATTATCTGCCACACTATACTGAGTGCTTTCCCATGTTTTTCTTTATTCTCAAAATAGCTCACTAAGGTGTTTTTATCCTGAAACTAGAGAACAGAAAACAGACTCTCCAAAGTTAGCTGACTTGCCCAAGTTCATATAAACAGTTAGAGGCAGCCCCCGATCTTATTCCAGTGGCAACTGCTGGGCCCAGCGGATGAATCATGACTAAACCAAGTCGGTGGTTCTCAGGTTTGGCCGTACAATACCAGCCCACATCTACTAACCCACAAAATCTAGGTTCTCTCTACTACTGTAGTCCTTCTTTCTTGAGCTTTGAGAAAAGATCAAGTCTTAAACCAAAGAAATGGTCCTGTAATACAACAGTTCATAAACATTTTGGTCTCAGGATCTCTTAACACTCTCAAAAAGGGTTGAGGTCCTCAAAGACTTGGGTTCTGTGAGATTATGTCTTTCAATAGTTACAGTTTCAATTGAAAGTGAGAAATGCTTAAGATTTTTTTTTATTAATTCATTCAAAAATAGCAATGGTAAACCATTACACCAATGTAAATAACACATTTTTATTAAAAATAACTATATTTTCCAAAACAAGAAAGTATTTAGTAAAAAGAATGTCATCACTTTACATTTTTGTAATTTCTTTAATGTCAAGTATAATAGAAGACAGCTAGAACCCCATAACTGCCTCTGCATCCAATATGTTGTTAGGGTTGAAGAAAATACAACCTCACCCAGATCAGAAAAGGGAGGACCTCGGGGACCTACAGAAACGGTCTCACGTACCTCCAGGAGTCTTTGAATCACTTTGAGGAATACTGATCTAATTATTGAATTTCAGGCTCAGAACAGAGGTGAGGAAACAATGGGCTTCCAACCTTTAGTCCATCCAATCATATAAGTAAGATTATCTTAGAATTTGATTAATCCAATAGCTAAATGACTATTCTATAAAGTAAACATAAAAACTATATTGTGGCATTTGAAGTACTCTCTCATTCTCTCTCTCTCATTTTCTCTCTCTCTCAATCTCTTTTAAACCTCAATCACTGCCAGCCCACTGATTTTTCCAAACCCAACAATGTATTTTGCAATACCATTTATTCATTCAGCAAATATTTAAAGCATCTACTTTGTACCAGGCACAATGATAGACACTGGAACATAACAGCGTGCAAAATATTCAAGTCACTGCCTTCATGGGGCTGACAATTTAGTGGGAGAGACTAGCTGTGCTAAGTATGGGGATACAGAAGTATGTGGTGCCGTAGAGGATCCTGGGAGATTTTCTACAGTGTCAAGGAAGTCTTTCCTGGGGAAGTGCTAAAGGGAAGGCCTGAAGGAGTCCTAGATATTAACTCAGTAGAAGTGGGATGGGAATGGGGGAGCTCAGATGGTGAGGCTGAAAATGTGTCAGATCAGGCCAGAGAAATGAGACCCGTAGGCCATATCAAGGATTTGGGTTTTTCTTCTAAAGGAAACAAAAAGCCAAGTTTTAAGTGGAAAGGGATGAGATGTGGGTGAGACCATTCAGAAGAATTTAGAGTTGTCTAGGCAAGACAAGGCAAGAGCTCCAGCTCACATGGGTGATGGGAGATGAAGACAAGTGCACAGATTGAGAGATGTCAGGCGGTGAAGCTGAAAGCATCCAGTGCTGGGTTGGATATGGGGGAAGGACAAGCAGTTGTTAGGAACGCCTCCCACATCCCTGCAAACATCTACTGAATACCCCCTACATGCCAGCCACAGTACTAAGCTCTGATATCACAGCAGAATAGGAATTAAAATTGGGCTCGACTCGGAGTAACAGAAAAACAAAAACTAAACATTGCTGAAACAAGAAGGAAGCTTTCTTTTTTTTTTTTTTTTATCTTCTCTCTTTGAAAAGTCTAGAAGCCTCAGGCTCAGGACTCTCCTCCATGAAACCTTCAGGGTTCAAGATTCCTCAACCTTATTGCTCGTCCAGGTGGGGCCTCCATTCTCAAGGGCCCTCAAGATGGCTGCTCCAGCTCTGGCCATTATGCTATGCTGGCATTATATTAAGAGCCACATGAAGAGGAGAAGAATGAAAAATAAGGGACAAAATGTAAGAAAATTCCTCAAAAGCAATCACACAACACTTCTGTTCATATTCATTGCCCAGATTTATTCACCTGACCCAGAGAAGCTGTAATGGATGCTGGGAAGCATAGTCTTGGTTCTGGACAGCTGTATGTGCAGCTAGAAATTCTATTACTTGGAACAAGAGGAAAAAGATATGAAGGACAATCCACATTTTCCATAAACACGGAGTTAGACACACTTGTTGCACTTTAAAGGGCTTCCAACAATTCAAGGTCAATGGTTTACATCTTTTGAACCTCAGTTTTCCTCATCTGTCAAACAAGAGGGTTCCTACCCCGTGGCCTCTGTAATTTCTTCTGGCTCTGGAGTACTGTGATTCTATGTACTCTCTCCTTACAATGAGGGCTTTCATAACTGTTCGTTTGTCAGAAGTATTGATTATATTTGATTTTTCACAAATAAATATGTTTTGCAGAAGACACATATGACTCTTTCCTACAATGATTCTCTTTGCTAAAGTCAAAATAACTGGAAGCAGGGGCTGGTCCCGTGGTCGAGTGGCTAAGTTTGTGCACTCTGCTTCAGTGGCCCAGGGTTTCATGGGTTCGGATCCTGGGCGCAGACATGGCACCGCTCACCAGGCCATGCTGAGGTGGCGTCCCACATAGCACAGCCAGAGGCACTCATAACTAGAATATGCAACTGTGTAGTGGGGGGGCTTTGGGGAGAAGAAGAAAAAAAAAACAGACGAAGATTGGCAACAGTTGTTAGCTCAGGTGCCAATCTTTAAAATAAATAAAATAAATAAATAAATAAATATATATATATATATATAACTGGAATCAGTCATACGTGACATTTTGCTGGCTCTTTATGTATTTGATGAATTTGTTCTGTGGAAAATAAAATATCAGGACAGTGGGAAAACGTAGACTTTTTATGGTTCTTTGAATTAACCAAGTGGTCTGAAAAATGTTAGAAAAAAGTATTGCTTTTTTAAGGAAACATGAAAAACAAAGACTTCTTCAATTAAAAATGATTCTTAATTACAAATATGTTTAATGGCGAGTAGGACAATCAGGAATTATCTGACATTATGATGACCACTCAAATCTATTCCATTTTAGACAATTGAGGTGAAAGGACAAGTCACCTATTCCGGTTTGGCTTGTCTGTTTGTTGTAACACTGTTTATTGTTCAGTGTTGTTTGCGTTAACTCCAATGTTTAGGCTGAACTTCCTGAAGTGAATGGTAGAAGAAGATAACTCACAAATTATTGGATACCCACAGGAAAAGATCTTGAATTTACAATTTGCCAAGGTTACATCACAAAGTAGATAATTTAAAATGCAGGTTATTCAGTCCTGACTTTTGTCTCTAGACTCTTCGTAAATCTAGCTAGCCACAGAAAAAATGTCCAAATGATAATTCCAATTTTCTATTGAATTCATGTTATTAGTATTAGAGTACAGTGATATTTCTCAGGTCACTTAATATGAAAAACTTTCCTGATTTTATTTACTGCAATTGAAGAGTTCAGAGAACTGTTGGCATGGAACAGGATTCTACCTGTTTTCCATAAATTTGTAGTTAATTCTGTTAAAGACATTAAGGATTATTAAAAAGAAGATGTTGAAAATATAAATTTTGTGAAAGTACTGTTTAAATCATGAAACATATTTCTTTTTTGTTGTTCTTGCTTTTGAGGAAGACTAGCCCTCAGCTAACATCCACTGCCAATCCTCCTCTTTTTGTTGAGGAAAATTGGCCCTGAGCTAACCTCTGTACCCATCTTCCTCTATTCTGTACATGAGATGCCACTACAGCATGGCTTAATAAGCTGTGTGTAGGTCTGTGCCCGGGATCCAAACCAGCAAACCCTGGGCTGCTGAAGCGGAGCGTGCAAACTTAACTGCTGTGCCACCGGGCTGGCCCCTAAATCATGAAACATATTTCTTGTTAAATTAATTTAAATAACAAATTTAGCAAAAAAGGCTGCCTGTTCTTCAGAAGTATCTTTTCTCCTCAAATAAGGGTGATTTGAAAATTAGCAAGAAAATATATTTTAGAAAATTTACCTTTCCTCATTGCTTCTCAACCTAAAATTCAGGCACAAAGCTTTTAGTATGAATGTATGTGCTATGTGTCTGTATATGGAAATAGATGAAGATGTAAATATGTTCACCTATTTTCATGTGAGGAGCTATTTGACCTGCAAAAAAGCATGATTTCTGTTAATTTGTATGTCCTTTGAAATAACTTTCACAATGAGATAATTTAAACATAAAATATTTTAAAACTATTAACCTTCTGGTAACTTCATAAATGCAGCAGCCAATGACATATGATAAAGTGCGATTTGTCAGCTTTTAAGATGTGAGCTAAACTTGCTTATTCAGATTTGGGCATAGATAAGAAACCTGAATATTTAAGCAAAACATACTCTAGTTTTACAGTTGCCCAGAGATTTAAATAAGGCAGGATGATTGTCTATCGCAGATCATAATAATGTTCTTGAATTTAGAGCTCCAAGTCCCCCCCACCTCCCCCAGTCAACATGCTTCTAGAACGAAGCCTTCAGACTGAAAAACTGCAGCTGTGTTTATGCGGTAATTTAGAACCCCTATTACATATGCAAGCAACTGGGCTCCGTGGCTCAATCATAATTCATTCATTTTGCTTTTTTTGTACCAAAGAAACAAAATCAGGGAACCATATAGCATTATGGCCAGCTCTTTAAAATCACAAAAATCAGGAGATTGAAAATTATGGTCCCACAAAAAACAGAAATCTTTTCCATTCCCCATTAAATAAAGTTCACAACAGAAATTCCAGATACATGTAGCTAAGTTGTGGTATTCAGCTCAGCAAACATTTATTAAGGCAAAAAAAACCCCCAAAACCACCATGTTATCGTAATAAGAGAAATTCAAGCATAAATAAGGCAAGGCTCTTACCTTGAGGGTTTTGGAGCCTAATAGAAGATATTTGGAATCAAATTGTGTGTGTGTGTGTGTGTGTGTGTGTGTGTGTGTGTACCTGAACGCACAGGTAATATTCTTTATGGAGAATACCAATAAACAGACTGAGTTTGTTTTTAGAAATAATAAAATTCTGGAGAATTTTCCTTTGGGGATATTACAGATCTGTGCAATCATATTACTCATGATTCACATAGCAACAATTTCTAAAGTATTTGTTTACTGTCTCGATCCACGGTGATCCTAGCAAAAGTATATGCAGTTCATCTCACTGTATATAACAGGCAGATTCTGAAAAATTGTGTAAAAATTTGCTTTTGTGTAAATGGAATACTATTTTAATAATACTTAACAGTCTAACTCAAATTTAAATTTTAAAAAATCATGTTCTAATTTAGTTGTTTTTATAAATCTGGGCTTTTCTCATATTATTTTTGCTTATCAAATATGTGTGTCCGTAGAATGAGGAGAATGTACTGGCTTATTCCAAGAAAAATTTTATTCTGAAACAAACACTTGTTTAAAGGTGCTATAGAGAAATGAAACTTTTATAATCAGATTGAAACATAACAAAGACTGTTTCAAATTTACTCTTGGGTTGCATTTCAGATGTTAAGTTGATCGGAATGCAAAAGTTTCTACTGGAAACAACCTCTTACATGCTGAGTTTTCAAGAAAGCACCAAAAGCAATTCATTTATCTAAGGTATGGCTCTGTAATAGTTGTTCTTAAACACTTTTTTTCTTTAACATTTGAGTGATTCAAGGGATGGAAGTCAACAGCCTTCTTATCCCTCCACCTCAGTAGTCAGGGACTCACAACCTCTAAGTCACAGTGATTTCTAAGCCAGAGCTCCTGAGGTGATGGGAGAAGTGACTGGGAAGGAAGACCTGAAGGGTAGGACAACTGAGCTTGTAAGAGATAAGAAGGTGGAGTAAACGGTAAGACACCTTTTCCTTTCTTTGCTAAGCAGCTATAGAGAAGAACTGCCATCACTGAGATTAATGAAAAGAAAAGAGACATCCAGAATGACTCCATCTTATATACTCTTGGATCTCCAAACAGCTAGATAGATGATAGGTGGGTAGGTAGATAGATAGACAGACAGAAAGATAGATAGATAGATAGATAGATAGATAGATAGATAGATAGATAGAAGCTTTTAGAGTCAGAAGAAAAAAGTACACATGCAGGCCAGTAACTACAAGCCACTACAAGTCAGGCTACATGGCTTCTAACCTCTGATATGCTACTTGGAAGTTGCATGATTTGGGGCAAGTACTTAACCCTCTCTAGCCCTCGGGTTCCCTATCAGAAAAAAATGGAAAGAAGACTAGTACTGAACTTATAGGATGTGGTAAAGGAGTAAATGAGAGAATTCATGTAAAATGATTAGCACAAATCCAGAACATAGGGAGCTCTCAGTAATCGCAGCTAGTGGCAGCAGTAGCATCAGTATTGTTATGGCACATAGTTGAAGGCTGCAGGGATATAGAGAAAAGCATATTCAACTGGGAATCTGTTCTGATTTAACTAGATTTGTGACCTTGAATAGTGCACATTAAGTGTTCTCAAAAGATTATCTATTAAAATTATCATCATTATCAACATCATCATCATCACCGTTATCATTAAGTTAGGAGTACCGGAATGGTGAGCATTTTTATCCCAATTCTACCTTAGTTTCTACAACAGCAGTTCTCAAACTTCACTGTGTACCAGCATCAACTGGAGGGTTTGTTGCAAACAGACTGCTGGGTCCCACCCCCTAGAAACTCCAATTTAGTAAGGAGGTCTCGGATGGAGGCCAAGATTCTACATTTCTAACAGGGGACCACATTTTGAAAACTACTAATTTACAAAATTACTTCCTATAACTGGCATGATTAGGTGGTGAGGAATCTCAGGTAAGTGAATTTTCCATATGAGTGAAGCTGACCTCAGGTGGGACACTTTCGTATTTCAACCCATTTTTGATGAAAGTTTTCTTGATGTATCATTTTGATTCTAGTCTCTGTGTGCAAGGACTCAAATGCAATTTAACTTTTCTTCTTAACTGAAGTCATCAAGCAGGTCATCTTGATTTCAGAAGGGATGAGAAAGGGTGGCCTTTGATTTATGAACTTAAAATCATCCTGAGCATGTCTAGAATGTATTTCTAAAGAGGCAGTCATAGATCCCAAAAAGAGAGAGTGGTGAAACTTACGAGTCAGCTTCAGTTCCCTGAGAATAGGTATCTCAGGCTCACCATGTTTCCTTCGTTATGGTGATTGATAGATTGGTAAACTGGAGAAGTGGTGCAGGCATACATATTGAACCAGCCAGGAATACCAGGCAATATCAATGTGTGCTGAGTTGACTAGTGGAAGGGTATCATCCTGAGTAGATGCTTCTTGTAGTATGCCAGCAGATTCTATCCTTAGCTTTGTCTTACTCTTTCTAGATTTGTGTGAAAACATAGATGGCAAGCTGATCCAGAATACAACACATTACTATTCCCTGTGGGTATTCAAACACAAACAAGAAGACCACTTGACAGGAATAATAGAGAAAGAGTTTGGAAGGCTGGAAGGAGGGCCAGGGTAGACTTTGAGGCCCCATGCAATCCAGAACTCTGCCATTCGCTGGTCGTTATGACCACATGGCATGGTGCTGTGGCATAATATCCAACATAGGCAGGCGACTGCCTTAGAGTTTTGTTTTGTTGCCAGGATGACAGCGAATAAATTCTAGTTGCTGACGACAACATCAACAACACTCTGCTTGCTTCTCACCCAAGTTTTACCCCTTCACATATGTATTTTTCCTTCCACCTATTCTTAGATTGCTCTTTCGACTCTACAAAGGTATGTGAAACCAGATTACCACACCTGATAAAGAATATAAACACAGCAGAGGTGAGCAGACCAATTGAGAACGTAAGTGATGATTTGTGGGATCTGGCTTTAGGGTCCCAGAGGGTGTTTCCTCTTAAATGTATGTTCCAGAGGGATGAAATTTTCCAATCTTTGGCTTCCAGAGCTGTCATGTGTTACCACAATAAGACTCAAGCATCTATTCAGTCATCATTCACACTTCATGGCAAACTGTGTTCATTTTATTGAATAGTGACTTAGGAAAAGGTTTCTACGAATGAATAGAAGGTGAAATGGCATAGTGCTATGTAATCTGCCTGAATATATTTGATGTTCAATTAAATATGGTTGCAAGCTCAATGTTAAGCCAACTGTCTTCTATATGTATGTGTATACATTTCCTACATCCCTAATCTCTCATTTGCTATTGCCAAGGGGATAACTCCTAATGACAGATGGGAAAAATGTTTTACATAGAAAGGAGTCCAGAGGAAACTTAAGTAAATAATTCTCATCTTACTTCATTACTTTGTTCCACATCTTGTTTCCCTGGGTGGCACCATATTAGTGAGGACCCTCTTAACAATACATCAGTTTTATTTGATAGACTGTCTGATTTGCACTTATCTCCCATAGTCAATGAGTGGCTTCAGTCAAGGCTAGATTGGGGTCAGGCAGGTTTTTCATTTATCATTCCTAATGACCTGTAAATATTCCACTGACTTAGGCTTTTATTTCTGAGGTAAACATTTTGCTAACTAGTCATGGGTCAGATAAGCACATTAACAACTCCCTGCTGATTTACCCTCATTGGACAGCTAACCTCTATTGGGTAAACCTGGTCCTTATTGCTCCCATGAGTTCGTGATAACAGCAGTAGCAGTAAGTATGCCTTACTTTTTCTCATCCACAATCTTGGAAAATGAGCCTTCTTTTTAGAGTCCTTTCAACCTGATTAGGTTATTTAACTACTGATATATTCTGAAAAGATGAATTGTTTTACGTTGCAACGTTTCCACCGGGTAATAGAGTATCATGTGGGTAAGGCAAGAGAAAGTATAGAATTACAAACTTAAATGCACTGGCTCTGTATTCAGAGACATTTAAAAAGGGAACAAGGCAATATTACAAGATATTTAGATACATTCTGAGGGTGCTGTGTATTTCCTAGGTTATTAATTACCTTTGCTACATTTTGGGGGACTTACTGTCAAACAGAAGAATTGTAGGGAATTCATAATTAGTGAATGTGCTTTTTTTCTTCAGCAACATTTGTAAAAATTATCTTATTTCTTGGTACATTCATTTCTGTCTATTGGGCAGTTTGTGAGAAGTATATTACTTGAAATCTCATGCTTGCAGAATTTTTTTCTTTTCCTATATTTTGAGAAAAACATTAAATTTTTAATTCAATTAAATTGTTTTAGGGTAGAAATGGATTAAATAATATATGTTATTAATAAGCTCCACATTTTTGTCTATTCTCTATAAGGTGCTGAAATATACCAGTAAGCAGTTTCTTAATCTAGAAAATCATTTCAGCAGCAAAGTTCAAATTTTCTGACAATGGAAAGCAGAACAGTGGTTCTCAACTGGGGATGAGTTTGCCCCCTAGGGGACATTTGGCAAAGTCTGGAGACGCTTTTGATTGTCACAACCTGGGGAGGGGGAGGGCAGGATGAAGTGGATAAATGTGCTGCTGGCATCTAGTGGGTAGAGGCCAGGAATGCTGCTCAACTTCCTACAATGCAAACACAACAAAGATTTATCCAGCCCAGATGTCAACTGTGCTGAGATTGAGAAACCCTATCCTAGAATCTTATTTTAAATATAAGTGCAAATGAAAATGATTGAGATAGTCTGAATTTATATATTGGGTCATGATCGTATTCAAAGGTGAGAATGTAGCAACCCTAAAAGAGGAACTCCACCTTGGGTGTAAGAAGAAAACAAACATTTGTTCCTTTGTGTTTCACATCTCATTAAGAAATACAAGTTCAGGAACCACTCCATCACAGTGAATCATGACCGGGTTCATTAGTTCCTACAAATCATCTTATTTGTTATTCCTGATTTTAATATGCTGTATATCAGGATATGGCATCACCACAACCCATGAAATTTGTCCTTCTCTTTCTAATAGTGCATGAGCTGATGGTTAAACGTAGTCTTTAACTTGAGAAAGTATATACCGTGCAGCTCCGGCTTTTTATTCTGCTTATAGAGCCCAGCCTTTAAAACAGGGTGATAATTTAAAGCAGATGCTCTTCTAAACTATTTTTTGTTCAAATCCAACAATATGACAAAAGAAAAAACTGGGAAACCTTGATGAGGCTTCAGGCTAAAGGGTTTTATATATTTCACAATGGTATGAGTGTTAGTTCTCTTTTATTCAGGATACATACTGGTATATTCTCTTTCCATTTAATTGTCTTACCCATTGCTTTACTCCTTGACTTGCCTCTGGTTTCTTTCTCTGTTATATATATTACATACATTTTTTTTTTCCCTGCAACACCTATAATAGTCTTTGCTTAACAATTCTTCCCACTGACCACTGCCATGTATCCTAAAACCCTTTCTTACAACTTAGAGCTTGAGCAAATTATCTTTGGTAATTTGCTTAATTTCTTACAAGTCTCAATTTCCTCATCTGTAAAATGGGAATAATACTACTATCACTCTGAGAGGGTTGTTGCGTATAGTAAGTGGGAGTTTAGAAGGTGTCTGGCTCATAATAGATGCTCATTAAATAATAGCTGCTATTTATTTTTGAAAAAATCAGAGCAGGACTTTGAAACTATATAATCATCAAATATTTATTAAGCATCTTTTATGTGTTTGGGACTATTCTAGGTGCTTGGGATGGTTCGGGGAACAAAACAGACAAACAAACAAACCCTCATGGAACTTACACTCACATATACACACACAAAGGCAAACATATACACACAGGTGAAAGCACGTGCACACACATGGTAATGTGAACATTCTGCTCCTCTTCCCTTACTTATTTCAGAACTTAAATGAGAGTAAGCAGTCCTCCTCCAATTAGCCAAAATGGCGTGGTGAAGAACAATTACAGAGTTCTGAATGAACATTTTTCCCTCAAACACCATTTCTTTTGGTTTGAAGGAAAATAAATGTATATTTCAAAAAACTTATGGTGACGGTTTCTCTTGGGAAAAAATAATACAAAATGGCAATACGTACAAAATCATGGGGCTGGCAGGAATCACTATTTAAAAAACATTTTAATAGCTCAAAGAATCATTGAAGGGAAATATATTCACAGAAGATTTACTTATTGCTTTTGACACGAAAATAAACAATTCATGGACAGCAAACAGACCAAGTGAATAACATTGCAACATAATTCCTAAAAAGTCTATGAAAAGGGAATAAAAACTCATCAAAGAACACATAAGCCTTTTATGAGTTCATTGTATCTCTATCCATCTATCCACCTACCTATCTATTTATCTATCTGGTTATATTTTTAAATGTCATTCTACCCCACTTGACTCAAAGTTCCACAAAGGGAGGGATCATTTTACTTTGTCCATCACGATCTTTCAAGAGCCTAGCGCCTGATCCCTGCTTGCCCTCGATGAATGTTTACCAGTGAGATAAGAGTTACCCACTCTAAGTGTATTGACTATCAAGAGTACTGAGATTATGGAAGTCTGCTTCCTTCCATTTCCTGTGATGAGGTGAATACACCCTGCCACCATCCTACCGTGTGCAGATATGTTGTATTGTTTAGCCATTGTCTGTTATTCCCTGCGTATGTGGCATAAAATGAGGGTGAGCTCCAACCTGTCAGTATGTGACATAGTTATGCCAAGAGCAGTCAAGAGCGATTCACAACTCCACATACACAGTGGCCTTTGCTCTTGGCTTTTGGTATCAATCTCTGAAGCACTGTGGAAAAACTTTGGCTAGTCTTGATGCAGAAAAGTTCCCAATATGATGATGTGTCCTTCAAGCTGAGCAATGGACCAGGGAAAGGTAAGGCCCCTTTGAGGATGTTGCTCAATTACAAAAGGAGAATGAAAGGGACCTATCATTGTTCTCATCTAAAACGTCTCTTAGCCAGATGCTTGGCTTGTGCCTCTAAACATCAGCCATTTGCCTCAATCATTTCCTGGCAACCTGACATGACTGATTCCCCCCTCAACAGGTGGAGCCTATTTTTCCTTTCCTCCAATCAGAATTGAACCTGAAACTCACTTTGGTCAACAGAACTTTAGCAGACGTGAGGTAAGCGGAGACTTGAATAGTGCTTGTGCATTGGCACTTGCTCTCCTGCTAGCCTTTGGGCCCCGAGACAACCATGTGAAGAAGCCCAGGCTAGCCTGCTGGAAGGTGAAAGATCACAAGGAGCAAAGCTGATCCTCTACAGCTGAGGGCCCCCAGGCTGACCAGGCTGCCAACCACCAAGCATATGAGTGAGATGACATAGATTATCCAACCCCGGATGAAGGAACTGCCAAAATAACCCACAGAATCATGAAAAATAATAAATAATTTCTGTTTTAAGGAATTAATTTGGGGGGTGGTTTGTTAGGCAGCAAAAGCTAACTGATACAATCAAGTCACAGATAGCGTATTTCTATGTCATTGGTCAAAGCGGCATGTCAGATGGCCATAAACTGTGAGTTTGGCAGTGTTTGTCAATCTCACTGGTCCCCTAAGATTGTCCAAAGTATAAAATGGGACTTACTGATCGAAAGTTTGGGAATCATTGCATCCTAAAGCATTTTCTACATCAGAGATTTGCGAAACAAACTACCACATTAAAGGTTACTGCTTACACAGTAAAAGAAAACAAACCTGCTACAAAAATTTTAACCAACCCCTAAACTCCCCAAACTTTTGTGACCTCTTGGCATCACAGTCTTGGCATGATCATCCTACTCTGAACACAATGGTAAGGGGACTAGACAAGAACTGTGAGATCCGGGTTCTGGTCCAAGATGTAGCATTTACAAACTGTAAGACCTTTAGTGAATCTAACTTGGTAAAAATAGGTAAAATGAGAGACACAATTCCTGCCCCGAGTCCCTTCTAGGTCATTGTCAACCTGTTCATGTCAGTTGGAATGGGAATTTAGATGATGCATTGACGCTTTGTGCTCCGTATTGTATTCTGTTTTTGATGAGTTGTGCCAATCCTGAAATGGCAAATTCTTCATTCATCTCAAAATCTTTTTTAAGAGCCTGCTTTGTGTCAGGTACTGTTCTGAGTGCTGGGGACACATTTTTTACCTAGTCTCTCTATGAGAGCTGGGTTCTACTAGAGGAGATGGACAATAAATCTGAAAAGAAATAGCTAATATAATGCTGGGATGGTAATAGCAACTGGGAAGCAAAACAGAGCAAAGGGCTACAGCAGTGTTCTTAAACTTCAGCTTGCATCAGAATCACCTGGATGACTTGTTAAAATCCGGATTTCTTGGTCCTATTCCCGAGAGTCTCCAATTCAGTAGGTCTCAAATGAGGACTGAGAATTTCCATTTCTAACAAATTCTCAGGAGATGCCCCTGCTGCTGGGGGGAGGACCACACTTTGAGAACCAGTGAGCTAAAGAGTGGTAGGAAGTTGCTCTATGAGATGGAATGGTCAGGAAAGACCTCTCTGACTAACAGAGACCTGGCTGAAGTGAGGGAGGAAGCCATGGAAAGATTTAGGCAACAATGCATTATGGTTTTTTAGAATGTTCTACACTTGGGAGATGCTTTTCACATGCTTTATCTCATTAGATCCTCACAAGCTATTTTCACGATGCAGGAAAGGCAGAAACTATTATGCCCATGCTATAGATGAGAAAACTGAGGCTTGGAGAAGCCAACACTCAGAACCATTTCGTTCCTTCTTCATATGGTCTGTTTTCTGAAAGGCAAACTGATTGTCCAAGCTGTGACAAAGTACACAGTAGGTGGTGGGGGGCAGGCATGGAGGCCAAGCCCATGAGCTGCCCACCATTGCCTCTCTTTAGGACATTTGGTCTCAGGCCTCTGCCTACCACTCATGTGCATTTGATCGTTACCATCAATCATGAAACATGTATGGCTTCACTCAGAAGGAAGATCATTTGTGAAAAGAAAAGGAAAACTAAACTTTACTGAGCACCCATGATCAGGCACTTGGTTCAACACTTTTAAAGTGGGATTTTAGTTAATCCCCTTGGCAATGAGGATTTTCTCCATTTTGTGGGTGAAAAAACTGGGGATCAGGGAAGTTAACTAATGGGTCTAAGGGCAATAATGTGAGTAACTCAACATCATTTCTATGGTGTTTCCTCTAACCTCAGTAGCTACAAAGCTTTCTTTCAAAGACTACGTTGAAGCCTGGAGGAAGAACCAGGAAGTGAGTATCCATAGATAGGAATGAGACACTTCCTGACAGAACAATTTTATGTCAGTCAATCCAACAGTTTGAATCAATAACAATTTTTTCATGCTCAGAGATAAAGGGGGTTAAAAATATTAACCTAGAGGAAATGACTATCATCTCCTTTAGAAAACTCCAATGTCCTCATATGAGGGACCACACTTCATCATCATCATCATTATTATTATTATTTGTTTATTAAGACTATTTTTCTAAAGCAGTTTTAGGTTCACAGTAAAATTAAGGGAAATGTACAGACATTTCCGATATACCTCCTGCCTCCCAGAAATGCATAGCCTCCCCCATAATCAACATCCCCCACCTGAGTGGTGCATTTGTTACAATCAATAAACCTACACCGACACATCATAATTACCCAAAGTCCCTAGTTTATATTATGGTTCGCTCTTGATGTTGTACGTTCTATGGGTTTGGACAAATGTATAATGACATGTATCTATCAGTATAGTATCACACAGAGTCGTTTTACTGCCTAAAAATCCTCTGTGCTCCACCTATTCATCCCTCCCACCACCGCCAACCCCTGGCAACCACTGATCTTTTTACTGTCTCCATCATTTTGCCTTTTCCAGAATGTCATACAGTTGGAATTATACAGTATATAGCCTTTTCAGATGGGCTTCTTTCACTTAGTAATATGCATGTAAGGTTTCTCATGTCTTTTCATGGCTTGACAGTTCACTTCTTTTTAGTGTTGAATAATATTCCATTGTCTGGATGTACCAGAGTTTGTTTATCCTTCCACCCACTGAAGGACATCTTGGTGGATTCCAAGTTCTGACAATTATGAATAAAGCAGCTATAAACAATTGTGTACAGATTTTTGTGTGGACATAAGTTTTCAACATCTTTAGGTAAATTCCAAGGAGCACAACTGCTGGATCATATGGTAAGAGTATGTTTACTTTTGTAAGAAAACGCCAAACTGTCTTCTAAAGTGGCTATACCATTTTGCATTCCCACCAGCAATGAATGGGATTTCCCTTTACTCCACATCCTTGTCAGCACTTGATATTGTCAATGTTCTGGGTTTTGACCAGTCTAATAGATGTGTAGTGGTATCTCATTGTTGTTTTAATTTGCATTTCCCTGATGACATAAGATGTGGAGCATCTTTTCATATACTTATTTGTCATCTGCAAGGTGTCTGTTAAGGTCTTTGGCTCATTTTTCAATTGGGTTGTTTATCTTCCTATTGTTGACTTTTAAGAGTTCTTTGTCTATTTTGAATAAGTCTTTTATCAGATATGTCTTTTGCAAATATTTTCTCCCAGTCTGTCGTTTGTCTTCTCATTCTCTTACATTGTCTTTGGCAGAGTGGAAGTTTTTAATTTTAATGAAGTCCGGCATACCAGTTCTTTCTTCCATGGATTGTGCCTTTGGTTTTATATCTAAAAAGTTATGGCCATACCCAAGGTTGTCTAGATTTTCTCCTATGTTGTCTTCTAGGAGTTTTATAGTTTTGCATTCTACATTTAGGTCTATGATCTATCTCGAGTTAGTTTTCATGAAGGGTGTAAGGTCTGTGTCTAGGTTCATTTCTTTGCATGTGGAAGTCCAGTTGTTCCAGCACCATTTATTGAAGAGACCATCTTTGCTTCATTCTATTGCCTTTGCTCCTTTGTGAAAGGTCAGTTGACTATATTTATGGAGACCTATTTCTGGGCTCTCTACTCTGCTCAACTGATCTATTTATCAGTTCTTTTGCCAGAATCATGCTGTCTTGATTACTGTAGCTTTATAGTAAATCTTGGTGTCAGATAGTGTCAGTTCTCCAACTTTGTTCTGCTCCTTCAATATTCTGTTGGCTATTCTAGGTCTTTTGCCTCTCTATACAAACTTTATAATCAGTTTGTCGGTATCCACAAAATAACTGTTGAGATTTCGATTGGGATTACATTGAATCTACACATCAAGTTGAGAAGAAATTATATCTTAACAATATTGAGCCTTCCTATCCCTGAGCATGGAATATCTCTCCATTTCTTTAGTTCTTCTCTGATTTTGTTCATCATCATCATTTTTTTAATGTCATGAATGAGTGCCGGAATGGGTAGGAGTCATAGAAATACCAGAAAAGAAAATTTGATGACCTGAATTTCTAGATTCTCTTGCCATTAATGAATTAAATCCAAAAGTGATGGCAAATTCAATCTTTACTTTATCCAAACAAGCAAATAAAAGCTTCCTGTCATTTGACTTATATATCTAATGGAAAATGGTATTAAAATGATCAGAAAAACAAAGAAGTTGCTTTTCTGCCTTCCCTAAAGAAGCTGCCATCATGGATGGAACTTGAGCCCATTTCATTTTTACCCCATAAAGTGGAGAATAAAACTGGATCCTGCTTTTAAAAATTCAATTTCCCAGGTTCTTTAGTTTAATAAATGAACAAAATATTCTTGAGAAAGAATAAAGAGATCTCCATAAAATAAAAGACTTTCTCTGGTCATTAAATGGGGATAAAATTGCGTACACTTTTACAGTGTAAGAGCTGGGAGGGATTTTAGGAATTAGTTCAATCCCTTGCATTTATTCACATGAATGAGAGGACTAGGGAAGAAATGAGTAAGCCAAGGGAATACAAGTAATTTATGAGCATGACTCAGATAGATCAGATCAGCGCCAAATCCAGCATTTAGAAATTTCTGGATGTCTTTACTCTTACCTGTATTGGAAAATAATTCCAGGCATTGTAGAAACTGGATATTAGAGAAAGGCATTCTAACTTAAGAGTTTAGTAGCAGCTAGGGGATGCCACAGGAAAAAGATTTATGAGAAGATTTTTCTAAGAACTGAGTCAGTTCCTCCAAAAAAACATCATTAAAGGCTAGAACTCGTATATCAGCAAAGGAGTCTGTCATCAGAAGATATTATTTCCGCAAGTCTGCATTCAGCCATGTATCTGGGTTTGTGCTCTGTCTTTGTCAAGATAGGAGTGTCCCTCCTCTTTCAGAGAATTCCTGTTCAATGACATGTAAGCCCCACCAGGGAAGGATTTTGATTGTCTTGCTCACTTTTGTGTCTGCACAGCCTATAATAGTGCCAGCCCAGGAGAATGCAGTTTGTAAATACTGTTACAAATATTTGTTGAGTTAACTAATTTAGAAAAAAATATCTTTCAAAAAAAGATTGTAGCCTTTGCCATTTTTCTAAGTTTTCAAATAGTATACATTCATTTTTTTACAAAATAACAGATCATGTTCATTGACCACCTGCTCTGTGCCAAACCCTGTACACAACATTATCCATCTAATATCACAGTTATTCCTCACACCATCCCTGTCAAGTGGGCGTGATTCTTTTCTCCGTTTTTACAGATGAGGAAACTGAGACATAGAGAAGCTAAGTAACATGCCCAAAATGATTAGAAAAGACACCAACCTGGAGCCCAAATCCTTTAGCTGCCCACTATCTGGAGTGAACCACAGTGGAAGATTTTGCTCTAAATCTGCGTAAATGGGAACTCAGGGCTTTCTTGTTTTCTCTGCCAGTTCTAGATTTGATTGTCCCAAATGTATCATTTATAGATGTTCAAAATACGTTCTGCAGTTGTGTCTGTAGGAGTTACATGACCAGTATTTTACACAAGACTTAGTAAAGCTGGGATGAAGCAAGTTTATTGTAAAAGAGAGCTATAAAATGAAAATAGAAAGTGCCAGTAAGACCTATATTGCCCTCAAATTAAGAATCTCATTTAAACTGACAAACGCAAGTAAATTCAAAGTTATGACTGTCACTCCAGATATGACTCATTCAGGGATTTTAAGGATCTGAAAATAGCTCATAATCATAAGCATCATATTATATGTGTTACTGTATCTAGATGAAAAAGAGTAAAATTCACTTTATTCTCTTCCTAAACAGGAAGGGTATTTTCACAGAATTTTAAAAAATTACATTTCCACTTTTGATGCACGTAAACATAACTCAAAAAAAGAAGAACATAATTGACACGTTTTGGAAAGATGTGTCTTGAACCACTAGACTTTGTCTGTGATTGACAAAGAATTTAACAAGGTACTACACTTTTGTGTGCCCATGATGAACGTAGGTTGTTACAGTTCAATTAGCAATCACTCAGCTAAGGCTATCTTTCAGATGACTGAAAATTAAGCTTTAATTTAGAAGTGTTTTGGTATTCTTACCTTCTTTTCTCCCATTCATCTTTTTCTCCATGCATTTTAATTCATCAGCATCTTCATTTTTTCATAGGCTTTTAGTATGTGGCTTAGCTCATGCGAAATGACTTGTGGCTGCCAGCAGGGCTTGTAATTGCTACATAAGGCAATAGTAGTTTTGAATATTGATTGTTTTGAGGATTTTCATACTTGTGATACTGGATAATATTTATTCACTCAAGTTAGACTCCACATGACTTTGTTTGAATATTTATTTGTCATTAATGTAAGAATGAGCAGAAGTGAGCAAGTGCTAATTGCCCATCTTCTAGTTGATTATAATTGTGCTACTCCCTCAGAGAGTTTAATAGAATGATTAACAGACAATATATGACCAACAGTTTCACTCCTAAGCATATGCCCAAGAGATATGAGTGCATGTGTCCACAAAAAGAATTGTTCAAGAGTTTTCATTGTTGCTTCATTTGTAATAGTCCCAAACTGGAAACAACCCAAATGCCCATCAATTGGAGAATGAATAAACAAATTGTGGTACATTAATATGATTGAATATCAAATAGAAATTTAAAATAGAACAACTTTATAATCCTCACAATAATGTAGATTTATCTCAAAAACATTACATTGAGCGAAAGAATCCAGATACAAGAAAGAACACACTGTGTGACTCCATTTATATGAAGTTCAAGAACTGGCATAGCTAATAAATGATGATAGAAGTTAAAATAGTGTTTACATCTAGATGGGGAGTGGTTCTCAACAGAGAAACTTTCTGGGTTACTTCATATATTTTCTACCTTGTTCTGAGTGGTTATTACACAGGGGTATAAAAATGTACAAAGTTATCAAACTGAACACCTATGATTTGTCTATTTTACTGCATGTTAATTATACTTCAATTAAAAATTATCAGTGAACTTTTTTTAACATGTTTTATTTTTCAGCTATAGCCACGTTGATGTACCTAGACCTATTTCATTGTTTTAATTGTGTCTATTTAAAGAAAAGATGACTTATGCTCTGGTGGAGTTTGGCTTGGCTGATGGGTGTGTTGAGATAACACTAATTGATGTAACAAATAACCTTTTGCATTTCAGTGGCTTGACACAACAGAAGTCCATTATTCATTCATTGTACTAGTTCAACATGAGGGTTCTCATTCTCCTCCATATGGTGATTAAGGGACCCAGGCTCCTTCCACTTTGTGGCTTATTAGTTCCTGCCCAGGGTCCTCAGAATCTTCTACTTCCTGTTGAAAAACAAGTGGAGAGAATGTAATTAGGGAATTTTCTAGGTTTCTAGCTGATGACATGCATGTTTTATTTAGGCTTCTTGTTATTGTCCCAGGGCACAGCAGCTCCTTCGAGAAGGAGTTAGGGGGATGTCTCCTGAATGCCAGAATATGGTCACATTTTCTAGCCCCATGGGCCTGTCCCATGACTCCCTCTCCTGCAAATAGGTAACATGATGTGTTGGGTAAGAGTATAGCCTCTGCCACCAGTGCCTGGGCCTTAGCTTGAGCAAATTATCTGATCTTCCTATGTCTTAGCTTCCCCATCTGGAAAATGGATAATAACACTGCTTCACAGAATTCTTGGGCAAACTTTTTAAATGTGTGATGTATTTAGGACAATACCTGGAGCACAATACATGTTTAATAAATGTTAGCTATATTACACACTCCTTGCTATAACCAGCCATGCCAGAATATCTACTGTACCACCAACATGCCCTAGGCTTCTACCACAACAAAGGATCAAGTTCTCTCCCCAGGGCCAGCTTCATGGGCGTGCAATCTGTGCAGTTGCACAGGGCCCCATACTTGGGGCCTGGCACTTAGTTTAATGCTCTGTTTTTGTCATCTTGAAATTTCTAGTAATTTTATCTTTGAACTTGTGTTTTGTAAGTGAAGTCTGATGGGACAATGGAGCGTGCATGAACAGAGGAGGTACACACAATATACATGGCCACTGCTGTTCTTCACTGCTCCGCTCACATATAGCATTCTTAATGCCCCATGAGCACAGAATTCCCATGGCCCCATGAGGCCATTGCGAGGTCAGCACAACTCAAATTGAGTATACAATAAGCATGTTACATCTATGACTGAGTAAGTGGGGCACTGACAACTCAAGAGGCCACGCTCTCCATTCCAACCAGAGCTTGCTTTAAACGCAGAAAGAAGGCAACAACCAATGAACCCTATCATCTCTTTTCTTACTCGTGTTACTTCCTGGTGTTAACTAAACATTTACTCTGAAAATGATGACAGAGAGAAAGGGCAATGCATAGTTCCTTGTTCTTTCAGTTCTTCCTTACTCATTAGTATGTCAAAGATAGTGTGTTGGTAGAATGGGCCCCGCCAAGAAGTGAAATAAACACAGTTGAATTCATTTTATGCAGTGTTTCCCCAGTTCTGGTAAGAACAAAACACATACGCATATAGGAACTACAAAGTACATATGCACGTACTAGCTACAAAATACAAATCATGTAATTTTGTTGATTTTACACAAGAATTATATGCTTGTGTATTTTTATTTAAAACTAGCATTGCACGATAGGAGGATGAACAGTGAAATCAATGCTAATAATTTAAAATGTTTGTTTTTCTTTATTTAGAATGATATTAAATAGCAAATCAAAAATACCATGACAATTCCAAAGGGAGAATGTGGAAGAAAGGAGATAGCTTTATATTTTGTATCTTTAGTGGCACGTTTTTTTAATAAAGGGCCCCATGTTTTCATTTTTCACTAGGCCTTGCAAATAATATAGCCAGCTGCATCTTTCCCTCTCTCCAACTTCTCCCACAAGGTTCACCTAGCCACCTTCTGCAGGAAGCCTTACCTGATCCCCCCATTCTTCCTGGGCTATTGTGGCCTCCTCATCAGCAATCATTTAGCGATTTATATTTATATATTTCTCATTGCCTCCTCACTCTTAAATTAGAGTTTATTTTGAACAGGTCATCTCCCTTAATAGTCTATCTTTCCTGAAGGGCAGGGACAGACTTGGCATTCTTATCTGGCTGGCCATGGACCAGAAGCACTGGGGCCCTCATAGCCAAAATAAATTCCAGGAACTAACAATGAACAGATAGAATCAGAGTCTCCAGGGCTGGGTCATTTGGCTGTACAGCTAGCTTGAGGAGTAGCTGTTGAATAAATGAAAGAATACCAATGGTTCCAGTCCCTGGAATGGCACTTCCTCTAGTTCCAACACTCCCTAGTAAAATTTGACCCATCCTTGATGGGTTCAAGTGACATCCCGCTCAGTGAAATTTCAGGGAAATCTCCCGATTTTTCCCCTCTCCTCACACCCACATCTCTAACTCCTTGCCCTCAAGTTCCTTCCCATATATTAATTACCTTTGACACTGAGCAAATTCTAATTGAATTTTGCTTCGCTGGTTAGACTCTGGTAACATCGAGGGCACAGCACAGTGAGGACTAGGGTGAGGCAAGTGAGGCACTAGGCTTGGGTGCAAAATTTAAGAGGACATCCAAAAACTTAGTAATCAAGAGAAATTATATTTTAATGCCATATTTCTTAAATCAAAATTAATGCAACAATCATGCGTGATGAAAATATATCAAACTTTTAAATAAAGACAGGCTCAGACCCTGTACTTCCACCACCGATCTCATTGGCTTTAGTGTAATCCCAGCCCTGTTGGATTCCATGTTTTATTCATCTTCTTACCCCAGCAGGTGATGAATGAATGGATATATGAATGAAATGAATGAATTGCTTCCTTGAACCAAGTCATCAGCTGGTAATCTATAGATCCTGGTAATGAGGATGGCTGGCGTGGCATGTGAGCAGGGGTCATGAAAACAGCTTTGCTATGTGCCCTCTCAAATTTGCTAGATTGGAACACAGGACCATATGCTCTAAAGTTTGAATATTATTTTCTGCTTTCAATCAGGTCCCCATAAAATTTTCTTCCATTGCCCCCTCTTGTGTAAAATCAGAAAAATAAATGCCATCTTCTGTTGGTAACCCTTCCTTCTCACCATGCAGCCTGTGAGACTGCCTTCAGAGGTTCGGTTCAAAGGGAATCCTAGTAGTTCATGCTGTTTCAATAAGGTTGCATTAAAATTGCCCTGCCCCATTGTCACATAACATTATTACAATCACAGTTTCATGAATTGTTTGCATAATGTCACGTTATTTATTTAATGCTTGAATTTACTCTTTATTTCACAAGTTTCCAGGCAAAATGAGAGCAGAAAAACAAAGCCATTTGAACAAAGGGAAGCAACAGTTTTTGTTGTACGTAATTCATTCTCTGTATGATGTTTCCTTCTCAAGGAGGAATTTAGCTCCAAGTTATACTCAAGAAGAGAAAAAAGGAAAAGTTCCAGCAAGCTTTAGGGCTCTTTATCCACCTTTGTGAAGGAAGATTGACAGCACCCTCTCTCTTTGTTACAAAATTGTTCACGCAGCTCCGTGGTCCCTGCGAAGACCCGGCTGTCAACTGTTGTGGCCTTTCAGAGCCGGGCTTTTTCCTCCGTGGCCAGCTTTTTCACCCACAGTTAGCCACCAGGGGGCCGCCTGTTTGGAATAAATGGTGCAGACTCCCCAGCTTTCCTCCAAACCAACCAAAACATCCCGGGGCAGCTTTGGAGCAAAGCCCGGGAACTTCCCTGCAAAGGAGAACAACTTCTCTCCAGCTACAAAAACTGCAAGTCCTATGGTGCAGCCTCATTACGAGGGAAGAATAAAGCACGGAGTTAGAGGCAAGGACCCAGGGGAAACAGGGTCCGTGGAGTCTGAAGGAAGAGATCCTTCCCTCTCACCAGGGGGCCGCGAGGTCTGCGATTTTTCCTCTTGAAGCGCGCTGAAACACTGCATCCAGGCGCCGGGAACAATTCTAGGCTTCTTGACAGTTGTGGTTGTTAATGCTGTCAGCAGGGGTGGTGGCTTCTCGCCCCTTTCCGTGAGATGCTCACAAGAAGCTGCAATAAAACATACGTCACCGGCTGGAAATCTAGAAAACTCTCCAATAAATCATCTATACATTGTTCAGACAGTTGAGGCTACAAATCGTCACAGGTCTATTATATTGTTTCTTATACGAATAAATGTGTGTATTGAATGAGAAAGTCGGAATTATTTTAATATCATCGATGAGAAAATAATTATACTCTGTCGTCAAAATAGTTTTATTGCAACTATAGCTTCGCATCTATATTTCAGCTTTTGAGCACGCAGTATTTTTACAGGCATTCTTCTAGCCCAGAACGCAGCTGCCTGCTTCATTTTCTCCCACCCAGAACCCTTGGACTTCAAGACATAGGTGGGGAGGGAGCATTTTAGAAATTCATATTTGCCTGGGGCAGAACTCTTCAGGAGTATAGATTATTTTCGTCTTCTGGGTTTCATTTGTACATATCCAGAGCAAAGACAAACTAATAGGGCGGCTCCTCTGGAACCTGTGGAGCGTCTCAACCCTGCGCACATCTCCCAGGATATGCATAATGGTGCGGAGGGGTGTCTGCTTCAAGGGCAAGCCAGGTATTTTCCAAACTTCCATTCCCGGGAGTGGTGATCGTAAGGGAATGCCAGGCGGCCCGGCCGGTGGGAGGCCCCAGGAGGAGCCAGAGCGCTGTGTCAGCCCGACACGTGCCACAAGTGGTTTGGAGAAAGAGGGAGGAGCGCGGAGGCTCGGGTCGCGCTCGTCTGGCCCGGCAAAGAAAAGCCCGTGATTCTGGAAGTCACTCCCTCCTCCACCCCTCTGTCACTCGTTCCCCATTCCTTCCTCTTTGCCTGCTAGAGGAGTGACGCCCAAACCCGAAGCTTGGTGCGCAGGCAGCCGGGTGGGTGGACTCGCGGCCACGCAAACCACCGCAACCTCGCCACCTCGGGAGGGACCCCTGGGTGGAGGGCACGGCCGGGACTGGGGGGAGGGGGCGCACCCAAACCTGGGGCGGCAGGTGCGGAGGCGGCCAGCCCCGGGCGGCGTGTGTGCAGCCCGCCGGGTAGTGGTCCGCGAGCCGGGACTGGCGGACACTTCACAGCGCTGGCCCCGAGCCGGGCGGGGGGCGTCGGGTGCCAGCCAGGCGGCCCCGGTCGGCAGCGGCGGCGGCGGCGGGGCGTGCGGCCGGGAGGCCATTTCCTCGCTGCGCCCCTGGCGGAGCCGGGTTTGCCTGCTCTTGGCTGCCGCCGCCGCCGCGCGAGTCGGACCGCCGGGAGGGCTGGAGGGGAAACCAGGTCACCGGTTGGCAGACGCGGCGCGGAGCGGGCGCCCGGGGCCCGGAGTAAGGCAGCGCCCGGGAGCGGGCCGGGGTGGGCCGGGCGCGCGGGGGGCGCGGAGAGGCGGGGACTCCGGTGTCCGGGCCACACTCGCTTCCTACGCCTATAAAAGTGGAGTGGCCGGGGAGGGCCGACGCGGCCCTGGTTGCAGCCGCCTCTCTTCGCCAAGGAGTTGACATTTTGCAGGACTCGCGCGACGTCCGGTCGCCGGCGCTGCCCGGGACCCCGCCGCCGGGAGGAGGGGGCGGAGGAGGGTGGAGACTGCGGGGCTTGGCCAAGGAAGGCGCACATCCTCGGGCGGGCGGCCGTGACGCGGCGGGGATTAACTTTGCATGAATAATGTGAGTGCGCTTGGAAAGGAGACCTTCTGCTCCCCGGGCTCGGGGCAAGCGCCCGCAGGCTGCCTTCCCCGGGCAGGGGCGCTCAACCCAGCCAGCTCGAGGGCACTGGTAATTTGGCGAGAGGAGCGCGCGGAGGCGGGGGTGCGGGAGGGGGAGGGGAAGGGAGACGGGGAGGAGGGGGCGACAGTTCCAACTGTCCAGAAGGGTGGGCAGGATGGTGACGGGGGTGTCGCGGGAACCTGAAGGGGTGCGGGCGGTGAAGCTGAGCGCGCGCAGGCGGGCGGGCGTGGGTGGGTGGGGGTGTCAGCCGCCCCATTACCTGCCTGCGCGGGGTTTCTGCGCCCTGGGGCCGGGAGGAGGTGCCCTCTCGTGCTCGGGCACCGCGCGGCGGCAGTCGGGGAGCCAGAGCGTGGGCAGTGGTAGAACGGGGTGGCTGGGGACCCCTTCCAATCGCAGCCGCTCCATTCCTCAAACCCTAAGCCCAGCTGTTGACAGGCTCCTTGTGAAATGGAGTTTGGCATCCTCAGCGCCGAACCTAGTGGAAGTTTCCATGATGAGGAAGTTCTGTGACACAGGGGTTCGGAAAAGGTTGGCAGACACCGAGGGGCGGGGGAGGCTGTTTAAAGGGACTGTGGGTGCCCCATCCCCCTTTTTTCTCCTGCCCCGGAACTCCGGGTTTTGGAAAGGGGAATAATCCTGAATGTTGGCGTGCGCTGTGGCCGGTGCCTGGCGGCTTGGCTTCTCCCCGCCTCCTCAGGGAATCAGTGGCGATTTCGCCAGCCTCCTGGGTCGCGCTTCTTTGCTTTGCTTCTCTTGACGCAGCATCTTCTGGGTCGCCTCGAGTTGGTTCTGATACCAGTTGTGCCAGCTGTGCGCCCCCCGCCACCCCTCGGAGAAGTACTCATTTGGGGGAGTTTTTTTAATTCCTGGTGGGTTTCGTCCTTCTGAGCTGCAGTTGTCATTTCGGAGGAGGATTTCCCCATAACCATTGTAGGATTATTGGTAGTGCTAATTCTTAAATCTTCTGATTTGTTTTAAGGGGAGAGGGTGGGGTGAGTTTTTTTTATTTATTAAAGGTTAAATGTGTAATTTTCCCCGAATGGGAAATTTTAAAGGACGATTCTAGAAGCATAGCAATTCGTGAAGTGAGTAAAAGAAAAAGAGTTCACCTGAATAACAAGTTCAGACTCTTCATCCTCCCCTCTCCACGCACATTTAGAATTTGTGAAGATTCAAACACTATGCCTAATCAGTAAATAAATTCGAAACAGAGTCTTCCTCTTAGCATATTATTGGTCTTAGGTGCTAGTGAGATTCGGTTTTAAAGACTTGTTTTGAAGTTCAAAAAATTAAGCGTTCCTTGGACAGTGTATTAATACCAAAGCACAACAGTTTTTATAATGGTAAATGCATTGGGTAATGTAGACCTGTTGGGCAATATCTTTAGATTATTTGGCCTTAGTTTAGTATGCTTGTTTACACTGTAATAATATATAGCATGCACTGGATTACAAAGTAATAAAAATTGCATTTTAGTCAAAATATTCCATGATTCATTCTGAATTTTTACAGTGACTGATCTGCTCCCTAATTCACTTCTGCTTACCTCTCTTATTCTGAAACAAGTCAGAGACCAGGAAACATTAAAGAAAAAGGTGTTTTGATGAAAAGTGTTTTGAGCAGTGGATGCTTTTAGCAGTTTTCATGCCAGTTGACTAGTGTTTTAATTGACTCTAACAGAGATCCAATAGTGAGTGATTTGTTTGGGGTATTATAGGGGAAGGCATTGGTGAGCAACCACTTATTATTTATGAATGTTAAACAAGTACTGTCAGAATCTTATTTTTAAGGAATTTGAAAGTTTTATTGTATGTTGGAAGTGGGACCATCTGCTAGTAAATGTGATTTGCTTTTGTTTTTCAGTGAGTAAAAGTAAATGATACTGAATATAGCCACAGAACTAATTTTCTTACAAAGCAATTCCTGTTGGCATTCCAAGGCTAAGGCATACTTTCATTGACTGTGGAATATTGTTTTATAAAGTAACTGATTTTACAAGAGGAATAAACATTCCATTTCTCCTCTTCTAGATTCTTTGTAGTAAATTCTGCTATAGAGATGAATTAAGATAACTTCTTGTTAATCTAGTGTGTTTGGGAAAAGGTGGTTTCTTAAATTCCCCCTAAGAGCAGAGCAAGTTGTAGGTTCTTTTTCTTTGCTGGAGTCTTTGCGGTGTGTGAAGCTTGGGGTGTGGGGAACCACAAATGGGATCGCACTCTTTTTTTTTTTTAGTAAGCTCATCTTTTTGATGAAAATCAGAGTAAAAGTGATTGGTTTCTTTAGCTCTTTTTTGTCATTCTAGTGTTAGATTATGTGTCACCTTCTTTAAAAGCCTTTCCTTGACCACTTGAGCAAAGGCAGTCCCCCAGTTCTTCTCAGAACCATCACAATTTTTTATTTCCTTTTTTTCCTCTTCCTTGATCTTATTTGCAATCTGAATTGTTCATTTCCATTGGTACTTGCTGAATACCTGTCTCTCCTTAGAGTATAGAATCCATAAGGAAGAGTCTTGACTGCATCATTCACTCTTGATTCTCTAGCATGTTGAGCAGTGCTTGGCACACGGTAGGTGCTGGGTAAATCTTTGTTAAATAAATGAATGATTGTGCCCAAACATTGTGTTCCCCAAAATACCTGTCTAAGCATCCTAAGTAAGTTCCAATTGGGTGCACCAAGATCTGTGCCTGTGTAGGTGTGAGTGCCATGTTTATAAGGTTCAATCTTTGTTTATCTCCTTTTCTTCCTTTTTTTTTTGTGAGAGCTATTTCTGAGAGTTCTTCCTGCGGGCATTTGCCTTGAGTGCACGGAAGTCCTTGGCAGCAGTTTGTCTTAGGTGTTACCTTGATTCCCTGAAGACATTGACCTTCAGCTCCCTGGGTTTCAGCAGACTCTTTATGAGTTCCAGAGACATTGTCAGTACTAAGAGTGAAATTCCAGGGAACAGACATCACTGGGTGATAGCAGTGCCTTCTCACTCAGCAGGTTCTGGCAGTGCCTCTGGTCTTGGCAGCCCTAAGGGAACTAAGGGTGTGCAGTGGTATTACTGGTTTATAAAGGTGATGGTTGGGAAGGGGCTCAATGGAAGTGTCAGGATCCAACGCAAGATAGAAAGCGTTCTTGGTAGTAGATTTGGAAATAACCTGGTGGTTACCCTATGTTGTAAGTTAAGTTAGTCAACTCTCACCTTTGCTCCTTTTCACACTTTCATAAACAGATTTTGAACCAGATAATTGTGGGAAATATTGCATTATCTGAGTTTTCAAGCGACCGAAGTGTGATACCCAAGGAGTGCCTGTCCAATTAGCTCTTCATGGAAACTGTATTGATAGTTGAGACCAAAAGGAGATTACAGTTGATGATTATGGTAATTCGTTTTTGTTTATAGAGTATTAACTTCCAGAAATGTGGCTGAGTAAATGTGTGGTCAAAATCCCACAAGATAAGGAGACTGGTAAAAACGAGAGGGGAAGAAAAATCAAAATCTTAGAGAGGAGTAAAGGTAATTAAATTGAAATCTTAAGAGCTTCTTGCTTGAGTATTTAATCTAGCTTTGAGCTTCTTAGTAGCCAAGTTAACAGAAAAAAGGGAGGTGGCAGGTATGCATTAAAGTTGTAAAGATAGATCAGATGACATTTGTAGAGTGCTGACTATGGTGTCTGGCAGCTAGTAGATACTTCTATGAAATATCAAATCATATAATGGCCAATAGTTGAACTTAAATTCTGCAGAAAATGAGGTAAATTTCTCTATATGAGCATGTCTTTACCAACCCTCAAGGGAATAAAAAATGCAGAAGGTATCATGATGAAAAGTAACCCAGTGGGAGTTTATCTTTGGGAGCCTGCGCTACTGTGGTCCAGCAGTGGAGATTCTGGCAATTGTCCCCAGTGCAGAAATAGAGCTCCGAAAACCTAGAGGAATGAATGGCTAACATGTTCTTTAGGCTGACTTTCTCAAATATCCAGTGTCTCAGCCAAGCTTTTGACTAGAGCAACCTGAGAGGACAGGACAGCCAGGTACTTGAAAATGACCCTCTGGCCATAAAACTCTCTGAACAGGTAGCCTTGAACAGGTAGCCTCGATGCTTTGTACTCTCCTCTGTAGAGCTCTTATCATGCTGCAGGGCAGCTTGGTTTTTGTTTCCATTTCTGTTTCCCCATCTAAATTGTGATGAGGGGCTCTGAGTTTATTCCTCTTTGGCTCTCTGGCACCTAGCAAAGAGTTTGACATCTGGGCACAGGGAAATGCTTGTTGGAATGATGAGTTGGAGGGGGAGAAGGGGCTGTGCTGCTCTTTTTCTTCTGATATTGGTATTAAGTGTCATCTTCTGACTTAGTTTTGCCCAAAGTGAATGTTTGCTGCCTGGATTGCGTTATCTGTCCATATCACCCCTGGGTATTTTGCTAGAAGGGCTTGCTCTCATGTCCAAGCTGGTTGAGCAATGGATGGCAAGTTAACTTCTTGCTTTATTTAGAGATGTTTTGATTACTTGATTTGATTCCTCATTCCCTCTACAAAAATTTGTGTACCTACTATGTGCCTGGCCCTGCCAGTCATTTTGCAGCTCAGTGTGCAGCCCAGTGATGTGTGAGACAATGTGCATATATTAATACAAAAGGATTCTGCACTTGTCTCCATGTGATGTAGTGGATATGCCTATTGAGACCCCTTATACAGCCCCCTGATGACATAAAGTTATTTTAATCTGAGGAGGTAATTGTTTTATGGTTTCAGTAGCCCATGTGTATTAGTGTAAATTGCAGTGGGATTCACCTGGGATTCTCTTGGTAGCCAAGTGGTGTGGGATTCAATATGTTTAGACCAGTGAGTCTCTGATTAAGGATGTTCTCTCTCCACCTTAATTTCCAAACTTTAGTCAATTATGACATTTAAGCAAGTGGGGGGGGGGCTGGTGGAGGTAGTATCCAAATCATTGAGTCGCGAGTAATGTATTTCCATATCCTCCTTTCAGGAATCTAGCCAGCTGACAGCTAGAATAGTGATCTACAGTCAATGCTAATGTTGTTTGGTCCATACTGTCCTAATTTCAAGGGACTTGGGAGACTTTATGTACTGGCAGCTCTTCTTGGGCAGTACTATTTTTATTGAGTAAGAAACTGAGCTCTGCTGTGAGCTTGGATATCTTTTCCAAATGGCAAGTCAAGAGAGCCTGGAATTAGGACCCAGGAACCTTGACTGTCTGTCCCAGGAAGCATGTTATAACCTTTCCATCATGACAGTCAGATACTCTAATATAGATATATAGATAAATATCTATAGGTATATGTACCTATGGCTATGTATACACACACACACATATGTGTGTGAGCATGTGTTTGTGTGTATTCTGAGAGTGGGTTGTAGATGGGGCACATATAACAACTAGGAAAGGATTAATCTGAATTAAGTTACTCATTCAATTTCTTGGTTCCAAAAAAGAGCCTTCAGGGATCATGGCTTCTCTCTGTAATTAAGAATTTAGGGATTTACTCAGAAAGCTGGGAGTGATAAGCTGATTGAAGCAAAAGCTTGGGCAAAGGAATGCAAATTGACAGCAGGTAGTTCTCCCTGACTTGGGAAATATACTTGCTACACTTGCGTGACTCCTCTGAAGGCTTAGGAATGTTTGTGATAAGGAGAGTGGAGAAGATAGTCATGGTTTTAGTGGTGCAGTGTATGACTGTGACATTCAGGAACCCATTGAGTATTTTGACTCTTGTGACATATATTGTTCAGCGGTCTCAAGATGATTCAGATATACTTCTCCCCCTTTATTATTTGTTTCTCTTAAGACTCTGTTTTCCCAAATTTCAGCAATGGTTGCATAGAATAGGTGCTCAGAAAATAATGATTGATGATAACGAATTATGACATTCCTGGGTTTGGGTCACAAATGGCTCACCAACTTGCATATCCATACCTGCAGAGTCTGCCTCTATGACAAGTGTGTGTCAGGTTCTCACATACAGCATAAAAGGCCCTGCTTGTCTCTGGCTTCGGCTCTGGTTCCCATGCCCAGCTTCCAAATCACGGTGAGAAATGCCACAGTCACACTGCTGTCCCAAGCCACAAATCCTGTCGTCGCTTTTAGTCCCTTCTCCATACTCCTGAATATTTTGGCAGGTCCTCATCTTGTTTTACTTTTTACTTATTTTACTATTTACTTATGTTACTCTGTGGTTAATTATGTTTGGAAAATCCAGAGTTTAACAAATTAATGCAAGAATTTTCAGAACCTATTTTGATGCTAGTGTGCATTATGAATCTCCAAGAGGCAAAGCAGATAGCAACCTGATTTGGTCACCATATTCTTTGATTTTGTGTGTGTGTGTGTGTGTAAAACCTCAAATGGGTTAAGTTCAATGCAAGAGGTTGTGAGGAATAGTTCATAGTATTACACTTTGAAAAATTACTTTCATTCGTTTTAACCTCTGACTACATTTCGTAATACATGACAACTCAAAGGAGGAGTACTGGCCCCACAGTGGAACTTTTTTGCTTTTTCACAAAAAAACCATCAGTTTGTCTTCAATACTGACTAATGCTGCCATTGTTGAAGTGTTTTGCCATGATGTACAAATCATGCTAAATGGTTGTTACTTTTAAAATATTGTCATTGTAAAATATATCTTTTCTTGACTTAATTTCTGATATTCAGATGTATTAATTTACATAAGCCAGAGAATGGTTTATTTCTGCCATATGTGTTTTAGTTTACTTTTTGAATTTCAGCTAAGCTTCACTGTAATTTCTACTCTGCTTCCAGCATCTGGAGCTCTAGAATAATGTATTTGTATCTGAATTCTTGCTACAACTGGAGAAAGTATAAGGTTGTACATTCTTGTATTATTTGTCTTTTAATTTAAAAAAAGGAACCAGCGGAACCTTACACAGAAAATCTTTTGAAAAATAATTTAAATTATGGCCTATGTGGATGATGAACATATCAATTTATCCCGTAGTATAGTAGTTGTAAGGGATTTGAAAAACATCTAGTCCATCTGAGGCCTTGTGGAAAACAAAAGACAGGCATTTGGCCTTTTAATGTGATCTCACACTCTATAGGTTCATAAACATAAGGTATTGCTAAGGTGAAGGCATCCTCTAGAATCTACTCTACATGCCTTTGTTTACTGTTAATTAAGAATATGTGTTCAGATTTATCTTTATTGAAGTTGCCACAAAAGCCAAACCTTAAAATAAGTTAACTTACTGTTTTTCCTCTGGAGTCTGTCCATCCATCCATCCATCAATTCATTCATCCCTCCAATCAACTATCCATCATATGTGCATTGGGCATCTGCTGGGTGCCAGGCTGTATGGTAGATGCCAAGATACCATGGTTAACATTTAAAAATCCTTGCTGTAAAGATGCCCAGAGTCTCCTGGAGTAATCTAAAGGAGTCGATTTAGTGTAGAACAGTGTTTCTCAGCCTCTAAACTATTGGCATTTGGGGCCAGATATTCTTTGCTGTGAAGGGATGGTCTGTGTGTGGTAGGATGGTTAGCAGCATCACTGACTTCTACCCACTAAATACCAGTAGCTCCTGCCACACTCCAGTTGCACCAATCAAAAATGTCTCTGGATATTGCCAAATGTCTCCTGGGAGGCAGAATCAACCCCATTGAAAACCACTGGTGCAGAGTTAAGAACCTGGAGTGTGGAGTAGGAATGTGTGGATTCATATACTGGCTTCACCTGGCTTTCTTGCATGTGCTCAGTTTCCTCATCTATAACATGTGAAGATTAAATGAAATCATGTAGCACTTGACCTACAGTTAAGTGTTCCTAAATATTAGCTATTCATACTGGTGGTAGAATTAATACTTCAATAGTCAATTACAATATTGGTAAGTTTTATGATGGAGTAAGTACAGTGTATGTGGGAAGTGGAGAGAGTTCTAGGCAGAAAGAACACCATATACAAATGTGTGGAGCAGGGTAAAAGTATGAGCATTTGGGGAATTGCAAGGAGCCCAGAAGTTGCAAAGAGCCCAATCTGACTGATGTGCAAAGGACAGTAAATGAGGCTGTGGGAGCAGGCAGCAGTCACCTGGTGAAGACTTTCCTGGCCACAATCAGGAAGATGGACATTGTCTTGATAGCATGAAGAAACTGAAGAATGTTCAACAAATCAAATTTTTGTTTTAAAAGAGTTCTTTGGGATAGGCCTTGAGTAGGAGAGAGACTGGAGATGATGAGCCCAGCGAGAGACTCAGAATAATCCACACTCTCCGGAGAGAGGATGGCTGCAGGGACAGAGGCAGTAATATGTTGCCATGAAGTCTTTGGGAACAGATTTCACTTTCTCCAAGATGCAGCAAAGTTTTTCTAATTTAATTCCAATATTGAATATTCTTAGCAAGCTGGCTCTACATTTGGGGGAATTTCAAGTTTAATTTGAAAGCAGATTACATGATAGATTCTCTTTAAAATGTTTTCAAATGAAGCTTAAATGAAAGACCATCTCACAGCCTATTTGTAGCTGAATATGACTTCAAGGGTTTCTCTGCTATTGTATATACGGGCCTACGGTTCCCATGTCAGACAGAAACATACTTCTACACAATTATATTGCATTAGCATTGACATTCTTATGTTGAGATTAATTATTTAATGTTGTGTTGTTTTTCTGACTGATAGGGGTTTTATTTCTTTAATGATCAAGATTAGAGATGGGTGAAGAATGTGAATGAATGAATGAATGAATGAGAGTGACATTATGGAAATACCACCTAATTAAGAATAAAAATATTTGGACAGGTCTCTTCGCTTATCTGAGCTTTAATTTCCTTAATCATAAAACAGTAAAAGTAGATAAATTAGATAACCTCAAAGTTCTCCTTAGCTCAGGGGTTGGCGAACATTTTCTTTTATAGGCCATATAATAAATATTTTCAGCTTTTCAGGACATACGATCTCTGTTGAGACTGCTCAACTCTGCTGTTGTAAAGCAAAAGCAGCCATAGGTGATATGTAAATAGGTAGGTATGGCTGTGTACCAATAAAACTTTATTTACAAAAACAAATGGTGGGTTGTAGTTAGCAAGAATTATTTGGTGGTCACTGAGCTGTCTTTTTCACATCGTGCTACTCTGTTTTTTAATTCTTATGTGGCTCTCATCACATCACTGTCTTGCTACTTTTAAAGCCATTGGCCAGTGATGGAAACATCTTTATAGCAATGAGGTAAACCAGTTCTACTTTTTGGGGGCAGCACCACCCTCCTATCTGACCTAATTCTGTCTCTTCACTTCGTTTAATCATCGTCTTTAATCTTGCTAGACCTGGTTCTTTCTTTTAGACTTTGACCATCATTTTAATTTCCTTATTAGATCGATGTGGGTCCTAATATGCACATAATATTGGGAGCTTGCTGATCAATCCTGGTATTGTTGGCACATCATTAATGTGCTGATTTTTTAAAAAAGGAACTAAAATTTAAAGTAGAGGTATCAGGGAGCAGAAACCAGAGCCAATTCTTGGTGTGTTGACAGAGGTATTGAGGTATCGAAGCCGTTTTCCTGGAATAAATTTACAGAGCTTTAGACTGTTTAAATAAATGGCTCATTACATAATATCTTGACTAAAAATACCAATTTTCCTACTATTTATCCTACTTATCATTGCTTACTACAACGAGAACACTTTTTTTTAGACAAAAAGGATGTTTGCTTATTTTCTTCCCAGATTGTAAACGTGCTTTATCAAATATTCAGCCAGGAGCCCTATAGAAGTGCCTCCAGCAAAAGAAATGTAAGAGGGGCATGAATAATAAAAGTGAAGTAAGTGAAAAGAACAAAGAAGCTCTTTCCTTCTAACTGTGCGTATTTTACCTTTCTGAAAACCTTACCATTTAATTATTAGGAAAATATCTTCTAAGAAGTAAGGAAATGCAAAGGGCACATGCATTTTGGATTGTTAAGAAATAAGACCAAGCAGTGATAAGAAGTATCATGCTGAGGACATGTAAAGAGAAAGAAATAATTGTGTGCCTTTAGATTAGCCTAGGTAGGGCTGTCTTCAACTCCACAAGTCTTTTATTTATTTATTTTTTTGAGGAAGATAAGCCCTGAACTGAAATCTGCTGCCAATCTCCTCTTTTTGCTGAGGAAGACTGGCCCTGAGCTAACATCTGTGCCCATCTTCTTCTATTTTATACGTGGGATGCCTGCCACAGCATGGCTGGACAAGCGGTGCATACGTCTGCACCCGGGATCAGAACAAGCAAACCCTGGCCGCCAAAGCGGAACCTGCGAACTTAACCACTGCACCACTGGGCCGGCCCCTCGACAAGTCTATTTTTAAAAATATTTTGCAATATTTTTGAAAAGTTAAATTTCGAATATTAAGAAGTTGATCCTGATAAATGGCTCTCGGGTATAGAATCCAGCTAATTCTTGATATTCCATCATGGGGGAGAAATAAGTCTCTGAATAATTCCCAGTTTGTTACTGGCCCGTCACTGGGGTCTCCAGGACTCAGGGTAACCACTGAGTGCCAGTAATGTCCTATTTTAAAGTCCTCTCACAGAGAATGGAGAAGAGACCCCACCCTTTCCCTTATTGGCCAAGTGTATTGTGGGGAGGGTGGAAGTTTGGGGTCCTGGGTCCTGCGTTGGCTGAGAGCTGGGGCATTGGAGAGAGAGATCAGGGGATCTGGTTGGGGTGGTGCACGGCCATACAGGCATTGAGTCAGATGCCTGGCTTTGCCACCTCCTAGCTGTGCTCTCTCCAGCAACTTACTTAACCACTTTGAACTTCAGTCACCCATCTGTGCAATGGAAATAATGTTGGTACTTACTTCACAGTATCATGGAGGCGATTAAATGAGATAATAGTTATAAATGGCTTAGCCAGGACATAGTGCCTGGTGAGTGCTCCATACACGGAAAACAATTTTATTATCATTTTATTATTGCAAAAGTTTTAGAGCCAGCCCTGGTGGTCTAGAGGTTAAAATTCAGCGTTCTCACTACCGCAGCCTGGGTTCGTTTTCCAGTCATGGAACCATACCACCCGTCTGTCAGTTGTCATACGGTGGCAGCAGTTCACATAGGGAACTAAAACTAACAACTAGGATGCACAACCATGTACTGAAGCTTTAAAAAAAAGTTGTAAAATTGATTGTGTGAAGTAAACCTGGAGGTGTGGGGCATTATTGTCCAAAAGGCAGGAGATCTGGCTCTGCCCTGCTGAAACATGCCACTTCAATGACAGTTTCCCTCACCCCTTTGTCCAAAGGTAATGTTACATGTTTAGTCACTTACTATATATATTTCTTCACTGGTCTGTGTCCAAACCTCATATTTGTCAATGAGATGGATATTTCTTTGCTAGATTTGAAGTTCCAAGAGGGCAGGGACTGTGTGTTAAACAAGTGTAGTGGCGTCTAGAAGGTGGGCCCAGCAGGTAGGCGCTGAGGAATGCTTTCCTGCTGTTTTGACCAACCACACATTGGCTGTTTTCATATAATTAGGATGAATCTAATTTTAAAATGAACAAGCGTGTGTCCTCAGATGAACCAGAATATACACTTACAAGGCTCTGCTGTCCTGCATTATAAATAAGGGAATAGGTTGTCCAGCAGAAAAGCTCTGCTGTTCTTTTCTCTTTAAAAAAAAGCCATCCCCACATAAGAACTGAGATAGAAGATCTTCCCGTCTCCTTAACTAAGTTGGCAAGAAATCAGGGCCCCAAACTGGATGTTCTCTACAATGATGAAACCCAGCAAAAACCCACAATCCAAGAACAGTGGCTTCTGAGGATTTGTAAAGACACGTCCTTAAGAATGGCTTACTGTAAAGAGACCCAAGTTGGCAGCCTGATTCCTCAACTTGTATGACAGCAAGGACTTCCTTAGGTAATGGGTTCAAGTTTCTGCAGGATGACGGACATTCTGAGACTGTTTGGAAAGTGTCAAGCTACATTGCTTTTTAAATGCCCTTTTTGCCGATGTGAGGAGCCCCCTTGGACACATTGCCTCTGTGGCATCTTTCTCAACTGTTACCTTTTCTGTAGACTCTTTTTTCTTAAGATTCTGAGGCTTACATGGAAGATGAGTGATTTAACATCATCCTGCAGGGGTTTACAATTCATTTCTTTTTGTGTAGCACTGTTTTGAAATAACTCTTCCATTTTTGCTATTTCGTGGTTTTAAATCCCCACTGATAATTCATTAAAGTTTCATTTGAACTGTGGCAGTCGTCGCTCTTCATCTTCGCCTTTTCCCAGCACTAGAGTAAGACCTCCCTCTCAGAGTCAAGTGTTGTTACTTATTTGAGGTCTTGCAGAAGTTTAGGGGCATTTGAGACTAATGGGGTTCATGTTTGCATTCCCTGCCGTTCTTGAGCAAAAGATGTTGTTTTGCTTATTCTTTCAATAGGAGAGAGAGGAATGTGCCTGAAGTTGTGTTTCCGAGAGTCTGAAAGAAGTGAGACCAGAGCCTTCGGCTCAGAGAAGCCTAATGATTCTGTGCTCAAGACTTTAGGGATGGAAAAATCGGCCCCTCTAAGAGAGGGGTACTATGGACCCAGAGAGCTCTTACATCAGAGGAACCTGAGGATCAAGTGGCTGCCAGCCCAATATTCCTCCAAATGACTTTCCATTAGAGATTGGGTTTCCCAGAAGCAGACCCTGAGATGAAAATTCAAGGGCAAGTTATTTTTAAGAGGGGTGAAGGAAACACCAATAGGAGGGTGGGGAAGGAAGCCAGGGCAGGGACAGCAGCCAAGAAGAGGTGTTAGCAAACCAGTTACCACTGTGGGCACCTGGAGCTTTGTCACATTGGAGAACTCTTGGAGACAGCGTGGAACATGTGTCTCATAGTTACCCCATGCCAAGAGGCAAGGGAGTGGGTATTTACTCACCAAAACTTGTCAGGTATCAGTCAAGACTGTCTCCAGAGGCACTTGATTCCCTGGCATTTCAGCACTGCCACATGGGCAGCCAAGAGCCAGCCTCCAGGCAAAGGGCTGCGAGTTTTTGGCAGTTGGAAGACAAGCCGGTGGGCACTGAAGGGGTGCCCATGGAGACAGGGTCAGGGCACCGACAGCATCTACTACACTTGAGTCTCTCTTGTCACTCGTATGTTATACGGGGCAGCCTCTAACCCCCATTTCCACCCAAGGATCGCTGGCCTCTTTGGACTTCTGCTTGATTATCTGGAGGTACAGACTGCTTTTAACTAGAGCAGGGGAGCTGACCCCACCAGCGGTTGGTTTAAAATCTACTAGAGGGCGATCCATTGAAACGAGGCACAGCCAGATCTCCTACCCCTTTCCTCAGCCCCATCCTCTCTCGCGCGTGGTCTTCATTCTCTCTAAGACCTTCCTCTTCCACCAGGAGGGCCTACTGATCCTGGAGAGTGAATTCCCTCTCCTAATAACTCTGTTCTTGCCTGTACCATGCCCTATTTTTCCCTGGAGCAGAGTTTCTCAACCTTGGCACTATTGATTTTTGCAGGCAGATAAATTCTTTGTGTGAGGGTCTGCCTGTACATTGTAGGATGTTTAGCAGCATCCCTGGTCTCTACCCACGAGCTGCCATTAGCACTCTGCCCCCAAGTTGTGACAATCAAAAATGTCTCCAGACATTGCCAAGTATCTAACTATGTGGTTTAGAATTTTGAAATCAGATGTTGAACAATATAGTTTACTTCTGTCACATTCAGAAGAATTTTATGAGCACAGTCCATCTTGACAAGCAGGTCTAACAGTTTAACAAGTTTTCTGAAGTGAAATCTAATAAATCTTTCATACTCTTGTTTGCTGGCATCATCTCTTGCTGCTCCTGCTTTGCCTCATCTAGTTGTCCACATTTTTAAGTAATTCCCTCCAAAGGGGCTTCCAAGAAATCAGAAACACGGTTGCCTTGCCCCTGCTTTTTTGGCTGAGGGTTGGTTATGAAGAATAGAAACAGTAAAGATCACGGAGCAGTGGCTTATGTAGTTGATGACAGAGACCTGCTGAAGGACGTCACCATCTTTTGCCGCATTGAATGTGGTGTGTGTAGCCTGTGGAAGCGCTTGGGGTGTTCTCAGAGCCACTGGAGGGGTTAGGCCCTGCTTGGCAGCCTTAGCCAAAAGATGGTGGTGTGTTTTGTGCAGTTCTTCCTGTTGCTCACTGTCCCCTCGGACTGACTTCTGCACCCTCACTTCTCAGAATGTGCGGTGCCCTGTTGGCCTATCCACACCACCAGGAGCTGGTTAGAAATGCAGAATCTCGGGCCCCAGCCCAGACCTGCTGAACCAGAATCTGCATTTCAACAAGACCCCAGGGGACTCATGCGTACACTGGAGTTTGAGACTGGCTATGGTTCTACCTTTCCCTTCCTGTTTCTCAGTAAATAAAAATATGCGGACTCCAAACACATAAAACAGTTACTGGAGTGACCCTGGTGTGTCGTGACTAACCCCATGATACCTAGTTTATTGTTTTTCCAACTTGGCTAGCAACACATGAGTGGGCCTTGAATCAACGTAACAGGAGTCACGATCAGCAGAAGTTTTAAGAAAAAAAGACTAGAATAGAAAATATTAGAGTAAATCACACATTCTTGAAACATTTGTTTCATTAGAAAAATGCAAATACACACACACACAGTGAGACACACGGACGCACACCTTTATATGTATCTCCTGGGTCACGATAGCAAAATGGAATTCTGGCTAGGGTTACAGTTTAAAAAAAAGAATCTTGAAAACGACTGTCATAAAGACCTAATATATCTCCTTATATATATTGATCACTGTTTAAAAAAGAAAAAAGGTTGAACATGTGCATTTTGATGAAGTTTGGCCAGTTGACTGGCACCTGAGCTCATGAGATTATATTCTCTAATTCAGACTCCTGAGCAAGTAAAATCTCTAAATAGTAGATATGAATGTTAAAGTTATCTCAATTGCAAGTTAATGACAATACAGGAATTTTAATTTTTCACTCAATTTCAGAAAACAGTACTCTATCAGCGAATATCTCAAAATAACCTTAAGAAAAGCTCATTTGAGAGCAAGAAAAAACAGCTGTGAATTGACCAAAGGACATGCGTTAACATGAAGGGAATGAAAATTCTGAACCCAAAAGAAATTCCTCAGGTTCTGGGAGATACAGGATGTCCCCAAAGTGGCAGTGCAGTTTTAAGTTCTACTATCTTCAGAAGCATAAATGCAAAAAACTTACAAAAGATTATTCCGAAGTTTAATCAGTTGCATTTCTTCAACTCTCATGTAGCTCTGTGCATTCTGAAAAGTGAATTTTTCATCTTTAATGTTTTGTTTTAGCCTTTCTGATTGAAGACGGCCACCCTGAAACAATGAATTAAAATGAAAACTTTACTTTTCAAAATCTGCAAAGCTAAATGTCAAAGAAATTCAGATCACGAAACTTCAAAGTGTTCTTGTCTAAATTTGTAGCATTAATCCTTCTGAAAAAATTCAACACCCCGGAGAGGGAAGGGAAACCATGTCCGTCTTCAAGCACGGTCCGTGTGAAGCCGAGGCGCCGGCAGACCTTGGCGAGTCAGATTTCACCACGTGTGGGAAAGAACTGGTCCGCAGGGGTGAAACCGAGGCCCTTTGTGCAGGCAGGTGCTGATGCCAGGGTGAGACACGGTTACAGGGAAGTGCTTTCAATCTCGCAGGCAGGATCTGTGCCAGACTGTGAGTTGTCTTTGAACGTGCCTTTGCCCTTCGAGAGCGGCAGCTGGGAGAACCTAAGTTCTTTCTGAGCTTCCCAGTGTTCTTTCAGGCCCCTTCTGAATTTCCCCCCTCATCTGCGGGGCCTCTGATTTTGATGAAATGATTGTTTACTGAGAAAGACGCGAGCCAGTTATTTAAAGCAATATTCTATTAAACATGATTTCAAATATGCTTTTAAGGAACTGTGAGCATGTTTTCTTTATTCTATAAGTGTGTCAACTACTGTATGTAGAATCTTTGTTTTATTAAAATGAAAAAAATTGATAGTGTCCATATGCTGTGTTTTGGGAGGAATTTTAGAATTAATTTTACATGCTATGAAAGATGAGAAAACTAGTATGGGGTTTTGCTCGTTTTTTTTAAACTATCCTGTTTCTTTGTTCCAAAACTAATCTTTTTGCTAGTTCACAGCCCTTTGAGAATATATATATTCAAATTACATAATTTAAGTATTTATGACTATATATAAGTTGGACATATATGAATACATATTAAATATATATAATTTGAAAATCAATGTGAGAAAGGATATTGGAGCTATTATAAATGGTAGCACTTATAATAACTTCTTACATTTATTTGTTTCTAAATGGAGTAAACTACAATTCCTCAGTAGTGTGGTTTGATTTTTTTCATAAATCACATTTTTATTTTATCAAATAAAGCATTAATTTAAATAATATCAACTTGTAGTTATTCATATTTGTCATAACATATTTTTAGCAATTTTTTGCTTGTTTGAAAAAAAAATCCTAACTTCATATTTCAGGCTCTTGCCTCTTGTTGCATGATGGTTACAGTTGTATAAAGTGGCACTGTTGCCCTCAAGACTGATGAGAACATGACAAATTTTGAGGTCCATGCCAAATAGAACATTTTGTTTTTAGAACGTTTGCTATAGGAAACCACCTATTAGTGTAGTGGTTTTCCTTGATTTATCATAGATGTTGTGTTCTTTCCATTAAAAAGCACAGTTCATTGTATTAAGTCATTCTTCTACCTACAGCATATTGGACAGATTTCATATATATACTTTTCAAATTAGTAAGAAAAGCAAATGTTTCCACATGCACCAATCTGATATGACCCCACACAGTTGAATCAGCTGTGTCCATCTGTAAGTGTTTGAGGTTTAAACTTCTCTCTATACCTCCAGTTCCACAGTTACCTATACATAGCATGCATGGTCTACAGCAGTCTCCTGATCCTTCAAAAAATTAGAGATTTTTTTTTTTATAAAGTATCAAAGATAGAATCCTTACTGGAAGTATTGTGTATTTGAATTTTTTTTCCACATAGGAAACCTGAACCAAAGCAGTAGCCATTAGTTCTAAAAAATCTGGTAGATGTACCAAAAAGCCCAGGATGGCAAATAGTTTTGTGTCAACTCAGGTAGGTTTTGGTGGTTGATGTGTTTGAGAAGTATTGCAAGGCCAAATCTTTGTGCTTAGCAGTGAAGAGTGTTGTGATTGATTGGTAATGTCTGCTATGGAAGCACAATCAGAGAGCAATGGCCTGAGTGTCTTGTATTTTCTTACTCTGTGTCCATACCTAAGGAGGGTTAAATCCTCAAGACATTCTCCCATTATGTTGCCTTGGGCTTTTTGTTCTGTGCTTTTGAAGGGGTACTATACTTGTTCTGAAATCTTGTTCATTTTCTATTCAATAGTAAGTCAGAAAATTCGTTTAGAAATCAAACAGACTATGTAAGAGTGTTTCCTCATTGGCAAGTTTAGTGGAATATCACATAAAACAAAGCACACAGTGAACTTTTTTATCGTCTCTTTGTTTTTCTGAGTCCTGAGACTATATGTACAAAAAAGCGTTAATAGTACTTTAAAAACTGAAATATCAAAACTGTTCGAAGTGTTTTAAGAACATGCTAGGTTCTCAAAATAAAATCGAAGACTATTTTCTATTATGTTTTAAAATGGCAAAATTGTATTTATTTGTGTAATTTATCATTTGGACTTTGTGGTCCACTTTATTTTTCATATAGTACTCATCCTCTCCAGAAGCTTTGGCCAGCCCCCTGACATGAAGAACAGGAAGGAAATAGATTGTATATGAGAGGATAAGGTAGAGGGGGGATCACAGGTGAGCTCCTGTTGTATCTCCCAAGCTAGGAAGACAGAAGAATTTGGCAAAGAAGGCACAATAGTGTAAAATTTCAGTTTGAACGTTGCCAGAGCCTGTGTTTCTTATTTCACCAAGTAAAACTGAGTCTTCTGTCAATCGGTTTGATTGGATCCTCTTGAAATCTGCCTGTCGGAAGACATGAGTATTGTTCCCTTCCATTATTATTCAACTGTCTGCCAAACCTGAAAACTCATAATTGCTGACATTACATTATGTGACTATAAGGTCCTCAGGAATTAAGGATGTTAAGAAAGAAATCTTTTGTACAGTTGGTTTTGGCATTCTTTCCGTAGAGAGATGAATCACCTCTTCAACAAGTCCAGGACTTGACTTTGTGAAGACTGGCAGAGAGAGAAGTAGGAGACAATTGGCTTTGTGTTCTAGCCCTTTGCACAGTTGATTTTCCTCTTCAGGGGCTGGTAGTCTTCAGGAAAAATGAATTGTGTCTTCATACCTCCCGGGATTCTTGTAGATCCCTGTAGATGTTACAAGATATTACCGTTCTGGTAGCTAGGATATGTGTTGTTTTGACCATCAGTAATTGAATTTAGTATTCTCTGATATGAAGGATTGGTTAAGAAGTTCTCAAAAATCATCTGAACATCTTCTTTATATTTCCTGCCATAATAATATTAATATAACATAGGTGAAGTATAAACCTTGGTAGACAGAACCTGAATATAAATATGACGACCCCACTAACTAGCTGATATGAAGTTGGGGAAAGTTGCTTAATTTCTTCTCTAAGTTGCAATTTCCAATTCTGTAAAAATGTAATAAAAAAAAAATCCTGCCCTGTCAGCTTATGATGAAAGGTGGGAATTCCTGGAAAAGAAGTTAGTAGTATAAAATTAAAAGAGACTCATCTCAGCAGAGCTGTGCCTTTAGTCTGAAAGTTCTGAGGGTATGCCTGGCTTCCAGGCCTGTTTCTCCTGGTTGGGGGAGAGGGAAGAGTGGGAAAAAGGAAAGAACAAAGGGAAACTTAAGAAGAATATCCATAACTTCTCTACTCATAAGATTTTTTTTTTTTTTTTAGACTTCATACAGGTTTTTAGAGAAAAGCAAGTCTCTCATGGTGTCCTCTTGGACAAGATGGAGATATGCAGGCTGATAATAGTTAAGAAATTTCACAAGTTGAACAGCCATATGCACGGAATGTTTTCATGGATTAATATCAGACTGGAGGAGGACGCTCTGCCAAGGACGTCTGGCCTCCTGCCCCAGCTCTGTGGACATTATGGGTGACACCATGAACACATGAAGGACATGCTTGTCAAATGTTCAGGGGTCACAACGCTGGAGGGGAGAGCTAATATGCCCAACAACAGAGTGTGAATTTAGGGAGATCTTGAGGAGCTGGAACAGTGGGTCCAAATCAAGAAGGCCTAAAGGAGGATTTAAACCACAACATTCCATTAGATACACATTGGAGGCCCAAATTCTAGGAGACCACCGATCATGATTCTAGTATAAGCTGATAAGCAGTGTGGGTGCCTCAACCCTTACTGTTGCCTTAAGTTCCATAAAAGTAGTGGTTCTCAAACTTGAGCTGCATCATAATCAGGCCGATTGCTGGGCCCCGTCCCCAGAGTTTCTGACTCAGTAGTTCTGGGTCGGAACTGGAGAATTTACATCTCGAGCAAGTTCCCCAGTGATGCTAATGCTCCTGGTCCAGGCACCCTGCTTTGGAAACTACTGCATTAGAAGAACAACCTTGCTCAAATCTAGGGAGATTAGTTACTGTAATCTCCTGAGGTATCGAGGCAATTTTGGGTCCCACTCTTTCAGTGAAGACATAAGCCAGAAGGATGGGAAGAATTCTGGAAACCAGGTAATATTAGGACCATTGAAGAAAGGAGCACATGGAGAAGAGAAAAACTTCAGAGATGTGGTAGCTGCCTTCCACATGTTGAGAGATCAGCATGTGGAAGGGTCTTGGTTACAGCCACATAAACCTGGATTTTATTCGCAATTCTGCCATCCTTTTATATATCTAACAAACACTTCCAGGGTGCTTACTAAGTACCAGGCACTGTTCCAAATGCTTCACACATATTAACTCGTTTAATCCTCACAATCAACAACCTTATAAAGAGGATCTAGTGACGGTGAACAACTTTCCTGAGGTCACATCGCTAGTCAAGTGGTGGAACTGGAATTGGAATCCAGGCAGTCATGTAGAGTCCATGTTCTTAAATACTACGTGACACTACCTCTCCACTCTTGGCTGCACTCCACTTATTGGCTATGAGTCTTTAGTGACATCCTCAACTTCTCTGTGACTCAGTTCCTTCATCTTCAAAATAGAGACAATCCTTTTCTCATAGGATTGTTGTGAAGGGTCAAAAGAGATAGTATGTGTAAAGCATCCAGCTTGTGTCTAGTGTGTCGACTTCTGTGATACTCAAAACTAGGAACAGTGAGTAAAGTTAGTACAGATCACGTTGTGGCTCAAGAGTATTGAAACCTACCTGTCAGTCATGGGGTCCAGAAACAGAGCTAGGTTTGGGAGCGTTTCTTGGAATCCAAGTGGCCCTCTATAAGGACAGTCGTGGATGGCATCCACACCTTGACAGGGAGGCTGGACTAACTGATATTCTGACTTTAAAATTCTACAACTGCGTAAAACATTGACTTCATTCATTTGAAGAGCCGGTCTTCATCAGATTGTTCAGTTGTTTCTCCTTTGCTCTCTTGAAGCTTTATACAGATTCTAAAAGATTCTGCCTGTCACAGTTAAGGCAGTTGTGAAAGTGAGTTACCCAAAGTGTTTTCTATTCTTTACTCGTACCTCACTCTTCACTAGCACCGACAACTGTTGATAGTTTGTTGGTCTTCAACACTTTCCTCTACATAAGTTAATAAAATGTATTCTGATATTCAGTAGCTATTTCTTGCCTGGTTTCCTTACACCTCAGTTTTCCTTAGTAACGATGTATTTTGATTTTTTCATTTATCTGAAACCTTCATATTTTAAAGCAATGGTGATTATTTTTGGAGATATTTCATTATACTCCTAAGAAGCAAGTTGAATGCTTGCTCTGGTTTACATTTAGAAATATGATAAGGAAAACCAGACATCTGAGGGGAAAAGCTTCTCTGGGATGCCCTGGTTTGTTAAGGAGTTGCACGGTCAGGGGTAGGACTAATGTTGGTGCCAAAGGCCCGTGACAGTGGAGTTTACTTGAGGTACTTTCCCAGCTCCTGCATGGCTCCGGCATGTATAAGCAGCTCCCTTAACTGGGCTGCCTCGGGAATTAATTAATAACTCATGAATCTATTGAGCTTATTAGATGCTGGTAACTGTGCCAAGAGCCCATAAATTCAAAATGGATAGAGCTGGTTCTGGAGGAGGAGAGATGTCTACCTGGGCAATTACAGAGGCAGGGGGATACCTGCGAAGATAGAGGGGAAATGTGGGTTTTATGAGATGTCTCAGTTGGCTGTCTACTGGGGAGATCATGGAGAACTTCCCGGAGGAGACGATGCTTGATCTGTTTTGGAGAATTAGTAATGGTCAGCCTGGCAAAGGCTTGGGGTATGTGTGTGTGAATTAAGTAAATGTGCACACACTGGACACGTGACTCCCAGACTTCCTTCCCCAATGAGTTTCCAGAACTCTGGCAGTCAGGTCTCCACTCTACAGGGAGTAGTTTGTAAACAGTCTTCTCCGAGAAATTTGAGCAGGCCAAGAAGAAAGACCTAAAGATATTGAGTCAGGGGTACCTTGAATTATGCCCAAGCGTGTCAATCTACAAAGCAAAACATAAAGTTGAGAAAATCTCCCAGAAAATAGGAGAAGAAGAAAAACAAGATAATTAAAGGATCGGTTTTGTCATCCCAATGTCTTAATAAGAGAAATATCAGGAAGAGAGAGCAGAGAAAATGAACAGAAGGAACCCACTAACAAACTAATTCAGAATGGTACACATGTGTGGTGGGCAGGGAGTGAAATGAGCTGCTTCTCACCCTCCATAGTGGGAAGTAAATAGATACTGCCTAAAACTGAAATGCCATGTAATACAGTCATGTTATTATGAACGTGGAGGTAAAGTCTTCTTTTCCACAGATAAATGAAAGAGCTTGGAGTGGTTGTCTCTAGGGAGGAAGATATGGGAGGGGGAGATGGGAGAGTCATTTTTCGTAACAAATCTTATAAAAACTATTTGATACTTTAAACTATGTGCAGGTATAAATGTGACAAAAAAAATTTTAAGTCTGTTGAAAGAGCAGAGTAGATATAGATAAGGAAAAAAATGACTGAACCTGAAGATAGCACTGATGAAATCACCTAGCACACAGCTAAGGCGTGGAGGTTCAGCCTAGGAACACTCTTAAGTTCAACAGGATAATCAAAACAAATCCATGCTTAGGCTCCTTCTGTTGAGAATGCAGCCAATCAAATGTGAGGGGGTAGGGATAACATTCCTTGCAAAGATATCACCATCAAACAGCTAGCTAACTTCTTATCAGCAGCAGGAGATGCAAGATACCAGCAGAACGTGATTTTCAAAATACTGAGCAAAATTGTCAACCCCAAATTCTGTACTGGCCAAAGTAGAATTCAAAACTAAGGGTAAATTAAAAATCTGTCCAGATAAATAAGACTGGGCTAATTAACCTTGCTGAAAGAACTACTAAAGGATGTACTCAAATGACAAGAGAATTGAACCAGGACAAAAGATGTAGGTTGTGGGGGAAAATACTGAGCAAAGGAATTGGTAAACACAATGGGAAACCTAAATAAGCACTGTTGATCAAACAGCAACAACAATAACAACAGTAATAGTAACTATTTTTGAAGAGTGTTTGTTAAAAATAATATAGAACTTAACTACTGAACGTAATAGCATAGGGTGAGGAGGAAATGGAAACATCTTCCACAGTCCTAGTGTTATTCTAGAGAAGGACAGAGATAATGATTTTCTTTAGATTTTGGTAGGGATGTAATAAAAAAAAAATAATAGTACTTTCATAGAAATAGAATGACTTCCAAACCAGTGGAGGGGAGTAAAGAAAATTCAATCATTCAATTCAGTAGATATGAGAAAAGAAGGAAAAATAAATACCAAGAAAAGTGTGGTCAATAGAAAACAACAACAAAAAAATATGACAATTGAAATGTCCAAATATATATTTAACTACTAAAAAGGTAAATGAACTAAACTCTCCAGTTTGAAGACAAAGATTCCCAGGTCGCATAAAAATACAAGCTCCAGCTATGTGTTGTTTGCAAGTATCATACCTAAAACATAGCGGCTCAAAACATTTGAACATAATGAAATGGACATAGATATATCCGGTAAATATGAATTAAAATAAAGCTAAAGTAATAGCATTCATGTTAGGTGAAATAAGATATTAAGGTGAGACTTAAAAAAAGACTGTGTCATCACCAGTGATCATCTGGGCCAAAGTGTAGTGGCCTAGATTTATCTTTATCTGTGGTGTCGAAATGCACCGTATTTACCAAGTTAAGGCAACCATTTCTTAAGGGTGTTCTCAGGCGTTTTCCAAGTGTCAGTAACTCTTTCTTGAAGGATAGCATTTTAACAGATTATTGCATCAGTGTCCTAGGTGGTGGCAATGTGACTGAAATGAGTAGTTTTGCATGCATGGGTGTTCATTAATACTTAGAGAACAGTTGGCAATGCTTGCTGGCTGACTGCTTTCAAATCTCGCTTTCTAATTCTTTGGAAGTACTTTGTCTTCCCTGAGACTCTAGGCCCAGATCAAGTATACTTTTGAAGCAATTTCTAATCACAGTGAAAATTGCCCAAACAGCATATTTTATTCTTAAACTTGCTTCGTGTAGCAGTAATATAATTACCTGTGCCTTTTAAAATATATCAGCAGGGTGTTTAAAGATTATTATCAAATTTAGAAAGGAGATGGTGTGAAGAGAGGCCTGTCCCCACACCCTCCAACACTTTTTCTACTAGCAAAGTTATGTAGAAATCTTAATCCGTTTAACATTCTGTTAAGGTTTCAGATATTTCTTCCTCCCCTCTTCACAGGCCCTCGCTACAGAAAACAGGGCCGAGTTTTTACAAATCAGCCCAAACCAATCCCTTAGTCAATAGCAGGGCCCGGAGAGAGACGGTGGCATGAGTCGCCCCTCTGTCCAGGAGGGGAGGCCAAGTTGTGTAACCCTACGGCGGTGACAGGAGCAGGCTTACATCGTGGGGGTGGGAAATTGTTCTTGCTCACTCCTAGAAGCACCTCAGCTCGGGGTACCACTCCACTCCGCCGCCGCCGCCGGTGCCTTGCCCAGAAGGGGGTGGGGCTGTAGCCTGAGAAACTGGCTATTTTTCCCAGGCTTCTGGGTCACTGCTGCCGCCGCCTTTCAATGTCCTTTAAAAAGCACCTCGAGGAAACTTCTTATTGGCAGCTAAAGAGCCCACTAGTTCCAGGGGAAGAATCCGGGCAGGAGCACAGAAGAATTTCCTCCCCTCTCTAGTTTGCAGGGCTCATGGAAAGTGGGATTTGGCACATTTGTTTTAGACACAGGGCCGAGGGGTAGCAGCTTAAAACATATTTTGTTCTGTTTAGATTTGAGGCTTCAGGTAACCTGATTTCCTTGGTACTTATTACTGTAAAACAATTTTAATCACATAGATGTTTTCCTGATATTTAGTAGTTTGGACCAGGGTATGATCTTAGCAATACTTTCCTTCTGAATTGCTGCCAATGGTAGTCCCATTTTAATTCAAAGGACTTCACTTCTGAGAACTTTCTTAAGAAAACCATCTACTTCTCATGACAAGAGTCTGTTCTGTTTGACTTGAATCCTTTATTCCAGAATTATGGTTATTGATTGTGTGATTTTTTGATTGATTTGTTTAGGTCAATAGAATGTTAACCCATTTTAAAGGCATCATATGTACCAAATTGTGCAATTTGTCTGTGACCCCATATTTATGTTGAGAACTCTTACCCATTTCAAATGTTTTTCCCTTTTACTTTTCTTAATTATCAAAGCAATAACATCCCTATTATTCTAAAAAATAATCAACAATATGGGAAGTGTTAAAAATAAAAGGACACCATCCCCGTGTGCTCTGTGGCACCACTTACCATTTGTGGGCCAGCTTGAAAAGCTAAAACGTTTTTCTGCAACATGTGTCGATACATCTGGAATTATATTTGTCAGACTGGAAAGAGATTAGAGATGATTTATTCAAATCTTCTCAATTCCAAGGAGCAATATTTGGCCCAAAATAGGGGAGGTAAATTGTCTGAGGTCATCATTTCAATATGCCTGTGTCTTTTCTTTTGAACCCAAGCCCTTGCCATCTAGGACCCTTTCTGGGATATCACACTGCTGACAAGTTTCTTATTTTTAACCATTCATTTTTAATACCTTTTATTATTATTCTGGTCACAAGAGTAATAAAGGCCCATTGTAGAAATTCATCCATCATCTCACCACTCACCATGGAAATGTTGATGTATTTCCTTCCAGGTGTTTTTCTGTGCTATTCTGGTACAATGATGGGATCAGACGTCACATAATTTTGTGCACTGCCTTTTTTGCTAAATGTGTGATGAACATTATTCCATGTCATTGAACATTATTCCTCAAAATTATTTTTAATAGTTGCATGGCAATCTGTGCTACAGAGGTACCGTAATATCTAATAAGTCTCATTAATGGCATTTGAGAAGGCATCAGTTTTTCAACAAAAAATTGTTGTCTTGAACATAGCTGAATATGAATCCTTGCATATTTCACATGCATATGAAAACCCCTGAGGAGAGAAATCATAGTTGTTCTGTAATTTAGGAAATTCTTAGAAGGCCCGTGAATCTTTAAAATACAAAGTTATTTCATGTGACTAGGTTAGATATCCTATAGTTAAAGTAAATACAATCAGATCACTTTAGAGAAAAAATCTGGTTAGCTCTAACTTGGTCAAAGATGACTTAATCATTAACCTAATTGGCCACGTCCCTGTTTTATTAGTCAGCTGCAAGCAGTGTTAGAATAATCTGCCTTATTACTTGGTAGATAAAGCCTCTGACTTCACAGTGTGTTTTATAATGCTAATAAAACAAATAATAGTAATAGTACTAGCAAATAAATAGTGGCAGCTACTATTTATCGAGAGTATACAGTATGCCAGCTGTGTGCCAAACTCTGTACCAACATTACGCTTAATCTTCACAACAGTCCAATGAGATAGGCGCTAGTTTAATCCCCACTTTATAGAGAAAGGAACTGTAGCTCAGAGAGGTTAAGTAGCTTGCCTGAGGTGGCACAGCGAGTGGATGGCATAATGCAGACTTGAACCCAGGCCTGCTTCACTCTAAAACCCAAGACAGGGCCAACCTCTCCAAAGGGATTCTGATGATTTTTTTCCTTGTCAACTTACATCCCTTTTTTAGCTGTGGTTCTTAACCTTTTGGGGATTGTGAATCATTTGAGAATCTGTACTGTTTTTGCCTAGAAAATGGTGTATATGAAAATATATGCACAATTACTAATCAAATTTCAGGAGATACACAGTCTCTAGGCTGAAACCCCCTATACTGGAGCAGTATCCTTTGGGTATTTACAGTTTTTCAGTCTTCTGATATCTTTTGCTAAAATACAAATAACCCTATAAGAGGAATGCATGAAGTGCTTATCAACTAAAATTGTGACATTTTAGTGCAAGTAAACTATTAGTAAATGGAAACAGAGATGGCAGGAAGCTCCTATTACACATGGTACCTGGTCTCATTTTTTCTGAAGCAGCCAGTTCTGGAGGGGACCCCTAAAAATTTTAGTACAGACACTGAATCATAACTACAGAATAACTCCCAGCATATGATCTCATAGCCAAATAATTAACTCAAGATATCCGACAATTACTTATGAAATATGAAGTAAAACTTTTATGTTCTCCCTGCTTAGATTAGGGTAGGTTAAAGGAACAAAAGAAAATTGTTTAAATATTAATCCGTACAACATGTTAAGAAGATAAAAAGAAATCTAGTGCAAAAAAAAAAAAAAAACCATGAACATTACAAAACCAACGCAGTGGTTTGAAATTTTCTGTGTCACTACTTCCATTACTAATGCATGTAATTGAGAGTAAATTGTTGTTCAGTGTGATTTTTCTGATCATCCTTGAACCCTGTGCTGCCCCTGATGATGTTAGCTTTATAATTTAAACCAGTGGATTCATTTTCCCAGTATGATATAAAACAAGAACAAAAATAATAACTTCTGATTAATTTTAGAAAGATGAGTCACAGCTAGATAAGCCTTTTTTTTAACTTTTCTATTTTGCTGTTCAGATGACAGAGTTCACCAGATAATACTTCTAAAATACCATTAAGAAAATATGCTAAGTGAAATCTCCTTAAAGTATGTAGAATAATGTTCTTCTTATGAGGAAGCAGGAGCACAGTGATGGGGACAGTGGGTAAGACGGTAGGCACTGTCTGATGTATGAAGTGGTTTCTGAGAATCGAATGGCTAAAATTGAACTCTTGTGCTCTATTTACCGAAATGTGTTTTGAAAGTAAAAACATGGTATTGTGCCCTCTGAAATACAAATAAATACATTCTCAATATTTACAGGATAAATACTTATTTAAAACCAGGTACCTTGATTTTTTTTCTTTTAGAATATTTATCATATGTAACTTATTTGAGGATTAAAGGCCATCCTAGGTTGATATCTGAGGCTCGGTCTAAATATCATCTTTCCTGTTATGTTACTATTGGTTTGAGTTTGTCTTTCTCTTGGAAGAATATGGCTCTAATTCTCCAGGGCTTAAATCACTCCTTGGTAGTAAGTTGGGTGTTCACGGAGGAACACTCATTCTTTCAAGCTACTGATACAATGTGTACTGCCCTGTGGGGGAAGGAGGGGACGCTGGACTCACTCAGTTTTACCATTTATAAAAGATTTGATGGAGGAAGTTGAAGCTAATAGCTAAATTGTGAGCAACCAGTGCATTAACTAGTACCCTACTGAGTGACCCGAAAGAGTTGAAAATGTTTAACTCACTGAGAGGCAATGATATTGCAACTGGGGAGAAGAAAGCTCCTTTTTTTTTTTTTTTTTTAATACAAAGGCAATTGAGTATAAACTACAGACCATAATTTCAATCTTCTGTAAAAGTTACGGGGTCGTGAGCCTGCTAAGCGGCTAAGCGTGCCTGAAGAGAACTTGAAAGCAGTCAACCAAATTCAGCTGCTTCATCTTTTAGGGATGAAAAATGATGCTGAAATAATTTCTCTGGCAGGTATGATCAGCCCACAATGGCCACTGTCATTTAGCCTCATATGTGCGTGTGTGTGTGTTTGCCTTGATGTATTTCTTCAGAACCTCTCTATTCGGATATGGGCCTTAGACTAGCCCCATAGACAGCCCCTGAGAGCAGGTTAGAAATGCTGAGTCTCGGGCCCCACCCTAGAACTGCTGGACCAGAATCTGCGTTTAACAAGATGCCAGGTGATTCATCAATGTCTGAGAAGTTCTGCTTTAAAACACTAAAGCAATGACTGAATAATCGCCGCCATTATGACCCGGAAGAGTTCACGTAGCTTCCAAACGTGCTAGCCTTTCTCTAAAGGTGAGTGTCCACACTGGGAAACCTGACCTGCTCGCTTAGCAAAGCATAGGGCTGAAAAGTATCCTAGGCTCCTACCTATTGATATTTCTTTCCCTCCCTCCTTTCCTCTCTTCCAAACAGCGTGTAGTCCAATAAAGCCTAACCGGTAACACAATTAGGTGAGATTTGCCAATTTGTGATACCAAAAAACCCAAACTCCACAATTTGCACTAGTTCTATCCTCTTTTCCCCAAAACTATTTCTAGAATGACAAACAAATCAGAAATTAGATGAATTCACAATTCACCATCTTTACCCCTTTACTCTCTATCTAGGATAGGTGCCAAATAAGTAAAATCTCTGCAAGAAAATTATTAATACACCTGGATAGCATACGAACTGGTTACTGGATGAGCAGAAGACAAGTAAACACATTTACCACTATTACGTACATAACTATTTCACAGGCCCATAAAATGGAGAGGAACCTGGTTTCCTTTTAAGATAGTTTCTATCCAGTGACAACCAAAACAGATTGAATGAACGCATTCCTCTAAGCTTCAAAAACACTTTCAACTTATTTTTAAATCATTGCTCTGAGAATCTAAAAAGACGGTATGCTTTCTTTCTTACTGACTTATCTGAGAAGATAATAGTTTGCAGAAAAGTTCAGTGCAGTGGCTGATAAAATGCTGTAAAAAGATATTTCAAAGAGTAAAGCAATAATAGTAATGTCAAAACAGTGTCCCCATGTTCTCCATCCCGCTTAAACGAGCACTGGGCCTGGCACAACCGTTTCTCTGCATAAGCCAGGTGAAATGGAGTAGTAAAAAGCAATCCTGTATTTCCTTGAATCCTATAATACAGTTCTCTCTCCTCTGTTAATAAAATATCCGCTTGGAAGGAAGCCAGAATTCTCTTAGGCGGTTTAGACTTACTGAAATAGAAGAAAACTGGGAAGAAGAGGTAAAAAGGAATATAGAAGTAAAAAATTAACTTTCGGGGTCAAAATGCTTATCTGAACAGATTGACTAGCCTCAGTATTTTTTAAAGTACTGTGTTGATATCAGTATTTTAAATTGAATCATAAGTAATGATTTAACTGAATTTATGCTGCATCCTCAACTCTCAGCAGCACTGAGGACCAAAATCACTTTTTGAATTCACGTTTCTCACCGACACAGACAGGAAGACACGTGGGATAATCAAAGCCCTCAAATTGGGTGAGATCTCTCAGGGTCTCAAAAGCAAGCGTTTGATAAGGAAGGGAAGGTAAGAAAAGAAAGGTGTTGCTGGAAAAGTTGAAGGGAGGATTCAAAATCAAACTGAACATCCCATTTGCGATGCCTTTCCTCTCTACTCAGGAACTGAGTAGTGGAGGTGACCGCTCCCAGTGTTCAACACTGATGAAAACCCAACTCCTGATGTTAAGAGACGTAAATCTAAACCTCCCAGTCTCTGCTGTCTTTAAAAACACCTTAAGTCTTTATTCCCACAGTGCCTCACACACAGCCAAGCACTCAGTCAATGTTTATTGGAGGAATGGTTTCCAGAAGCCATCTCGCTGGGTGGACTCATCCTTGCTCTTTTCATACTTTGAATGGAATTCCTTTTCCACACATGAGACTTAGTTGTGTAGAACTTTAGGCTGGGGCCATTTTGGCAAATGCCATTCACTATTCTGCATTTTGTATGGAGCTGTTGAATAATTAAAAATAAAGCTTTGGAGGGTCAGCCTGGTGGGAGAGTGGTTAAATTCATGCACTCTGCTTCAGTGGCCTGGGGTTCACAGGTTCGTATCCCAGGCACGGACCTAGTCTGCTCATCAAGCCATGCTATGGCAGTGTCCCACATACACGATAGAGGAAGATTGGCACAGATGTTAGCTCAGCAACAATCTTCCTCAAGCAAAAAGAAGAAGATTGGTGACAGGTGTTAGCTTGGGGCCAATCTTCCTCACCAAATAAATAAATAAATAAATAAATAAATAAATAAAAATTAAAGCTTTCGGGGGCCAGCCCAGTGGCACAGCAGTTAAGTTTGCACATTCCACTTTGGCAGCCCAGGGTTTGCCAGTTTGGATCCTGGGTGAGGATCTACTTATGAGGACCTACTTGATGAGCACCGCTTATCAAGCCATGCTGTGACAGGCATTCCACATATAAAATAGAGGAAGATGGGCACAGATGTTAGCTCAGGGCCAATCTTAGTAAAAACAAGGAGGATTGGCAGATGTCACCTCAGGGCTAATATTCCTTTAAAAAATAAAAATAAAGCTTTGGTCTGGAAAGCTCTGATTCTCACTCTCCTTACCTTTATGGTCTTAGAAAACATGTTTATTCTCTCTGGGTCTTAGTTTTCGTACTCCAAAATCATAATCTCTTGTCATAATGTCTTGTCTCATCTTGTCCCACTCTAGAATTCTATAAATCTGGCCCTAGGATTTCAAGTCTACCTCTAAACAATGACAGAGATAAGAGACAAGGAATTGTGAGAAGAGCAGGAGATCATAAATTCATCTTCTGTGCTTGAAAGCGAATTATAGATACTCTTTGGTTAAGCCATAACTACCTTGTAAAGGCCAAGCATAGGTCCAATTTTGAAGTGTGGTAAAAACTATATTCCATTATTTTTTTTATAACAGCTTTCTTGAGATACAATTCACATACTATGCAATTCACTCATTTAAAATGTGTACAGTTCATTGATTTTTAGTATATTCACAGAGTTGTGTGACCATCAGTACTATCTAATTTTAGATCTCTTGTATCACCCCCCCAAAAGAAACCAGGTACTCATTAGCACTCGATCCTCATTTTCCCCCCAGGACTAGGCAACCGCTGATCTACTTTCTGCTCTATGAATTTGCCTGTTCTGAACATTTCATTTATGTGGAATCATGCAATATATAGGCTTTTGTGACTCGCTGTTTTTCACTTAACGTTTTCAAGGTTTATCCATATTGTAGCATGTGTCAGTACTTCATTCCTTTTTATTGCTGAGTAATATGCCCTTATATGGATATACCATATTTTTTTATTTTCCATTCATCAGTTGGTGAACAGTTGGGTTGTTCTACCTTTTGACTACTATACATAATGCTGCTGTGAACATTTGTGTGCAAGTTTTTTTGTGGACATATGTTTTTATTTCTCTTAGGTATATGTACACCTAGGATTATGTGTTGCTGGATCATATGGTAACTTTATTTTTAACCTTTCAAGGAACTGCCAGACTGTTTTCCAAAGTGCTATGCCATTTTACATTCTCATCAGCAGAGGATAAGGGTTCCAATTTCTTCACATCTTGACAAAAAATTAATATTTTCCATTTGTTGATTAGTATTATCCTAGTGGATGTGAAGTGGTATCTTGTTGTGGTTTTGATTTGCATTTCCCTTATGGCCAATGACGTCAAGCATCTTTTCATGTGTTTGTTTATTGACTCTTTTTATATCTTTTTTGGAGAAATGTCCTCTAAGATCCTTTGCCTATTTTTAAATTGTATTGTCTTTTTATTATTGAATTCTTTGTATAGTCTAGATACAAATGCCTTATCAGATATATGATTTGCAAAACTTTCTCCCATATATCCCAATGAAATATAAATCCATTCTTGAATGCATTCATTTTCTTCTTTATAAGTATTGGAATCATGAGGAATAGGTACCTTGATCTCGATCCATATAATTACCTATTATACAGGGACATGAAGAATCTGTCTTTATTCCTAAAACATCTGTGACACAGCAGGACCATATAAAATCATGTGCAATGGATGGTTCGGCTGTTTCTTGATGAGAGATTTGGCACCAGTGAGAAAATCAATCTCTATCTAAGTTATAAAGAGAGATAAGTAGTCAAAAGATATGTGATTGAAATAATTCATGTTTATCATTAATAGATATTTATGGAACACCACTATGTATTGGGATTACATAAGAACAGTTGAGAGTTAATTCACATCTTATTGGGATTGATAGTCATGAAGACAACACAAGAACTTAAAAAAAACGATATACTGTAAGCTCTTTAAAAAAAATCATTCTTTAGTGATTTTTAGTTGTTTCCTTCTATGTGTTTTCCAAATATTGAATATTTGGTTTAATAATTTTTGTTCACATGTCGGAAATCAAGAAGTATAATACCTATGTACATGTATATATTTTTTTCTTTTTGTGACTCTCTCTTACTCAAAGCAATGATCTTAGTTATTTTTAAGTGCCCTCTTCAGTTAATTTGTAGAAGTCTTTAAAAGAGCTATCTCAGGGTTAATTCACTCATTCAACAAATAACTGTATGTCTATGTTCCAGGCTCTGGGATAGGGGCTGGGAGTAAGGTGGTGGGTGAAACAGACCTTGATTGTGTCTCATGGAGCTTAAACACAATGAACAAGTAAAAATACAAAGAAATTTAGAGTTACAAGTTTTTATTTGCTATAAAGGAAAAGAAGGCAGTACTATGAAAGAATAATAGGGAGATCTATTTTAGGCTGAGGGGTCAGGGAAGTACCCTGAGACATACGGAGGATTAGATGGTGCCAGTCAAAGGGGAAGGAGAGCGTTGCAGGCAGAGGGGACAATGTGTGCACAGCCCATGAGGAAAGAAAGAGTTTGCTTGGTACAAGGAAGGGCAAGAAGGCCAGTGGGATAGAAGAGTGGTAAGTGAGGTGGGGAAGGATAGGAGATGACATCTAGGAAGAAGAGAGCAGCCAGTTCACATGGGAGATTGTAGGCCACGTTAAGGAGTTTGAATTTTATTCAGGAAGTAGTTGAATGGTTCTGAGGATTTTAACAGAGGAAATGACAGGATCTGATATAAACTTTAAAAAGGTCATGTTGGCTACTTCAGAAAGATTGATGCATGGAAGTGAGGTAGAATTAGAACCAAGATGACCATTCAGGAGGCTTTTGCACTTGCTTGAGTGAGCAGTGATGGTAGTGTGGACTAAGGTACACAGTGGAATACCAATAAGGTGAATAGATTTGGGATTGTTTTGGAGATGTGGTATAATGACTAAGAGTGTATGCTCTAAAGCCGAACTGACTAGGCTAGAATACTAATTCCCCCTCTTACTAGCTGTATGATCACAGGCAAATTAGCTTCTCAATGCCACCATTTCCTTACTAGTAAAATGGAATTAATAATAGAAATCATCTGATAGAGTTGTTATGAAAATCGAATGAGTTAATAATGCTCTATATGCATCATAAGAGCACCTGGCACATAGTGAATGCTTTAATAAGTGGTGTTGGAATTATTTTTACGACTTAAATAAACAGGTTTTGGTGATGGTTTGGATCTTGTTTTGGACAGGTTAGTTTGAGATGTGCGTGAGATATCCAAATGGAGATGTGAGGCAGCTGGAATCTGGTGCTCAGAGTAGTGTCCTGGGCCAGAGATAGAGATTGCGTTCAAGATCAAACTAAAATTTCCTGGATAAATTTGCAAAACAGTCAGCACTTGGAAATAATTCACCCTTGTCCTAGATTGGCCAGTGGGATATCAAAACAATTCAGTGACTCTGACTTTCCTTGGAGAGGTGGCAGATGTGGCAAAGAGTGTGGAAATTGTCATCAAACAGACAATCCTTTGGATTTTGCTCTCCCATTTACCAATTGGGTGACCATGAACGAAGTGTTGGTGATAGATTCAATGGGTGGGAGAGGAGGAATCATGGACAACTCCTAGGTTTCTGTCTTGAGTGCCATATAGTTTGTCGGGCCAGTTCCTGGGATGGAGGAAAGTGGAAAGAAACATGTTTCTCAAAGCCTCAGCCTCCTCAGCTATATCTTCCTCATAGGTGAGGACCTGAAAGAAGGTACTTGAAATGCCTAGCATAGTACCTGGTGCATGGTGGAGGCTCGGTAATGCTTTTCTCGTATGCTTTGGGCTCTGCTCCACTTCTTGCCTCAACTGTAAGCATCTCCACCACTCTAACTAGATTTGCTTCCACTTTTAGATTAAGATGTAAGATAGGAACAGTGAGGTGACAGAGCAGGGCCAGGACTAGGGTCAGGTGACTGAGGCACTTGCATTCGGCACCAAAAAACTAAGTAACAATAAATATTATTTTGATGCAATATTTTGAAAAATTAAAATCACTGCAAAAACATCCAAGATGAATAAAATACTATATTTTTGATAAAGACAGGATAAGTTGTACTGATTTCTTCTTTTGCCTCAAGCTCTGGTGCTCAGTGTGGCACTGTGACGAGGTGAAACGAAAGAAAAAAAATCTTCCACCCCTGGGCCCCCAGCACTGTTTCTCATTTCTTCGAAAGTTCATAGCTAAGAGCCAGTCAGCAGACTTGTGTACGCCAGTGACCTCTAGATGCTAAAGAACGTGTTCTAACGTGTCTTGTGATACTGGGTACACTTAAGATTGGGGTTTGAGGCATCTACTGGCCCAGCCCCTGGCCTCTTTCTATCAGTTACAATGTGGGAATTGGAGCTAGTTTCCTGGGTTCGCCCCACCTCAGTCAATGCAGCCCCTCGTGACCCTGGAACTGTTGAGCAAACACCAAGTGAAATAACCCGATGCTCTATTAAAGGCTGGGGTTTAAAGGTCAGCTTTGTGCTTATCGGCTGCTGGTCTGATTCCCTCCCTAAATGACTCTCAGGGCGTTTTGTGCTTGCAATATGGACTGAGAAGATGAGCATTGCCGCTCAGAGCGGGGAGGGACTGGATTTGGAAGGAGCTGTCATTGCCAACAGGAAAACAGCAGGTCAGGAGCAGGCAGAAGATGAATGGAGGTCCCCCGGCAAGGAATGCTTCCTTCTGAATTTGACTTAGAAATCTAAAGGTACCTGTGGTACATGTGGTGGCTTGTGGCTTTCCGCCCTTTCCTATGAAAATCAGAAAATTTCAGACTAAGCAGTTTCGTAATTTAAACGTTGTCAGCAGGCGGATAATGAGTAATTAAAGGACAGGTTTGTCAAAGCTCATATTTATCACGAAGAAACCAATTGTGGAATTTTGAGCTTTCAGGTCACTTTTCCTCTAACAAAATCTGGGTATGGGGGGCCAAATTTTTTTTAATATATTAGATACTTTTATTTCAATCTGAAGGAAAATTCTTCTAATACTTAAAATGTTTTACTGCAAATATATCATCGTAATGTATATTTATGAATGATTTTGGGTGAACAATAGTGAGTAAGAGAAAGAGTCACATGATGTACTCTGAGGCTGCTGCAGAACACCGTCTGCAGGTCAATGGCACTTTAAGATTGCAACATGTTGTTTGGTGACCTTCATACCACTTGACTGCACGCACCTTAATCTCTCTCTCAAAAAACGCTGAGCCTGCTATAGATTGGTCGGTTGTTCTTTTTTTAAACCCAGTTTTTCATTTACCTACTACTTTATAACGCCTGGTTTAATTTGTACAGAAGGATGAAGTTCATTATTACATAACTCAGAAACCCATCTTTGAGTTTTTAGGAAAAATAAGTTCAAGGGTTGTCATGAATTGAGACTGAAAGACGTCAGAGATAAACCAGGTGGTACACTTTGAAGAGGAAAAGTAAAGAATGCCTCAGAAAAATTGTAGAATAGGTACACAAATGCATGAAGGAGAAGAAAATGACACTTTTAGTAATAAAGGATCTTTCAGACTTTGAAACTTATAACTAAAAGTTCAGAAGTAAGTAAATGTTGGAACAAAGCCGCTTTTGTGAGGGCTGCCAAGGTGTAAATATGGAGTCTGCTGGAGATCTCACTGTCCAGTCACCTGCCCCTTCGTAGAAATTGCTTTTTGAGTATTCAGTCTTTATTTCTCAAGAATTAATACAAAGACTTTTCAGACTATGAGAAAATATCACATGGTCCCTGAGCTACAGTTGTACAATATACCCATGAAAGTTTTCTTTCTTAAAGAATTAAACAAGATTTTCAATTGTCTAAGTAAGAATATTAAAGTTGTGATACTTTGTTCAAAGGATCTAGTTTCCTTCCTTCCGTCCATCCCTCCCTCCCTCTTTCCTTCCTAACTAACTGCCTAGCTAGCTAATTCTCCTTCTTTTTTCCCCATCCCTCCTCCCCCCTCCTTCCTTCCTTTCTTTGCTCATTCATTCTTATAACGTCTACTTGAGCACTCAGATTATCTTATTTCTGCCTTTATAATTATTAGCTTTAAATCAAAGCATTTAGTCTCACTAAGAACCTAAAAGCCTAGTCAGTATCTTAATCTTTTTTAACCTCCTACTATTCATCCAAGCTTAATCTTCTCTTTTTCCTCATTATTACTGTAATTACGAAAACCAGCATATATATATACATACACACACACACACACACACACACACACACACACACACATATATATATATATATATACTATTTAGCTAAAAGATAAGGCTAATATTCTTTAAGCTGTATACCCTATTTTGAAAAATCTTCACTTACCTCTCTAAACAAAATGCGAATAGTCACAGAATTTGTAGACAAGCATTATCAGAAAACCATTAACCTGACTTTCAGTTTTCCGGAGAGAAAGTAACAAGTTCCAATGCAAATCAAAGCTGTTGGACTAAATGTCGGTCTATTAATAAGCAGGGGGAACAATTTAGCTACTTCCCCTGCAGAGCTAAAATATAGTACTGCTATCTTTTTTCCGGTGGTGTTCTCCAATGAGGGTTACTTGATCCTGGGAATTTCCTGTCAAAAAGCCCATTTCTGTCGATCAGCCATTGCACGTTCCTGGGAATGGTTAATGTGGCAGTGGTGTGGCAGACTGAATTTTAATGTGAAAGTGGCCTGCCCCGATTTCAGAAATAGGTCATGCGTATGTGAACCCATGAAAACAGTTGGGAGCAGGTTTAAAGTAAAGAAAATTCATTATACTGAATTACAGTGTTCATCATGCTTCTGTTGAACATGTCTGTAAGTAGCTTGCATTCAAGAATTTGAAATCATTGTTTCTTAAGAACTTTCTGTTCCCTTTGGTCCTTTACTTTTCATTGACCGGCTTTGCAAGCCCTGTTTTGTTACTCCTTTAACTAGCCACGGGCCTTCCTATCCATCACTCCCTCCCATCAAATTCAGAATTCTGACTTTGCCTTCCAACTCAAGCCACTCCTACTTTCACTTCCTTCTGTCTTACCTTTGTCCTTGACCTTATTTTGGCTGGTTTGTTCGCCATTCTCTAAATTCATACTTCCCTGGCTTGTCTTTGTGTGGGCTCCTCTGTCATTTATTTTTAACTAGTGGCACATCATCCTTCACTGTCATCCACTAGCTTGCATTCTCCTTCCCCTCCAAAGCCAGCCGCGGGTATTTTCTTCTCTGAAAGGACCTTCCTATATTCAAATATTAAATTTTGTACCCAGAACTTGCTAACTCTTGACAATTTGAGTATGCATTTGGTCAAACAACCTGAATTTGTCGTAAACTTTCAAAGACTAAGACTGTAATTTTTTATGTTTTATAATCTTGTGACAGGTGCTTAATGGGGTACATCTCAGTTCAGGAAATGGACTTATAGGTTGTGGCCCTGGCAAGATGGCAGGTAAACAAGTCTGTTTTAATAAAGACCCATATAGTAAGTCTGCTTCTTTATCTGACGGAATGAGTCAAGGAAAGGCCTGCTTATCTGTGTATTTTAGCTTTCCTAACTGATAGCAATCGTCTCTGTAAAATTGTTTATATAGTAATGTAAGGTGATCATTAATATTAGCAACGTTGTAAATTTCATAATTTAATCTCATTTGGCAGTACTGCCTTTCTCAGAGTTAAGCAATAACAGTTTTTCTAATGGAGACCTTTTTTTTTCCCTATCTTAACCATTTTTAAGTGTACAGTTCAGTGAAATTAAGTACATTTATTTTGTGCAACCATCACCACCATCCATCTCCAGAACTCTCCACCTTGCAAAACTGAGACTTTATACCCATTAAACAATAGCTCCCCGACTCCCCTCCCCTCCAGCCCCTGGCGACCAACATTCTACTTCAGTCTCTGTGAATTTAACTACTCTAAGTGCCTCATGTAAGTGGAATCATATAGTATTTGTCTTTCTGTGACAGGCTTGTTTCATTTAGCATAATGCCCTCAAGGTTCATCCAAGTTGTAGCATATGTCAGAATTTCCTTCTTTTTTAAGACTGAATAATATTCAACTAATGGACACTTTTTCAAGAATTTTGCAATGGCGTTTTGACCCCTGTCTTGTGTTTATATGTCGTTTTGCTGATTATTTCATATATGCAAGTCTTTTTCTTTTTGTAGTTATTAAGTTATACCCCTGTCTTTGTTGATAATCACTGAAATTAGATTGTGGTAGTATTAACTTGATTTTCCTTAAATTCTCAACATCCTAAAGCATTCACAATTAGTAATAATTTCCTATTTTATGATATATAGGAAAAGATACATCTTTTATATTTTCTTATATCAAGTGAGAAAAGGAGGTTGAGTTTGCACGTTCTGCTTCAGCAGCCCAGGGTTCGCAGGATCGGATCCCAGGTGTGGACCTGTGCACCGCTTGTCAGGCCATGCTGTGGCAGGCATCCCACATATAAAGTAGAGGAAGATGGGCACAGATGTTAGCTCAGGGACAGTCTTCCTCAGCAAAAAGAGGAGGATTGGTGGCAGATGTTAGTGCAGGGCTAATCTTCCTCAAAAAAAAAAAAAGAAAGAGAGAAAAGATTTTGTAAAAAAAAAAAAAAAGGCCATTTTGATCACCAAAATACACATTACATTAGTCACTTCTCAGAATTAGACACATTTTAGGCATTTGCAAAAATTAAAAATAATTTTAAAATATATAAATTAAGTTTTTTCTTATTAAAATAATCATATTACAAAACATTTGGAGAACAGACACTACAAAAATCATTTATAACTCCATCTCTCAAATGTAACTTAAAATTTTAATGTTTTTCCCTCCAGTCTTTTTTGCTTATACATATTTTTATTTACATGGTTTTAATCATGGTGTGTTATCATGCCTCTAATACTCTAAGAAAGAAAAGCTGCCCAACAGAAATCAACATAGCTTCAAAAGAATGTGAACTCTGTTTGATTGAACTCAAAAGCACCTTGGGAAACACAGTGAGAAAAGCACAGTTAACGTGTCTTTCTACATCAACGTTCTGCTGTTCCACTGCTGGTTGGGTGGCAGGCATTCTCTAGTGACTTCACTAGAGCTGGTGGGTGCTATGCAACTATTGGCCATAATTATGGAAAACAGATCTGCTGCTGGAAAGTTGAAGGAGACAGGGACAAGCAGAGACAAAAGATGGAGACCCTGTGGGCATCTTGGCAGTGCTGAGCTCCCTGCCTTCTGCAGTTCTTCCTCAGAGTCTGAGGATGCCTCATTATCCTTCCATTCAAGCTCCTTTTCTGATTTGCTTTTTAAAATCGGGGTTCTGTTTCTTGTCACTGAAAGAGACCAGACTAATCCTTCTTGCCTTTGACCTATTTCTGTACTGTTCAGGTTTGTCTGAATGATTTACTAGCATGATGCACTTCAAATTGATACTACCACTCTTCAGTGAAACTTCACCCAACAATCAGGCGGGTGTCATTTCCCCTGTGCCTCCGTGACTGGGACCTCGTAGGTACTTAATAAATGTTTACTGAATGAAGTAGTCTTGATGATAAATACTCTCTTTCACTGAAACCCGTAGCAATCTTCTTGGGCAGCAAGAAGCCACTACTTTTCTTTGTAGTTCAAAATCCTGTGATAACATGTAGTTGGCCACTGAAATATGAGTCCTTCTTCCCACATCTCGTCGCATTTGAAGAGCATTGATCAGTGACAAATTCTAAGCACAGAAATGATCAGACTCTTTTGAGTTCTCTTGGCTTTCATTGGTGATTTATCATCCAATCTCTACCCCTCCCTTCCCTTCCAAGACTCAGCCCTTAGAGTTTTGGTGTATAGTACTCTAAATTTACCTTAAGGGTGACTACTATTGTTCATCCGAAAAAGAAGGTCCTAGTGTCACTGATTATACAGAGGATAAGTAGAAGTAAAGATATCCCTCTGTCAGGATAGTTATATAACTGACCACTAACAGCTGGTAATTGAACTTAGAATTAATATATTAACATAATAAGATACAACAAAACATATTCCCTTTGGGATCGAACCTTCCCCATTACTGCAAAGAAGGGCATAGTGTGAGAAAGCTCTCTTCCTAGCTTATGGCTAAACTTAGTTAATTGTTACAGAATGGTGGATTGTATAGAATACTCAATAACATATAAAAAGAGCTGACGAGTTTTTCTGATGGTAATGTATTATAATTTATAACATTCATTAAATGCTTCAGGTTTTTTCCTAATTGAATTTAAAAATAAATGCGTAGTTCTTTGAAATTCCATTGAGTTGGTCAAAAAGTAATTGGAAAGTGGATGATATGCTTGCTAATTTTATAATTAAATTGTGTGTTGCTAATAAGTTTTAATCTACCTTTTTAAAAAATTACTTGATTTTTTTAAATAAAAACAGAGGCAATATTTGCATAATTGTGTTCCTTATGATCATGGGGGATGGAAAAGTTGCAAAAAATACTTTGCAAGGAGAACAACAGTATCAGCCATTTGCAGCTGGGCTAGCATGTAGTATATGTTGAACTGTTACTTATTCCCTTTAGGAAAATAGGGGTTTAATTAATTCTTTATAATATTATTACTTGATGCAGTGCTAACCCAAAAGATCCAACTGTATGTACCACTACACTATTTTATAAATCAAAGAAATACTGCCATCAAGACCCTAGACTTTGATTAAGATCAGAAGGACAGGAAAATGGCAAAGGGGAGGAAGAGGCCATGGCAATGCAGGAGGAGACTCTAGCTGTGTACTCTGGGTCACCCGAAGTGTGACTGCTCCTTCAGGGCTGTAAAAGTTCATGCTATTCAGGAAGTTCTTTTGGATGATCTAATCAAGGGGCTCTTTGTTAAAAGTCTAGGACAATCAGTTTAATCTCTTGTTTATCTATTCGTCAAATTAGATAACAAACACCCCCCATCTACCTTCCTTCCCAACATATCTTTTGTCTTATGAATATGTGCATGTCTCATCAATTGGAATATTAATTCCTTGAGGGAAGATGCTACAGAACATTCGTTATGTAAAGAAATATATCTACCCTCTGGGAACTTAATTTCTTATTGAGTAAGATAAAGAAACCACCTAACTAAAAATACAGTATGTTTCAAGTGTCATAGAAATTGATAGAGTTTATCAGTTTGTTTAAACTACAGGAAGTAGCTGAAGAATAGGTTGACCCCTGTTTCCCTAGGGCCCAGCCTAGGACCCGGCACATAGTAGGTACGCAAAGTAATAAATATTTGTTACTGTTAATGATGTTGATATAAATAGATGTTGAAAAGCTTCTATGGTCAAATAAGTTTGGAATATTCTGGGTTAAAGTGAAAAAGACTATTCAGTCTCTAATATGCTAAAGTACATTGTGAATTTCCAAGAGGGTGGTACAATGTATTTGTCTGACTAGGGAACTCTTTACAGTTATGGAATAGCTTGTAGGACTTGCATTCACTGTAACACACTTTGGGAAATACTGCAAAAACAAGAAACACTTTGGTGGTGATAAATGTTCAGTGAGGCTACATGGAGGGGGGCTCTATTTTATTGAATCCCACTGTATTTGTTTGCTATTGCTGCTGTAACAAATTACCACCAATTTAGTAGCTTAAAACAACACAAATTTATTATCTTGTGGTTCTGGAAACCAAAACTTCACAATAGGTCAGCCAGGTTTTGTACCTTTTGGAGACTGTAGGAGACTCTGTTTTCTTGCCTTTTCCAGCTCTTAGGGCTGCCCAAATTCCTTGGCTCATGGCCCTGCATCACTCTGACCTCTGCTTCTGTCCTCATATATCCTTCTCTTGACTCTCCTGCCTCTTTCCCTTATAAGAACCCCTGTTACTATGTTGGGCCCATCCAGATGATGCAGAACAAGCCTCTCCATCTCAAGATCCTTACCTTCATCACATCTCTAAAGTCTCCTTTGCCATGTAATGTAACATATTCACAGGTTCCAGAATTAGGATGTGGACATCTCTGGGGACCATTATTTAGCCTTCCACACCACATTGTATTTCCCAGACCGTAAAGGGCACCCAATAAAGATTTTCTGAAAATCATTGAGTGATTGAATTAAATGGTTTTGGTAAAGCTCTCTGAATTATGCTGGTGAAGGAGAAGTGGACTTCTGAAATCGTCATTATAGTGGGCCTTGCAGGAAATTTGAAGAGTATAGGGTTTTTGTTGAGAAAGATCTTTCCAATGTGGATAGTGTTCTGAAATGATCATTTCGCAGTGACAGAATACATCTCTGCAGAAACACACATCACCCCCTCAATAATCACTCAGCATGCTGACCTCCCTCCAGAACTGCTTCCTGTGTTGGGATTGTTTTGTTGGGGCCAGACTTTGAGTGGGAGGAAAGTGGAGGTTGGCAGAGCTGAGGGGGAAGAGGCCAGAGTGGAAGGAGCAGAGAAGGAATTAGCCAAATCTGATGGAGAGATGGCTTCTGGGATGATTCCTTTTAGAAGCCGAGATGGCTGATGAGAAACCCACTCCACCATTGCCCTCTGAGATAGTGCAGTCAAGTAAGAGGACACAAAAGACAGACGTCTTCATTTCCTAAGAAGGTCGTGTTCATTGTGTCTGGCTTCTTGTTTTTCTGGTCAATCATTGTTTTGTTTTTATTCTTTATAAAATAAACTTTATTCTGATGTTTATTGTAGAAAATAAAAATTATCTAGGCTAATACTCAGAGATAGCCACTGTAACATTTTGGTATATTTTCTTCCAATTTTTTTCCCTGTGTATGTTGATATATCACAGAATCAAGACAATGGTCTAGATATAGTTTTATATCTTATTTATGCTCATTCGACTGGGAGAATTTTCTCATGGCATTAAATATTCTTCAAAACGTGATTATTTAGTGACTGTGTAATGCACTTTGGGATATACAACTATAGTTGAGTGTTCATGCCTCCTGCTAACGTAAATGATACAGCCTTGAATAGCCTTGCATTTCATCTTTTGCCATCTTAGCTGCTTCTACATGATAGTAGATGCAACCAAAGGGCATGAATGTTTTTATAGTTCTTCTTAGACAGGCCAAAGGTATTAATTTACACTCCTCCTGGCAGCATATGAGAGTGTCTGTCTCTCCTCCCTCACACTCAGCAGCATTAAGCATTAATCTTTTAACAATTTTTAAAATGCTTATTAGACATTTATAGTAATTCTTTTGTAACCTCTTGATCCATGTCTTTGCCTGTTTATCCATTGAGATGTTAATATTTTGCTTATAAACTATTAAAGACACTTTGGATGTCATATCTCTAGAAATTATTTTCCTAGTTTGGTGTTTGCCTTTTAAGTTTTAATATTGTGCTGTCTGATATATGCATTTTTTTCCTGCTTATTACTGCAGTCAAATCGATTATTACTTTCTGACAGAGTCTACTGCTTCTGTGTTTGGAAATTCTTTGCTTGGCCCAATATCGAATAAATAACCACCTATATGTTTCATAATCCTTTATACTCTTTTAAGTTATATATTTTTAAAATTATTTTTAATTTAATATGTAATCCATCTGTAATTTAGTTTGATAGGATGTGTGAGGTAGACATATAGTTTTTAACTATTCAGATAGTTACTCCAACACCATTAATTGAATAATCCCTTTTGTCTTCATTGAGTTGTGATTAAATCTATCTTGAATTAAATTGGTATATACATTTCTGTATGTAGGCTCTCTGTTCTATTTCTTTAACCATCTGTTGAGTATCGTAACAGAACCATATTATGTTTTGTATAGCACATTTCCATTTCTCATATGGCAAGCCCTAACCCCTTCATTATTCTGTTTTAAATGTACCTTAGCAATTATCATCTAACCATTCTTCAAGGTGAATGTGGGAATTAATTTTCAAATGAAAAAATTCTGATGTATTCTGCATGGAATTATGTAAAAACTATGAATTATTTTGGAAGAGTTTGCATTTTTATAATTTTCAATCATTTCACAGTGTGCCTCTGTTTTTTCAAGTCTTGTTTGATGTGACAGAAAAATTGTTTCTTTATACAAGTCCTGCATGCTTTTTTAAGGTTATTCCTAGGCATTATATACTTTTTATTTAATTATATTTGGGATTTTTCCTATTGTTTTCTAATTAGTGCTTACTATTATATGGAAGTTATTGATTTTTATATTTTGTTTTTGATTCTATTTATTATTGATATACATTTTATCACCTAGTTCTTCTGAGTTTTCTTAGTAAACAATCATATTACACCAAATTATGATTCTATTACTTTTCTAAAGAGCATACCTCTTATTTCAGAATTATGCCTTATAACATTAGCCGGAATTTCCACAGCAATGTTAAATATACTTAATGGTATTCTATTTTTATCTTGTTTCTGATTTCAACAGCTATGATGGGTTTTTCTAACCATGTTAAATTTTATTGCATTCCTAATATGCTGAGAGTATTTTTTTAATCAAAAAGGGGTTTTGAAATGTTATAAAATGCTTTTTGAGTAATTTGCTAAATTATCTGTGAGGAGAACATAACATGGAAGCCAGAGTATAAAATTTATGGCCAAATATACCTGGGCTTAAATTACGCCTCTTCCTCTTAGAATTGAATTGAGAGAGTTATTGGTCGTCTTCCAATTTCAGTTTTTTGTGCTGTAACATGAGGATAATAATATAAATATCTTGTAAGGATATTGTGAGTATTCAATGAGAATTGTTTGCGATTCACCAGACTTGACACAGAATATCACATTTAAAAAAAATATTGTGTAATTTTTACCTTTGATCTGTTAAAATCGTATACCATAACCACAGATTTCCTAATGTTTAATCATCTTTTTATTCTGGAGTAAAGCCTACTTGATCATGATAAATGTTTTCTTAATTCATTGCCGTATTCAATATTTGTTTCAGATTATTGCATCAATTTTCATATTGATTTGGTTTTAGTTGAATTTTTACACTGTGTTGTTAGTTTTGACAACAAAATGATGGTAAGTTCAGGTAATAATTGGAAAATTTTTATCTTTTTCTGTGCTCTGGACTTATGGGAATTATATTTCCCTTGAGAATTCAAAAGAAGTTTTGTGTGGAATTTTCTATGCCTGGATTATTTTTTGAACCAGATAATGCTTTTTCAACTTTTTAAGATTTCTTTTTTCTATTTGTTGTTGTTTGTTTTCTCTAATCATTGGGTCTATTCAGTGTGTCTATTTCTGTTTGTGTCAATTCTGGTAATTTATGTTATGTCTAAAAATTGTCCCTTTGTTAGAATTTTTAAAATAGTAAGCATGGAGTTGAACATAGTATTCTCTTATAATTTCTAAGATTTTTCTCTCTCCCTTTTTCTTGGTTTATTGTATAATTCTGAGGTTTATTTGACTTATTTTTAAGAACTATCTCTTGGACTTATTTAGACTACTGTTTTTGTCTCTCTCACTTCTTTAACATAATCTCATAGTGATTAAAGCTTAATTTTTATGTACTTTTGACTCTGCAACCTCAAAAGTCGTCATTGGTAGTCCGCGATCGTTTCTTGAGTGCCTCAAAGGCCATCCTTAAGAGAGTAGTTGGTGTCTATTTTCATTCCAAGGCTGTGAACTATTGTGGACCAGTCTGCCTGGGTTCACATGCCAGCTCCACCAGTGACAATCTGTGTCATCTCCAGCAAGTTACTTAACATTCTTAACTTAACTTTAACAGGTTAGAAAGTACTTAGACTTTCTATGCTATAGTTTCCTCATCTGAGTGTGAAGATATGAAGCTCTGAGAGCAGTGCCTGGCATATAGTAAGTCGTTTTTAGCTATTGTCATTATTATATTTGAGAACTAACACTATGGTTGTTCTCAAGGTTACAGCATATGAACAGAGTGAATGGAAAACTTGAGGATAAATTGAACTTTAAAGTGTTCTTATGTGAGAGGGGTGTCCAGACTTTAGAAGAACCAGACACTCTGAAAAAAAGATACAGCAGGTATTTAAAGAAAAGAAAACACCAGACCATGAAGTTACAGATAATCTGTTCAAAATCCTCATTAGTGGAAAACAGCAGTTCCTCACATGCGTATCCCATCTGTGTGGGTCGTCACATTATCTGCTGACATCTATATTCCAAAAGTCAGAGATAAACCTGTTTTCTTGAGGGAGCCAGCAACTTACAGGAATGGGGCTCAAGTTTTTTTTTTTGGTGGAGGGAATTAATTAGACAGGATGTTTCTCTTTGGAGAGGGCTGTCTAGTGGTGCAAACTCTTTTTGTTTTTCTCTGTCTGCCATGTGAACAGCACACCTAATCATATCGGCGGCAGGGCACGGTGTTGTTTGCTTTCTCACAGTTGTCACGTAGGCAATGTGAGGTGATAAATTATAAAGGTGATTCAAGCATATATGTGGATTATACTGTGCTTTACATTTATTGTCTCGGTTCATTCAGTGATATTCCCTTGGAGTTGCTAGGCTTCCTAGAATACTTTCTTAACCTCTGCTACTGACAACATTTTCCTGTACCTCCCCAAAGGGAGAGGCATCTATCTATGTGCCTCCACTGCTTTCAGGATAAAGTTCAAATTCCGTGGCAGAGCACAGAGGGCCTCTCCAGGTCCCGCTCCTACTACTGGTCCTCACTGTGCCTTGCCATGCTAATCATTGTGGCAGAGGAAATTCTAAAATAGCCCCCAAGATCCCCACCCCCTGCTCTGCATAACCTCTGTAATCCCCTCTCTGCTGTGGACAGGACCTGTGAATATGATGGGATTGTCACTCACTTCATTACATAAAACTCCTTCTTAGCAGAATGAAGAGAGAGATTCTTCTGCTGACCTTGAAGAAACAAACTTTCATACTACATGGCAGGGAATGGCGGGTGACCACAGAAGCTGAGAGCACCCCCTAGTTGGCAACTAGCCAGAAAATGTGAACCTCAGTCTTGCAATGCAAGGAACTGAATTCCCCTAACAACCAGTGAGCTTGCAAGGGGACCCCAAGCCTCGGATGAGTTTGCAGCCCCAGCCAGCATTTTGATTTCAGCCTTGTGAGATCCTGAGCAAAGAGCCAAGCTAACCTGACCCATAGGACTGACCCATGGAAACTGTTAGATAAAACATTTTGTTTTAAGCCAATTTAGTAATTTGTTATGCAGCAATAGGGAAATAATGCAGTCAGCTAGTCTTCTTGTGCTCTCTTATCACTGGTCACCTGTTTTTCTTAGCACAGTTGCATTCCATGTGTCCCCATCCAGGGCTCAGTTATCATCCCTTTGGCTTCCCCAGACTTGTCATCCTCTTTTACATGGAAGAAAATTATTTTCTTACTCTATGTTTGGCCTTTGTCTCCTTGAATTATTTTTATTCCTAAAACTATTATCAGCTTCATATTCTGTTTTTATATTCTATTATATGTATTTTGTAAGTTAATTATTTTACATTCTTCAAAACTCAATATTTCAGAATACGTATCTGAAGGAGTGAAGTCATTGTTGTATTTGGGTCTTGGAACAAGCGTGAATTAAGCTGTGTGAGTACTACAATGGCTCCTGAGAGGGTGATCTCTTATGGTAGGCTATGAAGTTCCACCCTTGGCCCTATTAAGGTATTGCTTTTTATCAATAATTTTAGCGAGGCTATCGATTACGTATTTGTCAAAGTGGTTGACATGAAGCCTGGAAGCATACACATAATTAGAGTAACAGAATTAGGATCCAAAGCGATCATTTCAGGTTGTAATGATTGGCCAACTCTAACAGGTTGAACTTTAATTGACTAAGTGTAAAAACCTATAGTTAAGCAGAAAAGAAAAAACCTCTCTAGAAACTAAGGGTGGGGTGAGACAGAATATGCAAAGATATTTAAATTAGTTGTTTACAAGTTAGCGTAAATCAGTGATATTTTGGGACTTTTAGTAGAGCTCATTTGAATCATAAAGTTAATTTTAGACTCTATTAATGAACTGTTGTGTCTAGAACAAGAAGAATAGTCTTCCTCTGCCCCATGTGGGTCACACCACTCCTGGAGGATTGGGTAGTTCTGGGCACCTTCTTTAATGGGGTCATAGATAACCTGGAACTTCTCCATTGCACAAGGGCCAGATGGGTGAGCAGATTTGAGATCATGTAAAATATTGTGGAATAATCTGAGTTGTGGATATTTTGCCTGTAGAAAAGAAGATATCTAAGGATTAGACTTCCTTTCCATGACTTAGGTGAATAGAAATCATAGAGAAATAGATTTTTGCTTATATTAAAGAAGTAACTACTAACATGTACAAAATAGCAAAAAGGACTGGGCTGACTTTGGGAGTTACTGAGCTCACTGTCCGTAGGATGTACAAGTAGAGGTTTGGGTGGAGGAAAGCAGATTGGTGAAGAAGGCTTTTGCATGCATTGTCACCATGAGAGAGTGATGGACTGAAAGACACCAACACATGTAGTTAGAGGCCAGAAAGTTTCATTAGAGGTAAAGAATACAGAAACTTACGTATATAGTTTTATAAAGTAAGAGGTAACACAGCATGATCCCAAGCAGAGGATTGGCTCCCCAGATTACCCAAAGTCTCCCACGAGAGGGCATCTACCCCTAAATTAGGCTACGCATGTGGCATGCAGAGTCCTCTGCATTTGAGAAGCTGCCTGTAGCTGATGCTATTAGTGGTCCACCCAGATCCCTTCCATGGGCTGGTGTACCCATCCTCCAACTGCTGTGGCTGCTGTCTGCCAGCTTCTTACATCTCCACCTTCCCCTGTAGAATTGCCCTTGACTGATGCCATCTGCCTCATCTAAAGATGCCTACTGCCCCCTTCCCTGGGGGCAGCCCTTGGCCAATGACTGGCAGATGCAGAGGTACAACAGCTCGGTCTTCTTATCTCTGTGCAGCACAACCTCTGAGGATTAAGTTGCACTCCAGGGTTCCTGGTGGGATCAAGCTGGACTTCTCCTGACACCACGTCTTTGTTGCCTTTCCCTCTGCTCTGTCATGCTTCCCTCACTTCCTCATGCATCTCCCCTAAGAGCCCTGACTTGCACAGGAATCGTCATCTCAGGCTTTGCTTCTAACAACCCTTTCTAAGACACCATCTGTGCCTTTTTGGGGGGGATTTATGACCTCCTGACCCTCTGCATACAGGAGTTTCTGCCATTCATCTATCCTCTTACCCAGTGCTAATAATGGGGCCAAGATATCACTCCTCTATATTTAAATTCTGGGACTGGGTGAAGAGAAGGTCATTTTGCCAGAAGCATCCTTAGCAGCCTCAGTCTTTGTCCAGCAACACTGGAAGAGATGCCCTCCAAGTACCCTCCCCACTCCCAAATCAGTGCTTGTGTGGTTCTCATAATACCACTTTATGCCTTAAAGCACACAGTGTGCCTGCACACACACATACTCACACACACAACTTCTTTTTGTTCCTTCTCTGACCCTGGTAATGCTACCTGACTGTCTTAGGGAGATGAAAAGGTTGGAGGCTTTGCGTATCTAGCAACCATGTTCCAGGGGTTATCAGATTAGAGAAACATGAAGATCAGTTGGTGTCTATCTCCTTTTCTCTTTTTAACTGCCTACAGACATCATAATGGGCACCTGGCTGATCACCAGCCATACAAGGTGGTGTATGAGAGAGGAGGAGGAAAAGCTTGGTGTGGCGAAAAGAGGCCTGGTTTGGGAGTCTAGATTGATGTGCTTAATTCCTGACTCTGGAGTTAAGCTGGATAGCCTTGTACCTTCAGGTCATGTAACCTTACTTAATCTCAATGTCCTCGTGTATGAAATGAGCAGAATGTGCTTGCCCTACCTAACTGACAGGTTTATGATGACCAAGTGAGATACAGCGTCTGAGGGCATCCTAGGAAAGTATAAAACCCTTGACAAACATGAGATATTACTCAGATACTGTATTAAAATGCAGTTCTGTTCATGAAGAGCTTGCAAAATAGTAGGAGAGCTGAGGTATGAAGACAAATAAAAACTATGTAAGGTGGAGATGGTCCACATCATCAGGAAGGGACAGAGTTCTGTAGGAGTTCAGAGGCAGGGGAACCTGTTTCCTCCTGGGAACATTTGTTCTTTGGGCCCAAAAGTATGTTCGTCTTCTTCCCTGTATTTCCTTTCTGGCTTAGGGCATGCAGTCAGTAGGTGGTTGTTGGTGCCGTCAAGTGAATTCTAACCCCTAGCGATCCTGGATACAGCAGAGCGGAACTTTGCCTGGTCTTTCTGTGCCATCCTCTCATCTTCTGGTGCTATACTGGACAATGCTGCACTGCTATTCATTGAGTTTTCCTGCCCAATTTTTTTCAGAAGTGGATGGCCAGGTCCTTCTTCCTCGTCTGTTTTAGTCTGGAAGCTTCACTGAAACCTGTCCACCATGAGTGACCCTGCTGGTATTTGAAATACCAGTGGCACAGCTTTCAGCATCACAGCAACACACAGCTGCCACAGTATGACAACGACAGACGGGCAATGTGGCTTCCTGACAGAGAAATGAACCCAGACAGGGCAGTGAGAGCACCTAATCTTAAACACTAGACCACCAGGACTGGCTGAAGACAGCAGGACACTTGCATAAATCCAGAGAAATAACAAAGATCTGTTACCCCTTTCTATGCTTAATAGAGAAAAGGGCCTGGTCCAAATACATGTGATTCATGCAGGAACTGAGTAATCTCTTTATAGAATCCACCCTTTGCAATGAGACTTAAGGGTGTCCATTTTCCAATAGATTTCACTACACCAGCCAGAACTGAGAGCTGGAAGTGTTTCCATATGCATCTTTTTTTTTAGCACTGATTAGCTGATTCTTTGATCATAATGTGAGCAAGTCCACATTATTATTAGTTTACCTAAAGTGCCCAGAGCACCTCCAAGAAGCTGGACAGAGATAGTTAGATGTACGTGATCTTCCAGGCCACCCAACCCGAGAATAATGGATACTCTAAGCATGAAACTGCAGCCTCAGAATCCATGCTCAAGGGCAGTGCCAGAAGGCCTGAAGTGTAGAATGTTTTCTTGCTAACTTGAATTGTTATCATTTTTGACAGCCAAGCTTAGAGTGAAGCTGAAAAATACTAGTTGCTCTCAATCTAATTGACTCAAACAAATGTATTTTTTAAAACTCAAAAAATAGAAATGAATATATATATATATATATATATATTTTTTTTTTTTTTAAGAAACCTGACTCGTGAGTTCTGACTCTGTCTGTCTGATTCGAGTCATGGATCAAAGCTTGCGCTGTGGACTGCTGTGTGTTTATGAATGGTGCCATCCTATCCTGAAGGCCCACACAGAGAAGCTAGAGTGATGCCTGTAGTTCTTACCTTCCCTCACAGCGCTGGGCTTTCCTCTCTGTGACTCCGTCTCCTGTCATTACTCTTTCTTCTGTTCTTTTTTTTTCCCTAGAAAGGCAATAGCTCTTCTGGTCTCCTTTGCGTATCCTTTATTATGAGAATGGCCCTGTCCCCTGTCCTTACTCCCAGATATATCCCAATGTTGTTATTCCAATATTATTTCTTTCTCTTCTTTTCCTGAAATAGGGACCTCATTGTTTTATGACTCATCTTGGGGTCCATCTAGTCCTCTTCTCAGTACATATGTGTCATTTTTCTTCTCTTTCCAGTCCTTGCTTTCTCCCACCGCTGCTCTTAAGGGCACATTTAATGATTATTGTGTGTATAAGCATTTATATAGTTCTTTGATTTCTCTAGTCACTTAAGCTGCAATTAATTTCTACTTCTGTGAAAGAGAATTAATTACACTGAGTTCTAATCGCCTGTTCTTCCTAAACGGTTTGGAGGGGCTGAGGAGGAGGAGGCCGGCAGAGCATCTGCATGTGAGCACGTTGCTGCGTGCTTTGGTTTCATTCCTGAGCCCACATTACTCATTGTTTCCTATCTTGCTTTTTCAATACTTTGGGGACTGATTTGGTTTTCAGTTTTTGAGTAGTTGTGGCTAGAGTGGGGCTCTGCCTTCTGGCACTGTGAGAGTCTGGGAAAGCCTTATTCGCCTTGGCACCTCGTAGCAAACACGCCAAGCTCGTTATCTTGTGCAAGGCCTGTGCAAAGTGCTGTGAAAGTTACCAAGTTAGGAAGAGAAGAAATGTTCGTCTCCAGATGGGCAAGCTCAGAGGTCTTGGGGTTTGGTGTGGCTCTGTGCTACCTATTTCTGTCCTTGATCTACTGGACCTCATTACTGCGCTTGGCACAACTGCCAGACCCCTCCCTGCTCATTTCTCTACAATTACTTTCTTTGGCCATTCTTTTTTATCTCCTCCTGTGTCCTTTTGCCCACACATTTCCTGTCTCCTTTGCCTCACTTTGCCTAACTGGCTCTGTTCTCTAGTGTTCTGATTTTTTCTTCGCCTTGCATCTACCCAGTGTTCTAAGTTTAGTGTCTGTGCTTCCAAACTTTGTTCTCTCTCCCTCCCCACTTGTTTTTTTTTTGAGGAAGATTAGCCCTGAGCTAACATCTGCTGCCAATCCTCCTCTTTTTGCTGAGGAAGACTGGCCCTGAGCTAACATCCCTGCCCATCTTCCTCTACTTTATATGTGGGACGCCTGCCACAGCATGGCTTGCCAAGCAGAGCCATATCGGCACCTGGTATCTGAACCAGTGAACCCCTGGCCGCCGAAGCGGAACATGCGAACTTAACCACTGCGCCACCGAGCCAGCCCCTCCCCACTTGTTTTCAATGGCTTGGCCAGTGATGTCACCATGCACCTAATCAGCCAAGCTGGAAACCTCCAGGGCATTATAGATGTCTTCTCCCCAACATCCAGTTGGTTTTCAATGAAAGGTTGCTCCCCTCTAGCACTTTACCTCCTTCCCCATCCCATAGCCCCTAAGCCAGCCCTAGACTATTCCAATCTCCTGGATACCTCTACTAGTTTTTATTTTTGTTTTCTGAAAAACAAACCTCAACATGATGCATCCCTGAGGACAAGTGTCTCTTTGATTGCTAAACTCTACACCGTAAAATTCAGATGCCCAGCATGGCATACACAGCCTTGCAGTGGCTTACCTTAGCCTCCTCTCATGCTATTTCCGTCCCTCCCCACTGCATGCCAGATGTACTAACTTCTTACCATTTTTAGAGGATGCTTTTCTGCCTTTGCACATATCATCTTTTCTCCCCAAAATGTCCTTCTCATTTTCTCCAGCTGGCAAAGATCTATTGTTCTTTCAAGACTACCTTGCAAAGTTTTCTGGATTTTCTCATGTTGGAGTCACCATTCCTCTGTGTGTCAGCTGAGGGTTGTCGATGTCTCTATCACAACATCTAACTTCACACTGAGTTTTAAAAAGAAAAAGAATGCTTTGTATTTGCAGAATAATTTATAGATGGCAAAGCTTTTTCACAGACTTTCCCTCCATGATGAGTTGGAAAAAGCAGAGATATGAAAGGGAGGTTATGTTCAACAGCACTTTGGTGTCTGTTCTATTTTTTGGTCATTTTTGATCCTGATGTACTGTTATCTACACCTTTAGCAACAAGGAAAGTGTGTCAAATGTCCTGCCACTTAGGAGGATAAGAGCCTTGGCAGAACACTTGGTGAGGATGGCCAGCCAACCTTATTCTTGAAAGCAGTAGCCTTGAATTAAAGACAGAGGACCCAGAAGAAATCTATATGGACTCCTAGAGCTAAGATCTTTTTGCTAAGAATATTCTTCGTAAAACACTGAATACCTTTTGAAGCATAAATTTAAGCTAAGAACCGCTTGACCTCTTTTCATCTTCCTTTTTGTTTTAATCATGGAATTAGGCCTGCCTGGTTAATCAGTGCCCAAAGCAAAGATAACCTTGTGGCAGTTGGCACAAGATAATTTAGACACTAGCTACAGGTTAAACCAGAAGAAAGGAGGAGAGGGTGGACTCAGAACGCATTTATTGAACTGCCTAAGTGAGCATATAATCATTGAATTTTAGAGCTTGAAAGGATCTAGCCTTTAATTATAGTTGAGGAATGAAGCCTGGAGAAGTCAAACAACCATCCAAACCCACACCGTTAATGGCTGTGAACTCCTGATTCCTATCCAGGATCCTTCCCCCACCCTATTAATACACATGAATAGCTGAGGACACACTCATACAGTCGATTGGGAGACTGAGCCTTCATCTGGGGTAAATTAGGTGGATGATAACAGTAACAGAAGCCAAGAACATTTTACTGGTGTATCTCATTTGATCCTCACAAAAACCCTGTGAGATTATGTATTCATTTCCTATGGCTGCTGTAACAAATTACCACAAGCTTAGTGGCTTAAACAACACAAATGTATAATCTTACAGTTCTGGAGGTCAGAATTCAGAAATGGGTTCCACAGGACTAAGGTCAGGGGGTCTGCATACCTGGTTCTTCTGGAGACTCCGAGGGAAGCATCTATTTCCTTGACTTTTTCAGCTTCTAGTGGCTGCCTGTTTCCTTGGCTAACAGCTCCTTCCTCTGTCTTCAGAGCATGTCATTCCAATCTCTGCTTCCATCATCACCTAATCTTCTCCTCTGCCTCTGATTCTGCCTGCATCCCTCTTATAGGACCTTTGTGATTATACCGGGCCCAGCAAATAATCCAGGATAGTCTCCTCATCATGAAACCCTTAACTTAATCACATTTTTAAAGTCCCTTTTGTCATATAGGGTACCATAGTCACAGATTCCAGGAACGAGGACATGGACATATTTGGGGGGCTGTTATTCAGACTACCACAGAGAGGTACTAGTCTATAGCTGAGGAAACTGAGGTTCAAAGAGATTAAGAAACTTCCATAAAGTCAGACAGTCACTGAGGACCAAAGTCATTCATTCTTTACCACTATCCTGGAACTGAGTTAGAAGGCATAAAAAATAAGTGATATAAGTGATATAAAGGTAGAGATGATACAGTGTTAGTAGATTTTTTAGACCAAAAATATACGAAGCCTGTATTCTGATTTATAAAATATAATCCATTAAAAGAAAAATGGAGGTTCTAAACCTCTTTTTATAAAAAAGAGGATAACATTTTTTAACAGCTCTAGGTAATTCTTGGACTATAATAGGCCACCATGCAGAGTTAGTCATCCTGCTAGCTGCTGTGAGCTGATATTTTAATTTTCAAAGCTTAAATCAGCTTCAATACATTCCTATTCATTGGTAGTGGGTGGCCACTCTATATGCAGAATAAAGCTAGAATTTTTTAAACTCCTTACTCTCTAGTTTCTCCTAAAAGTTTTAAAATTTTATCTTTATATTTGTCTACAATTCATCTGGAATGGATTTTTGTGTTCTATGACATGAGATAGGGAGCCAATTTCATTTTTCTCATATCAAAAACAATTATGCTAGCGTAATTTGTTGAGTAGTCTATGATTTCCCCTTTGACCTTTGCTGCCAAGACTTTCATAAATTAAATTTTCATTTGTATGAGACTGCTTTTGATCGTTCTATTCTGTTTCATTGGACAATTTGTCTGTTTCTGTGTCAATACCTCATGTTTGCTTTCTTTTCTTTTCTTTTCCATTCTTCTGGCTTCCTTTAAGGATACTGGATTTTTCATTCGATAATTCACTTATGTCCAGGGTCAGCCAGTTTCTTAGGAACATCCTGATAGATCCTTAGTGAATCAATAACAAAGCAAACAGGACTATCTCTTGCTTGTGGTAAATTTCCTCTCATAGCACACGTAATAAAGTCCCCACCACCACTGGGATGACCATGGGTAATGGGAGTGAAGGGGACAAAGAATATGTTCTGTTATTCTTTCTCTAAGATCTCACTACAATTTTTTTTCATGTTTGCCACTACATCACTCTGTTGACTGAATATTTTTTCTTCTAAACTTCTGTCATCCAGGTGTCCCCCAACCCTGCACCCTGAGCTTTCTAATTAAGTTTTTCTCTTAAATGTAGTACTTTCTATTTTGCTCTCTAAATTTTATCTAATTCATTTTGACCCATTTGTTCAGATTAGTTCTGAAACGTGATTATATTATCTCTACTATCCACAACCATTCAACTGTGATGATAATCCTCTCTATCTTCATCTAAATCAATAAAGTTTTTGACAGGAGATTGCTCAATCGCGTATTTCTACATACCATCTTCTCAATTGACACTGATTAATTAATTAACAATTCTTCAACTCATCTATTCAGTCTTTGTCATTCAGGTGACATTACCATCTTAGCCCAGGATATCATGCAAGACTTCATCAAGCACCTTGCTGAAACAGGCATATGATGCCATTGGTTAACTTTGATATATGTGTATGTATGATATAATTTAACATATTGTATATGTTATAGCAGGTGTCAAAAAACACATATATATTTGTTTGTATTTCCTCCCCAACACCATGCTGCTCCTTATTGATTATCTCATCACTTTCTTTCAATAGTATTCATAAACCATGCATTAAATATAATTTTAAGAATTGTGATTTTTAGGGGTATGATAGTTTCCCATACCCACCTTTCTCCCCCTACTGCCCCAGCTCCCTCTTTTGATAGGACAAAATTTGCTTTTCTCATATACCAAAAAAAAAAGTTTGTTTCTTGTTTATTTGTTTCTCCCCATTGTTTCTGAAGATCTAATGCACCTGAGCCTAGAGACTTAAACACAGTCAAGTGCTCACTGTTAATCCTCTCATTATTTTGGTTTACTACTAACTCAGCATTTAAGTAGTCTCTTCTTTGCAGTTTGGAGCTCATTCTTCTCGATGAAAATTACAAAAGCGTCAGAGAGAAGGATTGTTTTCTTCCTCTTTGTCATATGCTAACATTGCACCATCTCACTCAAGCTGTGAATCTAGCCCTTCCTGTTCTCCTTGCCCTGAACATAACCAAAAATGCGTTTTGACATACTCAGCATTTTCTTTGCAAACTTCAGCTCATCTTTTACTCCAGCTTTATTGATGTTATTCTGACATCTGATCATGCTGCTGGCAATCAAATCGGGCTAGGAAAGGTAAAATAAATCTTGTCAAAGCCTAGTGAAGCTGAACCCTAAACAAACACCAGTATTGCTGGTGATACTGGCAATGAATCCTACTGAGAGCTTATTCCCAAAAGAGAACTGGGGTAAGTTTTTTGATCACTTGAGATGGAGACACCTGTGAACTATGTTCATGATGCTGCTACTGTACATCAAAGAACATTCTTTACAATATCTGAAGGATGGGTTTGAAATAACATCTGTACCTGAGAATAGCAAATCTGTCCATTGTGTTGCTCTTCAGTGCCTAACCCAATGCCAGGCACACAGTAGGTACTCAAAGTTTGTTAATTGACAGAATGAGAACAATACATGTTGGGGAAAAGGAAAAAAGATTATTTTCTTCCAGTCACATGAGGGACTAACATTGAGAATATGGATTTAATTTTTTATATTATCTTTGGACTGATTTAAAATTTTTCACTTTAAAATTCTGACCACTTTGATCCACAGGGAAACATTAGTGGTGAAAATATGGAATATGCCTCTTGGAAAATGGATTGCTTCAACAGATTAAGGACACATAAGCTAGAGCAAGTATGCAAATCTTCCCTGTTTGAACTGAAAGGAAAGGAAGTAAAGAAGGAATTAATGGAAATTTTCAAGTCTTTGTGCCTTTCTGGTATTTTTGATGAAAACCTCAAGGAGCGAGTCAAGGAGGAAGAAGACTAACCAAATCTTCTTGGTTAGAAATATTGTAATACTGATGATGTGAGTTCAAACATCCCAGAAAGGCATCTAATATTTTCTCTTGAATATTGGTAATTAAAACTATTTTAATACCCTCAGTTAACACTGTTAAGTTTTCAGAAAAGTTAAAATTACATGTGTGCGTATGTGTGTGTGTATAGATGGATGGAGAGACAGTGAGAAAATTCTTTTCTTTTCCTAGGGTTTAATATAAGATGTAGTACAGGGCTTTACAGAAAGAGCAGATGTTTAACAACTGCTGGCATTGTGTGTAATAATGTCTAAGTTCACTGAAGTCCTTCTGGAAGTGACACGGTGTAAATGATAGATTAATAATCACTTCCCCACTTATTTGTGTTGATTCTATATCTCACTATTCAGACTTGCTAAACATTCATTCAAATTGAGACCCCTTTTTGGTTATAAAAAGTAAGCAATGATATGAACTATGTTAACTGGTTACTAGCTAGAAGGAAGAGGTTTTCCTCAGTCACGGATCCGACTTCAGTGCAGGATTTGCTATTTTTAATCACAGAACTTAGAAGCTTAATTCAGTTAAAAAGGGAGGAAGTTGTCAAAGGGAGGGTTGCTAAAAGTTCATTCTAAATTTGCTTAGAACCAGATTGTGTTCATTAATATTTATACATCTATGGTTGGGAAGGGGCGATTATGCTTCTTTAAAAACACTGGGTATTCATTTTCCATGTATCATGTGGCCTTCTGATTAGGGAAGGTGGGTTTTCATTGTACAATCAATGGAGATACAGATGGAAACCATCTGGCGCCTCATCCTTTTTTTGTCAAAAACCTTGTCTTGTCTCTCACATGTCAATGATGAATGGAAGGATTTCAATCTCTAGCTGAACAATGCAGTTTGAATCCCTCAGCTAGCCAAGGGGTTTTTGGCAAGCATCGATGGGCTTAATATTTTAAAGAAACCAGCAATCATTTTAATTCATTAGTTGAGGCCTGTTGTTCTAGGCAGTGTTTTTGATTTGTATTTTGGGCATTGGCTTTGTTTTTGATTCACAAGCATATTCCATATGGGTATATTTTCTTTTTAACATTGTAAATCATGGGGACAAAAGTGGGAGTTTTATCTGATAAAATGACCAAAATGCTGAGGGTTTCTTTTAATCATCTTCTGTATTAATTATGATTCATATTAAGAGTTCAGACCAAGAATTTCTTTGATAGCTGGTACAGAGCATAAATCACAGAACACAGAATTTGGTTAACCCACCTATAGACAATGAATCTGAAAATCAGTGCAGGGCTCTGCTTTGTGAGAGGAAACTTGGAGCAGGCCTGTCTCAGAGCATCTTGGGTACAACACTTTTATGGTTTGTCTGTCTGCTGAAGGTGAGTTCCTGTGTGGAAGCAAAGTGATTAACTCACATGGTTCGCTTCAACAGTCATAATCCAGCTAACCAAAACCAGACTGGTTTTCCTACACTCCACATTTAGTAGAAAGGTGAATCACCAAAAGTCAAGTTCATGCCGGAGCTTTATTCAGAAACTCATTTCCAGTGTACATCCTGGGAATGGCAGAGATTCAGCCCAATTCTGTATACCTACCAAGACTCTGGTGGCCTCTATAGCAGTTATAGGTCCCACCACTGACACTTGCCTGGGGTTCTACATGCAAGTTCTTTTATTTAATTATAATGATTATTGTGCTAGTGCTTACTACCTGTCAGGCACTGTTCCAAATGCTATATGTATCTTCAGTCATTTAATCATTACAACCACTCTAATAGATAAATTCTATTATTATCCTCATTTTACAGATAAGGAAACTGAAGCTCAGAGGGATTAGGAACTTGCCAAGTCTCACAGCTATTAATTGGTGGCATGGAGATTGAAATCCATATATTTAGGCTCCAAAATGTATGTGCTTAATCATTATACATTCTGTCTCTCACAGTAACCATATGAGACAGTGGTCATTTTTGTTATTTCTGTTTTAAGGATGAGGAAACTAAGGCACTGAGGGGTCAAACTACGTGCCTCAGTCTAGGTTGAACAACTGGTAGTCTGTGGAGCTGGAACGCAGAATCTCATTCTCTTTACACAATGGAAAATTCAGAACAATCACCCTGATGTACCACAAGATCCTCAATCGTTAGAGAAGGGCTAAACTTGTTCAGTTTAGTACAGTCCTAGGAAAGGGAAATAGACCGATTCTTTACAGATTTGCAGTAGTGTAACCCAACCAAATTATAGTTTGTTTTCTATTAACAAGAAACTAAAATTAACTCATTTTGATGCTACTCAGTTGAGTTTCTACTATATTTTTCTTGCCTCCAAATGTTGGTTAAAGTAATCCTAATGTATAAAAAACTTTAAGAATTCAATATAAAAAAACTGAGTGCTCACATTTAAAAATAATGAATAAAGAATGAGAATAAACACAAATGGACTATCAACAACAAAATAAATGACAAAAAATTTAACCTCATTAAAAGAGAATGATATGAACCTATCTTGGTATTAAAGTGACAAAGATTAAATCAAATGTAATATATAGCATTAACTGTAATGCAAGAGAGTTGGCACTCTCTTCCACTGCTAAGGGTGTAGGTTTTTAAAAGGACAATTTGTCGACAGGTATCAATAGCCTTAAAAGGTATGTACACTTTGACCTATTAATACCACATCTAGGGATTGATCTTAAGAATGGCATCATGAAGATGAACAAAGATTTTTTTTTTAGTAATTGATCAAAGCATTACTTATAAAAGTAAGAATTTGAAACAACTGCTAAAAGTTTGATTAAATATATCTGGCATATTCATATGATAGAATACAAGACAAGTTTGAAAATATGGTGTCTAAGGATATTTAATAGGACATAAAAGATATGTTAAGTGAAAAAGCAGATTAAGAAAGTTATAAAACAATGTATATAATATGATCCTTTTTCGTAAAAAGCGAATTTATATCAAAATGTTAATGATGTTATTTCAGGGTATTGTGTAGTTATTTTTATTCTTCCTCCTTTTCCTTTCTGTTATAACAAAAGTAAACATGAATTAAAGAATCAGAAATAAAACAGTACGTTTTAATTTTTTGAAATGTTGCTACTAGACTTAGAATCCTGTAAAAAACAGGATACTTTGAGACAGGTGGAAAAAGGGTTCTAGATGTGGAAATTTAATTAGATAGTGAGGAACAATAAAGGGACAAAGAGTCAGTTGGCCCTTTTAATTCTTATCACGTGGCGCAGTGATCCTCAAACTGTAGCCTGTGGCAGAAACACCTGGAGGCTGGGCCCCACTCCTAGACTTTCTGATTCCATAGATCTGGGCGGAGCCCGAGAATTTTCATTTCTAATGAGTACCCTAGGTATTGCTGATGCTGCCCATTGAGGGACCCCACTTTGAGAACCAATGATACAGAGCCTTAGGACCGTTTCGCCACTTGCCCAAGGTTATAAAACTACTAAGTGGTTGGGCTGATTCCAAAGCCCAAACAGTTTCAACTATGTTCTCAATCTTAGCTGCACGTTTGAATCACCTAGAGAGCATAAAAAAACCCTGTTGCCTGGGGCCTACCACAGAACAATTGAGTCAAATCTCTGGGGGTTCAGCTGGAAGGATTCTAAGTGCTTCCAGTGGTCAGCCAGGGCTGGGAACCACTGCCCGCCACCACACTTTCAAACCACCATTTTAATACTATATTAGTTCCAGAAATTAAAGAGCTGAAGACTTTTGTCTTAAGTTAACTGAACTATAAATACTTTGAAGATCCTTAGTAAACAAGCAGGTAGTTTTAGTAAAATAATTCTCCATTCACATGCTTAGTATGTCCCTGGAAAGCATTTTTTACAAAATTTCTTTTTTCAAATATCTTGTCTTCTGAATTGGAGCAGAGACTTTTCCTCTGGGAACCTTTTGTTATGAAGTAAATGAAGTCTCTCTTTGAGTAGTTCGTATATACCTGGATATTCATTTTTTCTTTTAGAATGAAACCAGATTCAATAGATAGATTACCATAAAAGGCATCAATGAACGTAAAATTACCCATAATCATGCTTGACACACTACACTAGATACAGTACAAAGACAATTATATAGCACTATGACTTACCTCCTTGGAATCACTTAGGACTAACCTGGTATTTCTTGTCCCATGTGTCTGCTTTACATACAAAGCAATAGTCTGACACATAAATGAGCATTGATATTTATGTCACATGAAGGTCAGGGATGAGTGCTGACGTGTATTGAATAAGTTGCCAATCTCTGAACAAGTTGTGTTCCAAATGTGCTTTGTAGATTAATTCTTGGGAAAGCAGAATTTACTTGCCTATGGAAATAACAGTTATTAGGTCCTCCTTTTAAAAAATCCCAAAGCTGGGGCATCAGGAGCCAGGAAACTGGTAGCACAGTAGGTTTTCCTGGTCAATCCTCTTTTTCTTCACCTTATAAGTGTTCTCCTTTCTGTTATAGATCACCCCTCCCCAGCTATTTCAGTTATTTACTGTTGTATAACAAACCCTCCCACAACTTAGTGGCTTCAAATAACGGAGATTTACTATTTCACGCAATTCTATGGGTCAGGACTTCAGATTGGGTTGGCTGAGCAGTTATTTTGCTCCATTTGGCTTTGGTTGGGGGTCACTTATTCAGCTTGATTCATCTGTGGTTTGCCTGGCCTAGAAGCTCCAAGAAGGATTTACTCAATTATTTGGTGACCTGGTGCTTCTCATGTGGCCTCGGCACACAGCCACTTTGGGTTTTTTCACAGTGTGGTGGTTTGGGGGTAGGCAGACTTCTCAGATGGAAGCTGGTTTCCAAGAGGGAAGAAGAAAAAGCTTCCAATCCTCTTAAGTCTTGGGCTAAGAACTGCCAGGACCCAACACATCACTTCTTCCACATTCTATTGGCTGAAGCAAGTTACAAGGCTACCCCAAACTTAAAAGGGAGGAGAAATGGACCCTTCAAGGGGGTAGTGGCATGTGCATTTAGGGAAGGAAAAAATTGATGGCGGCCATCTTTGGAGACTATCTTCTATATTGTTCCTTTACTGTTGGATTCTGGAGGAGGTTGAGATGTGAGGCCCCAAGTCTTCAAAGTAGGATCCACCATTATGGTCATATCCCAAAAGTAAGTTCAGGGAAGGCCAGAGAGGTGAAAATTCTTCAGCAGCAGCCAAAAGAATGGTGAATTTCATGCATATCCCTCTTTTAGCTCCTATTTTGTCATAAAAAGTCAAAAATATAAGTTTGCATCTGGGAAGGAAATTGAGAGTGGCTGTATCAGGATTAGTTTCAGCTGTGAGTATCAGAAACCCAAAATAACAGTGAAGTAAAAAGCAGTTTATTTGTTTCTCACATGCAGTTTGGAAGCAGGCAGTGCAGGGCTGGCACAGTTCTTGCAGCTCACTGCTCCGCCTCCAAAACAGGATTGGAAAATGGCAACTGTTCCATAATTATTGCACAGATAAAGTACACATCGTATCCCAAGTTCAGATGAGCACAATTCCTCCTTCATGGGTCTTTGACTCTGGGAAATTATCTGTCCATGCCACCAAGTTTCCTACATGTTCACTTTTTATGGAAATAATGATAGCAGTCTTTGTGAACAATTAGATAGAATTTCAAGCTTTATAAAATTTGCCAAGCTCCCCAAAGCTACTTCAATGTAAAATGAGTTGTTTACTACCTTGTTCCATTTCCCTTTGTTATGAAAACCACATGAAATTATTGTTACAATCATTGAAGTTAAAGTAGTAAAGCAATTACACTCAGGAATAGACAAGACAGACACTTAATGCCACTTTAGCCATATTTTTGTTGGTGGGGGTGGAAGGCGCACTGGACTAGGAATCAGATGAGTCTTCAGACAGATCACTAAAGGTCTTGCACCCTTAGTTCCAAGAACCTCTAAAAAGACGGTAACATAGTCTTCAGAGAGTGTGTGGGGAAGGAGGCACTAAAGTAAGGGAAAGGGTGAAAGAGAATAGCGTTCCTTGTTTCTACAAGGTAACATGTTCAAAGCGTAGGAAAAGGGGAGAGGCAGTTGGCATGTGCTGAGCACCTAGCGTATACCAGGCATGATGGTATATTTTTACACCCATTAATTAATGTCACCTCCAGAACAGCTCTGTGAGGTAAATAAGTTCATCGTTTTATAGATAAGGAAACACATTCTCAGAGGTTAAGTCATTTGCATAAAGTTACACAGCTGGGAAGAGGTGGAGCTGGGATTCAAGGCCAGGTGTGTCTGACTTCAATGCTCTTATTCTTTGAACCCCTCCCAGCTGCTCAATGATGGAGATTGAAAAAATACCTCCTCCTTATGGGTATGTTATTGTGAGGTGATTTTCTATGTCTGCAGAAATAGATTAAACTATGATTAAAGGTATATAGTTTAGAATAATGTATAGTCACTGTCTGCAGAACTTACTAACTTATTTCTAGTTCAACCTGGCCTAATGACAGGTTCTCAAAGATAGAAGCTGTGATATGTAAATTTAATCAAGATATGATATCAGAATTATTGGACAAAGGACTATGAAGTGTTATTTTTATAAGCTAATTGCATCAAGGTTCTTAAATCTATGAATAGCAACAAATGAGGGATTCAGAGACCCCTGAATTCTACTTTTGACTTTAAATAAGCTTGGGTAAGTCATTTGACTTCTCTGAGTCTCAACTATCAATTGAAAAAGGAGGATCCTCCAGCTATGGTAAAAAGGTTTTATCATAATGAGAAACCCAAGTAGAATTATTTTTTACACTCAGAGCAGGAAGCTGAATTGGCTTTCCATTTAAAGGGGGGCCGGGGGTCCTTAAGAGAGGGAGAAGAGAAAAGAGAAGAGAAGAGAAGAAGGCCCCTCTATCCTAGTACACTGAAGTTTCCTTGAGTGGACTAACTTCCTCACCCTGTCCTTGGGCCTTTGGCTCTCTCAGCTTCCAGTAGCCAGAGTTGCTGGCCTGGCATAGCAGTGAGCCTGCTAGCAAGCTGAGAAAGGTGGTGCAGGATGCTTATTGGGGAGGGAGAAGAGAGGAGCTCTAAATTTGCCTAGTATTTCTCAACCATGATTTAACTCTTTTCCTTTCTTTCTCTTTCAGTGCCCTATGGGCAAGGACCTGATGGCCATGTCTTAGCTATTGCTCTAAGATTGACTGGGTGTGGTTTCACAGCCATGGGACCAGGCTCAGCTGACAAGAATGCCTTGATTAATAAATGGTGTCTACCATAGGCAGTAGATATATGGGGGGTGATAGACGTGGCTCATATCCCACCTATTAGATATCTGTCATCTAGCGAGCTCAAAGTAGACTTTCCGGAAAGTTGGATGACTGAACAGCTGTTTCTGTCAGTGTTAACTTTGTTGTACCTATGAGAAAAGTGTAGGCCCAGAAGTTGGCTGAGAAGATTCTAGAGAATTTTTTATGGCATTACCCTATATAAGTGAAAAAACGTGGATTTTCTCTTGATTTCTCAGAGTGTGGATCACAAAATATTTGCATCAGAATCACCTAGTGAACTTGTTTGAAGTACTGATTCCTGGGCTCCATCCTAGACTTACTAAATCAAAATCTTTGGAGGATAAGACCCAGGAATCTGCATTTTCACTAGTGTCCTCAGTGATTGGGGTGTGTGTGTTTGTGTGTGTGAAGTTGGAGAATCATTGCTTTATAATACTGGGTAAGAAAAATTATATTTTTCAAACTGGCAATGTTTTCATTTAGCACGTCATAGTCTCAACTAAGAAGCCACTTTGCAAATGGTGATGGAATTCAGTAGAGGGTTATAAATACACAGTTTGATTAAGTAAATTCTTCAGTGTCAGGTGTGGGGGATCTACATTAATAAAACTTAAGGGCAAATAAAAAGTCTTCTTTACAAAGTCTCATAGTTGTAGCCTACTCCACCAAGTAATGCTAGATAAGGTCACAGCAATGTGGTCTTTTTAAAATTCATTTCCATAATTTTGATGTATGTGTGTGAATGTACACATGAATGTGCAAATCATGGTGGGGGAACTGGGTTACAAAAGACTACAACAAAGATTGAATGGTGGAATCTACTTTAAGCAATGACCAACTTCTGGGCGATAATTAGACAACAATAAGTTGACATTGGTGAGAGCAGGAAAGAAAAGGGGAAGAATAGGACAAATGTTCAGGACAAATGGCCTTTAGAAAAAGTACTCCAACTCAAGCAGACACTCACGCAAGAGCAAGACAGCATTGTTGAAAGGCTATGGGCTTTGGGCCAGGCAGCCTGAATTTGAATCTGACTCTGCCGCTTAACCAGTCCTGTAATGATGGGTAAGTAACTTGGTTCCTCTAGATCCCTGTTTCCTCATTTGTGAACCTGGATAATAATGATAAAATCAACACAACTGGCGGCACAGGTGGCAATGAGAGTTAACAAGGAAAACAAATATGAAGTGCCAGCATATAATAAGCCCTCAATGACATCCATTGGAGAGGGACCAAAGCTAAAATGACTTTCTTTTTTGAAATGTAGCTAATCGATATTGTCATTTTAATGTGGAGTCATTTTCCTGGGAGGACATGTGTTGATTTCGTGGAGGCTCAATTGCTCATGCAGGAGGAAAGCCTTATCAGAAAGACAGGAGGATTCTGTAAGTAGCAGTACCAACCTCTAGAATTAGCTTGGAGTCCAGAGATCCTTCCTGAGGAAGAACCATTTTTTTGTTTCCCGAAAGTTAGATGATCCCAAAGTATATCATAATTAATCAGTTAATTGATTCAACAAAAATATTTGGAGCCTGAGCCTGTGTTTATATGTCAGTTCATGTCCTTACCCTCCAGTGTCTCACAAGCTTGTGGTCCTGAACCAGATGCCATAGGAACATAGAGAAAGGACCAACTATGTGTCCAGAAACTAAGGGTGAGGGAACTTTACAGAAGAGAAGATGTTTGAATTTGGGTTTTGAAGAATGAATATGTGTTCCAGACAGGTCCCAAGTGGGGAAGCCATATCAGGTAACCCATGTTTTCACTTAGGTAGACTGCAAACAACTGAGGGGTAAATAAGAACAAGTAGGTGAACAATTTTAGTTTAATTACAGCAGACTCATGGAGGGGATGGGAGAATAGCTTTGCTTCAGAGAGGGAAATGGCTAAATTCCTGGTGACATACTTTGCAAACTCAACCCAACACAGTGATGGGAAACCTTCCCATAAGCTCTTTATCTTCAAAGTCAAAAAGTCAAAAAACTTAAATTTCCTAGAGTTCCAGAATCAGAGGCCAGACAGGGACAACGCATGGTGGCATTGGCGTTCTGTCCTTTCTTACTTATTTTACATCCTTAGTGTGTTCTCTCAAGCATACTTGCATAAACACACAATGATACATGTTTAATGAATTCATTCTTAAACAGATATAGAAAATATGCTTTATTAATAGACCACTTCAATTTTGGGAGCATCCAATCGGATAAATCAGCCATAACTGTGTGTTTGTGTGTGTGTGTGTGTGTGTGTGAGTGAATGAATCAATGGAGGGTTAACATGCATGAGTAAAAATAGATTTAAGACGTGCCCTCTGAGCTAGTGATGCTACTTTTCCTTTCTGAGACAAAAGAAATGTTATCTCTTTTCTTGTTTAAAAGGAATTGTAGGTCAAATTGAGTCCATGTTCAAAAACATTAAATTTAGAGCACAGTAGTGTCCACTGTAAACTTCTCTATAGAAACAAACTCTGTCTAGCCCTTTAGTCTCAAAACTCATCCCATTATCCAATTCAATTTGGGGGGCTTATTGAATGTAGGCTCCTGGGCTCACCTAAGGAGATTGATTCAGTAGGTCTGGAGAGTGGCCCAGGAATCTGCATTTTTAACAACCCAGTGACTGATCCTAGTAGTCTAAGTATCAGGATTTGGAAAACTCCACTTTATCCCTTCTTGCCTGGATGGTTCACTTAGAGGTCAGATGAGGTTAATAAATTGCTTTATGTATCTAGAATTAGAGCAAAAAAGCAGGCTGTTCTGAAGGGAGAGAACTACACGAGGCTAAAGAACCACTCATTAAATAGCTAGATTAGTTTTTTATAAAGAGAGCACTTTATACATGGGACAGGCCCCAAATAAGGCTAACATATTTTTGTTCTTGGTCTCCTCTTTTTAATCCTTTTCACTGCCCATTAGCACTTCATCCTACAAGAGCAGTTCCCAAAATTCAGTTCCCAGGGAGATTTGGGAGGCACTTGGAGGCCTTGAAGACATCTTCATCTCATCAGCAATCCATTTACATGTGTTATTCTGGGGATGGCTTCTTCTGGCTACTATATACTATTTTATGTGATAGGTATCTCTTCTCTTCTAAACTTGTCTTCTTATCTCCTTTGCTGTATCTATTCCTTGCAGATCCTTTAATCCATATGAAAGCACTTGAGGGCAAAAAAAATGTTTATATAAGGCAGTATCATTATCATATTTTTTATAAGATAATTGACCTGGAATTTTTCAGTTGTGCTCTTGAGTAGCTGGCATAATTACATTATGTAAAAAGTTTTCTGAAACAATTTTGATTTCAAATATTCTTTTCTATGACCACTATGAATACATACTCCTACTTGTTGGAACATGATTCTCAATTATTGGTTCAAAAACTAGTCATTAAGTATCAACTGTCTTATACAAAATTCGTTGGAGTTCCCTTATTGTTAAATTGGGTAGGATCATGTTAAAAATCCATCTTACTCATTTGACATTTCCATAGCAAAGGCACAGGATACTTGAAAAATATTAGAATATTTTAATTCTACTTCCATTGTTCTGGGCTTCTGGAATCTCTTAATTTGAAACAAATCTTTATTTTGTGATATGAGAATGGTAATTTCTCAATACCTTTAGTTTAGATTTCTTGAACTGATTTTTTGTCTCTCTCAACTGTGTATTTCTTTGGATTCCTTAAAAATTGCCCAAGTAATAATACCAATAACCAAATAGCTTCTGCAGTATTGGGAAGTAGGCCTTTTCGTCTGAGAGACAAACACATGTTTATCCAAAACTAGGCAGAAATAGTTAACTTGATTAGAGAGCACTAAATTAGCGTTAGAGTTAATTTTTCCAAACCAAAAGGGAAAAGATTCCTTATGAGACTTGCCTGACAAGAACTTTGAAGGGTCTGAGATTTTTACCATACCAACAAGCCAAAAAGTTAGCCTGCTACAGTTTCATGAATAAAGGCAGAAAACGTGATACTCTCGGGTTAGAGATGCAGGAGAGTTTATTACTCACAGCACTAGCAGTAGCCAGGATATCAGCATTTTCTTGCACCTATTCCCTGAGTCCCACTTCCCATAAGGTGATGCAAAGAGGTTCAGGTGACACCTGTAAATGCAGTGAGTTGTATTACTAGAAGGAATCCTGAGTTTACAGAACACAAATCTTTTGTAATAGGCTGTAAGCATGCCTGGCCTTTAATGCTGCAAGAGACTGTCTCTCGCCTCTGTTTGTTGCACAACTATGTTTGAAAAGCTAGTCTGAAACAAAGGCAGTCAGCATCTCTCCTCACAAGATGTGTAGAAACTTGAAAAACCCGTGGAAGATGGTCCCTCAACAATGCCATGGAAAAATAGTTTGCTCTTGAACACATTTATCTGAGCCTTTTAGGGATAGGTTTTGGTGGACACCATTTCATTTTAGACATGCTTACTAGCTAACAGAGTTTTGTAGGAAATCACTCTTTCTACCAAAATGGATACCATTTATAAAAGTCGTTGATAATAAAATACTCATGGGAATCTTTGTTTTTATTTATTTTCCTCCTAATATAATGCATCTGTACCCACAATACAACTGAAGGGCTGACTGTTCTATATTTTCCCACTTTGAGTGATAGTTTAATATCAGAGATTACCTGACTGCTACATGATTAGGTATTCTCAAAGACAAAATTCAAAACTGAATCCTCTGAGAACACTGAAGGATAGCCTGAAGAAACAGTGGTTTTTGTTTGCATATTTATTTGTTTTTTAATATCATGTCATGTAGGCTTTGTCTAGATGGCCACGGAGAAGGTTTTCTTTATTTAACTCCTTGATCTGAATTATCACACAGTTGTTCTGTTTTCCTTTGATTGTGTTGGAGAGCTTCTTAGGCATAGCTCTGTTTATTTAGCATGCCTGGGAAGATAGAGCAAGAAGGATACGAAATAAGTTCTCACCCTTAGTTTTTGGCTTCCTGTCAACTTGACTTTGTCAAAGTAAACTTGACATACTTACACTGGGAGTGATTATTTACTGTCTCTTGAATCAAGATAAAGGATTTGCAGGTAAAGGTCAGCTTTTGTTCCTGGAAACATAGATTTTCTCTTTATAAATAGGTTGCATTTTCATGACTGCATATTTTTTTCATTTATGCAATATTTTCCTTGAATTCCCTTTTAGCATAAATGCCATCGTTATCAAGTCTTTCTTCCCCGTTCACTCTCTGCTGAGTGAGTCTGCATGTTCAATTTAAGACTGACCAAAACTAAGGCCGCTCATGCTTGTAGGGTTTCCTATTGATTACTGTCTGTAGAAGAATGACGTGGGCCAAGGGTTAGGATATTTGTAGGTGGAACAAAACTGTAGGAGGAGCTGATAACTCAAGCCCGTCATTTTGACTTTTTTGCTTCTAAGCAATAAGTGGCATGTTGTTGGCGATGTTGCTCTAGTTTTCTATACTGGTTTTATTATTTGCTGGTTGCGGTCAGAACACTGGGGGGCACTACTTTGCTCAAGAAATCGTTCTAACTCATTGGGACATGACCGCAATCTCATCCAATTACATTTTAGATCTAGAGGAGATCTAGGAGGTCATTTAGACCCATTTTATAAGTATTTATTGTTAAGTTGGAAAGAAATGACTAGCCCAAGGCTAATACTGGCAGGTGGGTGTCCTAATGATTCAATGTTCTTTCTGCTCTACCGTGATACTTGTGTCAGGGAATGTAGAACAGCTCTCTCTTAATCACCAGTAATAAATGCCTAGAACTCTGCTATGTTTAGGGAATACTGCTTTGAACAACACAGAAGTGGTTCTGCTCTCAGATTGCTCACCAGCTAGGAAGACCCATTGACTAATTAACTGAATTTCAGCCAAAAATATTATGGGAGAGTATAGCAAAGAGATGTCAAGGAAGACTTCCATGTTTTGCTGAGCCTTAAATGAAAAGGAAATTGGTCAGTAAGAAGGAGTGGGAAGAGAAAATTTAATGGTACAAAGCAAAGAAGATATGATGTTATTAAGATGTGAGAGACTAAAGGAACTTGGAGGTCCTGAAGAGCCAGTAGGGCAGGAGCATAGAGAGAGAGGGAAAGAGTGATGCAAGATGAGGCTGAGAGGTAGGTAGAAGCCAGATCACCCAGGGCCATGTGGGCCATGTTGAGAATAAGGACTTTATCTAAAGGGTTATGAAGAGTCACTGAAGGATTTAAACAGGCAAGAGACAAATGCACGCATTCAACGTGTATGAACATGGACTGCAGAACGGAGAAGAATGTGGCTGGAAGGAGCAAGAGCAATTATGATGCTACCCAAGTCATCCAAACAAATTATGGTGGTAAGAATTGTGGCAGTGAACATTTAGGGTGGTGCTTTCCACTCATAAAGGGGTGACTTTCCTCTGAAGCATCCAGAGGAGACAAGCTACCCCAGCTGCTTCCTTGCAGGGTTGCTGCTGGAAATCTTCCTGCTCCTCTTCTTTCCCCCACCTCTTCTTTGACTCTTCCAGCTATGGCTTTCTTAATTTAGAACTAGAATCCAACTCAGGACCAACCAGTGTCTCACCCTTGGATGCAGTCCTCCCTGAAGCTGAGGACAGCCAGATCTGTTCCATCATCCCAGAAGTCACATGCTGCCATTGCTCTCTCCAGGTTGGACTCACCATCTGGAAGATTACAGGGGTGCCAGGTGTAAAAGTAGGAAGGAAACGGATATGCTTCATGCCATTTGATTTGTTTAGCAAAGCCTTGTTTTGTTAGGGGAGTATTATTATTATTATTTTTCAAAATAAACCTTTTTACTTGATAAAAACAACATGTACTCATTGTAGAAAATCTGGAAAACAAGGGAAACCTAGATAAACAAAATCAACCAAAATTCCACAATTCAAATCAAATAGCTTTTTATAATTTTGGAATATTTCTTTGCAGTCTTTTTTTCTAAGCATATTTTTAACATATTCGGATCTCACCAGTATAAAAAGTTGGTATACCATTTTTACAAAAATGTTGTGACATTTTTGAGTTCTTATTGTGTGCAAGACCCTGAACAGAGTGCTTTGCAAATATTACCCCAATTTAATCCTTGAAACATAGGATCCTATCCTATGAGGTAGGATCTCTTATTATATCCTTTATAGATGAGGAAACTGAGGCATAGAAAGATTAAGCATCTTTTTTTAACAGCTTTAATGCAAATTAAAACCATAGTGAGATACCATGCTCCTAACAGAATGGCTAAAATGAAAAAGACTAACCACGGCAAGTGTTGGTGAGCATGTGGAGGAACTGAGTCTCTCCTACTTTGCTTGTGGGAATGCAAAATGGTACAACCACTTTAGAAAACTGGCAGTTTCTTAAAAGGTTAGACATAAACTTACTGTATAAGTTTCTTAGCCTACTGTAACAAATTACTATAAACTTGGTGGATTAAAACAACAGAAATTTATGTCTACCAGTTCTGGAGGCCAGAAATCCAAAATCAAAGTGTCAGTGAGGCTGTGCTCCCTCCAGAGGCTCTAACAAAGATTCTTTTCTTTGCTTCTATCAGCTTCTGGTGATTTCCAGCATTTCTTGGCCTGAGGCTGCACCATTCCAATTTCTGCCTCCATTTCACACCTTGTCCTCTTCAGGCTGTCTGTGTCAAAAGTCCCTCTGCCTCTTCTTATATGGAACATCTGATTATACTTAGGGTCCACCTGTATAATCCAGGATAAGCTCCTCCTCAACATCCTTACTTTAAGCACGTCTTTTGCTGCATAAGCTGATATTCACTCTTTTGCCATATATGATAATATTCACAGGTTCTGGGGGTTAGGACATGGACATATCTTTTGGTGGGCCACCATTCAGCCCACTGCACCTACCGTAAGCAACTTTTTAACCTCATATTATAACACAAGCATGTTCCCATTTTATTAAAATTCTTTGTAAATATCTTTTCAAATTGTCGCAAAATATTTGCTACATCAGTGGATGCCTCACAATTAGCTATCACTTCAACTATTGAACATTAAAAAGGTTCAGAGGAAATTCTTTATTTAAAATAATAGTGCAGTAAACATCTTTGTGTATAAAGTTGCTTTTCCCATATTTTGCGATTTTTTTCCCTTACTTTTCATAAGTGAGTTTAGTGGGCCAAAAGCTGTGAATATGAACTTATTTGTATATCTTTCAAAAGGGTGGTACCAATTTACACTCTATCTGTAATATAAGAAAGCCTCCTTAACTGCTCCTTCCTAGTTAGAGTAAAACTTTTTTTGCAAATTAGTGAGTAGAAAATTGTATCTTAATTTGTATTTCTAATGAAATGGGATGTTTTCCTATATGTTTTCATCAGAGTATTTTTCCTTTTTAAAATTTTGTTGTCCTCTACCCAATTATCAATTGAATAATGCTTTTTATAAAATGATCTTTTATGAACTCTATCTAGTCAAAAATAGAGACACTTTAAAATTTGAATGTGTTTCTGAGTCTGTGGTTTGCTTTTGAATTTTAACAAGTTTCAATAATTTGGAGTCTTAAGAAACAGAAGTGTAAAATTCTTTTACATAGGGATATCTTCTGAGGTTTCCCTGTTTATTTCTTCTACAACCACAGCAGGAGATTTTGAGACAATAGTCCCACATTCAGAGAGCAGATAACTATTCATCTAATTTCTCCTAGTTTTTTGGTAACTCTTAATCCATCTGTACTTTTATTTTGATTTATGGAGAGAAGTTGAGATCATAACTAAGTTTTCCAAACTCCTAAATAATTAAACAATTATCTCGAAATCATTTTTATTGAACGATGTATCCCTTTATTATTAATTTGTGATAGCTTCTTTATCATTCTTTGTAAGGTTATCATATAAACTAGAGTCTGTGTGGAGAACATTTATTCTGTTTCATTCATCTATTTTTGTCCAGTACCAGAGATTTATATTAAAATTTTAAGATATATTTTAATGTGTATGCAAATCAGGTCATGAAGTTACCATTCGTCTCTAATCAGAGAAATCTTTTGCTTAAATATAATGCTGTCATTTCATGTTATAAAAGCAAACTGGCCAGCATATAAACTATCTTGCCAAAAATTTATATCAGCTTTAACTGATAAGTATTAGCACTAATCTTTTTTTTGACTCATTACGATGAAGTGCTCTCTCTATATAATGTTTACATTTTCGCCTCTCCTGCTTCTATCCTATCGGTAAACTCATTGCCAGATACTCTATTGTATTTAGAAGTGTCCTTGAAACTTTTAAACTCTTTGACAAATACTCTTTCAGCATGCTGATTTTTTTTCCCCTCAGCCACAGTAACGACCAGTTGCTTCTCAGCTGGTCAGATCTAGATCCTCATATTCGGATTTGGTTATTTAGAGGTGCTGTTGACATTCGAGGTTAAAAAATTCTCTGTCGTGTCCTAAACACTGCAGTAAATATATTTACTAGCATTCCCCCACTAGTTGCCAGTGGCACCATCCCCTCCCCCCTCTAGTTGTGACAATCACAGATGTCTCTAGATATTGCCAATGTTTCCTCCAGTACAGAATCACCCCCATTGAGAACTACTGATTTAGGTCAGAGTAGTCAGACAGCATAATAAATGTATTTAACTGTTATTCGTTTATTATTATTATTTTTTGTAATCTTAGTACTACATCAGGTTGAACTTAGAGCAATCCAATTAATTGCACAATGGTTCGTTCACTGTCATTGGGCTTGAAAAAAGGCACCCCCAGGGCATTCAGCTTGGCCATGTGACTTAAACCTGACCATAGTAAGAAGAATGACATTATGATTGCTCAAAGTGAAATGTCTCAGAGATCTGTTTGGCTCATCCCTCCCTACTTAGCCTATGTTGATGGTAAATGTGAAAAGCTGTCAATTTGATAACCATATTGGTATATGTAAATGAATTATGCCCTGAGTTTTAATCTTCTATCTTCTAATATTTAGAAAATGGCCAGAACTCTACATCCATAATTCTTTGAATCATCTTGCCTTTGATTTTAGCGTATAACCATGGCTGTCTGAGCTAGTTAGTTCAGAGGGCTTTTACAAGATGATAATGAGGCCAATGTTGCAGTTTCAATTAGCTTCACAGAAGAAAAACCCAGCTTCACAGCAGCAGACTGAACTGCTAACCCCTGCCACCACTCTCAGCCAATGGCCAAAAGGAAGATGAGAACAGAGAATGTTGCCGACTCAGCACTCCCAGGACCATTGAGCCTGGACAAGCAAAGGTCACATCTCATTGATGATGATGGGTCATCTGTGTTATATTCCTACACCCCTTCACTGCAGAAACACAAAATGAGGAGTAGTCTCTAAATCAGAGCTGCCTTGATAGCCAACGTAGATCATTGAGGCAAGGTCTTTTTTATTCTAATTTTTTTGGAGTTAATGAATAAGACAGCTGCACTTCTGAAAGGTATTTAAACAACTTTTATTTTTGTTTTAGAATTTTCAATTTTGACCATATATTTGAAGTAAGGACATTTTATCCGCTCATGAAATTATTTTCTAATCATCCATTTAGCAGAAAAGGTCATCATAGACATAAATTTGCCTGCCACTGTGTAAATATAATAACTGACTAGGGCAATTTTTCATTGGAATCGGAAGAGTTTTATGAGTATTGAAATGGAGATTGAATTTTACTTGCGTTTAATGTAGCTTTGTATTGGCAAAAGAGTATTAACAAGGATCCCTAACACTAATTTCCCTAATATTAATTTATGTGTTATATAAAATGTAACCTCCATGATAATATGGCCTTCTTCTTCTGCCCTTTATTCCACAGATTGAACTCAATTCTGCTTTTGGAATATTTGCATTGTTCCTACTAAACTGCCTATGTAGGAATGGATGCAGGTGACGCTTCGCCAGTTTGGTTTATAGCCTCACTTCCAACATTAAGATACTTTTGTGTCTTTTCGTTTTCCTCTGGTCTTTGAATTCTGATCATACATATCCAATCCCAGACCACATTTTCACAGTCGGGAATTTATAGAGCTTAAGATCATTTATAGGATAGTTTTCCTTTCTCACTGCTGCCTAAATTTTTCTTCTGGCTTATCAAGAGATCCTTAGGAATTTTCAGCATTGGTACATCTTCTGGTGATGAACAGATATTCATTTTCAAGCTCTTGCCGTCAAAGTGCATTCATCAAAATGCAGTCAACTTTAGTAGCCTATAGAGAAAATAGCTTTTAGAAATTAATGATTACCTTACCTCATCAAAGGTCTACTAAGTATATTGAGTCCCAAATGAATAACAGTGGGCAAGCCAAACAAATTGAGCCTTGAATGCAAGAATGTCTACAGATGTTTCCATGGATTGCTTTTTAACCAATGAAATCAGGAACATATTTTTTTTAATTGATTTCTACAGTTGCATGGGTACCACATTCTCCAAACTACCTCTCTGTTACCATTAGTGCTGTATTCATAATCTCTTGTTTCAAACGCATGATATTCTCCTTTTTCGAAGAACTCAAATATTTGTTGAGCGTTTCTATGTGTCAGGCACTGTGCAAAGTGCTTTCATAGATTATTTTATTTAATGTTTTACCATGATCTATATGATCTATAGCATACACTAGATATTATTATTATCCTCATTGTGCAGCTAAGGGAACTGAGAGGTATATGTTAGTCAGTGGCCTAGGATCATACAGCTAACACTAAGACATGACAAAGCCAGAACTTGAATTTGGTCCATATGAATCCAGAGCCCGTACACTTAACTGATATACTCTCCTGCCTCCCAGAAGTCATTATCACAAAGATTTGTATTATTTTTTTATTTCCAAGAATAATAATATGATTTTGTTTCTGTTATCACATTTGATTTAAAACCTGTCACCCAAGCCTGAATTCCTACAGAATGTATCCTGTCTGTGCTAATTTAACTTAGAGTTGGGCTTTCATCCTTCTGCTTTTCATGGGTCTTAAATTTGTAACTAGAGACTTGTTCATATTTTGAGTAACTATGTTTCACTCCCAATGACATTTGGGGTACTTAAAACATGTTCAGTGACACTTTAAAGAATATAGTTTACACCACTTCCTTTAGAAGGCTGTAAATAAAAGAATGATAGAAAGTGTCAAACCGTAATTACGTCAAAGATTTTAGTAACCTCATAAACCACAAGAATGAAATACCAAGAAAGTTTTTTTTCAGCTGCCAGCATCAAAGTCTCATTTGCTGATTCTATTTTTGCAGCATTTTGATGGAAGTAATCCAGTTAGGTTGACATTTTTCTAGAGGATAGTTTAGTGTTCAAAGAAGACATGTTATTTCACCATCTAATTTTCTTTATAGAAAAGGTTTTCCTCTTCTGTAATGATTTGAACTGTGCTATAAAGTAAATGAAAATGTGTCTTGTAGGTTGGACTATGGCTCCCGAAGGCACGTTTTAGTTGACGTAAAGTTTTTTTACCATAGCTACAGTTGATGTTTACGGATACACACCCTTTCTAATTTTTAGTGCTATTGTTGTATTTCTTAATGAATCTAATCACAGAAAATGTGCCAAAAGGAAAGGAAAACTTGGTCTCAAACATATGCTTGAGTTTCTGTTAACAGGAAACAAATGTCCAAATGTGATTGCATACAAGCTCACACACATGCTCAGGCACACGCTCACACACGCACTCAAGTTTGGATCCAAGTGTGAACCTGGTGATACAGTGGCACTTAGAGCCAAATACTTAGCATATGTCAAAATTTGGTGTGATCACAACAGCAGAATGGTACAATATTGTTTCATTCAGTCTGATGCAGGAAGAGAAGCCAAATGACAGCAAATCATAAAAAGAATGTCATTCCTTTCTCAGAAATGTTACGTTTGAATAATTGGGGGAAAAATAAGACCAATATGTTTCAGTGTGACTTTCTTGTCATTGGTAAATTGATATATTTCTGTTCTATAAGAGAAATAGGCTGATAAACCTTTATTTGAGTTGAGATATGTTAGATAAAATTACAGAAATTTGATGTTTCTGTCCTACAGGTCAAATATATCTATCACATATCAAAAAAACAGTATCGGCAAATTCATATAGTTCAATTTAACAGGATACTACTTATTGTATTCATTTTTATCATCTTAAGATTTCTTTCTATCTGTATTTTCTTAAAGGTTACATATCATGTGAAAGAACCATAACTTTAAATATGGACCTTACGGCTACAAATAACTTGCATATGGTTCAAATATTTTCAATATAATATTATCCATGAGTTGCCTTATGAGAGCCAAGGATAAAGTAGTTGTCCGTCAATAGCAAATTTCACCAAGAATGAGAAAAAGAATTCTTTCAGAATCCTTTGATGCCTTTGCCTAAAGGGCAAAAGGTAATCCCAGGGAAAAGTAAATGAGGGCCAAATGATAATTCCTTGAAGAAATCCTCCTATACCATGTTAGAAAATTACAGCAAAATGAATTGGCTTATAGATTCATGGAATGGAAAAGCCATTGGAATTATCCAGCCCAGCAGTTCTCAACTGTCCAGTAAGAGCATCCAGACCTACATGGACAAGTTGCCGTGAACAGTGAGTTGTGTTGTATGCGATTTGTTTCTAATGTTCAAAGTACTTGAGGTGGCAAATTATTTTATAAATGACAATATATTTGAAATTATCCTTCTAAAGATGCCACAGTAACTCAATAGCACTTCAAATCAGAAAGAAAGAAGTATAGTTTCAGCTGGTGGGTCTAGTATTGCATACATGTCCTTTGGAGATACCCATGGGAATGAATCTTGTATGAAAACATAGAAGTGATGTTTCCCAGCAGAAAAAAGTTTGTGATCTGCAGATTGAGGCACCTCCCACAGGCTTTCCCAGGATCAGCAGAGATTGCTCAGTTCATAAGCAGAAAGCTGATGATGTGCCTGGAATCAGCAAACGGCCATAGTCTTGAGGGACATTTCTCCAGGGCACGGTGAGGACTGACAAAATGCCTATGCCACCACTAGACAGCATATTTTCATAACTGGTTGCTTAGAGCTCTTGGATTCTATGTCTCCTTCCTGTGGACGGTACCTGACACCCACTGCCGAAGTTTGTTTTCTCTGAGCTCAGTTTATCTAAAGAAGCCCTGCTCCAGAAGTTGACCTTTTTTTCCTTTGGGTGTGTTAATATCGTGGATTAAGCTCTGTAGTTGGTCTCAATCCAGTGGTTACTCCCATGGACCTAAGAGAAGTGTTAACTTAATTAGTTCAGTGCTTGCAGGAGAACCTTGCTCCTTTATCTACAAGTTGTTATTTGGAGGATTTAGGGCTCATCATAGTTGCCCCCATTTAACAAGAAATTAAAATCTAAATCTGACTTTAATTGTTTTTGTTACTGCTTTTAACTGCATGAGTATGATATCTCTCTAGATTATTACTGGAGCAAATTTATACCATATCTCATTCTCATGATCTTAATTTTATGTACCCTCTTTTGCGACTTATAATTTGTATAAATTCATAATCTTAACAGCTGTAAACTATTTTTGAGATAGGAAAAAGGTGTGACTTTCCAATTTCTTTTTCTTTTACAATACAGGACAATCCTAATAAAGATGACACCAAAACCTTTATAAATCAACTTTCTAGGTTGAAAAAATCTCAAGTAAAGTACCAGCAGATTCAGTCTAGCAAAACTTAAAAACAATAACAAACCATAAACAAAAGAGTTGGTTCTTAGGAATACAAGAAATTTTACTATTAATGAAATCTATTGCTATAATTCATCTTAATAGTTTAAATGAGAAAAATCGTATCATCTCTATAGGTGCCCCAAAAGTACTTGGTTTAATATATATTGCTGATGAAAACTCTTAGTGAAACAGACATAGAAGTCCAATTACTTAAATTGATAAAGGTTAATCATATAATATTCTTCAAATAATCTTTATTTGAAACAAAGATTAAATATTTCACTTAGTGGTAAAATTCTATATATATTTCCATTACATTAGTAAACAAGAAAAGGATTACAGATTTTTTATTTTTCTCAAAAGTCTAGCAAATATAATGACAAGGAAAAAAATTAGGTAAAGTGATCAGAAAGGAGAGACCAAACCAATCCCCATTTTTCTATATTGAAATTTTTTTTTTTTTTTGAGGAAGATTAGCCCTGAGCTAACATCCATGCCCATCTTCCTCTACCTTATGTGTGGGACGCCTACCACAGCATGGCTTGCCAAGTGGTGCTATGTCCACACCCAGGATCTGAACCGGTGAACCCTGGGCCGCCAAAGTGGAACGTGCGAACTTAACCACTGCGCCACTGGTCTCGCCCCCTGTATTGAAAACTTAAGAGAATCAACTGAAAAAAAAAAAAGCTATTAGAACTGTCAGGAGTTCCATATGGTATCTACTTACAAAAATAAATACACAAATATAAAGTGTGCTTTGCCATAATCAATTAAAAAGATAAACAGAAAAAAATCTTATATCACAATAGCAACCCTAAAATAGAAAATAACTAGGAATAAATATAAACAGAAATTTATAAGACTACCTTGAAAAAAAAGTCTAAAATAATTTGGAAGAAGATGAGATTTAACAGGGAAATATGCTATACTCTTTGACAAAAAGAATCAATATTTTAGACATTAAATTCTCCCCAAAGTAATCCAACAATTAAAGTGACTGAAATCAGAGTCACCAAGGGATTCTTTTAGTAATGTGACAAAATAGTTTAAAAACTCATGTGGGATAAATTGAAAAGCAAAAATAGCCAATAAGTTTTTTAAAAAATCAATGCTCTGAAAAGGTTAAGAAGAATTATATTAAAAGAAAAGATTTGATCAAGTTTCTACATAAAATGTAAAACTCGATACAAAGAAAAAAATCACAAGCAAAATTAAAAGACTGTCAATGTGATGGGAAAACATCTACAAGACAAGATTTCTTTAATACATAAAGCAGTTTCACAAACATGGAGGAAAGAAACAAGCATTCCTACAAAATCCACAAGACCAAGGGCCAGCAAACTTTTTCTGCAAAGGACAGATAATGCTTAGAGCTTTACAGGCACCACAGTCTCTGTTGCAGCTACTCAGCTCTGCCCTTGTAACACACAAGCAGCCATAGACAAGGCATAAACAAATAGGCATGGCTGTGTTCCAATAAAACTTTACTTACAAAAATAGGAAGCGGGGCAAAGTTGTCCACAGACAGTGTGCCAACTCCTGCAATAGACCTTCTGTGACTTCTTCCCTGCTACATTCCAAATATACCTAGAAGCAAGCATGCTATATACAAGATGCTCAGCAAATATATGTTGAATGAACAAGTAAATAAATGAATAGAAAGAGGACAGTTCTCAAAAAAGAAGTTGAAATCAACGGTCAAACATAAAATTTGTTAAACTCACTTATTGAAAGAGAGACAAATTAAAATCATGAAATAGCATTTTCTTACTCTCACATTCACAAGATTTGTTTGTTTAATGATTATTAGGTTTGCTAAGGATATAGGCTCGTGCATGTCAGATGCTGCTGGTAGGATTTTTACTCTTTTATCTGTAGTTATATACATGGAGAAAAGTGTAGAAAATAGTATAAGAGGATCTGTATATCCTCTCCCTGTATCAGCTGTTCTCAAATTGTTTGGGTTCATTCTTAAAAATTATTGAGAACCTCAAAGAACTTTTGTTTATTAATGTTTATAATATTCCATTAGAAATTAAAATGGAAACATTTAAAATATTTGTTAATTCATTTAAAATAGCAATAACAAATTCTTTACATGTTAACATAACATTTTTATGACAATAACTACAGTTTCCAAAGCAAAAAAAAAATTATTGAGAAGAATGGCATGGTTTTACATTTTTGCAAATCTCTTTAATGTCTGTCCTGAAAGAAGTCAACTGGATTCTCATATTTGCTTCTGAATTCATCTTTTGTTGAAGTACTTGAAGAAAATCAATCCTTAAACAGTTATATAGTTGGAAAAAGGAAGAATATTTTAATAGCTTTCTTTGATAACTGAAAATTCAGCTTTGATACTACACCAAAATTCAACAAGCAGTAGTTTCTAAATGGGTAGTCGCAGTGTGGAATCTAAAACTGTATCACTGAACTTTTCATACTCCATTACATTAAAATCCATTCATTTATCTTCATTTCGAGTGAATCTTTTACTCATGTGTGATTTTGTAATATAATGCATTGACCATTCGGAAAATATGGAAAAAGAAGGGGTCTTGTCATTTGCAATATTTAGCAGGTAAAAGAGACAAATAGTGGCTGGAGGGAATTTCTAGCGATGCCTCTCCTCATGGAGGCCAAAAGCTATAGGCAGGAACCTCCATAATCTAGGGTGTGACAGAGCTCTCTTTCCTGAAAACCTGCTCCAGTCTTTCTTTCTCTCCTTGCTGTTGGCAGTCTGTCCTGAAGCAGACATGGTCAGCCTGCAGGTGGTGGCTCCAGGTGTTCATCCTCAGTTTTCTCCCATTCCTCCTTCCTTTCTGTTCTCTGGCACCTGGGTCACTTCCTCTGTTGAGCAGAGTTCCACAAATTTGAGCATCAGAATCTTGAGTGAGCTTGTTAAGACACATATTCCTGGTACCCTTCCCCAGAGCTTGGGATTCTGTAGGTCTGGGGTGGGCACCAGGAATTGGCATTTGTAATAAGCTTTCCAGTGATATCAAAGCTGCTGGCCTGTGGACTACACTGAGGTAGAGCCAAGAGACTCACCGGAGAGAGCCAACCAGGGGCGCAAGGGGCCAAACAATAAAATGTTATTCATTGGAATTCCTATCAGATGGCCATTTAGCAATGCACATGTGGATGCAGTAGTGGTGACAGCATTGCAAGTGGTAGTGGTAATAATAATAAGAAGAATAGCAATAGTAATAATAGTAAGATTCATAGTGAAATAAAAATAAATACATAAGGACCATTTTTCTTCCCATGTTTTGACAAAAATCTTGAACATGGTCTTTCCAGAAAGAGAGAAGCTTTCAGAACCAAAAGTGTTATAAAATCACAAATTTCAAAAGTGTCTCTGTAAATGGATGTTTTACATTTTCAGTGAAAGCAAGGTCTTTAAAAACATACCAGACCTTATGATCCAGAAAAGACTGTTTCTTTTCGTCCTGCAGGGTATTATTTATCTTTGGCTAATAGATTCAGCCACGCCATTTTTATAGCCTCACATGTTATCAAAAAGTGTTTTCATTGCTCAATCTGACTGCTCTCTTTCTCAACCTATTGCATTCATCTTGTCTTTAGAGGCCAAGTATAAACGGAGGTCTAGATGAAAGGAATTTTTTTTTAAAAAACCCATTTGTGTTTTTCCTTTCTGTGTTAAATTATGAATACGATAATTGGTGGTTAATGAGATGTAAGTGCTGTAGCCTCAGACACTTTGGGTTACTCCTGTCTCTGCACCATTTTCATCCAGCCCTCATTTTCCAAACATCAGACCTATAATTATGCCAAAATTTATCCAAGCCAGAGAATATTTTGTTTTTCCCTTTTGCAACGTACAGACCATAAAGTTATGGAAAGCGTTGGGCATAAAAAACTAATTTTAACCCCCCACTGAAAATTCTGCGGGACAACTCAATAAAATATAATTAAAGGTGTATGAATCATAGATTTCAGAGATCACTGAGACATGTGGAGAGCATCTGATCTAGCTATTTGGCTTTGGTATCAACCCTATTTTGCAGATGAATTAGCAAAATCTCACAAAAATACAATATATGTGAAGCTGAGGTTCGAACTGGAATCTGTCTGACCCTAAAACCTGCGCCTTGCAAGGGAATTTGGCAGCTGTGTTTTGCCTCTCCGAGCGGTGTTTTTTGATTGGTCATGCTCTTGCCAGCCCACCTTGAACTCTTTGATCACCTGGTTGAGCGTTTTTCATAAGCTTTTAAAGCTTTATTTATATTTGATTTGTACAGTATCCTTCAGTGACCGTGTCCTTGCACCGGATATTTTGATGTACTAAATTTACACGCATATTTGAGTGAGGAAGATATATGCATTTTGTTTTGTATAAAAAAGTCCAGGTCTCATGTTTTCATTGAAAACGGCAGTCTTTGTTTCCACTCAAGTGCTAATCTTTCTAAAAATGTCCCTCACATTGAAGGACGTCCAAAAGGCAGTAACTTATTAGAACCTTGGGTTCAGATTACAAATGCGTTTGGCTAGCTCAGTGTTAAAGTTCAAATTATCTCAGAATTATTTTAAATATTTGCACAGGAACACTGACTAGTTCACTAATGTGTGGCCTCAGAACTATCCACTAATAACCACCTTGGTCTATGGTCGTTAACTCCAAGGGCTCAAGTGAGCTCTCTGCTAAGTAATTTGCCTCAGTGTTCGAAGCTGTCATATGATGTCTATAGGACTTGGAAGTGTTGATTCAGAAAAGGAATTTGAAACCAATTTTTAAAATTGACTTTATTCTTTACACACAAGAGTTGAAAAGGAAGTTCTGATGAGGTAATGTCCTCTCCTACCCATTCCCCGCACCCCCCACACCTTTTTGTAGTTACTTTCTCCTGATTATTTACCTTTAAACTGGAGACCTAGTAGCTGGTGGAGGGGAAAGAATGTCTGTGTGGGAGTCAGGATACCTGGGATTTAGTTCTGGCTCTGTCATTCAACTCATGACCTTAGACAAGTCATTTAGTTTCTCTGGGCATTGGTTTCTATAAATGAAGAAGTGACACAAGGTCATTTCTAAGTTGTAGAATCTGTGAGTATGTGCATTCTACCAAGAGAAGCTAAACTAGCTGGAAGACAACAGATCCATGGATGGGTTAGGCAGACCCTCATCTCCATTATTTCTTACCTTTCTGCAGGGCTGGCTTCAGGGGCTGCAACCTGTGCTGTCACATAGGACCCTGGGCTCTACAGGGCTCTGTGCTTAGTTTAGGGTTTTGCTCTCACCATCTTGAAATTCTTAATTTTTGAACAGAGGACCTGCATTTTTATTTTGCTCTGGACCAGACAAATTTTGTAGCTGGCCCTGCCTTTTGGTAATATGTTTCTTGCCAGTGTATCTACCAGCTGAAAAAAGGAGTCATAACCTCAAATGGGTCACATTTGCCACCATTGTATCTTTTGGGTAGACTGAGGAAAACAAAACGTTGACAAAAATATGTATGTGGATTTTTTGGTTATTTTCAATGATCTGAGTTTTTGATTGTCTACATTTTCCTTCTTCTGTGCCTCCTTGCTCCACTTCAATCCCATTTTTTTAAAAAAAATAAGAGTTAATTACTGGTATTTACCACTAAGTATTTTCAGTCTCTCCACCCAACATTCTCGCCATTGCTACATAATCAGCTATAGTACAATGTAGAGTATGCTGTCAGCTTTGAATGGTCATTTTGTTGTACATTTTTATTTTTCTGGAGAAGCTACAATTACAACAGCTTGTCAGACTAGAGAGGAGTCTTCTTTGCCACCAGCAGCTGCTTTGTTCTGACCAAATGAGGTCCTCTTCCCCTTTGAGAATAGAATAGCCACCCAGGACTATGAGAGGTCAATTCTGTATAAAAAGGGACTTGCTGAATGTGCTAAAATGCACATTCATGCAGGGGCCAGCTTGATTGTGCACGTTCACACTGATAAAAATTACTCTGTGATTGCAAGGAACATATGCTTCCTGGTTTATTCATTATTGCATGCAAAGATGAAAGAGCAAAAGAGACCGAGGAAAGTGTTTCTATGTGCCCCTTGATGGCTGGATGTGGTTTTACCTTGTGAGTCTGCTTTCAGAAACTTCCAACAAATCTCTAAGCAACTCAATGGCCAATTTACATATCACATCCATGATGATAAATTGCTTCAATGGAGCACTCCAGAGTGTCTGTTTCCAAAGCATTGAAAATGCTAAACCAATCCTCAAATGCTGTTTTTTTCTCTTTTTCAAATCCTGTGTTTATAATCTTCAAAGTGCTCTCTTTTTGCCCTCAGTTCATAAAATTTTATTCTCTTTACTTAAAACTTGCTAGTAGCTGACTTTTAATTGTACTAACAATATCTGAATGTTTTTAAGTATTTAACTAGTCTTTTTCCTTCATAAAACTGAATTTAAAGTGACAGTCTCTATGTTGAGTTGTAATTGCTGCCCTGACTCCTGACTTCTAGATTGGGAAACATATCATTTTTATCTTTTAAATCATATAAACTGGTGTTTTGATTCACACATGTGCTTAAGAATAGGAAAGAAAGAATTGGTAAATTTTTTAAGGGAATGCAGTTGGTCATTCAACAACATTTTATATCTGTTATTGATCACAAGCAGAGCAGTAATTTAGCTTCCATTTGTGGGTGTCTTATATCTGATGCGTTGAACTATTTCAGCAGTAAATTAGCAGTTTTGAAACTCTGGGATTTTAGAGAAAAAGAAACAAAGGGAAACTCCTCAGGTAATTAGTTGAATGTTTGGTGCCATGCATTTTACTTCAGAACACCTTTTTGAACACTTCTTTACAAAATTCCCAAGTAAGAGCCATAGAAGCCTAAACACACAATTTACCTGTGAAGAGAGAGGAAATCCTGAGTTCAAGTATCCACACTGTGGAGTATAATGTCCGTCCTTGGTGACCTCTAGGAGATGAGGCCACCCACTCAAGATCTTCTTAGAAGTGTTGATCTCTTCTATGGAGTAACCCTAATGGTGACAATTAACATCATGGTGACAACTCGTGACAAGTGTTTGAGATGACACTTCACCTCAGAGATGTCATCCAATGGGACCGCTAGGCAGAAACCCCTCGAGGGTGAAGTGAGTCTTGTGGCATTTTACCCGTCAGTGGGAAACACAGTGTTTGCAGCTTGGCTGCACCTTGGAAGCACCTGGGCAAAGAAAGCCAAAAATTCTGATGTCTGGATCCTGCCCACAGAGATTGTAATGTCATTTGTCAAAGGTGTGTCCTGGGCATTGGGATTTGAGAAGTCCCCCAAGTGATTTTAAGGAGCAGCTAGGCCTGAGAACCAAGGTCTGGAGTGAGATTTTATACACGTATTTAACAGCTTTATTGAGATATAATCACATACTATTCACCTCTTTAAAGTGTACAGTTCAATGGTTTTTAGTATATTCACAGAGTTGTGCCACCATCACCACAATCAATTTTACATTTCCATCACCCTAAAAAGAAATCCATTAGCAGTCACTCCTCACTTCTCTCCTACACCCTCCTTCACTCTCACCCCTGGCAACCACTAACCTGTTTTCTGTTCCTATAGATTTGCCTATTGTGGACATTTCATGTTAAGGGAATCATATAACATGGACCTTTTATGACTGACTTCTCTCATTTAGTATAATGTTTTCAGTGTTCATACACGTTATAGCATGTATCAGTACTTCATTCCTTTTTATTTCTGAGTAATATTCCATTGCATGGATATGCCTCATTTTGTTTATCCATTCCCCAGCTGGTGGATATTTGGGTTGTTCTACGTTTTGGTTGTTATGAATAATGCTGCTACAAACATCTCTGTACAAGTTTTTGCATGCACGTATGTTTTAGTTTCTCTTGGGTGTATATCTAGGAGTAGAATTACTGTGTTATATGGAAACTTCATGCTTAACTTTTAAGGAACTATCAGACTGTTTTCCAGAGGAACTGCAGCATTTTCCATTCCTGTCAACAGTGTATGAGGGTTCCCAGTTTCTCCACATCCTTGCCGACACTTGCTGTTATCTATCTTTTTTATGATAGCCATCCTAGTGGCTGTGAAATGATAGCTCTTTGTGGTTTTGATTTGCATTCCTCTTGTGGCTGATGATGTTGAGAATCTTTTCATGTGCTTATTGTCCATTTGTATATCCTCTTTGAAGAAATATCTATTTAGATCCTTTGCCCATTTTCTAATTATTTATTTTTTCATTATTGAGTTATAAATTTCTTTATATTTCCTAGATGCAATGGAAATATGATTTGCAAATATTTTCTTCCACTCTGTAGGCTGTCTTTTCACTTTCTTAAAGGTATCCACTGAAACACAAAAGTTTTTAATTTTGCTGAAGTCCAATTTATTTTTTCTTAGTTGCTTGTGTCTTTTGTGTTCTATGCAAAAATGCCTTGCATAACCCAAGGTAATGAAAATTTTCTCCTATATTTTCTTCTAAGAATTTTATAGTTTTAGCTCTTACATTTAGATCTATAAACCACTTTGAGTTAATTTTTCTATATGTGTGAGGAAGGGGTCCAACTTCATTCTTGTTTTTTTGGAAAGTCATTTCTCTCATTTTTTTATTATTGAGGTCACATTGGTTTATAACGTTGTATAGATTTCAGGTATACATCATTAGATTTTGACTTCTGTATACATCATGTTCCCCAACAAAGGTCTCGTTTCCATCTGTCACTGTAAAAATGTCCCCCTTTACCCCTTTCGCCCTCCCCCCACCCCCTTTCCCCTCTGGTAACTACCAATCTGTTCCCTGTATCTGTTTGTTTGTTTATCTTCCACATGAGTGAAGTCATACAGTATTTGTCTTTCTCTGTTTGACTTATTTCACTTAGCATAATACCCTCAAGATCCATCCATGTTGTCACAAATGGCACGATTTCATCTTTCTTTATGGCTGAGTAGCATTCCATTGTATACATATACATAGGTATACACACACCACATCATCTTTATCCATTCATCCGTCAGTGGGCACTTCGTCCAACTCATTCATTTGTATGTGGATATCCTAGAATGAGTTTTTAAAATAGTCTTCTCACCTATGGTTCGTGAACATCTTGCTGAAAAATGAAGGATGGACTTCATGCGGCTTGGCACATGGGGCATCTATACCAAAAATGAATTGCCGGAGAGTTTCAGCTTCTTTCTGCTGTCCTCCAGGGAGCCCATACACTGCTTGAAAGTCTAAATACACACCTGGAACTACCAAAGAACACATTTACACAGCCTCTGGTCAGTGTGTTGAGGTCTCCCGACTAGGGGGATTTAAGTGAAGAGTGATATCAATCCCTAAGACTTCCGAAGGAGTTGAGTTCACTTGTCTGCACTGATCCACACAAGAACACTTAAGCTACAGTATGTGACCTACAAGTCAGGAAGTGCTTGGCTGAATGCAGTGGTGCTATTTGATGATGTGTCATTGCTTTGTGCTCTTACCTGTTTGAATGAAAGAAGGAAACTTCCTGAAAATTATGAGTCAGAAATTACTTCCAGAAAGTTATAAACTTGTGTTATTTGAAAATGCTTAAGGGAAGAGCAGATAAACCATCCCTCCACAAGACCCTTGAGGGAAATGTAGTACAAAGTAGAGGATTGTGTCATGCATACCCAAAGTTCCGCGCTGCTCTGGAGGTGGCAGGTAGGATTAGGAACAATCCACTAGCAAGTAGGGAAACCCCCATCAGTCAAGCCACCAGACTAGGAGTCCAAGTTTAGGAACCAGTCAAGTTCCTTCCTTCTCTGCAGCTCTAAAAGTGCTGATTCTCATGCAGGCAGGTGCATCTTCCACAAACAGCCTCTGTGTGCTTTCTAGGAAGGGAAGGTGCATGAAAAGTGTCTTTCTATGCTACTGAGCTTAAGGAGGGTACATTATTGTGTGCTTTGGGGGACCATATTGAAACTTCCATCACTTCTCGTAAATCCCCCAGGTAAATACCCTTTTATCCCAAGAAGGCAGCAAGGAAAATAGGCACAGAATCTCATAGACTTGGGTCCGCATCCTGGCTGTACTACAGAATCTGGGTAACTTTTTACCCAGTGAAGTATTTAACTTCTTTGAGCTTCATCTTTCTCTTCTATGTTATGAGAATATAAAAATATCTATTAACTGTCATTGTTGGGTAAACTGAGGTAAAAATGTAAAACCCCTGACCCAAGTTAGGAGTTATATATTTTATTCCACTCTCCCTTTCAATAAGTAAGATATGGTGGAACCCCCACTTTCAAAACTCATATTTTGGGCCTTGAATCCAAAGAATTAAAAGAACCGTTAGCAAAAATGGAGGTTAGATTTACGATTGGACATGTCAGTTCCCTCTTCTGTATCATTCTGTGTCTTCAGTGGTCTTAAAGCCCTTATTTCTTGGCAGACTATAGGACCTCCCTTCATGGGGACTTCCTACTACCCTAAGAAAATCATTACTACTGTCCGTGACTTTGGTGACCCATCAGCATTCCAGCGAACTACCCAGCTGTTTGAAACAGCAGCTCTTTATTTTCTTTGGTCTGAGTATGCAAAGATGAAATGCAGCTGCCTGTTTTTGGAAAAGCTTTCTTGGTCTATGTCATTTGGTTAGGTTAAGCGCTGGAATGTATGATGACCTTGGTCTGTGCACTAACCTCTGCCAGGTGCCCCTAGAGCTTGTTTATACAGATATTTATTGGCCATGAAGCTGAAACTCAGCCCAAGTTTCCCTAAGATGCTGCTTTGGGGGTTAATTGTTCAGGAAGAGTATTAGTATCACTGTTAGTAGGAAGAAACATTTTTTATGACAAGTATATGAGACCCTGTACAGAGGATGTTGCTATAGCAGGCATGGGATCTGGCTTGGTTCTTCAAGTGACCTTGGGTGTTTAATTGTGTCAAGCACTTCCATTGCCTCTGCATGATATGGAAATAGTGATCTTTTCTTCCATGGGCTTCCCTGTAATGTCCTAAAGATCATCAGTAAGATAACAGGCATGGAAGTATTGTATTCCAAGAACAATGTATGCATTCAAGTAGTGGCATCTGTATTATTCATAGTCCTATGGAATTCAGTCCAGTTGTTTTCTACAAAAAACTCAGAAGTTTCCTTAATGATGATGTGTCAGAAATTGGGAACAATGAATTTGAGAACTCTAAGTGAGTAAGCATGAAAAGAAACATTAATTCAAAAAGGAATTTAGCATTTATCTTTATTAGGCCACATTATCATATATATCCTTTTCTAAAACTTTTTGGACATAAGTAGAGATATTAAAAAGCAGAATAAACTACTTGTTCTTCATATCAAGAGAGGAGAACAGAAGTATATATAAAGTCCAAGCAGTATATGTTCCAAACCTCTGAAAATCCTTTCTGGAATTTGTCCTGGGATAAATCCAGACATATAAGCACAAATGTACTCATATAACTATAAATATCTAAAACCTAAACTATTTGATTTTGAAATCCAGCCAGTTATAAGTTAAGACAAATTTATTTATTTGTTTTGGTGAGATTGTCGCTGAGCGAACATCTGTGCCAATCTTCCTCTATTTTGTACGTGGGATGCTGCCACAGCATGGCTTGGTGAGTGGTGTGCAGGTCTGCACCTGTGTGATCTAAACTTGCGAACCCGTGAACCCCGGGCCACCGAAGCAGAGCATGCAAACTTAACCACCAAGCCACCTGGCTGGCCTCAAGTCAAATTTAAATACCCTTCCTGTTTCTGCTGGAATTCAGCACATCCCCTTGAAAAATGGAAGACTTTGCTCTATAGTAGGAAAATAGAAGTTATGAAGAGTAATTTGAGGATGATTTACAGTTGACTGTAACTAACATTTTTAGGTGGAGAAATCCACTGTGTCTTTAGATTAAATCTAGAATTTTCATCTGGAAAAAAAAATAGCTAACCCCTCAATAAATTCAACAAAATAAAATATTATGTATTTTCCCTAGACTTGGAAGAAATAAAAGGTGGATTTCCAGTTTAAACAAGACCTTATGTGTGGTTGTAAGAATCAAATGAAAAGAGGCACATAAAAGTGTTTTGGAAATAGCAACATACTCATAGCAGGGTACCAGGAAGGGCTATAGAGCATAGTGGTAAGGAGCCTGGCTTTGGAGCCAGATAGCATGTGTCCCATTTCCAATAGGACTGCTCTTGTGTGAATTATTTAACCTGTGTCCTCGTATCCACATCTGTAAAATAATAATTCCCATTACTACTATAAATAATGAATCAGCACACATAAAATTCTCAGGATAATGCCTGGCATATATAAAATGCTCAACTAATGTTGGTCTTGATGATGCAAATGTATTTGGGGAAAATGAGAGTACAAGAGGAAGAAGTTTTTTTTTCGAGTGGAAGATGGACCCAGCTCACTCAATATGCTTATGAAGGAGTACACAGAATTTTAGAAACAAATTAGGTTTGGAATTAGAATAGAAAAGTATACCCAGTTCATAAATATATCTTAAATTGAGACTATTGTCTTTCCTGATACTGGTAGAAATATTATTAGCAGCACTTAACATAGTTTAAAATGATACATGTTGAGCAATTATCACACACGCACTATAGAGCTGTGAAGTTGCAGTTTAAAAACAAAGTTTAACGGGGAATCACAGTCTCTGGATTTATTGGCAAGTATCATACAGATTATGAAATGATGTGGGATAGTAAATGTTTTTGTTGCCACAAATATGGAATGATGGCATTATCAAAGAATGGTGGACAAAACAGCCTGACTTCAAGGAGAGAGGGACAGCTCTCCACAAGACCTTTTCCAAAACTGAACTATAGTTGTTCTTTACTTTTGACCATATTTTGCCATCCATTTTCTAAGACAATGGCTAAGTATTCCACGCTGGAAAGCCAGAGCCACCCAGGCCTTCCCTTCCTGTGGCTGTGACACAAGTCCCTGAGCAGCCCCACTGCTCTCCAAAGAAGCTTCCCAAGGACAGCTAGCTCTACCCACTGCCTGCCTCTTTGCTCCACTGCTGCCTCTGCCCTGCCGGGCACGACACCTGGACCCCGCCTGGAATGCCGCTCCTCTCTTTGCTGCGACAGACACAGGCTGGACAAAATGGCCCCTGAAGAGATTCATCTTTGCTTCTCCACCAGCTGAGGGAACTTGTCTGTGGGCTGTCTCAGATCTGCCAAAATTATTCCAGCAACACTTGGCAAAAGCCCAGGCTGTGAGTTCTTCATGCTCAAAATAGAGAATTGGGGCCAATATTCTTACTATAATTTTCTTAATTCCAAGAGTTTCAAAATAAAAAATATATATATTCAGGAAAAGGACTGGGAAACACATGGGCAGCCAGGCTGAGAGGCTGGATAAAAACAGAGCAGCTGTGTAGGTCTTCAGCCTGAGCTGGCTGCATAGCCCTTGATTTCTTTGAACTCTGAGCCTGAGGATTCAGAGCCATAAAACAGAGCTAACAAGTGTTGAGCTATCTGATTTTTTGTGAGACATAAAGGGTAGAGTTGATTGTTAAGCAGTTTGCAAATGGAAGGTATTGCAGAAGTGCTTATAATAATAAAAGGCTAATTATAGGACTTTCCCAGGTTCTGGCACTACTGTAATGGGAAGGATGGCACATGCAAGACCTAACACGTCCATCAAAAAGCTGGCAGGATGTCTGCGAAAGTAAATACTCTGTTATATAGGGTGATATCTCATATGCTGATCAACATAATAAGGCTAGCTGGACAGCTGCCTTAGTTTGAGATAAGCAAAGCAAGCATGGGAGTGTTTTAAAGCCATGTATGCGCAGGTAGCTATACTTAGAGTAAGTTTCAGCTGGAGAATAGGGATAAGGGACGTCTCATGCCTCTTGGTATCTTCACTGTATCTTATGATTATAAAGTGCCTAGCATTCTGTCTGGCACATAGTAACTGAACAATAAATCATTGGTTCTTTCCCCTTCCTCTAGCATTTTGTCATCAGCAGGAGATGGCTTAGGGGACAGGGACATGGGGAGCTTTGAGTGCCAAGAGAACACAGTCTAAACAAAATTAGTGGGTTTGCTATACAAATGTAGCCTTGGGACAATATCTCTAGCTTCTCCTTCCTACCAGATTGTCGTGCTTATGCCATGCCTATGAAGACATTTTTGAACTATCATTGGTTACCTTCTATTCAATGAGTACTACAAAAATACCTGTTGGTTCAACTACATCTCTTACAGACACTTGCAGCATTCCAAGATTGTAATTCCCTTTAGTGAACACTGCTGAACAGATTCCTACTTGTTGAGTATTGCTTATTGCTACTGATATTCTTATAAACACTGCCAAAAGCCTTTAATCCTCTCTCAGTTGAGTGTATCTTTCGAGTTGTTTTTGTTGTTAAAACTAACCTTTTGGCAGAGAGACGAGCGAACAAGGAAAGGAATTGAGGTAGGAAGCAGTTTGTAGAAAGATCCTTGGAAAAACCCTTTCCCCTGCATTACATTTTGCATTCCATTAGAGAACAACGGATTAAAAACAAAGCAAAATCTGGCTGAGAACCTGAAAGGCAAGTTTCAGCATGAGTGAATTTTTAACAGCCTCAAAGAGGGGGTTAAAATGAAATTCTGACAACCTTAACTACACTTCTTTCTTAAAGTATTGCTATAATAATAAAAGGTGAAATGTCAGCAGTCACGTATTATTCTGTCTAACAATAGTTGATAATTTTTCCTCTGTGGGAGCACTTGCCCTTTTATACTTTCAGCTCTGCGTTTTGACTCATTGCCCAAGGACAGCAATTACTTAAGTCATTTACCTGCACTTGGGCAGCACACACAGGACCTGTTCTGCATTGCTGAGCTCTCCAGAGGTTTGCTCTTGGTGACTTCAGGCAAGCAAATGAGTCCTGTGATATGGGCTACTTACTGCCTTTCTAATAACCTGTATCCATTCTAAGCCTTGGAAACACACTAATGGTAATATTTTCTGAAAAGAAGAGACTAAATTTTTTCTGACTGTCAGAAAAGTATCTTCATTCATCCAAAAAGCCACACAGAGTCTCCCTCAGAATATTCTAGAAGAGTAGATACTGCTCATGGTTATCACAAAGTGATCAGATGGGAGATGGTGAAGGGGGTCTTCCATTTAATTTTATCCCCTTAACAAGCATACTTTGAACAACTGCTCTATTCATCAAGCTAGCGCATCTGCTGGGGAGAGCTACCAAGAGGACTATTACACAGACCCAACCTGTGAAGAGGGTTTACATTTTGTAGTAGAAGTCAGATGAGAGGTCTAAGTTCTTGAGGGAAGTAGGCTGACAAAGGCAGTAGCTTGCCTTGAGGATAGAAAGTGGAATACTGGAATCAGTCATGACCCATCAAACTCAAATGTCCTCGGGGCTGGGCAAGTAAAAGAAATGAATGAATGATGCTGGTAAGGACTGTGGCACAGTGGAGTGTGTGAGCACTATTTAAATGGAACACTGTCCCTCAACCGCAGCTCTCAGAGCCATGTGCCAATGCTGGCCCATTATTGCCAGCCTTCAGTTTTTTCAAAATAGTTTCCTTTAATGTTGACAAGTAGTTCACAATTTGTTAACTGCTGAAAGGTCCACATAAAACAATTCCAGGGACCAAACTTGGCCCATAGACCAGTAGTTGTTTCCCCTGGGTTATGGCATGCGCTGTCATAAAATTCCATCCCATCTTCATTATCGTTGGTTGTCACAGGTTAGGTTTCCTGGGAAGCAGATTCTGAGACAGAGTTTAGCCAGGAGATAGTTTACGGGGAGTGTTCTTGAGATCAACACCTTTAGTAGGAAAGAGAAGGAAGCAGCTTTGGATAGAGGGAGAAGTTAATTTGCAATGCAGTCTCTGTGGAGGTCTCAGCCAACCTTCCAGGGTTGCTGAAACTGGGATGGCCCTGCAGAGTTGCTCCAAGTTGGATGAGAGGGCAGGACCTTAACACACTGTGTGGACTGGTCATTGGATGTGGATTGCTTCGGGAAGGGGCATGACTTTGAACAATGAAGCTCTCTTCAGCTAAAGAAATATCCATGGCGGCCATCAGTACTCCCAGTAGCTGGGGAATCAGTTCTTCCTCCCTGAAGGGGAATCTGGGTGGTCATCACAGCATCCATCATAGTGGTAGATAGGTTTTTCTGCATTGATTGTGTTGTCTCTGAAAACGAAGACTAGGTCTCAATCATCTTTGAACTGGTCTGTCATCATGCCTTAGAAAAGAGAGATGATCCCCAATTCATTGTTTTTCCATTCAGTGCCATCCTTTCTCTGAGCCTATTTCCTTTCCTGTTCTTGATGGCCTACATGCCTTCCACAGAAACTGTTAGAACAAAACTCCTGACCCCTCTAAGGAGTTCCTAACCCCTTGATCCAGCCTCAGTGCTACACTGTTGTGGCCTAAAATCCATATATGCAGCATTTGTAAGGAAAAAGTTTCAACCTAAGTGTATAGAAATAGAATGGAATGATACACTCATTTTTGCATCATGTTCTCTTTGATAGCCTACTATGTGCCAGGTATCAAACTACCCACTATGAACAAAACATGATCTCTGCATGCAAGAAACTTGGTATTTAGTTGGCAATGCAGACGCTTAAGCAGGTGAATACAGTGTGGTATGTGCTGTCATAGGAATGGTCACAAGTGTTGTCTTTGAAGGTCACTTGAATTAAAGCCTCTAGTTAGAAACAGTCATAATAATCTTGATGAATAACAATTCACCAAGATACCAGTTGGACCAAAGAGGCTCAGGTTATAAAATGTATTAAGGAGGCAGACTCTGCAAGATTCAGGGAATATAGGCACATATGAAGAGTAGGGAAGTGAGGACTCTAACATGTCCAGGTTACAGGCTTCAACATGATTGTAGGTTGGGAAGATGTGAATGAATGATGGGATGACTGAAGAGAAAAATGCAAAGCAGTAGGTATACGCTACTGATAATTAAGATGTAGTTTAGTGCTTAATAACTGTTTATGGAATTTATTCCTCCCTGTGAAGTAAGGCAGGCAGTTATAATAACTCTCATATATGTCATATTTTTATAAATAATTAGAGCCAGGGACAGTGTCTTATGGAAGGAAAAAGGAGAGGAAGGCATTAATTTCAATTGATGAGATAGGAAAATCTTCTTGAAGTAGACAGTAATGATAATGATAATAGTAGCTAATACAAATGCTTATTAAGTACTGAAGACTGTGTTAAGTGCTTTCCATGCCTTCACTCATCTACTCCTTTCCACAGTCCTGTGATATGGATACTATTATCATCCTCTTTGCATAGAGATGAAACTGAGGCTCTCAGAAATCTTAGACAATATACCCAAGATTTGATGACAAGAGGGTGGTGGCCTTTGGGTTTGAACTGAGGCTATGCGAAGCCAAAGTCTGGTGTCTTATCACAAAACTATACTATCTCCCATTTGAAATTGACCTGGAAATAAACATGGGAGAGGGGAGCATTCCAATTGAAGGGAGACACTTTTCAAAAGTATGATGATATTTTGATTTAAGGAGGAAACACAGGAGGGATGATCAAACTTAAGGTACAGAGTAGGAATGTGGTTGGAAATTAGATTACAGCCTCCTTGCAGATGCCTTCAATTACCAAATTGAGGAGTTAGAGTTTTATTCCTTGTGAATTGGGGAGCCAAAGAGGGTTGTGAGCAAGCAGTGGTAAGATCTACATTTTGAAACAATAACTCTGACTGTGAAGGGTGTATAGACAAATGGAGACACTGGAGGCAGGTAGATATGGAAGAGGAGGCCCCTGAATATGGGTGAAGCACTTTGTAAGCAGGACAGAGAGAGGGAAAGTAGAAGAAAATGGAAGGAAGAAACTTACTGGAGGTGGAAGGAAGGGATTTGGTCATTGCGTTGGCTCAGGTTTTGAGTTTGTGTTATTGGGAACACAGGATGAAGATAAAGTTGGGGTGCAAAGAAAATATGAGCTCAGTTTCAGGTTGTGAAAATGGAGGGTTAGACCTTCCTGAGGAGGATCTGTCTAGACGACTTGGGAATCTCCACTGAGAGGTTTTGATGGACGCTGGAGTTTGGATGGGGTGGGGTCAAGGTTACTGAAGAAAAGGCATCTAGGCTGAGTAGTCTGAAAGTATAGATTTCAAGAGAGGGTAAAGGAAGATGATTTTTAAAAAGTCATATTGTACATCATATTATTTAATAAGAAATGAGTTTCTACTGTAGCCACAGGCTGTGAAAGAAGTATGTGAAGTTTTAGGATAAGAATTAATATTTAAGATTGGATAAAATATTTCAAGAGAAGGGCAAGATTAACACATGATGATTTATGTCAAAATTTTCTAGAAACTCAGTAAGCCCATTCTGCCTGGAAACATAGACTTGACTTCCCACAGAGGGTCATGGACTCAGGTGGTTCCAATTGTCTCAATTGTTTGTTGGCTGCTTAGTACAAATATTTTTCTGTTAAACCATCATATATGCTATTTAGTTCTGATTTTTTGGAGTAAGTGAGGATTATTACTTTTATTCTAATGATTATATAATTGAAGGATCCATTTTTACGATATACAGTTCAAAATTCCAAGGATTTAAAGGCAGATTATGCTAGACATAAAAGGAGGGAGCAATTCCTTAATATTTAAAGAGTGTAACAATATGTCCAGCCCCTCTCTACTCTTCTAGTACATACAAGTGCCGTGTGTGTGTGTGTCTGTATGTGTGTGTGTAAATTGCAGTGTATTTGATTTTTTTCTGGGAATCATTTAATAATTTTGTTGCTTCCCTAGAAATAAGTGGGAATGTCAAAGCCAAGACTGGAAAGAAATTTCTTTTGCAGAAATTTCAACGTAGTTTCTTCTCCCAAGTTGCAGGCTAGTAGCCAGTGTCTTTTACTGATTATTAATAGAAATTCAGCATTTCAAATTACATCTCATTCTCCAGCAGTTATTAATGGAGCCACATCTTTAGGACATCTGCAAAATATCATTTATAATAGAATTCTTGTTATACTATAAAATTCTTATTAGACTTTAGGCAATCAGGTTGTGCTGTTATAAAGATTTCTCTCCACAATAAGGAATCCCCTAGTCTTCCGGAAAACAATTGTACCTCTACTTAAATTTTGTTTAAATCAAGATATTACATTCATGCAGTGTGAAAACCTTAATTGTATGGCTTGATGAACTTTTACATTTGTTTATATCTGTGGAGGCACCAGCCAGATCACGTTATAGAACATTTCTAGCACCCAGAAGACTCCCTCTCTCATGCCTCCTTGCTGTCAATTTCACTCCCCTAATGAAATCTCTATTCTGACTGCTGTGACATTGGTCAGGGATGCATGGGTTTTAAGTGCAATGCTCACATATCAATTAATTCTGAAATATATTTGTTAGAATGTGCTAGAGTGTTAGGAAGTGCTCTTGACTTTTTTCCCGAGGTTACCTCTATAAGAGAAACTCTTTCTATTCAAGTGACTAATCCTTGGGCTTTCGCAATCAGAAGTGGTATACTCTAATTATACTAAGGGTGAGTTATACCAAGAGTGTAAATTGTACTAAGGGTGAATGATTTTATGAATTTCCATCCCCTAAAGTGGGTCATAGGTTTTCACTATTTTCACAGAATCAAATCTCTACTAAATTTTCCCCTCCTTTTAACATTCCTCCACCCCTGAGTGTTCTAGTGGATATTATCAGAATGAGATGTCTTTATAATTAATGATATTCTATTCTATTCTATTAATATAATATCTTATGATACTTCGTGGCTTATCTCCAACCCCAGAAGCTCTTGGAGTTGTGACCATTTCCAACACATAAAGTGGAGAATTTGATACATGCCCAGACAAGATCATCCCTCTTATTTAACAATTCAGGAAATCTGAAAACAACACAGAATGACAATGTTTTCTTTCTGATCTATAGGGCTCCTTCTATAGGGTTGTTCTGTGATTGTATTCTAAATCCAAACTTGGAATAGGAGCTGTTAGTTCCATCAAGCAAAGATGCTCTAAGGTGGACTGGGTTAAAGGGATTCCGTTGTTTATTAATCAAAATCAAGAGAAGCTTGTTTCCCACACGTTGTTTCTTTCTATGAAAGGATTATGGCAATGTGACTGAATTTCCTGGAAGAATTTTCTAACACCTTTAATGAGAGAAAAAAACATGTGTTTACATGATTATGCAAACACACATGAGAATGCTTGTGAGAGGACCTGTTTACTCTACACTTGAAATAGAACTGAATTGAGTTAGCAAGAGAAGAGAGTTGTGTTAATAAGCAGGTCTCTCAGAGTTACAATTATAGTCCTGGTGATGGGATATTAAGAAACTGTAATTACCTTTGGAGGCTGAAAGAGAAATTTTTAAGATACATTTGGTCTCATGTCATCACTAAGAAAGTAATGGTTTTATTATGATAAATTATTTTTTAATTATCCAATGCACTTAGTGAAAATGTAAACAAATGTAAATATTTAAAATAAAAAGTGAGTCTTTTTACTTTTTACTCTTATCCCTTCTCTTAGTCTCAATCCCTAGATAATAACCATGGCTAGTAGTTTCTTCCAGATGTTTTAAATCCAACTACATGATGGGTGGATGGATAGTTAGATGAATGAATGGGTGGGTGGATGGATGCACAGGGAGGGAGGGAGGGAGGGAGGTAGATAGATAGACAGATAGATAGATGGATAGATGGATAGATAGATAGAAATACACATTTATTTCATTTCTGAATCAGTTACTGTGTTGAGAATTCAATGATGAGCAAAAATAGATATATTACAAACTTTCCTAGGGTTTATAGTCTAGCATAAGGAAATAGATATTAGTCACACACAGGTTAATCTATAATTATAAATTAAATGCAACAAAAATGAGCATGTTATTTTCTCAGAGGATGTGACAGTTGTGTTGAAATTTGAAGGAAGAATGGAAAACTGAGTTGTATTACAGAGGAATGTTCCAAACAGAGACAAGAGTATGTGCAAAGACTATGTGCCAAGAGAACCATAGCTTTTTCAAAAAAGTGAAGGTTCCCAGAGTGGCTAGAGTGTAGACTAGAAAAAGTGGGGAGAAGTTCCTAGTTAGCATCCAGTTAGGAGACTATTGCGCAAGTGTAAGGGAAAGAATGAAGACAACTTGGACTAGCACATGGCTGAAGAAAAATGGAGGTATTTCATGGTATTTTGGAAAATAAAGTCCACATGATTTAGTAATGGATGGATTGGATGTAGATGGTAAGGAAGAAAGAAACAGCTATTCTGGGGTTTTTGTTTGTTTGTCAGTTTGTTTCTTTATATATATGGAATTATCCTACACTTATTGTTCTAACTGTGCATTTTTTCTCTCAATAATATGTTTTGGAGATTCCTCCACTACCACCACCCCCAGTTCAATAGTGTCTTTTTAATAAGCTCACTGTATTTCATGGTGCAAATGTGCCATAATTCTTTTCACCAGAACCTCACTGATGGGCACACAGAGACTCCTTCTGTTTTTTGTTTTTGTTTTTTAATTTTGTGTAGGGGAGTGATATTTCAAAGAATAGTACAATCAAAAATAACATATTTATATTGTACGTTTGTATTTGCAGATTTGGGAAAATGTGATGTGATAAATTCCACCAGTGTAATTGCTGGGTTAAAAAAATTGGTAGCAGCATTTTGATAACAAGTTTACAGCATTTTATACCATTACTAATAATTTGTGACATGGCTTGGTCCCCATTTCATCAACAACTTTAGCAAAGTTTAAAATTTTTGCCTGTCTGATAAGTACTAAATCTTTTTGTGATTTGCCTTCCCTTAAAATAAGTTTGAGTGTGTGTGTGCATGTATATGTGTGTGTACGTGTGTGTATCTTGGCCATTAGTCACACATTTTTAGTGTGACCAGCTTGTTCATAATATTCATCCATTTGTCTAATAATCTTTTTCTTTACTTATAAAAGACTTGGTTTATCAAAGATATCAGTCCTCTGTCTAGCAAAGGGATAAAAATATATAATCATCACCACAGATGCCATAAACACCAAAAAGGCATTTAACAAAATTTATCAACCATTTTTTCCCCTAATTTATTTACTAGTTCTCTAGAAGTGGTGTTTTGGTCTTTATTTTGTATCCTGAGCACTATTGTCTCTCTTTTCTATTCATTCTCCTATCTTTTCATCTCATCTTTGCTTTATTCTTTTATCAAACTCATCCTTTGTAATGTCTTCTATGATACAAAATATTTGTTATAGAATTTTTCTTCTGTTTCTTGAGGCATTTTTTTTCTAATGTGTATCTTTCATCAGTCTTTCTTTGATTCCTTCCTCTCTTCCTCCTTCTTTCCTCCTCCCCTTTCCTTCCTCTATGTTTTTTTTTTCTTTTTGCATAGTTGCTATGCCATTTGATTCCATCTTTCTCATATTTAATGTGGAAAGTGCTAGCTAGACCATCTCCTTTCCCAAATATTGTCTCCATGAAACATATTTGTCATCCATCTTCTCTGAGACACGTTTATTTTCTCTTAGAACTTGAGTTTAAGGACTGGATATTACTGGGGTTTTACTTTTGCTTGAGAGTAGAGAAGGGGATTCAGCTGGCAGATATATATGGTAATAGTGATGAATTTGAGCTCTATTGTTTGTTCTGCAGTTTTATTTACCATTTCACTGGGATTTATTTTTTTAAGAAGGGACATATTCTAGTCCTATCAGTGGGAGCCCTTGGATGCAGATTATGCTATAATTTGAAAGAGTTTTTGGAGCATTTGCTTTTGACAAAGACAGTTCTGTGCACTTAATTCCCCAGCTTTAGCTCCCCATTCCAAAGATTCATTCGCACCTTCGATGAGTTGGTGTCATGGTGATGGGTCAACACTTCTACTCTAAAAGCTCATTCTGGAAAAAGTTTTGCAGCCTACGTTGCCACCTGACCACTCGGAGTGCGTGACTCTGATTATGAGGTATTCGTAAGATTCCCCCAAAATTTTTTCAACTCTCCTGGAGCTGCTTTCCTCTCCTACCACTACTTTGGAGGTAGAGAGTAATTACTCTTGGATCTCTACATTATTGTAGCTCTCTTTCCCTGACCACCATCTTTCAAATATACTAGATTGTATCTCTTCCTTTGTTTGAATATTGTTAGCATATCTTATTTAATGTTTGACATTTTTATTCAATTTAATAAATTTGGAAGAAGGTGATTTTGGCTGCATGACCTTGGCTACAACTTTTAGCCTTTATGGATCAAATTTTCTTCTCTGCAAAATGGGAACAAATAATTGCTACCCTACTGTTTTTTAATATCAAATCAGATAATGTATTAGAAGGTGTTTTGTGATAAATAACCTAACATTACACCTCAAGGAACTAGAAAAAGAAAAAAAAATAAGCCCCAAGTTAGCAGAAGAAAGGAAACAGTAAATATTAGAGCAGAAATAAGTGAAATAGAGGGTAGGAAAATAATAGAAAATATTAACAAAACTAAAAGGTGATTCTTTGAAAAGATAAACAAAACTGACAAACTTTTAGACAGACTAACCAAGAAAAAAAGAGAGAAGACTCAAATAAATAAAATTATCAATGAAAGAGGAGATATTAGAACAGATACCACAGAAATACAAATGATCATAAGAGAGTACTATGTACAATTATATGCCAACAAATTGAACACCTAGGAGAAGTGGAAAATTTCTAGAAACATACACCCTACCAAGACTGAATCATAATGAAATAGAAAATCTGAACAGACTAATAATGAGTGAAGAGATTGAATCTGTAATCAAAAATCTTCCAAAAAAGAAAAGGCCAGGACCAAATGGTTTCACTGGTGAGTTCTACCAAATATCTAAAAGAGGAATTAGTGCCAGTCCTTTGCAAACTCTTCCAAAAATTTCAAGGGAGGGAACACTCCCAAACTCATTTTACAAGGCCAACATTACCCTGATACCAAAGCTACTTAAGGACACTGCAAGAAAAGAAAACTGCAGGCCAATATCCCTGATGAATATAGATGCAAAAATTCTCAGCAAAATGCTAGCAAACTGAATTCAACAGCACATTTGAAGGATCATACACCTTGTTCAAGTGGGATGCAAGAACAATTCAACATACACAAATCAGTAAACATGATACATCACATTAATAGAGTGAAAGATAAAAATCATATAATCATTTCAATAGACACGGAAAAGCATTTAACAAAATTCTGCATCTTTTCATGATGGAATGTAGTTAAACATAATAAAGGCCATACGTGACAAGCCCACAGCTAACATCATACTTAATGGTGAAAGGTTGAAAGCTCTTCCTCTAAGATCAGGCCCAAGACAAGGGTGCCCACTCTCACAACTCCTATTCAACATAGTACTAGAAGTCCTAGTCAGATCAATCAGGCAAGAAAAAGAAATAAAAAGCATCTAACTAGGAAAAGAAGAAGTACAATTTTCTCCATTTGTAGATAACATGATCTTATATATAGAAAACCCTAAAGACTCTGCCAAAAAACTGTTAGAGTTAATAAATGAATTCAGTAAAGTTACAGGATACAAAATCAACATAAAAATATCAGTTGCATTTCTATATACTAACAAAAAACTATCCGAAAAAGAAATAAAGAAAAAATCCCATTTACAATAGCATCAAAAATAATAAAACACTCAGGAATACATTTAACCAAGGAAGTAAAACATTACACTGAAAATTATAAGACATTGATGAAAGAAATTGAAGAAGACACAAATAAATGGAAAGATGTCCCGTGTTAATGGATCCAAATTAATATTGTTAAAATGTCCATACTACCCAAAGCCATCTATAGATTCAATGCAATCCCTATCAAAATTCCAATGGCATGTTTTTACAGAAATAGAAAAAATAATCCTAAAATTTTCATGAACAAAAGACCCCAAATAGCCACGGCAGTTTTGAGAAAGAAGAACAAAGCTGGAGGCATCACACTTCTGATTTCAGGCTATACAACAAAGCTATGGTAATCAAAACAGTATAGTAGGGGCCAGCCCAGTGGTCTAGTGGTTAAGTTCACATGCTCTGCTTCAGTGACCTGGGGTTTGTGGGTTCAAATCCCAGATGCATACCTACACACCGCTCATCAAGCTGTGCTGTAGTGGCATCCCACATACAAAGTAGAGGAAGATTGGCACAGATGTTAGCTCTGGGCCAATCATTTTCACCAAAAAAAACAAACCAAACCAAACCAAACAACCCAGTATTGTACTGGCATAGAAATAAACACTTAGAACAATAGAACAGAATTGAGAGCCCAGAAAACCTCATACATATATGATCAGCTTATATTTGACAAGGTAGCCAATAATACTCAATGGGGAAAAAATACTGTCTTCAATGATGTTGGGAAACTGGATAGTCACATACCAAAGAATGAAACTGAGATGCTTATCTTACACCAATCACAAAAATTAACTCTTAAATGGATTAGTGACTTAAAAGTAAGACCTGAAACCATAAAGCTCTGAGAAGAAAACATCGGGAAAAAGCTCCTTGACATTGATCTTGGCAACGATTTTTTTGCCAAAAAGTACAAAGCAACAAGAGCAAAAATAAACAAGTAGGACTACATAAAACTTAAAAGCTTCTGCACAGTAAAAGAAATGATCAACAAAATGAAAAGGCAACCTATAGAATGGGAGAAAATATTTGCAAACCACATATCTTATAAGAGGTTAATTATGCAAAATATACAAGGAAGTCATACAACTCAAAAGCAAAAAAACAAATCATCTGATTTAAAAATGGACAAAGGACCTGATTAGACATTTCACCTAAGAAGACATACAGATGGCCAACAGGTACATGAAAAGGTGCTCAACATCACTAATCTTCAGGGAAATGCAAATCAAAACCACAATGAGATATCACCTCACACCTGTTAGGATGGCTACTATCAAAAAGACAAACGATAACAAGTGCTGGATGAGGATGCAGATAAAAGGGAACCCTTCTGCAATGAGGGTAGGAATGTCAATTACTCCAGCCATATGGAAAACAGCCTGGAGGTTCCTCAAAAAAATTAAAAATAAAACTATCATATGATCCAACAATCCCACTTCTGGGTATATATCTGAAGGAAATGAAATCACTATCTTGAAGAGATATCTCCACCCCTATGTTCATTGCAGGCAAGACATGCAAATAACCTAAGTGTCCATCAACAGATAAATGGATAAAGAAAATGTGGCATATATATATTATTCAGCCATGACAAAGAAGGAAATCCTGCCGTATGTGACAACATGGATGAAACTTGAGGGCATTATGCTAAGTGAAATAAGTCACACAAAGAAAGACAAATACTGTATGATCTTGCTTATATGTGGAACCTAAAAACTGAACTCACAGAAACAGAGAGTAGATTGATAGTTGCCAGGAGCAGGGGTTGGAGGAAATGGGTGAAGGTGGTGAAAGGGTACAAACTTCCAGTTATGAGATGAATAAGTTCTGAAGACCCAATGTATAGCATGGTGACTATGGTTAACTGTATTGTCTGCTTGAAAGTTGCTAAGAGAGTACATCTTAAAAGTTCTCACCACACAAACACAAAAAAGGCAACTACGTGAGATGATGGATGTGTTAACCAATCTTATCGTGTTACTCATTTCACAGTATACAAACTTGGAATCATCATGTACACCTTAAACTTACACAGTGTTATATGTCAGTTATATCTCAATAAAGCTGGAAAAAATAGCAAAAAAGGTGTTTTGTGAGCTGTAAAGTTTATTAAAGGTGTAAGTTATTCTTACTATTATTTGTCTAGATGGTACACACAGAGACAAAAGTAAAGAACAGGATGTTATGTTCTGAGCACTGAAATGATAGAATACGTATTCATAGGAAGGTATAGTTAAGCACTTAGGGCTCATATGTAAAGTGAAGTGGACTTGAAAGGAATAGGAATTCTGTGGTGGAGAGGAGTAGGGAGAGAACAAACAAAGAAATGGTGGGTGGAGTATAACTGATATATTTAGAGACCACAGAGTATCACAAATTTATTGAAATAGCACGGTTGTGGAAAAGAGTAGGAGGAAACAGAGAGTTAGGGAGAGGTCAAGTTATAAAGACCTGACTAAGGAATCTGGAAGTTTTTCTGACCACAATATGAAGCCTGGATTTGATTTTAAAAACCTTAGCAGGAAGCTTACACTTTATGTTTAGGGATGAGTACGTGGCAGTGGTATGCAGGAAAGATGAAGATGAGGAGAAGGTGGATGAGGGGGTTCTGTAAGTAGGGGAACAGGCATTTGGTGTGCCCAGGACAATCAGGTTTAAACTTGTTGTACCAGAGTAATTACTCTAAGTGACCCCTTTCCTTCCTAATGCTGCTTATAATGAAATGATGGTGATAATCATAAGTACTCTGACCAGGGTTGAGGCAATGGGCCGGTAAATGAAGGAGCCAATGCCAAGATATAAAAAAATAAAGAATTGATAGGATTTGATGCATTAGGGTAGGAGAGAGGAATGAAGAGTAGAGAATAAAAGGTGGGTCCAAATTTTCTGTCAGAGAAACTGGGATAATGGTGGTGACAGTGATTTAAAAAAAGGTGTGGCAGGAGCTGGAAATAACGTGGTTTAAGGCGAACAAGAATTATTTTGTTGTGGACTGTTGAGTTGCAAGAATCAATGAGGATCCAAAATGATTTATCACTTGCAGAGTTGTGTGATGAAGCTTCCGAGTTATACATCACATTTATAAAGCGCTCATTGACTGTGCTCAGCATTGTGGAGCAGAATGGAAGTAAGTCTACTTGCTGAGTCATCTTTCTGAATTATGAGGACTTGTCACAAAATCTTCAGGCTGAATGGAATTACCTTTATAGGACTTTCTACTCCAAGAAGGGGGAAAGTGTCTCAGACAAAACATAATAAGCAAACACCAAAATACATACTATTATAGCTCAAAAACCTTTCCACTTCAAGGATCCGGAGTCAGATGTTATTCTTGGCTTTAGCCATGAGTCCCTTTTCATGTAAGAAAACATTCTCAAGATTTTTGTACCCTTGGCTCTCCCTCCTGGGAGCTCAACACCTGGCAAATAGCAGTTGACCTTTTTTATCGCTCAGTTTGTGGTTTCTGTGACCTAATTGGGGACCTTTGCTTGGTATGTCGTAAGTGAGAAATGTAAATTACAAAATACTGTGTAAAGTTATGACATTTATGGTACAATTATGAAAATTTGTGTATATATGAATGTATAAATGAACACATAATTGCATATATATGTATACACATTCATATATACGTTATATACTTATAGATACATACACATACATATGCATATATATTCACACATTTGCATCCAAGGCAGTGTAGTACTTAAATACCCAGACTTTGGAATTAGGCATGGCTGTGCGACTCACACCTATAAAGTGGGAATAATACCTACTTCATAGAATTATTATAAGGGTTAAATGAGATGGTGATTACAAAAAGCTTTCAAATGATTCTTGCATTAAACACACACACACACAATAAGACTGGAAAAAATATACCCAATTTTTAAAACACAGTTATATTTGGATTGTGAGATTTTGGAAAATTTTGTTTTCTTCTTTATGCTTATCTCTTTTTTCTAGATTTTCTCTGTTCTCCTTTATAAAAAGACAAATGAAAATAAAACCGATATAATAAAATTTTTTGTTAATAAAATGAGTTTCCTCGAATAGTATTTACCAATAGGGAAAAAAATTCATACATGTTTACCAGTGAGTTTTTTAGTTCTAAATTCTCAGTTCATGTATTTCCTGTCTGTGGCACCTCGCTCATGTCTCCTTGAAGCCCTTTCTCAAGTATAATGAAGAAAGGCTCAGTATACTAGGACCATTGTCACCTAACCTTGAAGAACTGACAGGCCATTGGGTCAGAAAATAGATTCCAGTATTTATAGATTGCTTGGCTTTGTCTTCATTCATATTTCCCTCTTTTCACTTCTGAGAACTAGCCTTTCTCTAATCACAAGGCTAAAAGATAGGTAGCGTTGTCTATTTTCAAATATAATAGGAATTCTCCACTAAACATACGTTTTCGTTAAAACAAATCAGGAGCTACCTTCAGATCTAAAGCAAGTGCTTGTTCACTATGGAACTTTCAGCTGAACTCAACAAATGCGTAGACAGCAAACAAATATAATTTTACTACATTTATCCAAATATTTGCACAATCATTTCTCCTTTTTATGCATAACATCAGTCCTAAATCACTGTTTGTAACTTTGTGTATTAGCAAGTAGAGGGAGTATTAGGGGATTTGTTCAAAATCTTCAAGAGACAGCAGGGCTGAGGGAAAACAATAATCCCCTTGCCCAATTCAGTCTGTGCCTTATTTCTCTTGAGCCCATGTTACTGGAGGATAGAATTGATTTAATTCAACCCTGTAAACAACAGAAGAAAAATTAGTCTAAATCAGCAAATTGGAGCAATGGGAGGCATATGAGCTTTTTCTTCCAGCTTGGTCACTGGATTCCTGTATCTCTCATCTTACAGCCTTTCTTTCTTGGCTTGAACAAGTCACCTTGATAGATTGGCATTAACCTGTTATCTAGCTGACTTTGGAAAGTCCCCTATTTCATAGACTCATGAAATTTTGTAGCTAGAAAGAGCCCTAGAAGGTCTCCCTTCTCAGTTTACGGGGGAGGGGAGAGAGGAAGGTAAGAGATTTGCCCAAGATAACATAGCTCTTTAAGAAGGAGCCAGGACTATCCATTTTCAGCTATGAAATATTGATTCTGTCACTAGGAAGTTACATTCTGAGTCACAGTCTAGCATACATGCTACCCTGAGCATCTAAGACCCTGTCAGAACTGTTATTGCTTAATAATCTAGAACTAGAACACTTCTGAATCCCACCCTACCAGGTTTGCAAAGTCCTTTTGACATGACTAGATCTTAGGGCACAAAAGATGTCATTATGACTGTATCTTTACTTCCTCATCTCTTGAATAGGCTCACTTCATGGAGCAGGTGTTGATACCATCAGCACCCCTACTTTCACATCACGCTAGTTTGAATGAGCACATTTTTAGGGGACAAGTGCCAAAGAGGACTCTCACTGGCCGAACCTGGTCATGTGCTCATCCTTGTGTCCAAGAGGTAGGATGTTCTCTCACTCCTGGTCACTTAGCCCCTAGTGAGAATGGAGGGTCCTGGCTAAACCAAATGGTATCTGTTCCTTATAGGAAAGAAAGATTCTCTTACTATGAATTTGTGTTCCTAGAAGTAGGAGAAAGATATGGTGGGCAGGCAGAAACAACAACGATCCACTTCAGATGTCAACCAGACTATGCATATATAGTAATTTTTTATTTGATGGTGGACATTGTGGGTGTGACAGTCTTAAAACTTCGGATGCTGTTGTCTTTCTTTAGAAAGGGATAAACTTTGATCTGGCAAGCATTTAATTTTCTAAGACATGAGCTGGAGCTAATGGAGGCTTGTCTTTAAGGTATGTTAGGATAAATCTAGAGTGGTCTCTACTCTAGCAGTAGAGTAGTACTTCTAAGGCATTGCCTTTTGGGGGTCTCAGCTGAATCTTGGGAGTGTTCAGCAAGGTCTCTTTTCTCTGGCTAGTTGGAATTCCAACATCTCCTGGCAGTGTGCAACCTTCAGAAACTCTTTTCTGCTCACAGAATAGGTGTCTTGGCTAGGCCTATGTATGCTCTGCTTCATTTCCGCTAAAGACTCGAGGGAACCCCTATGCATATTTCTGGAGTTCTTTCTTTGTGCAGCTTTTTCTTCAATACCTTGCCCCACAAATTCCTGCTATATCTGCCACCCAGATCTCAGTTTCCTCCACCCAGCTGCTCTCTGATCGGTCTCCACTTTCCTGAGCTACTTTTTGAAAAGTGCCCCTAGGCAGAAAGTCAAGGTGAATGTGGAGCTTATCTCCTGTGGTTCCCTCCTCTCAAGGATCACAGTCAGGTACTGTCTGTTTGATGCCTGAAACTGTCGCTTCAAGTGTTTTGTCCAGGTTTATAGTTGTTTATGTCCATTTACCCCTTAGGGACAAATGTAAAACCTTTTTGGTGATACTACAACTGAAGCGCAAATAGATTTGATCACTCACCAAGCTTGGCTCTATAGGCAAGGCTCCTTCGTATTCCCAGAAATTTTCATGAAAAGACTTAGGACAAGTTTAGGCCTCTTTAAATGAGCTATGGGAGCTGGTAACCTAATCTGGAGTGAATCCTTTGTGAAAACTAATAATACTTCCCTAATTTATCTATATCTCTATAAATTCTAATATTTATTTATCTCCTTATTTTCTTTTAAATGGAGATATGATTATCTGTTGAAACAGTATTGGAGTAAGGGGAAGAGAAATGGACTTGCTGTCAGAAGATCTGGGTTCAATTCCAGCAGATCTGCACATCCCTGGGCTTGTGGTTATCTGTAAAGTAGGGTAAAAATACCAACTTTTCAGGATTGTTATGATAATGTTGAAAATATTTTCCAAATTCTTATTATTTTTTTTTGTCACTAGTAGTACAATAGACTAGGCAAATTTAGAATTAGGTGACATCTAAATGTGTACCTTGAGGTAGCTTTTTTGTTTTTTCCGTATAACTAAATATAATATTAATAAAATGTTTGATTATAAATTATTTCAATATGACAAAGCAACGAAATCCAAAATTATTTAAAAGAAGGACACTGTATGCCACTTTAAAATGTCTGTTAGCACTTGCCTTTGCCTTGTGGAAGTTTGCATTTCTTTTCTATCTTTTTTTATTAATCCTTGAGTCATAAAATCTGAGCCAGAGGAAAAGTAAACCAGAGGAAAAAAAATGTGTGCCAAAGAATTCATGTATTTGAGTTTTGTATCTCTAGTGTTTAACAGTTTCATAATCCAGATTTATAACTTGTTGAGAACAATAGACTAACTATTTTAAGCACATCAGCTTTGCTAAAGATTAACTTTTTACATGCCTAGCAAGTATGGTGAAATTTAAGCTTTGAGGGTAATAGACAGGAATATTTTCCATCATTGCCTGTGTTTGGGATTTTTAGCAAGACACCAACACCTATCCTTCGTGTGTTACATTCCTTTGCAACCAACAGGATTCAAGCATTTCATCCTAGTGTATAGACTTTTAGAAGAAAGTGAAATAGGTCGGCCTTGATAAACTAACACAATTTTGGCCTCACTTTACTTTTCATTTCTGTTTGTGTTCATTTCATATTCTCATCAAATGCTAGAGAAATATAAAATATTTAAGAAGCTTTATCCTAATATATAGAGTTTTCTGCCCCAGATTCCACAAAAGCTTTCATTCGTAGTCATTCTATATGATTTGAAAATTTTATAATTATTTAATTGCTTTTTAGATAATAGTATCAGGCTAAAAGGCTTTTTTTCCCAGCAAGAAGTTGTACAACATTTTCTTAGTCTTAAAAAGGACATTATAAATATACACACACAAACAAACATATTTAAATATTTTATACATGCATACATATACTTGAATACTTTAAACCATAACAAACAATATATAAATATTCTCTTCCTTTGTACTCTTCTGTAGTAGCTTCAGGATGAATATTTGTTTTAAAAATATGTGCTTCAGGGCCAGCCCCATGACTGAGTGGTTAAGTTCGCAAGCTCTGCTTAGGCGGCCCAGGGTTTCACCAGTTCTAATCCTGGGCACGGACATGGCACCACTCATCAGGCCATGCTGAGGTGGCGTCCCACATGCCACAACTAGAAGGACCCACAACTGAAAATACACAGCTATATACCGGGGGGCTTTGGGGGAAAAATGAAAAATAAAATCTTTAAAAAAAAAATGTGCTTCAGTGTAGGTCTGTCTTTACTTACAAGTTTACAATGTTGTCTCAGAAAATATTTAATCTTTAATGTTTGTTCTTAGTAGACCCTAAGTTAATACAGTGCAGCGCAAATGAAATCTACACCATTGGATTTGGCACATCACCTGTGTCTCTTTCTTTACTTAACATAGTTGAATTTCTTTGGCTAATTAAGAAGACATTTTTCTTTGTTTCTTTGTTTCTTTGGTTTTCTACCTGAAATGCATTATAAGGTGACTGCCTGTTTGTAGATCTGAAAACTTGGTGTTTGTTATTGTTATTCGCAGCTGCCCTGTCTGTTTTCGTAGAGGGCTTGTCAGAGGTCTCTGTGGCCCATGCTAATGTCACCCCCAGCAAGTGTGGGAAGAGCAGCTACTGCTGTGTGCTCATTCAGGCAGCCGGGAGTTGTGGCTCTCCTCCAGGGTGTCAGCTGCAGATCTGGAGGGCCTGGGCTCTTTGAAGTTCACATGATAGAAAAATCACCAGTGAGGTTGCCATACACAGCATCTACTTACTGTCAGAATGGATCAGAGTGGGGCCAAAGGATCTGTGTTGACTTCAGTTTACATACACCTTCATTCTTTTCAGTGTGTTTGCACATATATAATCTTGCCAGATCCTGGGAAAAGAGCAGCCAGAAGTCTCCCTTTGGTTTACAAGAGCCAATATCTCACACCGAGGAGACTTGTTTGAAAATTAACAGTCTAGACTTTGGTCTTTGCTGAGGTTTTCCAACTTTTTTTTTTTAAGTCATAGAACACTTTCTTCGAAAGAAATCTTAATCTGACACCTAATATAAAAAAACAGATGAGTGCTTTAATTCTCATTTGGATAGAATGGTCCAGGGTGTTACCCACTTAGGCCTTATCTCCTTTTATGTCCCTGAGGAGACCCCTAGGCAACTTGAGGCTCCATAGAGCAAAGTCTGAAAACCACGGCAAAACCAGACCTCTCTTGGCCCACGACATTGACACTTCTGACATCCTACATTGCTTTCGATGGGTATTCTCAACTACTTCCTGTCCTATTTTTCAGAAGTCTTTGTTTTTCACAGTGATGGACGAGGCGTTGTGGTGCAGTCGTGAAGGCCCCCAGTAACGAGTCAGTCAAACTCTAACGTACTACGTGATTTTGAGCATGTCGTTTGACTCCCAGGACTTTGGCCTCCTCTGTCTGTAAAATGGGGGTGGTCTAGGTATATATGGAAAATGCCTAGAGGTCTTTGGCTAAAAGGTATTCTATCCGTGGGATTGGACTGAAAGGAGTTGTTGATCTCTGACTCCTCCTGGGATACCTAGCGATCCCTGGATCGCTTCATAGGGATGGCTTCTCTGGTCTATTCAGTTGTAGCCAGGGTAGGGTCATCAAAACTGGAGCATGTGAGTGTATGCAGAAGTGTCTATGGCTAATTTTCCCAGAAGGGAACTCTGCATTACATGTGCTTACAGTCTTGAGACTTTCACTCCAGTAGATTGGGCTAGATACTTGTTTAAATTAACACGGTAAATACTTAATCTGATAGCATATAAAGAACGCTGGGTTAGGAGTTGAAGGACCCCATGTTGTGCTGGAGTTGGCTTCTACTGCCTCAAGAAAGCCAACTTTGCACATGTCTTCCCAACTCTGCATGCAGTGGCATGCTGTTGGTAGCTGAAAATGGCTGTTGGGGGGCGGGGGTAAGGTTATTTACACCTGAAAACCAGCAAATACTATGAATTGGGGCCTTTTGTTTGAGAGCTATTTTACCAGCACACCGTTGAGTAGGCTTTTAAATTACAGTCCTAGTACTCCTCCTAAACATTTTAGGCCTCAATTTTCTCATCTATTAAATATGGAAGACAATCCCTTCTCTGTCTGTCTCACCGGTATGTTGTGGCAGTCTAAATGTACAGGAAAGAACTTTGAAAACTAAAACAGATGCCACTGGAAGTGGCAGCACTATCGTTTCCAGTGGGAGGACAGAGAAAGAACATGATGAGCATGAACTAAACCTATTTTCTTTCAGGAAACAGAATGTGTCACTCATACCAGATCTTGTAAACATAAATTATATATGCTTTGAAAGTGTCATAAATATCAAACATAGGTTGAACTACCTTGAAACATAATTAAAGCCATTCTTTAAAATGAAGCTATAGACTAATCAAGGACAAATGCCTTCAGCACTTCCAAGGGTTAGGACCACTGGGTACTGAAGGCCTCTGTTGGGCATCAGCTTCCAACGTGCCATGATTCCTGAGGATGCTTCCGCTAATGTTGCCATGATGCAGCAACACAAGTGAGGAGCTAGGAATTGATTTCTTCTTGAGGAAGGTGCAAGAAGCTAAACAGTCTCTGACTTTGTGGGTAACACTTATCCATCCACACTAAGGGTGGCCATGGATAATTGTAGCACTCTGGAAATTTCTACAGGTGTTTTCAAATTAAACCTTAAAAAAAAATCCACAAATAAAGCAGTTTACAGACAAATAATCATTATTGATAAGATATTAACATAAAATTTCTACCAAGTATACTTCAACGAACATGATCTTCTTCACCTTTCTCATTGAAGACATGCTAAGAATCACATCTTAAGCCTTATCTTATGTTCAGGAGTTGTACATTCAGTTACAACTTTTCTCTATTTTGTGGCCCAAGAGTGGATGATGTTGACCTGGGGACTCTAGAGTTCTTGGGTCAAAATATTTTTGGGAGTGGGGCAAAGAGACAAAACTGTACCTTTTATTTTGTACTTTGATCTTAACCTAAACTTATCACTTTGAAATTGTGCTTGTCATAGATAGGATTTTTAAACTCTTCATTGCTCAGAAATATACTGTACAGGTTAAGAGAATGGACTGAGCATTAGAACTGCCTTGGAGCTCTAGCGCTGTTCCCTGCTGTTTCCTTGACCTCACGCAAGTTTCTTATCCTTCCTAAGCCTCTGTTTCTTCATCTATCAGATGGGGCTAATAATAGTTTTTCTTTCCTGGGGCTCTTTTGAAAATTACATGCAAACAGAGTTCAATTAATGTAAAATAATTAAGCTCTTTAAAGAATGAGTCAAATGGTAACACGGCTTAAATTCAAGCAATGACTTCAGTTAGGATCTGGACCAGCAATGCCATGTAGTGAAACTGGAGCTGGAGTGGCCAAAGCTAAAATCAAGCCACCTCCCAGCTTGGGGAGCCCTTGGAGTCAGTGTGAATTTGTCATAAATAAAGCTGGCCTTAAGAAGATATGGTGATATGGTGCCTTAAGTGGGGCATTATGCCTGGCGAGATTCCATAGTGCTCCCTGTCATTATCCACTTTGGTTCAGGAGACTTTCCCCAGACTAGTGGGGTCACTAAAGAATATTCTGTAGTAGTGGAGCATTGTTATTCCCAGGTAGTCACTCTGTGGGTTATTAGCTAGGGTGAGTGCTGCATTCCATGTTGGAGAATCTTCTCTTCCTGCTTCTTTGTGCACACTCATGTGCACACATCACACACACCCTGCTGTGATTTTCTTGACCTTGCGCCATAATAAAGCCAGTGGCAGTGGAGCTCAAAGAGGAGCCCAGGGCATTGTGAAGTAAAGGGGCATGCCAGAGAGAAGAGTCATCCATACATATTTTTATCAAAATCAAGATTCCAGGGCAGAGGCATACCAAAGACAAGATGGTGGGAATGATCTTCCAAGGCACTGCAGGCAAGGAGGGGGCACATTGTCTGTAGAGAATTTAAAAACAATAATGAAACCAACAAAAAGTCAGTTGGCTTTTTGTTCTCATCCTGCCCTGTTCTAAATGATCTCAGTAATAAAATAGTATCCCTGAAAAACGTATTTTGTTGATTTAAGTTCTAAACAATTACTGCAATTACTGTTGAGTTTTAGTAATATACATTTCAGCTTCAAATTAGCACATTTTGTTACTTACCTTTTAAGAAACATAAATTCACAGTAATTTGGAGAACTCCCAGTTATCCAGTTGCCTCTAGCACACAGGACTCAGCTGCCCATGTTAGTTTCCAGAGTTAGTTTCTAAAGGTTTGAATGATGTTCGATGCTATGAGTACAGTTTGTGTCTCCGAATCTTAGGGCAGTAGGTAGTTAGCACTTAAATATGTTCAAAATAAACAATGATAGCCCAATGATCATACAGTCAAAGGAAGAGAGCTTGAGCTACTCCAGTTGTATTATACTGTGTGACCAGCTGAAATTTTTGTGTTTTAAATTTAAAACAGTGAAACAGTGTACACTGTGAGGTGAAATACTGTTGTTTCATGAGTGCAAATTTTAGTGAAATATGAAATGTATTTGTTTCATTTTATGACTGTTGTTGAAAAAATGTTGAGAGGAAGACTCTAAACATTAAAAATGACTCAGCCTGGGCGTAACATACCTCTCCAGCGTTGAGTCAGACAAATGGGTAGATTTTTATCTTCCAACGTCTCACATGGAAGTTGATTTTACTATTTTCTTCTCATCCATCCTTTCTGCAGTTGTTCCAAAAGCACATAACTCCCTGTTGTGGAAGCAGTGTGTGCAATAAAAGGCACTGTGAAGCCAATACAGACCCGAATTCAAACCTTAACTCTGCCACTCACCAGCTAGCAGGGCTGGGATGCAATCCTAAATGTCCCTTTCTTCTTTTGCAAAATAAGAATAAGAGTTGTGATAATTAAATCACATGTCACATGGAAAGTGTCCACCATCCCCATCACATAGTAGATATGATGTTAGTTTCCTCCTCCTCTCCACCTTTCTCCTTCTTGTTCCTGCATTGACATTTGTCTGTGTCTGCCATCGCTCTTGCCTTTTGATATTATGATTACTTGACACCAATATCTACATGATATATATAATGCCTTATAGACTCAACAACTAACTCATGACCACTATTGATAATGTGATCTGTCCCCTCTGAACCTCTCCTGACTCCACTTACAAAGCAACAGTTAAATGAGGGAATTTCTGAGCTACTGTCCGGGTCTAAAATGCGGTGCAAATCCTGAATGAGTGAAGAATGAGTGAAGTCATTCTTGCACATACAAAGTGGGAAGAGGAAATGCTTGCACATTGTGAGTTCAGGGGTACATGAATTTTCTATTCTTTATGGGCATTGCCAGGGAAACAGCATCATCAAGGTGGCTGTCAGCAGTGTGCTGAGTCACAGCTTTTATTGGCTTTTGTAGTAAAGGACGTATATATATATATACATGGAATAAAGGAAACAGGACACGACTAAGTCGAAACAGTTTATTTCATTTTTGTGCATAGATGCTGGTAGTGGCACCCAAAATAGCACTTTCACTTTTCCTTAAGTTTTCTATCCCCTCCTTCTAGGAAGTTATAGAATTTGTAGTCATATTGTATCTAATCTTCTTTGATTTATACTTAACATTAATTTTTCTGGTTCCTCATATCTTTTTAGTGGTACACTGTATCCAACAGGATAAAGGCTACTCTGCCTTTGACTTAGCTTACAGGAGTTACATAAGGATCAAATTAGATAATATATAGGAAAGATTTTATAAATCATAAAGCATATATATGTTAAGCATTATTATTTTCTTATATCAGGGATCAGTAAACTCTGACCCACAGACCAAATCTAGCTCTCCACTGTTTTTTGTGTTGACCTGGAGCTATCCTGTTCCCTTTAAGGATTTTGATTTAAAGTAGGTCTTGTGTGTAACTCCCTCCTTGTATTGAGCCCCAGGCTATGTTTCTCATCCTGGAATTAGTTCAGCATTTGGCCCCATGGCAATTGCAGTTTATTTATTTGCTCACCACTCAGTCTCCTTGTTTTAGTTCATCATACCCATTCAAGACTTCCTGCAAGCCCAGCATTCAGATATTTTGCTTCTTATAATCTAGTTGTATTGCTGTGAAAGTCCTTCAGAATATCCCGCAAAAGTGGAAATCTTCAAAGCATGTTACATGCCCTAATATTCCTATTGCAAACGAGAAAACAGGAATTCAAGCTCCTGTCCACTGTCTCTTGGCTCTAAATGGTATACCAAGACTTGAACCCAGTCAGTCTGAGCCCAATCCAAAAGCTAACTTCTATGCTATACCCTAATTTCATATATTCAGCCTGAATGGTGGTATGTACCCTGTGACGAAAGAAGCCCAAAAGGTGGTTATTTCCCTCTTAATCCCAATGTCGTTGATAAAGACCACAGGGTCTCCTCCTTTTAGTTTCTAACCTAAAGTGCAATTAATCTTGGTTAAATATATGAGAGGGTTTCCCATTCCTTCCTCTGAGTTGACCAGGTCTTTAACCAGCACTCTGACTTTGAAGCCTTCCCTTGTCTCCTCGCGTGTGCGAAGGCTCACTCCTTCTTCAGTGTCTTCACTTAGCTCTGCCCTTACCCCTTCTAATTGTTCTGGAACGGTTCTATGTCCTTCCTCCCAATAAGCTGAAAAGTTCTTTGAAGGTGAGCAGTCTATCTTTTGAGTCAGCATTATATCTTCAGCCCCCAGCTCAGTTCCAGGCAAACAATTGGTGCTCAGTACACGTTTGTTGAAGGAATTATGAATGTGTCATCAGTTCTGCAAATGTTGGCTAGCATTATTTTAAGAAAGGGCGACTATGGCATAGTCACAGAAAAAATGGATATGAAACCAAAGACCTGATGAGGGGCAGTAAAAATAACTTAACTTCTGAGTCCTTAAAGCGGTCAGAGTACACATGCTTCCAGGAAGTGACAGGTTGGTAGGCAAAGACATGAGTGAAGAAAGCAAGCAGCCTTATCTTCTTATTCCCACCATTGCTGCCACCTGGCCATGACTTTCCCCAAGCACGGGGGTAAAGGTGAAGTGGAAGGCGAACTCTGGCTTGCCCCAACTCACCCAGCTCTGGTCTAGATTGGCACTTCTGTCCAAGTTACCAGCAGGTAGGATAATGGCTAAAATTAGGACTAGTGGAAGATGCTTGTTCTATATGGCTTGAGTCAGCTGTCACTCAAGTATGGTTGATAGCTGTATGTCCCATCGACCATTGTGTCTATCTCTACTGCCCCAAACTGGAACTGGATGTAGTTGTCTTTAGGGGCTAATCTCCACATTGACTGACACATCTGGATTAGAGTGAGACTCTGTAGGTATAATTACATCATCTGGTTTTCCAAGAACAGTTCCAACTTTAAATATTTTATCTCATTTTAATTTAAGTATACCTTTAACTGTCAGTCATGTTTTGCTTTTTTAGTTTGGAAAAGGCAATAATATATTTCAATATGCAAATAATAGGCGCCTAGCCCAATTGATAAATATTAAAAGTAGCCAAGTAAACAAATAATTATGAACTTCCAAATGCGTTACACAGGTTTTTAGCCACTAAATGTGTTTGAGGTCAAAAGACCCCTCATTAAAACTTCTGATTTCCTTCTCTTCTTTCTAAGTTTACCAGATGTGACTAAAGGTACTTGAAGTTTCTTTATATTGCTTTGCCAATACATTGAAATTATTGATAAGAGAAAAATATGCCCTAAATGAATTTGTATTTCTCATGAGCTTCTAGAAGCCATATAAAAAAAATAAAATAGTCACTGAGGAAGTAAATATAAGGCATAGAAAGTATAAGGTATGTTATTAAATGAAACTTCTGTAAAGTAATTGTACCAGGAAATATTTAAGGTTTTAAAGTTCAAACTCTGAAAAATAAAATTAAGATTATTAAGAAAATCAAATTCGTTTTCCCAGCTGATAAAGACTATCCATATAGGAATTGACCATCTTGTTTACAGTTTCCATATTTCTCTGTGATTCCCAGAGTAACAATCTAGTTTATAATAATGACTATTAATGGATTTACCCTTTACAAAATATTTCATCTACAGCCTAAAGACTAAGCTGCCCGGGGCCCTTATAAAGCTGCCGTGTTATTAAAGTTGTTGAAGCACTCTGAGTTGGTTGAAAAGCTTTCGTTTATTTGTTTTTATAAAGTCCAGTGACACAAAGTTGGCTGGAGACTCTGTGGCATTCATCATTTCCTCTCTGCAGTCTGTCAGCTTCCAAACATGGGCAAAGTGAGTGCCCGTTCTGCCCTCTGCCTGTTCCTGCACGCTCCTGAGCACCTCCAAGTTCACACGGAGTGAACTTGATGTAATGGCTCTTTGCTGGATTGGTGCACGCTTTCAAGTAACTCTCGGTGAAGAAGGCAGGAAATAATGCTCCTGGATAAAAAATGGTCAGCTAGGGGCTGGCCCCGTGGCCGAGTGGTTAAGTTCGCGCGCTCCGCTGCAGGCGGCCCAGTGTTTCGTTGGTTTGAATCCTGGGCCCGGATATGGCACTGCTCATCAAACCACGCTGAGGCAGCATCCCACATGCCACAACTAGAAGGACCCACAACAAAGAATATACAACTATGTACTGGGGGCCTTTGGGAAGAAAAAGGAAAAAAAAAGAAAAAAGAATCTTAAAAAAAAAAGTCAGCTAATAAATGTGCAAGTAAATGATTTTTCTTATAAACACAGGGCTTAGAAATATGTTTTTAAATGAGGCGATTTACCTGCCATGCTGGAGATGGAGAATCCTTCACTTCTGGCATATTCTATACATATCTAGAAATAAGACCTTAGAGTGAATAAAGTTAGAGAAAAATGGGCATTCTGATATGGAAAATCTGGAGGTTTATACATAGACATGTACATATCTATGAGCTATTATCTCACTGCAAAGTGATGTAATTTGCTTGTTTGTTGTTTCTCTGAAGCAACACCAAAAAGTTTTTTAAATATTTAAAAAATTTCCATAGAGAGAGTTTTTCAAGGCCTACTTTTCTCAGTTGTTTGTCATAACCTGTAGTGACTGCTTTCTCTTATTTGCTATTTTCATCTTGGTCATTTTTCATGTGGACACTATCAGTAGCCCTCTCCCTGGGGAGCAGTGTAAGTCACATCAAATTCTGATGTCTTGTTTTCAGGCAGGTGACAATGCAGAAAGATTTGAGGCTCTACAATGAGAACTAGGTTTGAATTCTGATTTGCTTACTAACTAGGTAGTGTGGAACAAATTATTTAACCTTTTCAAATCTCAGTTTTTTCATCTGTAAAATGGGGATAACAACATCTACTTCATAGGATCATTGTAAGGATTAGAAATAATTTGTGGGAAATTCTATGTTGAAGGCTCTTACTGAATATTAGGTATTATTATTAACATATGGCATGCCTAACACACAGTAGACATCAAGAAAAGGTGATTTCCTTCCATCCTGAACCACTACGCTTAGGTTGAACCACTGTGCTTAGGTTGGCACAATCAAGTTATCACTCCAATAATGCATCAGAAGATTGAGGATACTGATGGGAAACTAACTGATCTCTGATACATGTCTGTTTGCATTTTACTTCTGCTCCTCTGTTACCATTTCCAAAACTTCCCTCTATCTCGCTGGTTTAATTTTTTCTATCACCATATGCTTTTCGGTATTGCTTTGCCAAGTAGCCATAAATAAATAAACATTTGCATTAAGAGTGCAAGGCTTTTATACTAAACCAGTATCTATTTTGTTTCAGTAAGGCTTAGGTGGAACTTTCATGTTCGCAATTCAAGAAGTCATTCTGGATACATGGATTGTGTTATTTCCCTGGCTCCATCCATCCTTAGTAACAAAGTAGACAATTAGGGATTTATATAAGGAATGGAAAATAATCTCGAATTGTTTAAGCATATTTATGTATAGTAGAGGGCAGAATGATGCCACATTTTCCTAATTTCTTTGTTCTTCACATAGAAGTTCAGACTTTTCTACTAGCAAAATACACATATATGATTTTTCTGGAAATTCTAAAATTTATAAGTTGAAATTAGTGAGTTTAAAATGTGAAGTCACCAATTTACTTCTTGTCTTTAAATTGTATTAAGGGCTTAAGAAATATCTCATCCATCAAGCTCATCTCTTAGTTGCCAAAAGATGTTTTCTGCTTGAATATCTTTTTTCAGACAATTTTCATAAGGTGTTTGAAAACTTCTCTTTTTTTGTCCAGAGAAAATGTTTTTATTTTCTCTTCCTTGAACTTCACTTTTTGGTTTGGCCAAACACCATAGAAATGAATGCCTTGTGGACTGAGCACTTTGACCCACTGAAAGCTCAGGCTCCAGCAGATTGCCTAATATTTACCAAGTGCCCCCAAGGCTCCAGGCACATTCAGCCAGCTGAGGCAGCCTGTATTTGGCATGAGTTGAATTCTATCCATTTTATTCCTGGATGAGGGAATGTCAGAGTGGTCTTAAAAACTGAGTTAATGCAGTCTCTGCAGATACTTTTAAGAGTCCTGGGGACATGCTTGCGTTACATGTGGTAGTTTCCTACAGTGTCTTTGGACTCTTACATTTCTGAAGCTGGCTCTCACTAGATGAAATTCTTAAGCAACTTAAGCTCCAAAATGGCCCTTGGCTTACTCACCCCAAGGAAATATGGCTTGCTAAACCTTGATTTATTTCCTATCATCATCATACTTTGAAAAGTCCATCTCCTCAACGAATGATCATCCAAAAAATAGTATCAACTGCTTTAAAAATTACTCTAACCATAGGAAACAAAAATAGTTGACTTTAGAGTTTTTCCTTCATTTTCTCACTGGCTCCCAGTAATTGCCCAATCCCAGCTGCACACAATATGGCTCCACTTCTAGATTTTAATTGTTGCATTTAGCATTTCCCAAGAAAAGCCCAAAAGTGTTAAAATAACAACAGAGAGGGTCATGAATTGTTACAAACTTTGATGTCAAGTGGTCTTAGGTTCACGTCTCATTTCTACCAATTTCTCATTTGTGATCTTGGGAAAATGCAACCTCTTTAAACATCATACTCAGCATTCATTAAAGCAGGATAATTATAGCACCTATCTTTCAGAGTTGTTGTGAGGATTAAATTTATTCATTCTAAAAATATTTATCAAGTGCAAGCTATGTGCCTGGCGTGTTTCTAGGCACTGGGGATACAGCAATGAAGAAAATACAAAAAAACCTCTGGTTTCATGAAACTTACATTCTAGTGGATAAGATACAATAAAAACATGAATAAATAAAGTATTGGGTATTAGAAGGTCATAAGTGCTATGGAAAGCATAGAAGCTAGAAGGGGGATGTGGGAGTAGAGAGATGCAATTTTAGACAGATTGGTCTGGAAGGGCTCACGGAGAAAGTGACAGGAGTGATGTTTGAGATATCTGAGAGAAGAGCGTTTCCTACCTAGGGGATGCATAGTACAAAGGCTTCATGTTTGAGAAATAGCAGAAGTTTCTTGAGGCCACAGGGGGTGATTAGAGAGATAATAAATAGGGAAGAGAGTTGGACAGTTGATGGATATAGGGCTTTGCAAGCTGTGGAAGGGACTTTGTCTCATACACTGAGTAAAATGGGAGCCACGGAAAGGTTTTAAGGAGAGGAGAGCAAGATCTGACTTCTCTTTTAAAAGAATCAGAATGGCTGTTGTGTTGAGAATAAACGAGATATAACACATAAGACATTTAGCACAGTGCAGGGCCCATCATAAGCAGTGGTAATTGATAATTGCTATTGTTATTAGTGGTTATGGTATCATTATCATCATTGTCACCGTCATCATCATCATTATTTATTTTATTGTTGATACTGCCTCTGGCTCCTTAATCACTATGAGACAAATGCAAGTATGTGGGCTGTGAATATTAGACTGGGGCCCTCTATCATCTTGCACTGAAGTTAAATCAGCAAGAGGGGCTGTCACCAGCAAATTCAGCAAATGGGGCATTTAACTCAAAACATCATCAGCTGTGTGGCTCAAGCCCCCAGTGCTTCACCCACCCTGCCGTAGCTTCAGTAGAAGCCCTCACTGTTTATTAGTCCAGGCAAACAAGTCCAGATGTAAGGAGTATCCGGTGATGTGGACCAGAAAGAAAACTTTTCTACTGGCCATGATATTTCTTTTGCACACCTTTACTCTTTGTCCTACCTGTCCTTCTTGGTCCTGCTTTCCATGATTTTGCTTCATCACTAAACGGTGCTCAGGCAGTGGGTGGAAATCATAACAATAGTGCCTTGTTCTTATACAGTGCATTTCTTTCCAGAACCTCAAAATACTTCCTGCCCCCTCTTGTTATTACACATTCCCTGGTTCTGTTGGCACATCTAGGCATTGCATAGAACACAAAATTAGGCACAGATTATTATTCTCCAAGGCTTGACAATCTCTAGTTTGGGCTGGGTATTATACTCGTTGACAGAAATGATATAGCGACTCTTTTTAAGCTAGGATGATTACGTGGTGATTACGGCATGTTTTTTTCCAAGGCAGTAGTAGTGGTGGCATTTATAATAATCAGGCTTTGAGGAGGTCATGGACCCCCAAGTGAATGACCTTAAATCTAGTGAGCTTCCTATATCCCTTAACATACATATATCACGCACACATACATACAACACACACACACACAAAAGCAGCCTGCAGATGTGGTTTGTTTTACTTGCACACAGCTTTTTCAAAAATCTAAATTTGTTGACATTTTTTACACAAATCGAGTTTTAAGGTTCTTCTTCAAAAATCCGAACATTTGGCACTCCTCCACCCAAATTTCTCCATAGCAACCATCAGTTGGAGTTGTAGGAACCAACCCAGTGGTGTTCAACCTTGACTGCACAATAGAATCACATGAGGTGCTTTTTCAAAAATACTGATGCTCAAGCCCCACAGGCTAATTAAAGCACCATTTTCAACAAAAGCAATGGCAGCAAATGTTTACTGAGTGCATATTTTGTGCAAGAAACTACGCAGGGAAAAGAACAGATATATAAAATATAGTCATGCTGGGGACATAGAACCTGTATAAAAAAGATGATAAACAAGCATAACTACGCAGAGGAAAGAGCAGATATATAAAATGTATTCATGCTGGAGACATAGAATATGTATAAAAATGATGATACACAAGCATAGAAGATACAAGATATGCTTGGTACCAAGAAAGCTATGTAAAACAGTGGTTCTAACTTTGCTGCATATTACATCCACTTGAGGAGTTTTGAAAAATCCTGGTGCCCAGTTTGCACCCTAGACCAATTAAATTGGAAATGAGAAGGGGGAAAGGAATTCAGGCATCGGCATTTTGAAAAGCTCCCCATGGGGTTCCAGTGTGCAGGAACATTGCAGAACCAGGGAGACAGAGCAGTGCTTCTCAAACTTTAAGATGAATGTGCACCACCTGGGGGTCTCGTTAAACTGCAGCTCTGGATGCAGTAGGTCTGGGTTAGGACCTGAGGTTCTGCATTTCTAACAAGCTCCCAGGTGATGCTGATGCTGTTGGTAAGGCACCACATTTTGTGTGTGGCAAGGATGTGGGGAATAAGCTGCTACATTTTAGCTCTATGACCTTGGACAATTCAGTTAATCACTCTGAGCAGCAGTGTTCTCCGCTATAAAATAGCATTAACAATTCCCTCCCTTGAAGTGCAGTTTGGGTTAGATGCAATTATAGATGTATAGAGTACCTACGCAGTAGATATTTAATAAATGTTGCTGTTATCACTGGAATTTAGAAGAGAAAGGGATGATCTAGGAAGGTGCACAGGGAATCACTGGGGCATGTCTTTAGGGGTCTTTGGAATAAGGCCATGGATCAGTAGAAAGAACAGCTAGCCCTGGTGTTCTTTGCAATGAGAGGTTGAGTTTCACAATTAATCATCAAAACATTTACTTTTCACTTTAATTTCCTTTCTACCTTTATGCAAGATTTCTGCCAAATAAATTTTTAAAAATTGACAAATTGGAGTTGACCTACTCTACTCCTGCTACCCCCTGGTAGAGATACCAGCAAGCTATAGAGTGACCAGGACGAGGTAGCCGAAAGAATGGATGGAGAAAGCCAAAGTCATGGTGAGGGGATGGCTGTCCCCTTGAACACAGACAAAGAATGCAAGTTGATTGAAAATTTCATTTCAAAAATGAAATACTTTCCAGTTCTGCATCATATCAATGTTTCCCGAGGCAGAAATGAGAGAAGTACAAGGGAGATTGTAGAAAATTCACAAGTAATTAATGAAAAAATTGTCTCATTTTCTGCTAATAGAAGGTATGATGGTTTTAAAACATGGCCGCAAATTCTCTGACCCTCTCCCAGCAAGAGGTGGGGGCGTATGGCCCTTCCCTTGAATTCATGTGGTCATGTGAGCACTTTGACCAAGAGTGCATGGTGGAAAGGACCCTATGTGACTTCTGAGGCCACACAGAATGCAAAAAGCCATGTAGCTTCCCGTCTGTCCTCCAAAACACTTGCTTTTGGGTCCTGAACCACCATCTGAGAAGTCCAACTGCCCTGAAGCTGCCATGCTAGAGAGGCCATATCTAGGTACTCGGAGATAATCTTAGCTGAGCTTAGCCTTCCTGTCATCCCTGCCAACGTGTCGTGTGTGTGAGTGAAGCTATCTTGTACCTCTAGACCAGCCCAGCCACCAGCTGAATGTCACTGAGCGTCCTCAGTTCACAGTACATGAAAGCAGAGGAATCACCCAACTGAGCCCTGCTTGATTTCCCACCCCACAAAATCGAGAGATGTAACAAAATGGTGGTTGTTTTAAGCCACTAAATTTTGGAATGGTTTGCTTCACATTAATAGATAATCGGAGAAAAAGATTTAGTTTTAGTTTTAAGATGTCATCTTAATTCTTCCCATTGAAGAAAGGTGAATTTTATTTGTGTGCGTCAAGTAACTCGGGTGAGCATAAAGAACATTCAAGAGTCAAGAAAACTGTATTCTTGTATTGACGTCACTTCTTCCTAAGTTAATCTATAAAATAATCTGATCTCAATAAAATAGTAAGATAATTTTTTGGAGAGAGGGTTGACTAGTTTTGGGTTTTTGATGTTCTTAAGAAAAGATAGACGTGTGAGAATTGACAGGAAAATTATGGTGGAAAGAGGACGAATAGGGGGCCTAGTCTTACTCAGATGTTAAAATAAACTATAAAGCAAAGGAAATTAAGATAAATTAGTACCAACACAGGACTAGGCAGTCAAATTAGCAGAACAGAATAGAGATCACATATAATATAAATATTTATGGGAATTTGGTGTATGATAAATGGCATTCAGAACAATGAGAAAAGGATGGATTATTCTTTAATTAATGTTGGGTCAACTGGCTAACTATTTGGGAAAAAATAACAAAGCTGAATACATAGCCACTGCTTATGCCAAAGTAAATTGCAAATAAATCAAAGATTCCAACATAAAAACAAACCATGAAAGTACCAGACAAGTTTTTAAAAATAACTCTGGGGTGCGTAAGGCCTTTCTAAGCAAGACGTAAAACTAAAAGGTATAAAGGACAGATGTGTTTGAGTATACAATAATTAAGCATTTCTTTATGGGAAAAGAAAAATACTATCAACAAAGGCAAATAAACACTAAACTGGAAAATATATCGGCAACACAAATGACAAATGGAGGCTCATTTAGTTACTATGTAAAGAACTCTTATGTGTCAATAAGAAAAAGACCAATAATCCAATAGTAAAATGTGCAAAGCATTCATTTACTTATTCTTCAAGTATCTATTGAGCACCCACAAGGAGCCAGTCACTGTTCTCTGTGCTAATGATACAGTAGTGAAGAAAGCTAAGTTCTTGATCCTGTGGAGCTCCCATTCTACAAGGCAGATGCGAATGACAGAGAACGAACAAGCAAATACATCCTGTTTCAGATAGCGATAAACACTGCAAAGGAAACCAAGGCAAGGCAAGGGGATCAAGAATGAGGGGGAGTAGATGCTAATGTAGGAAGTTTTCAGAAAAAGAAATAAGCGACAGAAACAAGTGAGAGAAGTATATGAGAAGGTTCATAGATGCATACAGTTAAAATATATTCAAATAGTACAGCATTACTTCTAATACCAGAGAACAGCAAATAACCTATAAGTTTGTCATTAGGGGAGTGGTTTAATATATTATAAGTGGAATAATTACAGGGGAATACTATATGTAACCCATTTAGAAGAATAAAGTAAATTTGAATATATCGATATGAAACGAGCTCAGATTAAGAGCCAAACAAAATGAGCAAGATAGATTTATAATATGAACCTTCTACGAAATAAGAGGATATACAGATACATATATGTATGCATGTGCAAGGAACGTTTCTGAGAGGATAAATCAGGCTTTACAGATGGTGATCAGCTCTAGAAACATTCACTTTCACTGGTATTCTCTTGAACTTTCAATTTTTTTTAGCCACACATATATTTTAACAATAATGTTTTTCAAAAGAGACAGGGCTTCCAGTCCTGGCACAAGTTTAAGACTCAGACAGTCACTTCACCCTTCTGCTCCTTGCTTTCCCCAACTGTGAAAAGAGGAATCTGAATGAAATTATCTCTAAACGTTCCTTTAAGTTCTGAGATTTCAAGCCTGACATTGGTGTTCTTTTGTATACTATTTTATACTAACATAAAAAAATACAGAAAAGCAAATAGAAGGAAAACAAACTACAAAATTGATTTGGAGCTACCAGCCCATATTCTTTGATGTCCTATCTTTTGGCCAGGTGCCCCAAAGTAAATAAGAGTCTTGTGTTTTGGTTAAATTATTGGCAATAGGTCACTAAGAAAAATAGCTAGGTGCTGAAATATTTTAAGCATAAACCTCTCAATATCCCCGAAATATCATGCATTCCATGTCTTTACCTTCCTATATCCCATCTCCCAGGAAGAAATTTTTCAGGACTGTAGCATCAGAGCCGGTCTTTGCTGCAAGTCTGACGTGAGCTCATGATAAGGAAAGTCAAGAGGACTTTTGTGTTTGCTCCTTCTTGTTTGCGTGTTCGATTTACACCATCATATCTGACTCAGCCCTTCTAATGACTTTGACTGTGAATTCACATTGGGTTGAATTTTTATTAATAACATCATCTTAAAGTGGTAGGGTCAGAGCTATTTATTGCAAAATTATTCAAGTCGTTGACCGAGTTGTAAAAACTCCTCTTAAGAATTTACCTCAAAAACAGTCCTAGCTCAGAGGTGCTTAAATAGCAGGCAAGAGAAGACCTTTTCACATCCCTCTGGAAGGGGTGGGGAGCATTGAAGGGCCTTTGGTGGACAAATGGCCACCATTTCTGGAGTCTGAAGCTTTGTGAGATCTTAGGCGTCCTCTTGAGGCCTGTAAATTAGCTGTTCTTATCAATGGAGCCCACAGGTAGACTTCAAGGGAGTCCGCATACCTCCTAGGACTGTATGTAGAAAAGTGTAAGTATGCAAGAGCACCTTTCTGGAAATAAATCAAAGCAACAACAACCACAAAGATGCCCACATTAGATTCTCAAAGGGATGCATAACCCAAGAAAGATTAGGGACCAATTGCTTTCAATGTCCCAGAAGACTGCTTGTTATCTCAGGCCTCTCAGCTGGAGTTCTTTCGGGCACCTGAGGAAGGAAGGGGGAAATTGACTCCAGGGTGGCGTGATCCAGTGGAAGAGGCCTGAGCTTAAGGTCTCCTGTCACCTACTTGCTCTGTTACCTTGGGAAAGTTATTTGGTCATGCTGAGCCTCAGTTTTCTCATCTTAAAAATGGGCATAACAATACCTCACCCCTCTGGTTGAAGGTGCTAAGATATAAAATACTGTGCTACTAAAACCACCGTCTTTGAGAGGCTGACTGACGGGCTTGGCATCTCCTTGTTGGAAAGGCAGACTCTCAGGCTCCTCTTAGACATACTGTGTCAGAATCTGAATTTTGACAAGATCCCCACATAGTCTAGATTATCTGGTATTTAAATTATTGATTAAAATAAGGCTTTCAGTCTATGTCTGGATTTCAAAATGGATTATCTTTCAAGATCTGGTTTTCGTCTCTGCCACATCCCCGGTCCTCTGACTGGTTAACCTAAAGTTGACCATAATCACGAAGAGCATTTTATTTCCATAAGGCACCATTTAGAGAATGATTTACATACAGCTTGCAAAAATGTGCTAGTAAATGCAACCTGTTCTAAACAAACCCTCTAAACAAGCCTTGCCAAAGGAGGCAGAGTGTATTTACCTTACAGTATGTTAGCGAGACCTAAAGTGGGAATATAGTGTGCGAGGGTCTGGGGAACAGGTCTTGTGAAGCCCTTCAGATCCCAGACTCCTGGGACAGATGTCACCAGAATTACATCTTCAAGCTAAGCATCAAATGCAAACAAACTAAAAAAGGGAAAGAAATTATGAGAAACACCAACATTCCCCTCATCCGGAAAAGCAACGCTGGTCACAAAGCTAAAGTTTAGGAGTTTTCATGATAAGCCAGACTCCTGTAGACATTAAAACTGCCAAGATTATAGAAAGTCCCCCAACCCCCCCACCAGCTGTCCTTGGGGTGTGTGTGTTTATGTGATGTGTGTGTTTGAGTGTGTACACCTGTGCACATCCTTTCTCCCTTCAGTTGAATGTACTGAGCCTCACTTCCTAGTTAACCTAACCCCAATTGGCCCTACTCTCTGATAGGGCTGCGGAGGAATTCCAGGGTGGAGAAAATGGTATTTCTATACCATTAAATGTCTGCTCCCCACCTGGCTGTCTTTTGGGTCCTCACTGCTAAGTGCTACAGCATGTATTTCCTAAGAACAAGGACAGTCTCTTTTATAAGCACAGTACAGTTATCAAAGCCAGGAAATTCAACTTTCATATAATGCTATTATCTAATTGGCATTCTGTATTCAAATTTTGTCAGTTGTCCAATAATGTCCTTGATAGCATTTTTTTCCCATTCAGGATCCATTCCACAATACCGTGTTGGATTTAGTTGCCATGTCTCTTCAGCCTCCTTTATTCTGAAACAGCTCCTCAGCCTTTCTTTGTGTTTCTTGACCTTGACCTTTTTGGAGGGTCTAGGCCAATTCTTTTATAGAATGTCTCTCAGCTTGGCTTTCTGATGTTTCCTCAATACTAGAAAGAGGTGGTGCATTTTCGGAAGGAATACCGCAGTAGTGATCTTGTGTCCTTCTCGGAGCATCATATCAGGAAACACATGATGTCAGTTTATTCCACTATTGGTGATGTTAGTTTTGATCGCTTAGTCAAGGTACTATTTTCCTCTTTGTTATTAGTATGTTATTTGGGAAGAAATGCCTTGAGACTAGGCAAATACCATTTTTCTCCTCACATTTTTACCCACTAGTTTTAACATCCTTTGATGGTTTTCTAACTCCATTGTTCCTTCCCTATTTATTAGTTGGCATTCTACTCTGAGGAAGAGCTTCCGCTTCTCCCCTGTTTATTTATTCATTTGCTTGTTTATATCACTGTGGACTTAGGGAGAAATCCTTGACCCTTAGATCTTGAACCTTCTGTGATCTCCTCCTTCTAGAATCACTGAGAACCAGCCGGAGTTCCTCATAGTGGTTTGGGGCTGCCTGAGGTGGGGCCGTGGGAGGGTGGACATGCAGAAAAGTTTTCCCAGCGATAGGGGTTTTGTAATTTTGTTTCCAAACCAAAGTCTTTATTTAACCTGGAAGTTTGGCTTTCTTTACTTGTACTCACAGGATGACTCTGTAATCCTTTCTTTGAGAGCAGAAACCCAGACAGAACACACCCTCGGTCCCCTCTCCCCTTCCATTCAGGCTCCCCTCTCTCCCCTCCAGTGTGTACTCTCAGTGGCCCACATGTCAGTTCCAAAGTCAGGAGTAAGTGTCTTACGCTAAGGACTGGAAGATGTTCCAAGGTGCTGAAAAATTTCACCTTCCCTTTATAGGCCAGAGAACCCAATGTGTAGGTCCTAGTGACTCTTTATGCCTCCTGTGCTTTCCCAAAGTAAACATGTTTCTGTCCAATTTGTGATTGCATCTGAAGATTCTTTTAAAACCCTCTATTTAGAAACTTCGGTTGAGAGCAGGACATAAGACTGCCGTATTGTAGGTGGCAAATTACTGAGAGATTGTTTTTAAAAAATTAGCAGAGTTTAGCAGGGATTTAGGTAGCTTTGTTGCCAAAGTCTCAGTATTTGCAATTTGCTATATGGACTTGCTTTATTAAATTTTATTTTATTTTAATTAAGAGATAAGCAAACTTCTTAATTGATTAAGTGGCTTGCTATTAACTAGGCTTTATAGGAGTTTTTCCTTTTTTTTTTTTTTACCATATGGAATTATCTATCAAATATGTAAAGTCAGAGAAATAATTGATAAAACAGATTCACTTTTTCCCTCCCTGCTTCTGCCAGTACAACAATGAGCTGTTGGTGGTATAGCGAATTGACAGACATGGTTCAGCAAAGTGACAAAGTAACTCAAAACCACATGAAAAATCAAGATGCTTCAGCATGTCTGATGTGCCTGGTAAACTAATTGTGACTATCCTATGGTCCTGGCTTGAATAGGGCAGCCTCATTTCTTTATACTGCCTTCATTTCCTTTTCAAATAGCTATAGAGATTACTCTATTGCTCATTTTTGCCTTTAGCCAGCTGGGTGACATTAGTGCTATAGGACTGGGGAGTTATGCCAAGGGAATTCGTAAGTGTGTATGACATTTACGTTAACCGTGTGGGCTTCCAGCTAGGCCATCTAAACCTTTAATGTTATTTATAAACTACGGTTTTAAATTAGTGCGCACAACTCACATGAAAAATGCGTATATAAGAAAAAGAGTTTTTTTAAAAGTTGGTCTCCCTTCATGCAAATATATCCAGATGGTAAGACCCGTCTTTCACTTTTCCTTTGCATAAGATTCACCGATGCATCCAGTCTGCCTGTTCTCCCAGTGGTTAGAAATTTAGCCCCTGAAGTTGTCATTGAAGACAAAATGGACAAAGTTTCTGGATATTTATGAATCAATGAATGAACAAACTAGAATTTATTAAAAAATGCATCATTACATTTTTTACAATAGCTTTTATTTATCTAGTTGTAAAAGCCATCTATGCCTATGGTGGAAATTTTGGGAAAAAAAGAAAAGAATAAAGAAGACATTTAATATTCACTCTTGATTTCACTAGCCAGTATCTGTAGCTCCTCCTAACATTTTAGAGTGTTTCTTTCCAATCTGTTTCTATGCATATGTAATGTATATATGCTTTTAAAAATGGCTGAATTCATAGCTTGTATGTATAGTTTTTCATCCTGCTTTTTACATTTAACATTTTATTGTGGTTATTTCTCACATTGTGATTTGTGAGTACTAGTTTTAATGGCTGCACGTTACTTTTTAAAAGTATTCCCCCCAGTTTGAAACTTATAGGCTGCTTCTGATTTCATCCTACTAAGGCAAATACTTCTTTGCATGTAAATCTTAGTCTGCATTTTTGGTTATTTCCTTGAGCGCATCCATGCTCTCTTAGAGCTAAAGCAGAGACAAAGCTTAGGATTCATTACCTAGGGGAAAAGTGCTCCATTTCAGCCCTGTTAAATTCCTTGTCTTTTCTTATTTTTGCTACAAGAGTGATCCGTCAAGTTCACATCCCTCTTTAGCCCACAACCTTGTCCTCGCAAGGACTGCATTACCAAATTGGACCATGGTGCTTGGCACAAAACATGTTTTCTTTTCTTGGGGTGTGGAAGATAAGGCAGGATGGCACCTTGCCCAAAGTGATCCAAGACCTTTTTGTAGGGAAAGGGAAAGTTTTGTTCGATAGGACCTGAGAGAGTGTTTCAAAATAAAAGTTTTATTAAGGTGAAATTTGTTCCTGTGTTAGAAAGATAAGGTTTATTCTCACATGCCTGGGCTAGTTCCTTCCAACATGTTTTCTAGCTCTTCCTGTAGACACACAATTTCAATGACCTGAGAAAGACTTTACACCCTGAAAAGAGAGATAAAAGAAACTCAAGACCATGAACACCATTATCACAGCGATGCCCATAGATGCTCACATCATTCTTCATTGTCAATTGCAGAATCCTTTATCCCTCTTTCAAAAAGTGTCTTTGTGTTTCTAAGAATGAGCTGGCTGTCTCTCTCCCAGCTATGGGAAATGCAAGAGAACTTCGTGGAAAGCGAGTATATATGGTTCTCTGTAAGGTTAGAGGTGAGCGCCCGTCACTTAGTCACAGTCACCATCTGCTCTCGTGTGCACTGGTGCTGCAGACATTGTTACAGTGGTGGCACAGGAAGTGTCTCTCTTATAGGTACTGAGCTTCCTGTACCCAGAGAAGTGTGACCAGGTGCCCTGGGAATATATTTCTTCTCCTGGCTCTGCTCTGACTATATGACTTTGAAAGCATCTTTTTAAGGACCTGTTCTGGAAAACATTATGACAACTTATAAAGAAACATACACTATACTAAGTTAATATAAATTAAAGACAAAATGCAAGAAGGCAAATGAAAATAAGGATAGATAATAACAAGTTGGAGATTAGGCTAATATGCAAAACATATACCATTATTCATTCAATGACTTTATATTGAATGCCTAACATTTGCCAGGAACTCTGGGACACGTTTTTCAAACTTAGTTGCAACACATTAATGGTCCATGAAACTTCATAGTGAGTGACTCCCATTTTTAATGGAACAGGATGTGAAAGCTAGAACATAATAGAAAGGAAAATATCAGAGAACATTGCAGAAAGTAAAGGTATTATTTACTAAAATGTATGTTTCAAATTTATGTGTGTATTTGTGTACTCATTCCATATTTGTAAGGTTTTTGCCTCCTCTTTTTTTTCTTGATTCATCTGATTACAGGCTTATAGGTTTTATTAGTATTTTCAAAGAAGAAATTTTTGGCTTGAGTTATTTTCTCTATTGCATCTGTGCTTTCCATATCGTTAATTTCTAATTATTATTTTCTTCTTTCCACTTTCAATGACTTTAATTTGGTATTATTTTTATGACTTCTTGAGGTAGATACTTAAGTCATTGATTTTCAGGCTTTGTTCTTTTCTAATAGACGCATGTAAGTATATAAATTTCCCTCCAATCCCACTTTTAGCTACATCTCACACACTTTGATATGTCATGTTTTCTTCATATTTCAGTTCATAATACTGTCTAATTTTCATTGTGCTTTGACCTTGACCCATGTGGTAATTAGAAATATATTGCTTAATTTCAAACATTTGTGTATTTTTTAGTTACCTTTTTATTATTGATTTCTAGCTTAATTCCACTGTGGTTAGAGAGGATCTTCTATATGATTTTTTTTTTTTTTTTGATTCACTCCCTGACTCACCCAGAGCAACTTCCAGTCCTGCAAGCTCCACTTCATGGTGAGTGCCCTACACAGTAACAAGCTGTAAAGGCTTGTAGCCTTGGAGCAATAGGCTATGCCATATAGCCTGGGTGTGTAGTAGGCTATGCCATCTAGGTGTGTGTAAGTTCACTCAGTGATGTCCACACAATAACGAAATCACCTAATGACACATTTCTCAGAAAGTGTCCCCAGCGTAAAGTGATACATGACTGTAGTAAACAATTAGTGACTGCATCAAAAGCCTGAAGTTTTCCACATTCTTTTACTTAGCATTTCTGCTTCTCAGAATTTATCTTAAATAAATGCTTATGGCTATACACACAGCTTTTGTGACAAAGATGTTCCTGTGGTGTTGTCTATAATGGCAAAAGCTCAAAGGAATGTGAAAGCCTAAAATGCTACTGTATACTACTGTGGACTTTATGAACACTGTACACTTAGGCTACACTAAATTTATTAAAGAATGTATTTTTGTTTCTTCAATAACAAATTAACCTTGGCTTACTGTAACTTTTTTACTTTATAAACTTTTTAATTTTTTTAACTTTTGGACTCTCTTGTAATAGCCCTTAGCTTAAAACACAAACACATTGTACAGCTATACAAAAGTATTTCCTTTCTTCATATCCTTATTCTCTAAGTTTTTTCTATTTTTAAAATTATTTATTCCTTATTTATTTTTGCTTTTTAAACTTTTTTGTTAAAAGCTAAGACACAGGGCCAGCCCGGTGGTATAGTGGTTAAATTCTCATGCTCTGCTTTGGCAGCCTGGGGTTCATGGGTTTGGCTCCCCAGTGCCGACATGCACACCTCTCACCAAGCCGTGCTGTGGCAGCATCCCACATACAAAATGAGAAAGGTTAGCACAGATGTTAGCTCAGCAACAATCTTCCAGGAGCAAAAAGAGGGCGATTAGCAACAGATGTTAGCTCAGGGCCAATCTTCACCAAAAAAAAAAAAAAAACAAAACAAAACTAAGACACAAACATACACATTAGCCTAGGCCAACACAGGGTCAGCAGCATCAATATCACTGTCTTCCACCTCCACATCTTGTCCCACTGGAAGATCTTCAGGGACAATAACACACATGGAGCTGTCATCTCCTATGATCACAATGCCGTCTTCTGAAATACCTCCTGAAGGACCTGCCTGAGGTTCTTCTTAAGAAGGTGTCCTTCTTTTCAGAAGTATGTCCACAGTAGTTTGCTTGATTTGGTTTTTTTTCATCATAGATTTGATTGTAAGAAGATAATGCACCATAAACATTCCTCTCTATTACTGAAAACCTTTTGATGTTAGGGTTCATGTTTTCAAACTTTCTAAGGAGCTTGTTGAGGTCTGTGAAAGCTTCTACTAAACCCTTCACTGTGACTTTTCTTGGAGGGATCTTCTTCCTTCTCTCTTCCTGCAGTTTCCTTTCCTCTTGCCATAACTTTATGATGGCTATGACGTTATGATAGCTATGATGTCACTAGGTGATAGGAATTTTTCAGCTCCATTATAATCTTGTGGGACCACCATCAAAGATGTGGTCCGTCATTGACTGAAATCTCGGTATGCAGCTCATGACTATAGTTGGATGGGTAGGGATGTGGGGGAGGGTACACAGTAAACGAATGAATGTCAAAGCGAATGAATGTCAAAGTAGTCAAATGTAAGAAAGAATATTCCAGCACCAGAGCCCTGGCCAGAAAGCCTCCAAAGGATGTCTGATATGATGATTCTGTAGTATCTGTTTATTTTTTTCCTTTTAGAAAGAGAGAATGGATTTTAATTTTTTTAATAAGTAGATTTCTTTTGGGAGATACCACTGAATTTGGAGATATATACCCTATTATTGTTGGTTTTTACTGTTAATTATGTTGTTCCAAGTCCAATTGTGTTCACACCAGTCAAAAGGATCCTTACAAAGTTCGTTCTGGTATATAATCTGGATTGACAACCTCAACGCCCAGATTCTGTGATTGCCCCTTCATGGGTAGTGCTTTCCTTGCCATGCTTTGTCTGGAGCTCCTCCCAGGGTGGTTCTCGGAGTCATGAATGCCATCTTTGTTTAAAGGGGCAGGAAGGAGAATAATCTAACTCTAACAAGAGAGAAACAGTAAACTGATCCTGTGTTTCCATTGCTGTTGGAAAAAGAACAGTAAATGACAGCAAAATTGAATAGCTGGATACTTGCACGGTATAAATTACCCAGCGGAAGAGATGTGTTGAGAAGCAGAGTGAGGATTTGATCTCTGCCTTTCAGTTTTCAGTCATTGTCAACCACGAAGTACAAAAGTTGGCTCAGCAAACCTTGGCTTCATCCAGGATCCTAGGGAGAGAGCCAAGAGATTTGTTTCCCCTGCTAAGTTGCTCAGGATTGGGCTTTTGTGGATATGTTTACATTGGTGAATAAAGCCAGAGTACTTAGTCATTTTGCTACAGTAGTGTTTTTCAAACTGTGGGTTGTGCCCTATTATTGGGTAATGAAATTAATTTAGCAAGTCATTACTAACTTTTCTTTCATGAAATAGTATATAAAATAGAATAAAATAGGGTAGAGTTGAATGGAATGGAAAACATCCAAGTGCATCCCATGAGTGAGAATCTTATTTCATGGAACTTTTGTTTTAGGAAGGTATACCTATATCTATGTATATGTGTTACAGATTAAACTATAATTTTTATTGTGGGTCATTGTCAAATAACTATTGCTAGTAATTTTTTATATTAGAATTTTTTTTTCATTTTTCTGGCAATATTTTTGTATGTAAACCATTTCCAAAAAGTTATTTCTTTGGAATTGAACGGATTAAACCTTGAGTTTTGGGGTTGAGGTGAACAGGGAAAGTCCTCATATTGCTAGGAATAGTAATTATTTTCTTGCTGATCAAAACTCCAAGTAGAAAAAAATGGGGCTTATCTGAAGCTGTCTTTTTTATGGTTCTGTAGAAACTCTGATAATGACATCTCTTTTCAAATGGAAAACACCCCAAGGTTAGAAAATCGCCATAGTGGCATTCAAATACCAAACCGTGGGTCCCCATGCTTTAACAGGAAGATGGCTCATAGTGATACTATATACCTACTTGCCTGTAATTGGAGTTAAGAATTTACCAAACACTGAAGTCACTAGTAGTTGGTTGTGATGACATGTGCTGATTTTAAAACTTTACTATGATAATTTGATAATAGAATAAATTTTCAAGTGTGCAAAGTTTTTTCCCCCAATTCAATTTAATTCAGATCTATATTAATTGCTTTGAGTTAACATTAAGTGGACTCATGAACGTGAGTGAGATCTAGCTAGTGGTCCAATTGTATATAAGTAAGTTTCCCATACATGGGAAATTTGCATGTAAGTACCTATATACAGATCATATTAGTATATAATACATTCCGCCAAATATAGCCATTCATTGGTACTTCATCCTTATGAAGCTAAAGTAAATAAATATAAATAAAAATAGTCACTCTAGAAAAAGTCAGTGACTGCCTGGGGTGCTATTTGAGAAGGATTTGGGGTTGTGTTTGGCCTCAGCAGTAAGGAAAGGTTGCTTTTGATTAGTCATATCTGTGATGAACATGGGGAGAGGACAGTGGTGATATATATGCCACATGTTTATCTTGGAACTTTTCAATTTAGTAAATCGTTATGGTATCTTGGAAGCATGAGTTGCTTCCTCCATTTTATAGGGGGAGGGAGAGAAATATCAGATGGATGTAGCCCAAATTTAAACCTTTCCAGAGTTAAACCTTTCAGTATTTCTTGCTCTTGTTTTATTTCCATTTACATTCATCTAGATTATTTGTCTAGATGCTGCCTCATAAGTGCTTATGTCTGCTTACTCCTTCCCATTCCCATTGCCACTGTTACATTTTTGATCTTCGTTAAAAGAACTATTATAGGGGCTTTCTAGATCACTTGCCTGCTTCTGGCTTCAATTTTTGGTAGGGACAGCGGTCATGGGTTCCATTGAAAACCATGGGAAAGCTATGTACCATCTCTCAGAAAACAGAATGCTTACACAAACTCCTGTCAATTTGTTCAAGGAGGCTGTGAATTCCCTGAGGTCTACACTTAGTTAAAAACTCCTAGTCTAGTTTTCTCCCTCCAATCCATCCCTCAGATTTCTATCAGAGTAATATTCCTAATACGCAATTTGGATCATATTACTCTCTGCTCAGAACCATTTCATTTCCCATTGCCTTTGGAACATAAGTCCCGTTTGCTTGGATTGGCATCCAAACTCTTCCAAGCTCTCAACTTGTAGTCTCACTGCTCCTTCATCGCCCCTGCTCCCCGCTCCCAAATACACAACCTTCTAACCAAACCAGAATACTTGCTATTCCCCCCCTGTTTCCTGTTCCCACAGTTGCTGCTACCTGAACATCCTTTCCTCCTATTTAGGCCCTTTCTAATCTTCAAGTCCAGGGTCTGTTCTGATTCTCAGTTATTTTTGTGGATGTAGCTCTCAGCACTGAGTAAGACCTCCTATAACAGCTTTCACATCGTGGTGGTATATTTACCCGTTTGCCCTCAGTTCACTTCCTTGCCCTTCCCTTGTGTTACTGAGAGGCTGCCCCCTAAGGGTTGTGCTGTCCAGGTTCCTGAGTCAGTTGGCTTCCATGTGGGTTCAGCCATTGGAAAGCCCTGGAGGAAGAACAGAAGACTGAAGGAAGGGAGAGGCCAGGATATTTCTTGCCCACACTCTGCCTCAGACAGGAGCTCTGATGGCAGCTGTGTCTCCTCTAGGGCTTCAGCTCCTACTAGAGAGGCCCTGTGAACTTGCAGCTGCTTCTGGGTGACCCTGGTCCCAGGGCTCCAATATCAACGCTTGCATTCTTTGTCCCTATAGTTCAGGGATTCCTGCAATTACTGAGTTCCTGGCTGCCTCATTCTTCCCTATTTGCCTTCATATCTTTCCCTTCACCTATGTAATCAATTCCCTGGATTATAGTCTTCTGTTTAAATACGAGACCAGTTTTTATTTTTCTGGTTGAACCTTGACTGATACAGCTGGCATTTGGTAGATATTTGCTGAATTTTATTGATTAATTTTAGGCCATCTTCTGGGTGGGCACCTCTTTTTGGAGTGAGCCAGGGGTAGGTCCTATATCAGTTATTGAGTGCACAGTAGCATTATATGATTTGTTACCTGAATAGTAAGAAATTACCTCAAAACTCAACGATTTGAAACAATGGTATTTGTAAGTTCACAAGTCTGAGAGTTGGCTGGCTGCTTCTTCCACTTCCAGCTGGGCCTACTCATGCATCTGTGGCCATCTGTAGGTCAGCTAAATGGCTCTGCTCATCTTGCCTGGTCTCTCTCATACGTATGGGGCTTTGGCTGGTCTAGGCTGATCTAGGACGGCCTTGGCAGAGACGACAGACATGACTCAACTCCACTCCATGTTTCTCAACTATGACAGCCTAGCCCAGTCATGTTCTCATGGCAAGAGAAAATACATTAACAAGAACTTTTTCAGATTTCTACATGCAGCATACCTGCTAACATTCTATTGACCAAAGCAAGTGTGGCCAAAACCAGAATCAAAGGGGACAGGAAAATAGACTCAACCTCTTTAGTCAGAGGAACTACAAAGTTACTTGGCAAAAGGGTAGGTCCGGGGAGGGGTGAAGAATGTAGGCCATTAATGCAATGTAATAAGTCTATCTCAGGCTCCATAAAATTTGATGAGAGAGCTGAGACTAAAAAGATACATAGATAAATAGACAGGTAGATAGATAGATAGATGACATTATTTTTTTTGCCGTAATATTAACCCTTTTAAAATGAAAACTTTATAATAAAATACACATTATGTATTTGCTAGTTTTTCTGTACAGTTCATTTGTACATAGCTACTGACTGAAAAAAAATAAACCAAGTAAAGACCCATTTATAAATAACATATTAATAAACCAAGTTAAAGGGACTTTATTTATCCTTTAACCTTCAATTTGCATTAATTGGGAGCAGTCATGGCAAATTGTGCCAACTTCACCTCGGGTCAAATGGCTTAACAAAATGAACTGTTTCATGCCCAGAAATAAATGTATTCCAAATATAAATATGAATCAGTTACAAAACAGATTCTTTTGAAAGTACAAAATAGCCGCACTGTTAATATATTTGTGCCCCAATTAAAAATGTGTAAAGAACACACATTCTGGACTAAAGTTGTCCCAGGGAGTGATTCTCATTTTTGCTTTGAATCTCACGTGAACAAACTGGGCAGCGTCCTCTGAGCCATGAGCGAATTCACAGCTCCCTGTTTTCTAAAAAGGAGAAGAATTAAAAATGGGTGTGTTTAAGTTGGAAGGGTCTGGGGCTTGACCCTGCTGCTTTAAATTTCCTTCATCCCTAGAAAATCGCTTCACATCTGTCTCTTTCGAGTACTCTAATTTGGTTTGGTCTTGGTTTGAGGCGCGCCATGAAAGAGATGCTGTCTGTTTGCATTATTGCAGAATTCGGGAGCCACCTCAGGGACATGGCTTTTCGATTTTCTTCTCTGCAGCTTTATCTTCAAAACCTGAGCCTGTTCTCAGTAATTCAGAAGGAGGCCCATAACATCTTACTGCCTGGGTGAGAATCCGGGCTAGCCTCGTCTTCCCTGTTTGACTTTGGGCGAAATTTTAAACCTTTCTGTGCCTCTCCTTTCCTCATCTGAAAATGCAGTTATTAATAATGCCTGTCTCATATGATCATGGTGAGGATTAAGTTAAGTGAAATTAGATGAAAGAATTAGCATCACTCAGCCCAAAAAACATGCTTAATAAGTGTTATGTATAAAAATGCTTATTATTATTACTTGTGACGTGAGAATTTTTAGGTTTTCACTGAGTAAGGTTCACACATAGTCTTCAAAGTCTAAATCAGAATTATACCCTCAAAAAATAAATCAAAGTCCAATATAATTTTCGTACAAAAGGCACTGTTTGGATCCAGCGCCATGGCCAAGTGGTTAAGTTTGCACACTCCGCTTCCATGGCCTGGGGATCACCGGTACAGATCCTGTGCGGGGACCTACACACTGCTCATCAAGCCATGCTGTGACAGCATCCCACATAGAAGAACTAGAATGACTTACAACTAGGATACACAACTATGTACTTGGATTTGGGGAGAAAAATAAAAGAGGAAGAATGGCAACAAATGTTATTGCAGGGCCAATCTTCCTCACAAAAAAGAAATAAAAAGCATACCTCAAACCTCAAAAGGCACTGTTTGTTTTAGATATTAATGTCAAAAGTAGTGATATGTATTTACTCATATTTGCCAAAAAGCCACAACAACAGTTACAAACACAGACTTCTTCCTGGCCTTGTCAATTTAGCCTTTGAGAACGCTTTTAGAATATGCTTCTTAAATGTCTCGGTCTTCAGCCTCATACTGTCAGTTTCTGATTGTTTAGCAAACAGTGAGTTGATATTGATGGCTTGCAATTTGAAGACTTATGACAAGACTAGTGTAGAGAGACGTTGAAGGAAATAGATAAATACAACCCCAAAGTCTACCTTAATGTTATTTTTAAAGGGAGGAAAATTAATAATAAGTAGATCAATTTTTAACAAACATATTTTGCCTTCCAACACGTTATGCATCAATTCTGCATAGAGTCATAGGATAGAAGAGCCACTGTTAAAACAAGACAAGGTAGCAGCTTGAGAAGCTCAGAGTCGAGTCACAGAGAAGAACCACAGAGAAAATTCGCACGTACACACATGCAGCTACACACCCACACATAACCAACAATCACTTTAATGATATAACAAGTGCTTTTCTGGAGCCACAAACATTGGGTCAGGTGGAAAGACAATGACTAAGCATGTATTTGTTCAGTGTGGCAGTCAGAGGGGATGTGCTGTCACTGATCACCATGCGTAGCTCTCACATACATAATGTTGAGTCAAAAATGTAGAATGACAGATACCCATACATAGATTCATATCATATAGGTAAATTAAAAATGCACAAACACTGTGTCTTGTCCTGGATACACATATGATGTGTAAATGTAAAAAAAGTGGACTGGAAAGATACAAACAAATTCGTGGTCTGGCTTTGGTGTGGGATTGTCAAGGAGATTATGTCTATGCTCTTTTTTTTAATTAAAAAAGTTATCATTTTGATACAGCAGACATGACAGATGTTATCAGTGGTCCATCCTGCGTAGCAAGAACCCAGACGTTTTTTCTACCCACCTGTGCTTTTCTATGATTTCTAAGTACCCCACGTCAAGAACAATAAAAATTGCAGAACCACAGTTAGTTGAAAGGCAGCTTCTCGCTTGTGCAGACAGAAACTTGGGGACATCGTCTGCTGCGCAAGCAGATGCCACAGTCTGTTTGGCCGTCTCTTTCATCTGCTTATAACTGTGCAAAGTATCCCCAATATAGTCCCACTTAACATAACCTAGACAGCCCCATGGCTTTATGCTCAGAGGCCTACCCTGATGAATAACCTGTCATTTCACCACAGGGCACAGCTGAAGCTTTTGTTTAAGACCCATCCCAGGAACTGTCCTCTGAGACCCAGCTGTACCCGCCTTAGCACAGACTTTCTAAGTTGTGTAAGATTCACATTTGCCTTTTAGTCATCTTCCCGGCTGGGATTTCAAAACTCCTGAATACTGTGCACAGAAAAGCAGGTCTTTGGGATCCGCCAACGTTGCCCCATACCTATAATGTGTATTACTGTCCTTATGTTCAAGTCTCTTTCTCTGAAACCATCTCCCCTTTGGAACAAGATTTTATCTAAGGCTATTTGCATTTATTCAAAATCAGACACAGCTCGGAACCCAGACCCTATTTAAACATAGAAAGAAGAGCAGTTGCAGATTAAGCAAATGTTGGGGAACTTTAAAAAAAAAAAAAAAACACTTGTATTTATCTTCTTCTGTTTCCTTTTTTTCCAGATCTGCGGTTTCCCTCCCATGGCCGTCCTGCGTGGGTGCCAAGTTCCACACGTGATTTAATGGATCAGAAGGTCAGATCTCAGGCTTGACTCGCCCGTTTGCAGCCTCGTGATCTTTATGATTAATTGTCACTTTTGAGCATTATGGGAATTACCTTCTAATTTGTGGCGTCGCTGCTGTGTTGTTATTTAATAAAACTAAGTTGTTGTTTAACATAGTTTTGAACTCTGCAGGTATTCAGGAGAAATATAGAACATTCAATGGGCTAAAAAAACATGATGGAGAAAAGGCATGCTCCAAATTCACTTGGGGGAAGAGTAATAAGAGGACAGGAGAGAAAGGAGCCGATATTTCATTGTTATGCGGGGAAATTGTGCTCCGTGAAGATCCAGCAGCCCTGTCCACGCTCCTTTCCTTTGAGAGCTAAACAAGGTGTAAGGAATTGGATCACCCATTGGTTAGAGCGAGTCGGCTAGGGCGTAAGCACCTGTGTAAGGAAGCTCTCCCTTCTTTACTGACAAGCCCTCTGAATTCTCCCTCCAGTCCCCAGATGTTTGGGAATATCCAGCAGCCTTTGGAACGCTAGGTCATAATTTGGAAGCCAGTTTGTTGACCTTATTATAACAACAGTTTCAGTTTGTCTCTCCAGTTAAGATTGTGTCAGCACTTTCCTTTCTGTGTTTATTATTTTTAGCAGTTTAAAAGCTAACTGTGGAAAAATGGCTTTCTGGCTGTAAGATGACGTTCCGGCTGGGCCAGGGTCTGGTGGAGTCTATAGAGGTGCTCGCTGGCTGTGGGAGTCAGGGCTTTTGAATGCTGCCTTTGTGCCTCCCCTTGCTCAGGGCCTCTGGCCTATTGTCTGGGCGCCTCAGTTGGGGTGGCGCTATCTGATTGTAACCAGTACTAATATTACAGTGCTCAGTGCCCAGGCCCTCCCTGGGGGCCCCCAGTCTGGCTGCTTCTGTCTCCCAGCCCTCTCTCCAGGGGACCAGTGACAGCTCTCATATCAGAAATCACTATTTGTAATTTATAGACTGTTCAAGGGAAAGGGATCAGTAAGGATTGTCTAGACCTGAGGTTCTCTAACATTTTTTTTTTTACAAAGAACCCTTTTCCTGAATGAAATCTTCCAGTGAACCCCAATTTGTAAGATGTGGAAAAGTCCAGCTGTTATGTTTGAAGACGAACAGGGTGCTGCAAACCCCGCTCTTCCGCCTCCTCTTCACTCACCCCCAATCAAGGAGACTTCTGAGGTCCCCTCATCCCTCCGAGGAAACCTCCAAATCCTCAGAATGCTTGCACACCGTTCTTACAGGGCAATCCCCTCCATTTACAGATAAGGAAATTAAGAGGTGATTTTTCTAGATGCTTAAAACATGAGGCATTAGACACTAAAGAGTACACACTGTATTAACCTATTTTTATATAGTTCTAGACAAGGTACAACTAATCTATAGTGATAGAAATCAAAATAGCGGTTACCTCAAGAAGAAGAGGGGATTGCCGGGGAAGAGGCACAAGGGAATTTTCTGGGGTGATGGAAATCTATATCCGACGTGTGGGCTACGTGGCTTTTGTCAAAACTCCTCTGTGCTTTTTCCTGTATGTAAATTATATCTCCATTAAAAAATGAAAAAAAGAGAGAAAGTAAAGCAAAAAAAATAAACCAGGCAATTAGTGAATGAAAACACTGATGAAATTCCTTAAAGCCACGTGGGCTGTTTATTGAGCCAGGTTTAAGGTCATGATGCAAAGTTTCAGAAGATAGACGGTGCTGCTCTTCTGACGCTTTCTTTGTTCAGTAATCACCAAAACCAGAAAAAAAGTTCCCAGAGAATTCCAGACAGTGGTACCACTGAATACCTTTGGGGGTCTTCTAGCCTATAATACAGCTGAAGAGTGATATGTGGGAGTTCTGGGAGTGGAAATCCTGGGACTATTCTTGATTCATGCATTGCTTTGACATGTACTACTGACAATGCTCAGGGAATTCTTCGTAATTTTTTAATTCTTTGCTCCGTTGTCTGAATGCTTTTCCATGACCTATAAAATGCAAGGTTTCTTCTCGCATATCTTAGCAGAATGGAACTTCTGGTGACTGAATTGGAAGTCAGGCCTCAAACAAACGTACAAAACAGGCTGGATTCAGGCCTTTTGCTTTTGGTGTGTGTCAAGTACTCTAATGATTGGCCTTGTACTTATATCCTTGCAATAAGGCATTTTGACCCTTTAAAAAAAATACTTTTATCCCCTTGAAATACTTTGAGCCAACTCAATTTAAATGTTTCTATTTGTGTGTTTTAGAAGTCCGGCGGTAACATGGAAAGTAATTATTTGGGTTGAAATGCCGCTGAGGACATAGGCCAGGGCAGATAGGACCCAGCGGCCAACTATGCCTTTTGGAGCTTGATAAGGAAACTGGGCTGGGAAGAGCAAGGAAAATGTTTTTGAAAAGGAAATGACAGTGTTAGAAAATGGTAAGAGAGAGTCACCTGGAGGTGGGTAGGACGAATTTGAAGGTTCTCAACTCTTCCGGCCTTTGAGACTATGTTACTTTTCTTCAGAAAGAACAAACTATTGCTTGAGTGATTTCCCAACAAAGGGCCAAAGGGCCAAAGCCTATTTAACTCACAAGATGGGTCCATATTAACAAAAAATAGTTCACTAATGAAATTATGGTAAAACCAGATTGTCCATAAAAAAGAACATTTTAAACAACCAGGACATTTTCTAACCACACATACCATGCTTTGTCTGCACATACGCAGATTTACTAATCAAATCAAATCTAATTTAGCAAGATTTTTAGCCAACCAATTTAGTTTGATGTGCATAAGAGCAGAAATGAAATTATACAATGTAAGAGTTTTGAGCCGAATTTGCTTTTTTGCAATTCTACACCTATTTGAAAGGAACTGTTTCTTCAAGTCATTAAGAGTCAACTCATCAAAATGGAAAGTACTAAGGCAGAAATTGGATGTTGTCTCCATTCCAGTGACGTGGCGCAAGTGATTCTCCTGAAGCCAATGTTCTTGAAATGTATGCATGTATGTATGTCTGTGCATTTATCTATCGGCACATGGTCTTAGGAAAATGCAATGTGTATATAGTCAGATTTCAGTTATTCATGAGAATGAGAGTAAAATGTCAATGATTGAAGTCCAATCTGTTGATATTTTTTCCCATTGACTTTTAAAAATCAGCAATCTGAACTTTTTCAACCACTAAACCACTTATAAGGGCTGTTAAAAAGTAGAAAAATATCCTAATTTGAGTTTTATCCCATTTTCCTTCTCTCAACTATTTTTCCTACTGGTGCTATTGGGCTAATAACAACTAAAAAACAGGATAAAAGAAAAATAGCAAACACTTTAATGTGCGTATTATTATAGTCTCAGTTTCCAGACAAAGAAACTGAGGGTAAAATTGTCAGGAGCGATGTCTAAAGATGACACCATCACAGTGGCAAGGCTGGCCTTGAACTCAGATCTTTCTGTCTGTAAGCCGGTCTTAAGAAGAGAAGCAGTGGGTTGAAACTAATCAACATATTACGTTGGCTAGATGGGAGAAATAGCTAAATTTGTGCAGAGAATAAACTACTATTTGGGGCCTGTCCATACCAGAAAACCATAAATAACAGTGACAAATACGCAAAAGTTTATTTTTCTCTCCAGGGCAGCAGGTAGGATGGTTCTATGACAATCAGGAACTCAGGCACCTTCTATCTGTCTGTATTTCTCTTCTTAACATGTAACTTTATCCTCAAAGCTGCCTCTTGGTTCAAGATGCCTGCTGGAGATCTAGCCATCACGTATAAATTCTAGGCAGCAGGAAAGATGAAGAGAGGTGGGTAAAAGGCACCTATTACCAGCTATATTTTTTCTTCTTTAGGAGGCCTCACCGGAATTCCTTACCCAGCAATTTCATCTACCAACTCCTAGTTGCAAAAGAAGCCAGAATGTGTGGCTGGTTACCTTGCCATCCAGAAATGAAATGAGATTTCATTATAAAGGAATATCATGGAGGCACCTAGCACACCTGGTCACAATTAGGCAGCTATTAGAGGCTCTTCAATTATGGAGAGAAAAGATCAGGGTGGTGCTTTAGAGGATGTGCTCTTGTAGCCAGCTGCATGATGGGTGGAAGGCGGAGCAATAAGATCTAGGTTTCAGCACTCCAGTTTACGGCCATGAGCTTTGTAGTAGGGAGGTAGCATCAGGGACAGGAGAGAAGAGATGAGTGTGACAGAATTTGTAAAGAACGAATTGACCAAGGAGAATGTATTCATTAATTAGTGGTGCAATTTAAAACTGTTTAAGCAAACACATACACACACACATGTGTGGGTGTGTGTATATGTATAAAAATACATTATATATGTATTACATATACATATGTACATTTACATATGTATATGTAAATAATTATTGTATATGTATATATTATATATATGTATCATTATATATGTATCAATATAGATATATGAATGGCATATATATATATATGAATGGCAACCCAGGAAAGACATTTAGCTAAACTTCTAGAAAGAGGATCTGGGTAAACAAAAAGCTTACACAGCGTTTTTCTATGTAGCAAATTGGCTGGGAATCTAATGATGCAGTCTATTGGCAATAGATAAACGATACATAGAGAAACACGTCCACACATGCAACACAAACAGCATAAAACATTCCTGGGGCTCCATACCACCAATAGCAATGATTTTCAAACTTTGGACATCCCTCAAAAAAGGAAAAAAGAAAACAAAAAAGTGGCTAAATTATAGACTTTTAAGGGGAAGGAGAGGAGTTGTAAAGATAACTAAGAAGTTATTGTGGGAGACCAAGTTAGAGGAAGCAGGAAAGTCAGGTTGGAGAAGGAAACCAGTTTTTCCTCCTTTCTTCTTTTCTTTCTTACCCCCCCTCCAGATTCCTTCTTTCTTTACTTTTTGGAGGAGGAGAACCATTAATTTGGTAACCATATTTTTCTAGACTGTTCAGTACAAGCTCCAAAATGAGAAAGAATTTAGCCCCCAAGTCATCATCACATCCCTCATGTTAAGGCAGCAGGAAATATCTTGCCATTTTGCAGATGACAAAACCAAAGCCCATCTGTGGTGCTGGTAGGATGGTGCTGGAGCCCCTGGCACAGCTGTTTTGGAACTCCTTGCATCCATGATATACAATACACCCACATATGCACACATCCCTTGTGCGTATAATCCACAGCAAAAATCACCAAGTATGGCAATACAACTTCCTTGGTACTGGTTGGTTGACATCTTTGGCTGCAAGGGAAAAACTATTTTTCATTTTAGCATTTAAAATCAGCTAACATTGAATAAGCATAACTTCATTTTCTGATTTTAATCTCCTCTGATTGCACTTCATAAATGACTAATGTGAGTCCTATTTTTTCCCATCACGTGTTGGAGAGGGGCAGGTTTGGTTGGGCATTGGCCACCTGCTGCTCCAAGTGTCTTCTCTGGAAGCCTGCTGAGGCAAGCCTTGTAATTTCTGCTGTAACGTCCTGGACAAAGTCTCTCATTAAAAATTAAATGCCTATAGACTTACATGGTAAAAGAATAAAAACATGCAGGGGAAAAAAAATCAACGTAAAATAGTGACTAGCTTGGCAAGAGAAAGGAGGGAGAAGAGATTGGGAGAGAGATCATTAGTTTCGTTATGTTTTATTTCTTATAAAAAGAGAGATGAAGCAAATCTGAATGGTGGGTCCATGAGTGCCTGTAAAATTGTTCAACATTATATCAGTTCCACACACGCAACATAATGATTCAGTATTTGTAGACGTTGCAAAATGATCACCACAATAAGTCTAGTTAACATCCGTCACCATACATAGTTACAAAATTTTTTTCTTGTGATGAGAGCTTTTACGATTTACTCTCTTAGCAACTTTCAAATATGCAATAGAGTATATTTAATTGTAGTCACCATGCTGTACATTACATCCCTTGACTTATTTATTTTATAACCAGAAGTTTGTACCTTTTGACTCACTTCACCCATCTCTTCCACCTCCCCAACTCCTGCCTTTGGCAACCACCAATCCGTTCTCTGTTTCTTTGAGCTTGGGGTTCTCTTGTTGTTGTTGTTGTTGTTGTTGTTTTAGATTCCACACGTAAGTGAAATCATATGGTATTTGTCTTTCTCTGTTTGACTTATTTCACTTAGCATCATGCCCCTGAGGTCCATCCATGTTGTCACAAATGGCAAGATTTCATTCTTTTTATGGCTGAATAATATTCCATTGTATATATATACCATGTCTTCTTTATGCATTCATCTATCAATGAACACTTGGGTTGTTTCCATACCTTGGCTATTGTAAATAATGCGGCAGTGAACATGGGAGTGCATATGTGAGGGGGTAATTTTGTTTTGTATACCGTTTGAATGTGTGCAATATTTCACAAATTAAAATTTAAATTAATTTTTTAATTCAGCAAATGCTCTTCATATAGGCAAAGTGATTTGAGCCCTTGAAATTCTTTACTCCACACATAACAATTTACTTAACATAATATATATGCTTCTGTCTTTGCATATGCCACTTCCTGTCTCTGCCCTCTTTACCTTTTCTGTTCCCCAGATAACTTCTCTTCACCTTGCCAGACTCAACTGTGGTATTGCATCCTCTTGGAAACCTTGTCTGACTCCCTGCGCCTAATTCATATCTGAGTTTGTAGGTCCTGCTCATCTCTCAAAGAACATAGTGCATATTTGTATCATGGCATGTATTACACTGTTGTGTAAATGTTGGTTTGTTTCTCTAACTTCCAGGACTATCACTTCTGGCTGCAGTCCTCCAGTGGGCACCGTTTTTACAGTGTCCAACCTGCACAATTGTATGGGGCAGTCCTGCCTTCTCCCCACCAGAGAGAGACCATCTTTATACCCCTAAGCAGAATACCTACCCTAGTTCAAGTGCTGGAATAGAAACACATTTACAGAGCAAAAGCTTGTTTAATGAATGAAAAAGGGACTCCATGAAGAATTCTCTTTGACAAGTGGTTCTCAAAGTGTGGCCCCTGGACCAGCAGTATCTACATCACCTGGCCACTTGTTAAAATGCAGATTTTCAGGCCCCACCTTAGATCTACTAAATCAGAAACTCTGAAAGTGGAACCCCGTAAATTGTCTAACAAGCCCTCCAGATGATTCTGATGCATGCTTAACTTTAAGAAATACTTAGCCTGATCAAAACTAAGATCGAAGATTTCATCTTACCTCAGTTGAGTCTAGAAGGGTGAAGAGAAGTTATATGGGGAACAGGAAGGGTAGAGCGGGCAGAGAGGAAGTAGCATGTGCAAAGACTCAGAAGATGATGTGTGATTTGTCAGTAGATGGTTATGGATGGAGTAAAGAGTTCAGGCTGGCAGGACAAGAGAGCTGATGCTCAGGAGACAGATCATGGAAGTCTGTCTGAGGTGTTTGGATTTTAATCTGACAGCAGTAGGGAGCCATTTAAAAAATTTAAACGAAGTGGCAATTTGATCCAGTTTTATATTTTAGAAAGTGTCGTATGGCAAGGATGTGACAGATGGGGTGGAGGTGAGATTGGCCACCTTGGGCCAGGTACGCAGCTATTCATTAGCCTAGGTGTAAAACAATGAGAGCTGAACTAAGGCAGTTCCAGCGGGAATGTAGAGGATTGGATGGAGTAAAAAATTATTACAAAAATATAATTGACAAAATATAAGAATTGATAGAATGTAGGAAGCAAGAGGGAAGCCGTTAAGGATGACTCTCAGATGTGTATCTTAGGCAATGGATGTGTGTTGGTGCCATTCACTGAACGAAGACACAAGGAGGAGGAGATTTGGGAGCTGGAATAGGGGCTGGAGAAAGTGAGATGTTTATAGAACATTCTTATGGAGGCAACAAATGCCCACAGATATATCCTAGGCTGGAAACTTCAGTTTGGATGGTATCTAAGTGTTAATCATTTATATATCATTAGAAACAGTGCTGCAGAAAATATACATAAATTCTGTCTTACTATTTAATTATTTCCATAAGAGATATTTCTAGAATAAGTCTGTTAATACATATAGCCAAATTATTTTACAAATTATTTTTATTCTTTCATTAACATTGTAGAAGAGGGACAATCTCATCACATCTTCACTGACATTATTTCATCTTTACAAATTGGATATCCCAATAGTGAGGTTGCTCCGATGGATGGATACTATCTTGATTACTTGTAAGGTTGGACATCTTTCACTTTTTGTTGACCTTTATCCAAAGCTTATTCATTAATGTCATTCGCCCACTTTCTGTAGGATATTGATTTTTTTAACTGATTTTCAAGAACTCTTTTCCTCTATTAAGGATATTGTCTCTTTGCCCATCTCATGCTTTGCAAATATGGTTTTCCAATTTCTCATCTGTCTTTGCTCTGGCAGTAGGTGGCTGTGCCCTCTGCCTGGAACACCTTCAGGTATCCCCCGAGATACCTAGTGGACTCACTCCCTCCCCTCCTTGCAAGTCTTTATTCAAATCTTCTCTCTCACTGAGCTCTACCCTGACCATTCTATTTAATATTCAACCTCCAACAAGCACAGCCATTGGCACTTCTGATCTCCTCTCTTGGCTCTACTTTTCTTTTTCCCATAGAATTTTTCACCTTTTCATGTACAATATAATTTATTTATTTGTTAATTGTCAGTCTCTAGCCACTAGACTGTAGTCTTCTTGATAGCAAAGACATATGGACCTTTGTCATTTTGTATGTGTATATATATATATATATATATATATATATATATATATATCCCAAACACCTAGAACAACGCCTGGCACATAGTAGATACTTAATATCTGTTAAATGAATATTGATTGCTTTTCTATTTTTATCTATTGTCCTACAGTTTTAAATTTTAACTCATATAAATTTAGCAGTCTTCCCTTTGCAATTTCTTCCTTTATTTTCATGCTTAAATATTTTCCCCATGTAGAGATCAATTAAACATTCAGCTGTATTGATTTATTTTTTTTCTTTCACTCTCCTCCCTCCCCCACTTTGCCTCTGGTAACCTCCAGTTTATTCTCTGTGTCTACGTGTTTGTTTGTTTGTTCTTATTATTTTTATCTTCCACATATGAGTGAAATCATACAGTATTTGGCTTTTTTCCATCTGACTTATTTCGCTTAGCATAATGCCCTCAAAGTTCACCCATGTTGTCGCAAATGGCAAGATTTCATCTTTTTTATGGCTGAGTTGTATTCTGTTGGATACATGTACCACATCTTCTTTATCCATTCATCTGTTGATGGACACTTAGGTTGTTTCCAAGTCTTGGCTTTTGTGAATAATGATGCAATGAATACAGGGGTGCATAGATCTTTTCGAATTAGTGTTTTTGTGTTCTTTGGATAAATACCCAGAAGTGGAATAACTGAATCATATGGTAGTTCTATTCTTAATTTTTTAAGAAATCTCCATACTATTCTGCATAGTGGCTGTACCAGTTTGCATTCCCACCAGCAGTGTCTGAGGGATCCCTTTTCTCCACATCCTCTTCAACACGTTATTCCTTGTCTTTTTAATAATAGCCTCTGACAGGCATGAAGAAATATCTCATTGTAGTTTTGATTTGCATTTCCCTAATAATTAGTGATGTTTAACATCTTTTCATGTGCCTGTTTGCCATCTGTGTATCTTCTTTGGAAAAATGTCTGTTCAGATCCTTTGCCCATTTTCTAGTTGAGTTTTTTGGTTTTTGTTGTTGTTGAGTTTATGAGTTCTTTATATATTTTGGCTATTAACCCCTTATCAGATATATGATTTGCAAATATTTTTCTCCTAATTATTAGGTTGTCTTTCCACTTTGCTGATGGTTTCCTTTGCTGCACAGAAGTTGTTAGTTTGGTGTAGTCCCATTTGTTTACTTTTTCTTTTGTTTTGCTTGCCTGGGGAGACATGATATTCAAAAAGATACTGCTAAGACTGATGTCCAAGAGCGTACTACCTATGTTTTCTTCTAGGAGTTTTATAGTTCAGGTCTTACATTCGAGTCTTGAATCCATTTTGAGTTGATTTTTGTGTGTGGTGTAAGAAAATAGTCTACTTTCATTTTTTTGTGTGTTGCTTGTCTAGTTTTCCCAACACCATTTATTGAAGAGACTTTCCTTTCTCCATTGTATGTTCTTGGCTCCTTTGTCAAAAATTAACTGTCCATAGATGTCTAGATTTATTTCTGGGCTTTTGATTCCGTTCCATTGATCCATGTCTATTTTTGTGCCAGGACCATGCTGTTTTGATTACTATAGCTTTGTAGTATATTTTGAATTCCAAAATTCAAAGGTGATACCTTCAGCTTTGTTCTTTTTACTCAAGATTGCTCTGGCTATTTGGAGTCTCTCTTGTTCCATATGAATTTTAGAACTCTTTCTCTATTTTTGTGAAAAATGTCATTGGCACTTTGATAGAGATTGCTTTGAATCTTTAGATTGCTTTAGGAAGTATGCATATTTTAACTATGTTAATTCTTCCAATCCACAAGCACAGAATATCCTTCCATTTCTTTGTATTTCCTTCGATTTCTTTCAATAATGTTTTATAGTTTTCAGTGTACAAGTCTTTCTCCTCTTTGGTTAAATTTATTCCTAAGTGTTTTATTCTTTTTGTTGCAGTTGCAAATGAGATTGTATTCTTGATTTCTCTTTCGGCTATTTTGTTGTTAGAGTATAGAAACACAACTGATTTTATATGTTGATTTTGTATCCTTCAAATTTACTGTATTCATTTATTACTTTCATTGTTTTTTGTTGGATTCTTTAGGATTTTCTATGTATAAAATCATGTCATCTGCAAATAGTGACAGTTTTACTTCTTCCTTTCCAATTTGGATCCCTTTTATTTCTTTTTCTTGCCTGATTGCTCTGGCTAGGACTTCCAATACTATGTTAAATAAGAGTGGTGACAGTGGGCTTCCTTGTCTGTTCCTGTTCTTAGAGGGATAGCTTTCAGTTTTTCTCCATTGAGAATGATATTAGCTGGTGGGTTTGTCTTATGCGACCTTTATTATGTTGAGATACTTTCCTTCTATACCCATTTTATTCAGGGTTTTTATCATAAATGAATGCTGTATATTGTTTAATGCTTTCTCTGCATCTAATGAGATGATCATGTGATTTTTATTCTTCATTTTCTTAATGCAGTGTATCACATTCATTCATTGATTTGCAGGTGTTGAACCATCCCTGCGTCCCTAGAATGAATCCTACTTGATCATGGTGTACGATCCTTTTAATGTATTCTTGTATTTGATTTTCTAATATCTTGTTGAGGATTTTTTCATCTATGCTCATCAGTGATATTGACCTGTAATTTTCCTTTGTTGTGTTATCGTTGTCTGGTTTTGGTATCAGGATAATGTGGGCCTCATAGGATGAGTTAGGAAGCATCCCCTTCTCTTTAATTTTTTGGAAGTGTTTGAAAAGGATAGGTGCTACGTCTTCTTTGAAGGTTTGGTAGAATTCACTGGGAAAGCCATCTGGTCCTGGACTTTTGTTTTTGGGAGGTTTTTGATTATTGTTTCAATCTTCTTACTAGCGATCATTCTATTCAGATTCTTTATCTCTTCTTGATTCAGTTTTGGAAGGTTGTATAATTCTAAGAATTTACCCATTTCTTCTAGATTATCTAATTTGTTGGCATATAACTTTTCATAGTATTCTTTTATAATCCTTTGTATTTCTGTGGTATTCATTGTCATTCCTCCTCTTTCATTTCTGATTTTATTTATTTGAGCCTTTTCTCTTTTTTTCTTGGTGACTCTAGCTGAAGGTTTGTCAATTTTGTTTATCTTTTCAAAGAATCAGGCCTTAGTTTCATTGATCTTTTCTATTGTCTTTTTATTTTCTATTTCATTTGTTTCTGCTCTTATGTTTATTATTTCCTTCCTTCTATTAATTTTGGTCTTTACTTCTTCTTTTTCTAGTTCCTTTAGGTGTGTTGTTGGAATCTTTATTTGTAATTTTTCTTGTTTCTTGAGGTAAGCCTGTATTTCTATAAACTTCTGTCTTAGTACTGTTTTTGATACATCCTATAGGTTTTGGTATGTCATATTTTCATTTTCATTTGTCTTCAGGTATTTTTTTATTTCACCTTGATTTCTTCATTGACCCAATTGTTGTTCAGCTGTATTTTCTTGAGTTTTAAGTTTCCTTAAAATAATTGCTCTTTAAACCATTTGGCATTCACTAGAGTGTATAGTGTGAGATGGGGCTCTAACTAGGTATTTTCTCCAAATCATCAATTTCATTTCATTTTTTTTTAAACTGCTTCATCCCTCTATCGTTAGTTTATAAGTCTATCTTTTAAAAATCCTATATTAAATTCATAGAGTAGGGTCTGAGTAGAACCTAGACTAGCTCAATAGAAACTAGAATGTTCCATCTACTGATGAATGTTTTAAACCTTTGCCATTAGGATTTGCTAACAGTTTTATAGCAAGTCTTTGGTTGAACTAGCAGCAGAATTCAAATTTTTTAATGCCTGAATACATCCATTTGAGTTAGGAGAATGAGGGAGGTCCTTCAGCATTTACTTGGATGAACAAAATAGTTCATCAAAATATGTTAATCTCTTTCATAAAATGGTCAAATTACCTAGTTTATTTTAAACACAAGTTTTTGCAATTGTTGATTTCTGTGCTGTGTTGACTTGTTTCATGAATACCCTCAATAGCAACCATTTGAGAAGACCACATTGATTACATAGCTTTTTCTTGAAATGTGAAGAGATCATGCCAAGGCGCAATAATTTCTGGTTTTGGATTATGCTTCCTGTTAATAATACATGGAACAGCCAGTTACCAGCACCTGTTGGGCAAATATATTGTCAAGTAAATATTTATTAAGCTTTTCTCTGTGCAAAACATCATGCTTTGCCAATGGGAGGTGCAAAAAGTACAGCCAATTATACTTCCCCAAAGAAACTTAAACTTAGTTGGGGAGTCAGGATGCATACTCAGGAAAAGGCACACAGTAATGTTAGTTATTTGTTATTATTTATGTTTCTGGCGGAAGGAATGGGTCAGATTACATAGTCAAGATATTAAGAAGAGGAATAGAGGGTGATGGTTGCAGTAACCTATGAAACCGTTACTGAAGGGGTTAGAATTTGAATCAGGCTTAGAAAAATAAGGAGAATTTGACTTTTATAGAAGAGGAGAAAAGGAGGGGAAATTTAATAGTCCCAAAATCTATTTCCAAAGTTTAGCAGTTGTTTTATTTTTCATGTTTTCATTGTTGTTGTTACAGGCAATGAGTAGTTTCATTTTTTAGATAATTGCTGTATTATGGTTTAATACATGTCTGAACAGCTTTTATTTCTACTTTAAACATTTGATACACTAACACAGCTTTGAAGTTGAAATTAATCAATGAGGAAAATCCAGCAAGGATGGTTATATTTAGACTGATCATCAAAAGACAGCAGTAAACATGCTCCTTGATCTTTTAAAACCGTTTGCAATGAATTGAAGGTGGACCAATCACTTCTTTCACTGCTCTTTTCTTCCTTTGAGAGGAAGCATTTGTTATGGCAGGTATCATGCCAGCCATTAGTCATCAATGTTAACAGGGTCGGAGGGAGCAGAGATGAGCTGCTTATTCCACATAATCTAGAGACCAAGATTTAGTAATGAGCATAACCTTTTTCTCCCAGCAAATCATTTATAACAGTGATTCATAAGTAGCAGAATTCACCTGATAGGCCATATATTTGCTTTCTTTCTCTTTTCCTCCTTCTTATTGTCTGAAAGGGGATCAAAGACAGCCAGAAGCAGGAAGCAGGAGCTTAATCCACAGTCTGAAGACACAGACCATGGCTAGATAGGAGGAGCCTGTTGCAGTTATCCATTTTATTCATTTTACCTAGATGTTCCCATTTAATCCAAAATATTATCAAATATATTTTACATTTCCATTTTAATCAGAATTAATACAAATTTTGCAGCAGAGTAGACACAGCATTGGAATATGCCTATTGTAAGAGCATTTACCTACTTGATTTTCTGATAATCAGGAGTAAGAGACAGTCCAGTATATCCCAGTTGGCAACCAACATAGTACACAGACCTTCAGTTTTCTAGTTTAAGCTTGGCTTCACTTTATTTGTATCTTGGATTTGTGAACTACTAATTATGGCTGTTCTGCTAAATGATATGGTTCGTATTTTTCTTTAATTTGTTGTTAATGAAAAGCAACTGTTTTGCCATTAAAATTCAAAGAGAGTAGAATTTGAAGGTAAAAAGTTAATATATATTCAGTTTTCTGTATATGTATTATATTTCACAATAAAAAAGAGCTTCCGACAGAAGAAGTAACTCTAATAAGATCGGCCAATGATATCTAGTAACAATTAGCCACAGAATTCCTCCAAGGAAGCAACTGTGTTTATTTGGGGAAATGCCTTGACCAGTGTACTCAGAGGTAGAAAATTTCCAAGAAATCTGGGTGACCGGGGAACTATTTTGCTGGAGACAAGGAGAGTTCTGGTCATTATTGCAGAGGGAGAGGGAGAAAGAGAGGGAAAGAGAATGAATTAATGAATGAATGAACAAGAGTAGACAAAGTGCCAGAGAGATGACAAAAGGCTATGAAGTTAGTGAAGTGACTCCTCTCTATGACCCCCCAGATCCTCAGTAAAGAAGCTGAAACACTTATGCCAGTAGATCTGTTGTAGAAAGGACCTACCTACCTTTGACTTAGGTCAACATAGGGTGAAACTGAAGCAGGTCAGCTGCCCACAGGAGTGGTATCTGAGGTATTGGCTGAAGGGATTATAGAAATTTGTCAGAATGGGGGTTCAGGCCAAGGTGGAAGGTGGTGGGGGATCTTTTATCAACAGATGTTGCATACTATAACGTTTCAAGTAGTGCATCTCAAGTTTTAGTAATCATACAACCACCTGAGAATCTTGTTAAAAACACTGATTCTAAATCAAGAGATCTAGGGCAGAGTCTGAGATTCTGTGTATTCCTAACAAAGCTCCTGAGTGAGGCCTATGATGCTGGGTCAACAAACCACACTTTGTGTAGCAAAGCGGCTCCAGGACCAGATTTCCCAGGTTCAAATCCTAGTTTTGTCACATCTTCTCTACACAACTCTGAGGAATTTATAACTTGCCTTTGCTTGTTTTCTCAGCCATAAAGTGGAGCTAATACCTCATAGGGTTCCTATGAAGATTAAATGAATTAATATACGTAAAATGCTTAGAATCGTGTGTGCCTGGCACATAGATGAGTGATGTAAGTGTTAGCAGTAGCTACTATCATTATTATTATTATTACTTACTTGGAAATAAAGGAACCAATCCTAGGAAAAGTTAAGAATTTCTTAAGACTCAGTCTGTTGCAGCAGTGAGAGCTTGAACTTTGATGTGAGACACAGACAGGTTCAACTCTCCCCTTCATGTCCTTGACCGTTCACTCCGTTCTGCACTTGCAATAAATTGAATTCCTGAACTTGCTGAAAAGTTGCCTAGGCATGCATGGCTTATTTTTCCTCTAAACTTTTAGTCTGCATAAGACTGCACCAGGTAATGCCTCTGTTCTGCACTGGACTTTATCGATATCTCTATTACAGGTCTATTATGTTGTAAATACTTAGTCAGGTGCCTCTCTCTCTCTCTCTCTGTCTCTCTCTCACACACACACACACACACACACACGCACACATGCACACACGCCACTGAGCCTGGCTGGGGCAGAGGCTAGAATTATTCATCTTCTCACCCATCCCTCCTTCTGCCTTCCCTTTCCCTATCCTCACCCCCACCCCCCATGCCAACACCTGGCACAGTATTTGGCACATAGTATGTGAGTAACACTCAATTATTATGGCAAAAAATCATCTGCCTGTAGGCAAGAGAGGCAGAAACATCATACATAAAAAAGATCATATGTAAGCCTCATTTTGACTTCCACTCAGTCTACTTCACCATTTTTTTTAGAATTTACCTACACCAAGGAGCTGAATATCAGCATAAATACACGGTGGTACACATACTTACTTAGAATTAAAAAACAGTGGATGTGATGGAAGGATCTGTGAATTTTTGTCTTTGCTATGAATACAAATTATTTTTTTCATATGTATCAGATAGGGAACGAGAGAGAGATGTTCCACTTTAAGCAAACCTTACACGGGAACATTTGTATTTACAGAACAGATAAATTGAGTAGCAATTATTTATTTAGCAAAATTCTTCTTTACATGAGGATTCAAGATAGCTGCTTTATGTAGCAAGTTACGAAGAAGCTTAGATGTGTTTTACACCAAACATTATCAGAGACCCAGCTGGGATGTAAAAGGGGTTCATTTGTAGAGATATTCTAGGAACAAAGCAGTTAAATATACGTTTGAAAGAACTAGTATATAGTAACTTTGATCCACTGCAAGATTCTAAAGTGATTTGGTGATAGACTCTCAGACTTAATTTCTCAATCCTCCTATTAAGATAAATTTCTACAGCTCGTTCTATGACTTCCGGAGTATCCTAGCAGAGGTCTGAAGGAGTATCTGCCCTTGCTTATGTCAGTTATTGGTTTCTGGTCACACAGAATGATAGAATTCTGGAGATGGGAGATTTCCTAGAGATGATCTTTTTTACCACTCAAAATGTGGTTATAGCCAGTAACGTTGGCACCACCTGGGAGCTCGTTAGAAGCTCAGAATTCCAGGGCCCTCTCCAGATCTAGTAAGTCAGAATCTGCACTTTAACGAGATCCCCAGGGGATTCTTACACACGGTAAAATGGGAGAAGGTTGACTCCATACTCAACGCCCTCGCACTCCACGTGGCTATCTGCATTGCATGATTGTTGTTGTTGCCACCCTAAGAACATTCAAAAATAAAACAGTGCTGTTAACAGCTCCAGTCTTGGCTTGGGGAACAGTTGCCACTTTAGAGGGCAGAAATGCTGTTCCCCAGAAGCAAAGAGAAAACAGGATCCTAAAAAAATATGGTTCAGAGCTGTGGTTGCCTGGGGCCTGAGTTTGTCAGAACAAGTCAACTTGGCAAGGAACATGAGAGTAACTTTATCTGTGGGCCACTTAATGCTCCTCCAAATGAATGGCATCATTTTATGGAATTCTGGGACACCAATAGGACTTCTTTTAAAAGTTTTAGAGGGAGTAGGAAGTGAAGTGAATGGGAGATAAATGGGCATGAACACAATGCTCATGAGAAATGTGTTTACGGCTAAATTCATTCATGGTTCTACCTCTGTACCAACCTGGAACTGACCTATTAAATAGTATCCAGACAGTGCTTGCATTGCAACGGCGGCAGGATGTTAGGAAGAAGAGACGGAGATAGAGGCTTTGATCTTTTCTAGAATAGATTAGATGCAGGGCTATAAAGTGAATGTGAGACTATACCCACATATTGTTCAGCTGTAGAAGATACAAGCTCCTATAACAAGAAATGTCTTTCGGTAGAATGTTCTAGATGAGTCAAAACCTTGATAATAACAATGGAAGAGAAAACAATTTACGATAATATTCCTTTGTACCCTGAGCAACTATACCCTGAAGCAATTAGCTTTCAGTTCAAAAGGAAAAGCTGAGGAGAGATTCTGCTGTGCCCAAGATCTGAAGACCCAAAGACAAAAGCTGCCTTCCTGGAGCTCCAGGCAACGACAGGAGCTTCGTTGGGTTGCTCTAAAAAACTTTATGCACTTTAATTACCCCTAGGAGGGGTCATAAGACGGAGGTGGAAGCTGGACCTGGCCCAAGACAAATACAATAAAATCTTTGTTATTCAGTGCATATAGATTAGATTAGCAACAACAAAAAAATGATACTTAACCTATTTCCCTCTTTTCCCAGGAACTTTTAAAAATCCTCAGAACCTATGGAAACTACGGTTTTGATTTGAAGATAAAAGGGTTCAACCTTCTAATGCTGGTTTATTTTCCTAAGTGATTAAGGGAACAAAGTGAAATTTATACTTATATGATTATTTCTCTCTAAATTGATAATTTTTTTTCTGCTTTATCTCCCCAAACCCCCCCTGTACACAGTTGTATATCTTAGTTGCATGTCCTTCTAGTTGTGGGATGTGGGATGCTGCCTCAATGTGGTCTCATGAGCGGTCCCATGTCCGCGCCCAGGATCCGAACCCTGGGCCGCCGCAGCGGAGTGCGCGAACTTAACCACTCGGCTACGGAGCCAGCCCCTCTAAATCAATATTTTACAAAAGTTCATTTTTTTTTCCAAACTCATCTCTAGTTTCTTACTTTAATGGACAGAGGGGAAAGGAAACCAGCAACTGGCCACTTGACCTTCCTGCAGCATAGCTAGCCCTCAAGTCCAGGTTGAAAATTCAAATGTCAGCGAAAGCTGGGGAGGTACCTTTAAAGTGAGCCACTTCTTAAGGAACTGAAAATTTGGACTTTTGAGCAAAATCCACTGTTTTTTCAAATGTTGACTCATTTATTATTATTATTATTTTATTTAAGACTAGACTTAGCAGTCAGAACACTGATGAAGGGTGGATTAGGTCAACAAGATGCCAATTAAGTCTTCAGCCAAAACATCAGTGGTGATTCTTAGTGAGAAACTGTGTCCAGTGATGGGAGGGCTGGGATGCTGCTAGACTTTAGGATCTTCAGAACAAGGGACAGTCCTACACCCAGCAATTTGTCCTGCACCAAATGTTGTAACACCCAGTTGAGCAACACTGAAAGAGTAATGGGAATTCTCCAGGTGCCCATGTGGTGTGGTCAGGTTCAACTCAGGTTTGGGGCCAAAGGCCTGTTTGATAATGAAGGGAAAATGCATTTTCCTGGAGCATCTATTTCCTTTGATCAGGCAGGTGTGGCAGACACAGTAGGTTTCAGGGATTGGAGGTTTCTGATGGTCTTTGGCTTATCTCACATTTCCGCAAAGCTTTGCAAAAAGACTTTAGAAAAGACTTTAGAAAAGACTTTATTTTCCTTCTTCTGGCTTTAGTATGCTTACATTCTTCAGAGAATTTTAACTTCATCTCTAAAATAAAGTTTTCATACTTTATTTTTATGAAGTGGCTTTCAAACAGTGTGACCCCAAGGAGATGAACTGATTGAAGGTTTATGACTGAGAAAAGTTCTGTGTTGCAAAAATCCTGTAATAGAGAGTTCAGCTGAACTCTTTATTCACCCAGCCCCCAAAGGGTGTCATGCTACAGGGATGACCTCCTGGGAAGGGCACATCCTTGCTCTTACTTGTTTGAATGATTGAGTTAACCATAATGCTCTGTCCACAGCCATACTAGTTCAGCTGAGATGTTTGTTGGGTCTTGTTCAGTGGTGATCACTTTCCTTGAACCAAAGAGGGTGTGTATGATCCATTATCTGAATTTCATATGAATGATGGAGTGTTTTGTCCCTTCCACTCATCTAGACTTCTGGTGATTGATCTATCTGTGTACACCCACGTAACCACCACTCAGAAGGAAATATAAAACATTTCCAGCATTCCAGAGGTTTTATCATGCCCCCCGCCTCAGAACCTAACCCTTCCCACAGGGGTTACCACTATTCTGACTTCCATCACCATTGATTTAGTCTTTTGCCTGTTCTTCAACTTCTTATATATAAAATTGCATAAGATGTACTCTTTTGTATTTGACACTTTTTGCTCAGTATAATGTCTGGGAGATTCACATACATTGTTGCATACATCAGTATTTCATTCTTTTTATTGCTAAGTCAGTGATTATGTAAATATACTACAATTTGTTTATTTGTTCTCCTGTTGATAGACATTTGGATTTTTTCCAGTTTGGGGCTGTCTTTTGGTGAGCATAGGCATTTCTCTTGGATATATAGCTAGCAGTAGAAATATTAGTCACAGGGTAGGTGTATGTTTAACTTTATTAGGACTCCCAAACAGCTTTCCAAAGTGGTTGTATAAACTTACAGTGCAGTGTGTGAGAGTTGCTCCATATCCTCTCCAATACTTGGTAATGTCAGTCCTTTTAATTTTAGTCATTCTGATGGATATGTAGTGCTGTCTCATTGTGGCTTTAATATGCATTTTCACCTAAAATAAGTGAGTCATAAAAATTGTTGAAGTTCATGAAGAGACTTTTAAAGTCTTGCTTCAGGCTACTACACATGCAATATTATTAACCCTTTTCGGGAACCCTAACTATTTCTCCTTCCTCAGAGACGTGATGCCTAATTGTGTGATCATTCCCACTTTGTTAGATGTGAAAATTCCTCAGCCATATCCTTAGTGTGATATCCCCATAAAAAGAAATGTTTTATATTTCCTTCTGAGTGATATGGCCCTGATAGACGGTGCACAGGGGAGACCCAGCCTCACGGCTGTACGCACCTGGCAATGAGTTTGCCCCTACAGACACAGGGCAGCCTGCCTGTTCGATGAGTACATAATGAGCATTGATTGAGCCCCTACTTTATTCCAGGCACTGTGCTGAGCATTGAGGAAGCAACAGGGAGGTAGGCACAGTCCCTGTGTTGAAAGGCTCACAATCTGAGCATACTAGTGTAATGCAGGACGATAAGTGCTTTGAGAAATATCTATGTTCAGGGGGCTTTGAGGCCCAGAGCAAAGGTGCTTGGAGAGAGCAAGGAAGGTCCTCCCAGGAAGAGTGATAACCCAAGTGAGTGTTACAGGAAGCAGAGGGAGGGCATCCCAGTCAAGCCAGCTGCCATACAAAGGCATGGAGGGGAGCCTCAATCTTCCAGGATTGCCAGGACAGCTGGAGCATAAGGCTTGTGCAGGAGGGCACTGACAAGAGATATAGCCAGGATATCTGCAGGGCTAGATCGTGCAGTGAAAATATATTTCAATTATAATTTCCAAATATAGTGAAAATATATTTCACTTAGGTGGAAATATCTTTTGCAGAATTTCAGCCTAGAGAACCTCCTTCTTGGTTTACCTGCAAGCCAAAGCAATCAGGACTTCCCCCTGGCTGTTGTCTCTCAGCTTTGACTTCTACTCACCACTTCATGTTGAATTGCATGATGTTAGACTTCTTTCTAACTTCTCATCTAGACACAAACATATTTCTTATTAAAGAGTTTGAAACCAATGTGTACTTTCTCATTTATGATAGTCTAACAATTGTATTTTCTTAACAAGTTGTTTTCTTATATGCCTTCCAGACCCAACTCCTTAGCTCGTGCAATAGCCCTGCACGTGGCATAAGCCCACTTTTAGTTTTCTCATGGAATGGAGTTTTATTGTTGGTGTTAGCATCTGTCCTTTTGATTAGAGGAGTGAGGCAGACATTTACTTTCCTAATAAAGGATCTACTCATCTAAAGCAAGTCAGTTCTGATGATGTGTGAAAACTTCTCCCTCGAGCTCAGCCAAGGCAGCCTTCGGGTATCAGAATTGCTCTGTTACATTCACCAAACACTCATGTAGCATGTATCTCCTTGCATTTTCCAGGCAGTATTCTAACTACATTACACATAGCAACTCATCTAATCCTCACAACCATCCTAGAGTTGCACATTATTTCCATTTTATAGATGGGGAAACTGAGGCACCAAGAGGTTAAGTAATTTGCTCAAGTCACAGATGGGGTTTGAATTCACACATTCATTCTTCTAAAAACGTTACTGTGCTGCTTCTTCAAACTTGTGAAACATCCAGGAGAAATGCAGAGAAACAAACTTCATTCAGCAAACATTTATTAAGCAACTGCGTGGTGGGTGAGTCAGCAACACCTTTGCCCCAGGAACTCTTAATCTATTTGAGGAGGGAGACAAAAATGTCTGCAATGTAGTGTTAATCCGAGGAGGAAAGTGACTAACTTTGCCTGAGGAAATAAGGGAGGGGCTTGGGCCTTAAAGACAGGCTCAGCCCTTTGAGAAATGGAGCCAACAGAAGGGCCAGTTCTCAGTTGTGATGAGGCAAGTGTTTGGGAGGTGTCAGTGTGCTTGGAATGGAAGGTGTTAAGGTGCGCTGTGGCAAATGTGAATGCGGGAGATAGCACTGGTGGAATGTGGTAGTCGGGGCTGGATTGGAGGGTCTTGTGTACTCACTAAAGCATAAGGCTTTATCTTGTCCCCAGTGGGAAGCCGTCAAGGATCGTTAAATAGAGGAGACAGGTGATCAACCATTTTTATGACTATCATTCCAAGAGGAGATGAAAGTTAGCAGGGCAAGATATTTGGAATCTAGGAGTATGGGGTGGGTGGACGATAAAATAAAGAGTGTGAACTAGAACAGGCAGAAGGGAGACAGACAGGTGAGAGCAAGAGGGAGGAAAAGAGGAAGATAGAGACAGAGACAGAGAGAACAGAGTGATGTCTGCCCAAAGGAAGGAAGGGAGGGGTGGAAGGAGAAAAGAATGGAAGGAGTAAAGAAAAGAAAATATGCCAGTATCTTAAAAAAAAATCTCCTGGTAAAATGTTACTGGCACAATCCCCATATGATTGAGGCTTTTTCAAGTATTTGCTCAGCCAGCTTTTGTTTTGGTGGTTCACCAGCAGTTATTTTCATCGCCATAATAGCCCACTGAGATTACTTCGCTCTGAAGATAATTTGTCAGGCTTATGTAAGACTTCATTTAGGGGCCATTGCCTTGGCACGCGGACAGCCTCCAGACCTTGCACACCAGCAGCAACATGTTATCTGAAGAGTGCAATAAGGCAAATGAAATTCATTGCTAGGCACTCCAGCACCAAACAAGGGCTGCTATATGAGGCCTTTTCAGAATATTGCCTTTAAGAAAAAGGCCATTTGAAATTCAGCCTCACAAGCCTAAACCTTGATGGCTTCAAACCTAAGGAAACTTCAAAAATATGGGAATCAAAAGCTTTGTTTCAAGCCACATTACTCCTGTCCTCTGTGCTGGTTTTAAGCAGTGTAGTTAGCGGAGTGAACGATTTCTCTCTGCAATTATGATGATCAGGCTGGGTGGAAGCAAATTGGAGTTGGGAGGGGAGTAAAAGTCCTAATCATCACAAGGCCTGTAGACATGGATAAGGTAGCATGTCAGGTGTTAGCTGTCCAGGCAGCCTCCTGGAGTTATAGGAGTCTCGTTTCACTGAGGGGTTGGGTTACCACAAGCTTTGCTCATCTTCCTGCTGCAAGACTGGCTTCTGGTAGCAGGCCGGGCAGCATGGTGTGGAATCCCAGGTAGAGAGAACAGTCTGGAGTTGTGAGCTCTTTGTCTGGGGAGCGCGTTATGTGGCAAAATCCATACAGTCATGACGCCAGCCCAGCGTCAGTCAACACAGGCATCTAAGATGCATTTCAAGAGCGTGTAATTGGCATAACTCAGCCACATAAGTGCAAGACGTGGCTTTGGGTTCCAAGCAATTTATTTGCTTAGAAAGTCTTCATTCTACCTGCCTTGGAAGTAGAGTAAAAGCAGCTCGTGCTGAGGGTGTGGAGATGTCAGCAGGTCCTGAAAGCGGGTCGGACAGCAGGGTAAGTGTCAGACCACTCCTGTGATGCTCTCTGTGTGAATGCCAAAGGAGATGTTGTTACAATCAATGTGTGGGTCAAGACCAGTCCATATTCAGGGCGTGGGCTTCCAATTCTAATATATCACTGCTGAGGGTGAGATTGCACAAATGTACTTTTCCAGCATTTCTCATAGATCTTGAATTGGAGTTAAAAGACAAGGCAAAAAAAAATATAGCTCCTCAATTTCAAACTTTTTTTGGTGGGTGGCGGGGCGGGATGAGGATAATAAAGGGATATAGATTATAATGCTGTGTTTTTTAAACTTTAAAAGTTTTAAGATTTGTAAAAGAAAGATAAATTATCTTCTTATTCTTAAATAAAGTACTGAATGGAGACACGATGTAAATAGAAAATTGTAATGAGTTCCTAGTGCCATACTTTGAGTGACATTGAGTTTCCTCAAGTGTCATGCTTGAGGGAACAACCAGAGTGTGTTCCATAGAGGCTGAGGCTTTGGAGATGGTCCAGGTTACACAAGAAAAGTGGAAAGAACTGAGACTGTTCGGTATGGAGAAGAAAAGACTTAGGAAGTGATTATGGCTATTCTTAAGTAGAAGGACTGAAGTATGGAATAAGGAGACTATTTTTTCTATATTTCCCCAGGAAAGAAAAAATTTTTATCCTTTTGGGACAGGGAATAACTGTCCCCTTTGACAATCTGATTTAAAAAAAGAAAAAAAAAAACTGTAGACTTACTCTCCAGAAAATGAATTTACATAAAAGCAAAACTGGCACAAATATCACAGATTCCATGGAACCTTGTGATGCCTATATAAAGAACTCCTATTTTAGATGGTAGGACTGACAATGAATGGAACTTTCAGGATTTATTGTTTAAAGACAAATTCTCAAGGAGTTTGGTAAGTGCTGCAATGGAACTGGGTTTTTCATGCGGGGATTCACTTCCCCATCACTAGGGCCTGAATGAATGGTTGCCTGAGCTTTAGACTCACCAAGACCTGGATCTGGATGCAGATGGTGCTGCTTCTAGCTGTGCATCCTTAGGCAAGTTATTTAATCCTGCTAAGTATCCATTCACTGCCCTGGGAAATGCAGGTAACATGCATCACAAGGTGGTTCGGATAATTCAATGACAAAGACTGTATAGAATGCCTGTCCCAGTACTAGAGTAGTAAAGAACAAAAATTAACTTTTCTAAGTAATTCTTGAAGATCATGAGTTGAAAGGAAGAGCAAGAAAAAGTCTAATTTCCGCCTCTGCATATGTTCTTCGTAATTATGTTCCTTTTTGACTGTGAGGGATATTATAGACAGCATTCCAGCTTTGTGTGGGAAGTTACAATAAATGTCTAACTCCAAATATGCACCAGATTTATATTTTTAAAAAAAACTTTTAAAATGAAGTGAAAGGTGATATTATGGTATCTTGAAGGTTTTTTTAAAAAGCATTCTAACCAAGGTGTGAATGAACATTGTAGAAAATGAAATGTGTTTTCAATCAGGAGAAATTTATCCTGAATTTCTGTTTAATAGAAGAGGAAATGAGGTTGCATTTTAAGGTAATACTTAATAACAGGCAAGAAAAGTAACTATGTATCAAGTGAAAAGGAATAATGCTAAATAATCGTAGAGTATATAATAGAAGTTAAATGCCTATCTTTAAGATTCTAGAAAGGAACATAGTTTTCAAAGCGTTTTGGTAATGGGCTTTTTTAAGTGTCCCATTGGGGTATGCACTAGAGAATATGAACATTCAGTCCTGTGGGTGACAGGATATTCTTAGCAGCTGACGGCTGCAGGGAGCAGCTCCAGAGTATTTGCTGCAATGTGAATTGTATTTAATTCACCAACAGCATATGTGTGTGCAGTACTTACTACTTCTGCAGCTCTGTTCCAGGCATTGCTGGGTGTGAAAGGGGTCCCTCACCTTCAAGGAACATCAGCCAGGTTGGAAAACTTAGCACATACTCTTAAAAGGATGAATGATGCAGGCAATGACTTCCCACGTTGTTGAGAGGAAAGAGAGAAGGTTGTGGGTTGAAGTTGATGACAGCCTTCGTGGAGGAGGTGAGAACTGAGCAGGATCTTGAAAGTTAACAGGAGTTTCTGTCTTCCTACCTCAGTACATAGCAGCACCAATCCTCTAGTTGTTCAATTCAAAAGCCTGGAAATTATTCTTGCTTCCACTTTCCCTCACCCCCATATCCAAATTCTCAGCAACTTCTCCATCTTCTGTCTCCAAAATATATGTGAGTCTGCACACGCCCACCATCTCCATTGCCATCATCGTGGGTCAAGCCACCATCATCCCTCTGAAACGCTTCAATAGTCTATTAACAAGTCTCTTTCCACTTTTGTCCCATCCTCAAATCCATTTTCTCCAAAGCAGCTAGAGTTATGAAGTCACTGCCACAATTTAAACTCTTTAAATGTTTCCCATTGGGCTAAAAATAAAATTTTCGCTCCTCATCGTGGCCTACTGGGCCCTGTGGGACACAGCCCAGCCTCACTGATCTCACTGCCATTCTTCTCCCCTCAGCTCACCATGGTCGAGCCACACTGGCTTCCTATCCTATGATGCTTTCATCTTGTTAGATGTACCATAGAGAAAAAGAATGTGAAAATCCCTGAAGGCTATATCAGGATATCAGCTCTCAAAATTAAGAGGAGAGCTTGCTCTTATAATGATTCTGCCACACAAATGTGAGCATTTAAGTAGAAAATGTCAGCAGCATGGTTTGATTTCAAGGACCCCAGGAGAAGACTCATTTTGTACCTCTCAAAACTTATCTCCCTCACCAGCTTCATTAAATTCATTCTCAGGACAATATATTTTATTAAATTCCCATCAAGAAGTACAGTCAATATTTACTGTGTGCCATGTACTGTGCTAGGTACAGGAGCTATGATGCTACAAGAGGAAAAGACAGGGAGATCCTACCTTCTTAGTGCTTTCAGACTACTGGGGGACGCAGACAGTTACAACAGAAGATCATTACAATGAGATTTACAAGATGCCATGAGAACACAAGGGTGGGGCGCCTACCCCTGACTTGGGTGGGAAGGTCAAGGAAAGCTTCCTAGGGGAAGTGCCATTTTAGCTGAGACCTGAAATAGTAGGATGTGGGGCAGAAGGCAGGGGTAACTATTCAAGTATTTTTGGCAGGGTAAACAGCACATGCAAAGGAGGGTATTAAGGGAGAGCATGACACTTTCATGGAAACCAGAAAAGTTCAAGATGGTTGCAACATAATGCGATGGTGGGGGCAGTGGAGAGAAGAGGAACAAGATATGAGAAGTAAGCAGTGGCCTGTGCATAGAAAGCCTTATAAGCCATCATAAGGTCTTTGGACCTAATAGTAGCAAGTGAAAGCTTTTTAAGCAGTGGGATGACATGGACTGATATGTGTGATAGAGAGCTCACTTGGGATGGAGTATGAAGAGGGGGCAAGTCCAGAGGTTGGCAGATCAGTTGAAAGGCTATTCTATAATCCAGAAGAGAAATGTTGATGTGAACCAGAGGTAAAAAGGATTGATAGAAGTCCAGAAGAGAGATTTAGAAAGGATAATTCACAAGACTTAGAAATGGACTGGATAATACAGGGGTGAATGAGAAAAGAGCAAAAAGAGTAATTCTTACATTTCCACCATGGGCAACCTCTGAAAGGGTTCTATTTCTAAGATAGAGACTCAGGTGTAAAAGGAGGCTTAGGAGAAGATGGGGGGAAGTCATACCTGATAGTAAGATATCTGTCTTTTTTATCTGAAAACAGGTTTTCTTTGTAGCGTGGGCTCTGGAAATTCTAAAAAATAGATGGTTGAAAGAGTGGGTGAATGTCTATGAAAGAGATAAGAAAGTCCCTAAGAGAATCATTAACTCCTTAATTTTGCTTAAACCCTGGCCAAGATGCCAAGCAAGTTCTTCTGTCATTAATAAACAATATTAAAGAGAAGCATTGAGTCTACTAGGTAATAGCAAGGTCCTTTCCAACTCCATTATTATGTGGGACCTGATATTTACATTTTCCACAGTCATGATGTGTCCAGAATCTTATCTGCTTTGGATAAGGTGATTATAGCCCCTTGGGGAATAAAAGTGTTTCCTCATCCCAACTGGCTTCACATCCCTCTTCTGCCATACACAGGTCCTCATTTACATTCTGGATGAGTAAATGTCTGGACTGTGTGGTGTTTTATAAGCTTATGGACATGTATGTGAATGTGGGAGAGACAGACAGACACAGAGAAAGATGACAGTAGATATCTGCTTGAGACACCTCCCAATTAATTTAATTTCGGTGACATCATCCCACTTTAGTTGAAGTCTTCTGAAATGAGTAGCTCTTGTTTTACCTGTTATTTAAACACTTATTAAACAATGAGCCTCCATGAGAAAGTAAGTTCCTTTAGAGCATGGTTTCTCAACCTCCGCACTACTGATATTTTGGGCTGGATAATTCTTTGCTGTGGGGGGCTGTCCTGTGCATTGCAGGATGTTTAGCCGCATCCCTAACCTCAACCCACTAGATGCCAGTTGTGAACCCCCCACACCCAATCGTGACAATCAAACTTGTCTCTAGACACTGCCAAATGTCCACTAGGGGGACAAAATTGTCTCCAGTTGAGAATCATTGCTTCAGAGCAGTGACTCTCAAAACGTCTTGCTCAGACCAGGAGCATCAGCATCACCTGAAAACTCATCAGAAATACAAATTTTGTGGCCTCAACTGACACCTACTGAGAAAGAAACTCTAGAGGTGGGGCCAAGCAATCTGTTTAAGAAGCCCTCCAGGTGATTCGGAAGTACAGCAAGGTTTAAAAGCACTGTTCTAGAGCAAAAGAGTGGTCACTAAAGTTTCACAACAAATAGTTATTTATGTGAAAAAAGATTTTGAATACAGGAAGGTCTTCTCTCTTCCCTTTTCCTTTCCCATTCAGAAAAGGAAGTGAAAGTACATCATTTTATTTCTAAAAGGCAAAAATTCTTGATAAATAATGTCCTACCATGGAAAATTCTTATAGAGAGGCAACAATTTTTAAATCACATGAAAAGTCTGTCACTCTGAACAGAATTCTTTTTTCCTTAAGTCACAAAGATCAAACAGTAATAGCGTGATTGCATATCAGATTGACAAAGAGAGAGTTTCAATAAGCACATGGAAAACTTTCTGCAAGTAGAATAGAAATGTGATATAGTGCTTTCATTCAGGGTGGCAGCCCGTTCGTCTGCCCAGCGCTCAATAGCGGTTAGAAAGCACAGGCAGACGTCTGTGTAAGAGAAAGCTTTTCTTTGTTTTCTTCCTTAACTTCCTTTTTAACTTGTTTGCTCACTTGCCCCTTTTCCACCCAAAACAGCACTAAATAAGGGAGTGGAGTTTTCCGGTTTATTTAAACAGCAATTTTATAATGCAGCCCACAAATTATAAAAGTTCAGCTAAAAGTTCTATTCTTCAAATGTATTTTCAAATTCTGTGAGTTGCTAACAATTCAGTGATGTTGATGTCGTCCATGAAATGCCTATTGGGATCCCTGCACGTTAGATTGGATTCTGAAAATCATTTTATCAGAAAAGGAAATGACGGTCGACATCAATAATTATTTTTACTTTAGCGTACACATATGCCAAAATAAGGAAGATAAGTTTAGTAAAACTTTGTTCACAAATTTATTCATTTTTTATGTATCGATTTGTTCAAAAAATAGTAATTGACTGTTGACTGTATACCAGTAAATAAGAAATATATATTCTCTGACCTCATGGAGCTTACCTTTTTTGTAAGCAGAGGAAAACAGACAGATAAAAACCCAATATTTTAAATTTTGGGTTGTACCCATTAGTGGGTTATGAGAACAATTTAGTGGGTCACAAACAGCTTTCATGATTGTTTCTTTAATGAGCAAACTAGAATAGAAAGAAGAAACTAGATTTCATTCTACCATAATTCTTAAGTGTGTATTTCATCAAACTGTCATTTCAGCTGTGTGTGTATGTAAGGGCGTGAATCAAAGTAAAACATTGCTCGTTATGAATTTTAAAAGTTTGAAACATTACTGAAATTTTTTAAATATGGAAATTAATGAAATGATTTCAAATTATAATGCGTGCTATGAAAAGGCTAACGGGCTAAGATGGAAAATAACAAAAAAGCGTCGAATGCAGGGAGGCAGAAGCAACTGTTAGCTGTGTGGTCAGAGATGGTATCTCTGATGAAGGAGCATTCTAGCTGTTCCCAGCCAAGGAGAGGGAGCCAGCAAGAAAAAGGGAACAGCAAGTGCAAAGGTTCTATTTGGGGCCTGAGTACCTGGGGTGTGGCGACCTAAATGACAAAGAAAATTGACAGTTCATTTCCTTCCTCCTCAGGAAGGAAAATTGTAGAACTTTTGGTTGATAGCAACACACAAAACAAAAGGGAGGCATGAACCTATTCCATAAACATAGATAATTTTCACTTCAAAGACATGGAAAATCCCCAATTCAAGTAACTCATAGAAAGAAAATATACATTCAATTAAAATTCATCAAATATTTATTGAGTTTTTACCCCAGGGAAATAATTACCCTATGGTGAATTCATAGATGAATAAGAGTCTTAAGATGTAAGTGTAAGGTTGTAAGTACACATATACACAAAAGAGCAAAGGTTATAATTTACCTGTTAATGAAAGTCAGCCATTCTCCTTTTTAAGAAGACCTATTCCACATGCCTCAAATTTATTTTTCTCTATTTGGCTTTATAACAAAGATTTCATTCACTTCAGAATGGTTTCTGCCTAATTAGACTATCTGCTCTCTATTTCAAAAGATAGGGATGTTCTGTAGCTGATGGTGATTTCATATTCTGGGACCGCAAACAAGGCATTGCAAAGAGATTTATGACCTCTGTAGCAACCTAATCCTACACTCTAAGGTTCCCTAATTCTTTCATAGAACCCCAAATTCTAAAGCCAGCACTTTGATAGTAGGTATGCCTATATTTGTAATAAACTTACTATTGTTGTTATTAATATTATCATTATGTTTTAATGCACCCTATCTCCTTGCTATCTCACTCATCTGTTCTCAGCTTCTTTTACAGTCCTATCAAGCATCCTTTCTGCTACCTTCCTGAAAACGTACAGCCTACAACTTCTTCAAAACTCAGCTTCCCACTTTCTTTGCCAGGTGGGCAGAATTCACAGAAGAGGCAGCAATGGCAACAAAAGCTGTTTCAGTGGTGGCCAATAGGTACTCATAGTCCAACCTGACTACAGTGAACAGTGGAAACTCAGGCCATTGGCAAGTGGTCTGGAAACTCTGGAGACAATATTTTATACTTTAGCTCAAGACAACTAAATCCAGTAAAAACTTTGAGCGTAGCCAGAGCAAAGTCACAGGGAAATTCTTGAAGGATCCTTTAAGCAAAAGTTTGGGGGCGTAGCAATTTGCAATTGTATCAAGAGCCCACCAAAGGCTCATACTCCTTGAAGCAGTAATTTGAGAATCTTCTACAATGCTTCTGAAATTTTTTCCTAAAGAAATAACCCAGAATTCAGAAATAGATTTCGGCACAGAAATGTTATTGGTGGCATTAATTTGTATTTGAAAATGAACCAAGTATCTTTCAATAGGAGAATGTTAAGTATATAATCTTATATCTATATAGTGGGCCATTTAAAGTCATTAAAAGTGCCATTTATGAAAAGATTATAGCATAGCAGAGTGGTTAGGTTATAATGTTGGGTAGAAAAGGATAAAAATTGGAATTCATGATATAATTTCAACTATATATAAAACAGATGCATAGAAAAACTAGAAAGGAAATAAAAATTGAGAGATCTGGATAGTTACATTACCAGTCATTTTTTTACTATGCTTTTCCATATTTTTAATTTTTTCTACAATGAGCATGTATTCCTTTTATGTTCTAAACAAATCAACTTTAGCTCAGACATTATCGTGTTTTTCTCTTCGGTGAACGTAAAGATAGTTCATGGTTTCGAATACTATCTGAAATATGTATGTGCATGTGGCACTGTGTAAGATATTAAAATTTGCTTGCCAACATTAATGAGTATACACTTGTTTAGTTTAATCACAAATTATTGCCAAGTAATAAAGCAAAATTAGTATTTTATAATTTATTGTTGGTTATATTTATAAAAACAATCAAGAACTATCATAGGAGATTTCCATTCTTTATTATGAGGAAAAAGAGAGTGATGTGTAATCAGGGTTTGCTTTAAAAATATGATCTTTTTTAGAACCGGATATGATAGAGTAATTAATTGGCTCATAGCAAATAATGTGCTACCCTTAATTGATTACTAAATCTTGTCAAACTTGTAATTGATTAATAAATTTTGTTAATTAAGAAAGTAAAGGGAAAACTATTTGCATGCAGATAGACTTTTAGCTCTCTTTAGAAGTTTCACTAGCACCCAAAGCTCTACACAGTGACAAGTTACAAGGATGTATGTTTATGATCTCCAGGGTTAGAGTAACATGCCTATTTGAGGACTGCAGGCAATAGCCTGGAAGCAGAGAGTTTAAGCCTAACACTTTCTTTCTTCACTCGGTTGTCAAACCATTTACTGTGCCTTAGAAAAAATGAAACCAGCTCTCCTGATCACCTTGAAAATTTGGTGAGACAGCCGCCTCCGTCCCTAGAGGCCAACTTAGTCAGCTCTGAGCAGACAACCATTAAGAAAACTTATGCTCGTCTGTTTTGGAGAATTTTTCCCTTGTTCCTCAGCCCTGTTTATAATTTCTGCTCTCAGGGAGTCTATATTTATGACAACCCAATCATCTTGGCCTGTGCACTGCGTCTCGCTGTGAGGAACCAGAGCCTTCTCTGGAAGGCAGCTTTATAGAGAAGACCACACTGTTGACAGATCTGCGCCTCCTCCCTGTGGGTGGTCGGAGGCAGAGAAATCTGAGCTTTCCAGGGCAGGCCTGTCATGTGCCAGGAAATTTAGATTCAGGGAGCTGTTATCTATTAAAGTTATACATCTCCCAAAAACCAGAATTACAGGTAACTAATATTCCTTCTGCATGCCAAAGAAAACCCCAAACCCTTAATCCCCACATGACTGGGCTATTAATATTAAAATAGTTTCTTTTATATAGCGTGTGTAACGATTTGTTAGTCTCTGGGCCAATGTAGTGAAAACATCATTGAAGGGCTTTAACTTGGAAGCACATCTAAATGAACAAGGGAGGAAGTATTTTATCTGTTGCAAAAGACTCTTTCTGAAGGTGTTGGTCCATCAGAGAAGATGATAGACTCAGATTTCTTGGGAGCCAACTTGGTCTTAGAAAAAAATCCTAAGAGGTTTAGTAGAAAGAGTCAAAGCAGGATTAGAACAAGATCAACCTGATTTTGGATCCTGCATAGAATTGGATGTCCTTGGGCAAGTTCTCAAACTTTTCTGACCCTTTTTTTCCTCACTTAAAAAACAGAGCTCATAATAAATACTTTTCACAGTAGATATAGGGGGAAATGATAAAATGGATGTGAAATGCCTGGCTTTCATGGTGTGCATGTCACATACTTCATCTCGTTATAAAAGCCTATTAAAATGCTTTCAGCCCTTTGTAACCTGTTTGCCCTTACAAGGAAAATGTACTTCTCATTAGGTACTTAGAATGCAACATGCAAATACTCATGTCTAACTTAATTTGGGATCAATTACCACCTATTATTTCTGCCAATACATAAACAGATACTAATATTGGTACCTGTACCATCTCCCTTGACCTCGCCCCACGCACGACGACTTCTATTGCCAGCAGAAACCCCAACACTAGGGTGTTGACGCTACACACACATTCCCACCCAACACTACATATGGGGCCCACATCCCACCTGCTAATTCTTACCTCCACACCCCTTTCACTCCATAGAAATGATTTTCCAGGTAATCATAGAATAAATGCCCGGATCTATCTGTACATGGAAGAGATTCATTATGAAGAAAAAAAAATGTGGGAGGGAAAAATTGTATGAGCAAGTTCAATATATTATGTTTGGAAGATAGCTTGATGTTGAGAAAAAGAAAGGAAAGCAGGTAAATTTAGGGGAGACATTCCTGAAGGTGAAGCAACTTAGAGCCTTTTGTATATAAAATGTATGCCCACTACATCTACAGCAGTGGTTCTGAGAATTTAGCATGCCCTTGTATCATTTGAGGGCCTTAGATTTCCTGGACCCGCACCCCCAGAGTTTCTGATTCAGTAGGTCTGGGGTGAGGCCAGATCATTTGTATTTGTTTACTTTTCTTTCTTTTTTTTTTTTTTTTTTTGGTGAGGAAGATTCACTCTGAGCTCAAACATCTGTTGCCAATCTTCCTCTTTTTTTGCTTGAGGAAGATTAGCCCTGAGCTAACATCTGTGCCAGTTTTCCTCTATTTTGTACATGGGTTGCTGCCACAGCATAGCTTGACGAGTGCTGTAGGTCTACGTCTGGGATCTGAACCCATGAATCCAGGCTGCCGAAGCAGAGCACACCGGATTTAACCATTATGCCACCAGGCCAGCCCCTCATTTGCATTTCTAACAAATGATGCTGATGCTGTAGGTCTAGGAAACACTATGAGAACCTCTGATTTATAGAATTCATAAAATAAATTTAGGAGCTTTCCATCTTTTTCAGTGGTTTGGATAGTTTAAATAGCATCAGAATCGCCGGTTCTTTAAAAGTTAGTTGAAACCCAGTTGTGAAATTATTTAATCCTGGTACCTTTCCCCCCTTTTAAATGATAGACTTGTAATCACTGTTTCAATCTCTTTTTATTAAATTTTTCTACTTCTTCTTGGGTTAGTTAATTCCTGCTTTGTTAAGAAATAATCCATTCCAAGTTTCCACATTTATTCCAATGGAGTTAAATGTAATATTTTCTTACAATTATTTTAATCTTTTTGGGTATATGTTTCTCTCTTTTCTCAATTGTATTATTTTCCTGTCTCTCTTCTTTTTTTAATATGCTCATGAGATGACTATATATTTTATTTAAAAACTAGTTTTTTAATTTATTTGTTCTTTCTACCATTTATGGTTTTCATTTCATTTATTTCTGCATTTATCTTTATTAATTTCTTCTTCATACTTTATTTAGGTTTATTCTTTTGTTCTTCATGGAATTTCTTGGTATGAGTACTATGCTCATTTATTTTAAGTCTTTTGATAACAAAGCTATCACAGCTCTAAGCTATACATTTTCCTCTGAATATAGCTTTAGCTGTTTTTCATAAGTTTTGGTAAGAAATATTCTCCTTTTCATTGGTTCTAGATAATTTATAATTTAAATTTTGCTTTTCTCATTAATTCTAGAGTTATTTTGAAGGATGTTTCTTATTTTTCAAGTAGTTAAGATTGACAAGCTATTGCTTTATTGTTTAATATCAATTTTATTTGCTTATGATCTAAGATTATGGTCTATTAAAGTATCTACTTTCTAAAGTAAGTTAAGGTTTTCTTTTCAGTCTTGTAATTTGTATTTTATTAATGTTCCATTGTGATAGAAGTTCTGTGTACAAATCTGTTAGACTGAGTGTGTGGCTTATGTTTTTCAAATCTTTATGTCCTTTCTTGTATTTGGGCTCCTTGATCAATTCTGAAAGTTCCCTAGTCATTTCCTAAAAGGCAATATAACCTTTATTCTAAAACCTAATAAATGAAATACAGACAAAAAGCCATGGACCAATTTCACTTATACGCATTGGTGCAAACTTCTAAATAAAATATTATTAGGTAAAATCCAGAGGCATCTCAAAAAAATAATATACCATGACAAAGAAGAACTTATTCCTAGAATATAAACGTGGTTAAATGTCAGAAAATCTATCGAAATAATTTATCTCGTTAATAAAGGAAGAAAAAAGATTGAAACAATAAATATGGAAAAGACATTTGTAAAATACAGCAGCCATTTTTAATAAGAAAGCTTAATTACTGTCTGTTTCTGTTTTACTGAAATGTGATAAAGACTAACCACCAAAAACTAACAAATAACAAAATTCTAAATGGTCAAACTCTAAGGCTCTTTATATTAAAATCAGGCATAAGAGAGTATATCAATGATCTATTGTCACAATAATGCTGCATAACAAACAACTACCAAACTTCAGAGGCATATAGTAATAACCATGTAAGTAGCTCACAGTCACTGGGGATCAGGGGGTCTGGGTTGGGCTTGTATGCATGTCCATGGTCATGTAGGCAATTCTGTAATCTTTACTGGGCTTGCTCACATGTCTGGGACAGCCCAGCTGTGGACTGATCTAGGATGGCCTTTGCTAGAACAATTGGGAATATTTTACTCTGCACAACATGTTCTCGTCTTCCAGCAGCCTAGCCCAGGCACACTGTCATAGTAGTGACAGAGGAACAAGAGCAAGAGCAAACACAATGTCAGAAGCACTTTTCAGGCCTCTGCATCATATTTGCTAACATCCCCTTAACCAAACACGTGGCTTAGCCTAGAGTCAGAGTGTGAGGATACTGCAAAGTTTCATGGCAAAGGGTATGGATACAGGGAACATTGGGACCGTCTTTACAATCTTCTACATGTAGGGATCCCTGCTTCCGCTAATATTATTCATCATTGTTTCAGAGGTTCCAGTGAATTTAGTGGGACAAGAAATAAATTGCATAATGTATGCAACAAAAAAGTAATATTATCTTTTTTTGTTGATGACATTGTTGTATTCCTTCAAAAATTGAGGAACTCCAGTAAAACACTGCTATAATTAATAGAGATATTTGACAAAGAGGTTAGATTTCAAAGTAAATGTAGAAAAATCAATAGGTCTTCTTAGTCATTCATTCAACAAATATTCATTGAACACTCACTGAAGGAATGCCAAGAGCTCATCCAGTCCCTGGAGATACGGTATTGAATAAAAGAGACAAAATCATTTTCCTCATGGGGCTGACATTTTAGTTGGAGGAAATGGAAAATAAACCACAAATGAGTAAATTATAAGTCAGATGATGACAGGTGCTACGAGATACATATAAAGCCAGAGAAGGAGTAGAGTAAATGCTTCACAGGTGGGTTGGGTGGCAGTCATGGGTGTATTATTTTCTATGGGGTTATCAGGGAAGGCCTCACTGATAAAAATAAGTTAGCATCAGAGCAGAGACTTGAGATCTGTGAGGAAGCCCACCATGCAGATAACTGGGACGAGCAAATGCTAGTCAGATGTGGCAGTGAGTTCAAAGGCCTTGATACAGGGTTGTATGTGGCATGTTTTATTTATAAGTTATCAATTACAAATGGAGATGGAATTGTCACCTAACACAAATTATAAAATACTTAGGAATAATCTTAATGAGAAATAATAATTTGAAGGATATAAAACAAGATCTGGGGCCAGCCCCAGTGGCCTAGTGGTTAAGTTCCACATGCTCCGCTTTGGCAGCCCAGGTTCCGTTCCTGGGCACGGACCTACACCAACTCGTCTATCAGTAGCCATGCTTTGATGGTGGCTCACATACAAAATAGAGGAAGATTGGCAACAGATGTTAGCTCAAGGTGACACTTCCTCATCAAAAAGAAAAAAAATCTGTAAAAACCCAAGAAAACTTTTTAAAAAACGAAAGAAAAATAAAAAACAGAGGAGGCTAACTCATCTATAAGATACTTGAACATATTGAAGCAATAGCATCAAAACAATATGATATTGGCAAAGGAGTAAACAAATGGATAAACAAAAGATTGGAGAGTCCATCTAGAACTAAAGCTGTACATCTACTTACTAACATACTCAAAAATAAATTATAGATGGATAAAGGCACACTTTTTTTTTACATTGAGCAATAAATATGTATTAGTTTTCTATTGCTGCCTAACAAATTATCGCTAACCTAGTGCCTTAAAGAAAACAAATTTATTACCTAACAGTTCTGGTAGGTAAGAAGTCTGACTTAGGTCTCACAGAGCTAAGATGTCAGCAGGTCTGCATTCCTTTTGGAGCCTCTGAGGAAGAATTCTTTTCCTTGTCATTCTCAGAGGTTGTCCATGTTCCTTGGCTGTGGCCCCCTTCCTCCATTTTCAAAGCCAGCGATGTTGCATCTCTCCAACCATTCTTCCACAGTCACTCTGCCTCTGACCACAATCAGGAAAGGTTCTCTTTCTTAAGGACTTGTGTGACTAGATTGGGCTCACCTGGGTAATCCAGGATGCTCTTTCCATCTCAAGGTCTATACCCTTAATCACATCTGCAAAGTCCTTTTTGCCAGATAGGGTAGCATCTTCATAAGTTGCCAAGATGAGGGCATGGAGATCTTTGGGGAGCATCTTTGTGCTTACCACAAGCACTTTAGAGAAGATTCTGGAAAATATTTTTATAACCCAGATGTTAGGGAAATGTTTATAATTGACAGGGAGCTAACTCATAAGGGATAAAGGAAAAGATGAGCATGACATACCACGTAATTTGTTTTAATTGTATGACCAAACAGAGCATAAATGAACTCAAAAGACATAAGCTGTATGTCTTACAACATGTGGCAGGCAAAGTGTTAATGTCTGCATTTTTACAATGCTCATAAGAATTGACAGGAAAAAAACAGCCTTTGAGAAATGGGAGAAAGATCCAAATAGTCAATTCACAAGAAAGCAAATCCAAATAGCCAATAAAACCACATGAAAATATGTTCAACCTCAGTAGTTTTTGGGAAAACAAGAGTTTATGGTAACAATGAGTACATTAGTTCCCTAGGGCTGCCGTAACTAATTACCACAAAGTTGGTGGCTTACAACAACAGAAATGCATGCTTCTCACAGTTCTGGAGGCAAGAAGTCCAAAATCAAGGTGCTCCCTCTGAAGACTGGGAGAAAATCCTTTCTTGCATCTTCCAGTTCCTTGGCTTGTGGCAGCATAACTCCAGTCTCCAACTCCTTCTTCACATGGTCCTCTCCTCTTCTCCCTCTGTTTCTCTCCCCTATGTGTCTCTTATAAAGATACTTGTCATTAGATTTAGGGCCCATTAGATAATCCAGGATGATCTCATCTAGAGAGCCTTAGTTATATCTAGGCAAAGACCCTTTTTCTAAATGAGGTCATATTTATAGATTCTGGGGATTAGGACATGGACATATCTTTTGTGGAGGCTGCCACTCACTACAATGAGATATTGTCCTTCTCATCAAATTGGTAAAATCTTTAAAAGAGCGAGAATACCCACCACTGTGGTAGATAGAGAGATCAGGGAGGGGGTGTTCTCATATACGGCTGTGGTCTCATAAATTTTTAAAAAGCAATACAGCAAACTCTATTAATGCAAAAACACACACATGTCGTATATTAAATGACTCAGCTTCTGGGAAACTAGCCCATAAAAATAAAAGCACCAGAATGCAAGATTTTATATGAAAGAATGTTCTTGCGTCATGCTTGTGATGAAGGAAAGAAGAACCTGGAACAAAATGAATGCCCAGCAATTGAGGAATGATTGAAAAAAATTGTGGTACACCTATATCATGGATATGTGTATATATAAGAGATTTGAGAACTATATGGAAGGATAAGTATCAGCTTTTATGGTGGTCAGTGTGATTGGTATATCATGCCAGAATTCATGTTTGAGGGTTTAAGTGGAAAAGATTACTTTCTTTTGAGTCACAATGTCTGGGGTCCTGCATAAATGTCTTGATTTTCTAATTCTTGGTGTAACCGAGCAAAGTCACGTGCGACCAGCCACCCTTAGGTAGGAGGGCGCCCTGGCTCATCTCTCAAGCTCCTGGATCCTAGGAGCACATACTGAGTTCCAGGAGCAACAAAGTGTTTCGGTTCTGCCCTGCCTGAGACATGGTAAGAATAGTGCTTTGTGATTTGACTGGACACATCTAGAGATATAATCAGTGGCTTTTGACCAAGTCATTGCTGAGTAAGTGAGAAAATTCCTGTGCCATTTACTCCAGGAACTGAAAGGTGGTGTTGGGGATGTGCCGCTCAAAGATGCCTTGTCCCTGCTTCCTTTAATTCCCCCAGAATATTCTGAGCAATAGGAACACATTGAAAAAGATATACAGCTGCTTCCTCCAGAAAAAACCACATACATTTAAAGGTATAAACTCTGGTATGTTTGCTTTAAAAAAAAAAAAGGCACGCTTGCCCAGAAACCTCAAGGCTTCCTGGAATCTCTGTTAAGAATTCAGATGTACTGGTGATAAGTTTCTAAATACCATAATTTAAGCCAATATTATTAACAAGTAGAAAAAAGAGGAATGATAGTTTCTTTGATCATAGGAACTGTTTTAAAAAAATTGTGGGGAAATGCAGTACACCTGGTAATCTGAAAACCTGAGATCAGTTATTAATCCTTTCAAATTGTTCGCATACTTCATAGAATGGAGCATCAGGTTTGTACCAACTCAGAATACTTAGAAACACTTTGAAATCAGTTCTTCACATCAAATCTCTTGAAAAGCTTCCAAGGATCAAATAAGTCACTTTCCTTCCTCCAGGCAAGGCTGGAGACTAACCCAGCCCAGGCTCTTAAAGGTAGTTCTTATTTTTTTTTTTTAAAGATTTTATTTTTTTCCTTTTTCTCCCCAAAGCCCCCAGGTACATAGTTGTATATTCTTTGTTGTGGGTCCTTCTAGTTGTGGCATGTGGGACGCCACCTCAGCGTGGTCTGATGAGCAGTGCCATGTCCACGCCCAGGATTCAAACCAACGAAACACTGGGCCGCCTGCAGCAGAGCACACGAACTTAACCACTGAGCCACGGGGCCAGCCCCAGTAGTTCTCATTTTTAAAGAACCCTTAGGTATAATATATGATTCTTAGTTTCTTCTTCTATATTTTTACCTTATTCTACCATGAATATGAATTGCTTTTCTAATCATAAAAAAAACGCATTAACTAAAAACTCATCTGTGTGATTTGAGAATTACAGTTCTAAAGTATTTTTGGAAGAGATTTTAAAGAAACAGCTAAATTAGTTACAACTTATCAGAATTTCATAGTGTGAATGCCCACAGACCTTTTTTCACGCTGATATCTATAGGAGATTAAACTCTCAGTTCGTTAGGAATGTGGGAGACAGAATATAGTGTGGAGAAGGCCTTCTGAGCATGAGGGACCAAACTCCAAATCTTGGCAATTCACTTCCTCTCTAAGGCTCTGTTTTTTCATCTGTTGAGTAGAGATGATGATAATTCTTACCTTTTAAGAGTTGTTACAAGGCTTAGGGTTAATGCTATAAAGTATTGGAGAATTGCACCCAATAAAAAACAATCTGTGAAAAACCAGGAAAATCTTCCTTCTTCATTTTCTTCTTTCTTGTTTTAAGTAGCCATAAACAAAAGCAATACAAGATGTATTAGGCCATTTTCCTCAAACTACTATTGGCCTCTTAATTGTCTTTCAACAATTATTTGCAGCTAAATGGGCCAACATTACTGCACTTTGATAATGGGAACAAATAAAACTTAAAAAGAAGAGATGTTGGAAATCAGGTTTGTGGTTCCCGTGGGATGTGGATGGTGCCTGCAAGGGAAGGCTTCCGGGTGACTAGTTAGCGTCAGGCTTTTGATCTGGGTGCTGGTTACACAGTTTGTGTACTTATATTCTGTGCACGTGTCTGTAAGTGTGTTACACTTTAATAAAATTTGAAACCAGAAAAAAGAAAAGAGATATTCCAGAAAGTGAATATCCTCTACAAGTCTTCAATGGACCCCATTCTTTTATTTCAATCTTTCTCATATTTCATATGCACAGAGGAGAAATCAAAATTCAGTGCTTTAGAACAGAGGTTTTCAACTAAAGGTGGGCATCAGACTGGCTTCAAAGTTTTTTAAAAAGATCAAGATCCACCCCTAGAGATAGTGACTTAGTAAGTCTGGAGTGGGGCCCAGAAATCTGTATTTTTTTAACTTCACATTAGGAACCACTGCTCGGAAGTCTAAATCAGAGGTTCTTAAATTTTGCTGCATGCTGGAATCACCCGAGGAGTTTAAAAAACATTGAGGGCTGGGTTCCATCCCCAGAGCTTCTAATTTACTTGGTCTGGGGACTGACCTGGCCATCCGGATTTTTAAAAGCTCCCCAGGTGATTCTAATGTGCAGCAACCTTTGTGCACAACTGTCTAAAACAAAGAGAAGGAGCTTGGAAATCTCTGATAGGTATTTATCAACAGCAGGTGAGAACAGTGAGGGAACTTCAGCATCGTTTAACTGCCTCGAGCCAAATCTGCCAGCACCCCCCCACCCCCACCCCCACGCACACCATTTACCCTGGCTTGTGGCTTTCCCATAAGGCAAATATTTATTGTATGTTTCTATAATGAGTATGTATTTGTTTATAGGACCTTAATATCCTGTCTGGGTCATCATCCTCCTTTTAGCCTGTAAATTTTTAAATGTCAGGGATAAGGGTGGAGTAACTGCTCTTACGAGCAACTAGTGCTGCAATTAAATAGCCGGTGGCGAGAATGCAGAAATTCCGCAGCTCGCCAGACAGGCAAACTCCAGCACTTTCTATCTCATCTGCCCCCATGACTTCACTGGCGGAAGAGGAAATGCAAGAAAACAAACTCTTCTTGGAGATTCAACGTTTCCATTTCACAAAGGTTAGCATTAGACTCTCAGAAGTGAGGTTTGTAGGCCAAGATTCAATCACTTTGGTGATGAAAAATAGTTCTATTTTGATTGGAAAATCAATGCTTCGGACAGCTGGACTTGCTGTTTATATGACTTCCTAATTCTTTGCCTCCTCTCTGACCCGTGGATTCTACCGTACTCTCAGTACCTTCGGAAGACGTCTTCCCTCCGATATGCCTTAGAATTTTCTCTACGATGTCCAAGAGGCTGAGCTGAGCGGGATTGGAACGGGCAGAGCCTCTCATCATTTATCTAGGAAGTGGAAGTTGCCCCTTGAAATAAGCAAAGATTCAGAACCCAAAGTTTGAATCATTTTTTATTTGAGAAATTGTTTAGCTAAAGGGCTCTTTAGTGAGAGGTGGCAAAATCAGCACTGATTTCTTGCTTCTTCTCTGAAAGTCAAACATAAAGCTTATGGATAGCCTTATCCAACTGTCTTCCCTGAAGGAACTATGCTCCTCTGTCAGATATGCCCTCCTGCATCCTTGATGCTTTAATAAACTACTGCCCACCCTTCACTTGATACCCCCTTCCTTAAACGTTCCCTGGCTTGCCAAGAAAGAGGATGAGGATTTGCTCTCTCCTCTGTATTCTTGCATCACATTCTTCACGTATTGATTATGGGATGTGTCACAGTGTGTTACAAACATTTAGCCTCTGGCCAGGCTCCTCTGTTAGACCTGGGTTCTTCCAGAACAGGAGGGAAACTTATTCAGCCGCAGAACTTAGTCCTAGGCCTTGGCACGTGGTGGGAATCACACCATGTAATTACAGTAGATGATGTTTGGCAAATGAATTGCCCATCCTGACAACATGGCCATATTTATTAGCAGAAGCTTTGGACAGTAACGCTTCTAACCAAAGCTGACATTATCCTAAAATAGGAAGCCACATCAACGCTGCCTTTTGACTCGATAAATGTCAGATCTCATTCCATCCAAATAACTCCTGTCTCTCCAGCTGGGTTCTAATGGAAGATCAAAGAGACTCTTAAGACTTGGTCCTTTTCTCTATTTCAAGAAGTGGGTTAATGCTGCAGGATAATTCAAAGTTCTTGACTCTAAGCTGGAATGGCAATGGAGGTGTATTTGACCTTTAATTCTAAGTGAAATAAAAAGACAGTAGAGAGTTGGAGAGGTGAATATAGGAAAGAGAAAACTAAGTGGAAACCTCAGGTAGGAGCATTAAATCTCATTTCGATGAGCAGGGACTTAGATCATCTGTCTGTGCTGTCCAATACTGTAGCCACTAGCCACAGGTGGCTCTTCGATTTAAATGTAAATTATAAAATGAAACAAAATTAAATATTCAGTTCCTCCATTGCACTAGCTACAGTTCAAGTTCTCAATGGCCACATGTGGCTGATGGCTACTATATTGGACAGTGCAGATATAGAACATTGTCATTATCACACTAAGTTCTATTGGGAAGCACTAGATAAATCTCATCCTTTTACAGATGGGAAACCTGGCAGCTAGAGAAGTGCAGTGACTGGCCCAAGGACACACAGTAGGTATAGGCATGGTACCCAAACCTCAGGAACCCCAGGCTGGCGTCAAACACTCCATGCTGTGAGATCTGCCTGCTTTGACTGTACAATTTGTCTGTGTGCATCAAAGAAAATGAAGAAGGCTAGCAAATTTCAGTTGAATTCAAAAGTACAAAGTAGCCATTCAGTGCTGTTATCCTAAGTAAACTTACTGAAATAAAATTTCTAAGTAAAAAGTTCATAGCATAGTAATTATCTTAAATGGAAAACAACTTCTGAACAAAAATAGTCTTTATACTTGAGTCAAAACACTAAGCAATGTAACCATAAAAAGCACCATCTAATCACCCAACTTAACATCAGGTGACGAAGTTCCATGTTAATCGATAACCTCAGTGCACACACTTGTAGCTATTTAATTGCCTGCTGTCGTATAGTAATTATGTATTATTGTGTAATAAAATATCCCCCCAAATTCACATTTGCATCTCCTAAGTATCCATGATTGTGTTTAGGGCTGTCACACATCATCCATTGATGTGAATTATTTGACTTTTAAAAATGTTTCTTATACTTATATATGTTCAGCTTTCTTATATCTTGAGCTGGTTTCGATAATATAATGAGGTGCCCATGTTTGACCTTCCATAAAGAATATCAGCTTTCCTTATACATTTAAATTGGATTTGCAAAAACCAAGGTGGTAAGTTTTCAGAACTGCAGCAACATTTAAAATATGATTATGTGAGAAATTTGAGTTGCTATCATAGTTCCAGGGACGTTTTTTGGACATGGTATTTCAGAAAGCTCACAGGGATTTTATTGAATTCACGGGTAATTTATCTTCTCACATTTGAGTGAGGACATCTCTATCCTGTTTCTTTTAGCACCTTGGATGACTGTGTTGAGAGCCGGTTTGTTATTAGAAAGCAGCATACACCTAGTGTTAAGGGGAAGTTTCCTCTCCATTCGCTGGAGTCACTTATCAATACTGTTGGCGTGACTTGGCTGAAAATTACAGAATTCCAGACTAAAAATGATTTAAAGGTGTGTTATCTCACGAAGCAAGGACTCCGGAGGCTATTGGTTTCAGAGTTTGTTAATTCTATGGCACAAGATCATCAAGATGTCCTCCATCTTGTTGCTCTGCCCTTCTCCCACATTGCCTTTCATCCCCAGGCTTGTTCTCTCAGAGTCACAAGGTGTCACATCTCTAGGCATCACATGCTTGCAAAACTGCATCCAAAGCCTGGAAGAGAAGCAAGTTCTCCTCACACATCTGTTTATTGCAGGAAGAAACACCTCTTTCAGAAACCCTCCCCATGCTACCCCTAGCTAACTGCCTCCTACATCTCTGTGGCCAGAGTAGGACCACATGCTCATACCCTAGCTATAAGAGAGGCTGTGTGTTTCAGTTACCCAATTATGTGTAACAAACCATCCCAAAACTTAATGGCTTTAAATAACAAGTTCTTACTGCTCGTGATCCTGCAGTCTAGACTGGGCTCAGCTAGGTGGTATATCCACTCCACATGATATCTGCAGAGACTGCACCTTCCAAGATAACTTCTTCACCCTCATGTCTTTTACCTCAGCTTGGATGGCCAGACTACCTGGGGCTAGCCAGGCATCCGTCTTTCTGGACATGGCCTCTCCATGTGAGCAGCTTGGGCTTCCTCACAGTATGGCCATCTCAGGGTAGTCTGACTTCCCACATGGTGGCTGGCTTCCAGAACAATGTGAAGTGGAAGTTACAGGGGCTCTGAAAGTGCAATGTCAGGAGCCACATAGTGTCACTTATGGACTCTATTGATCCAAGCAAGCCACAGGGTCACCTCAATTCAGAGGGAAGTGAAATCAACTCCATCTCTTCATGAAAAAAGTGGCAAAATCTCATCACCAAAGACATGTAGGATGTGAGGAATTGGAGCAAAGCAAATATCTGTCCTTTTCAGACTCTACAGAGGGGGTGAGAAGAGTCTGGGTAGCATGGATACTCAACAGTCTACACTAACCTTGGTGCTTCACTGCTCACAGCAGCATCTGCTTTGCTGCCTGGTCATAGCCTGGACACAGCCGATTTCAGTTCAGCCTTCCAGATGGCCTTTGAGAAAACAGGACCAGCATACAGTACTAGCACCACGCTCAGGAAATGATACTCCGCACCTAAATTCCATCTGAGGGAGCTGAATTAATCTGGCCTCAAGATTTTCTGTAATGTTGAGGTCATAAAAGAATTGATTACCATACGTTCATGGTGAGCAGAATAAAAATCTGCATGGGACTGATAAACATTAAATTCAGCAATATGGCAAAATGATAAGATTTGATCAATTGAAGTAGCATGTGCTTGGATTTTGTTATATTGTCTTCAATACTTTTCTGTATGTTCAACATAACGTACAGTTATGAATGATAATGAGAATAGAGTACTATAGTTAGCTGGGGTGTTCTGAGTGAGAAGGAGAAGGGCATTTCTAGTTGATTTTTATTGCTGTCTCTATGACTGAAGGTTCTCTTTCCAATGGCACCGCTCCGGGATGGAGGGCTTTGCAGCATGATTGGATAATACTGGCGTGAGTGGCTCCACACTCTAGGGAAAGCTCAACAGCTTTGTTAACAACCCATCTGAACATTCTCAAATCCATTCAGGTGTCAGGGTGTCTGGAAGGCATGCTACTCTTTCAGAGCACCACAACGTAATGATGCAGGGAAACTTCAAAAGTGAAAAACCTAATTCTGGGTGACATGCTAATATTTTATACTTGATTCTGGGACAGACCAAGGAGTGGCAGTGGGTACAAAAAATTATGAGAAACAAACAAACTTTGCAGTTAAGAAATTCTATCAAATGCTGTTTTGTTAGAAAATCAGTGTTTGCTATATTTTAAATAAATTGGAATTTTTAACTTTGGCCAAACTTCTGTTTTTGCATTGAAATGCCCAGTGTTTTACATGGTCTGAGAGCCCCTGACATAGATCAGTGAATGGGCCAGGAAGCAGGGAGGAACTGGTCCAGATTTACAGCTAAAATTCCATGTTTATAGTATTCTGATATTGTTTTGTCAGAGTGTAGTTATGGTATTATTTATGAAAACAAAATCATAACACCTATTACCATTATGGTACGCTATGGGAAACATCTTACACATATCTCATTCTCACAAACTCTCTATGAGATGGGACTATGATGATCCCCATTTTACTGACAAGGAAATTGAGCTTGAGAGAAGTCAAGTAAATTGCATGACGTTGCACAGCTGGTAAGTAATGGAGCTGAATTTGAACCCAGGACATCCTGACTTCAAAGCCACTCCAAGATATTCCTCTCAAAGAAAGGTCAAGGAGAGCATCTAACCCTGGCTTAGCAGGCTCAGGACTCCTGGAAGAGTTTGGGCTACCAAGCCAGACATTCCATTTTCCACAGCAGTCTGTTGGTTTTCAACTCCAGAGACAGTTGTGTTCTTTAGTTTATTTACCATATGCTTTTGATTCCTCTTTCCCCGTCTCCCACCCCATCAATTCTGCAAAAGAAGTAATTTAATCAATCTAAATGAGCATTTCACCAAAATCCTTTTTCCAGGATTTCTGGAGAAACAGTTGGATTCTAGCAAGCACAGTTTTAATCTCAATGAAACACATGTTGTGAGAGTAGCTATCGTTTAACACAAGAGAGAGGAAGGCTTTTGAGAGAACTGTGAAAATGAGAACAAGTGTCTAAAAAGTCGTCCAAAGAGTGGGTTCAAAGACCTCCAGCTATTTGAGCCTACTCCTTGTACCCTGAATTTTTGGTTTATGGCTAATTTTGCTGATAGCTTCAAAGCAAGTTGCCCTCCTTCCTTTACTGATTTTTCAATCACAACATTTAACGATTGTGTTAGAACTGTAGTTGAGATGAGACCACTGACTTTTTTATCAGCAAGATTTATTGGCTGCCCAAAATTTACCAGGTGCTGTACTGAGAACCCGGGATTCATTAATGAGAGCTAGATGGTTCCTTGTTCCATGCAGGGAGCTTCCCATCCAGCTGGGCAGAAGGGCACGGAACAAGTTGGTGCGCTGGATGCAGTGGCCAGGGAGCACAGAGAAGGGAGCCAGCATCTGCTTCATAGTCCAGAGCTTCGCTTCCACCCCAAATGCAAGTTTGAGAGTTAGGTGTGTCCCTAATGCATTACCAGGGGCTGAAAAACATAATTTTTATAGTAACTATGACCACGGAGCTCTTAAAAAAGTATTTAAATAAAAGTAATGCATGCTTATAGTAAAATAAATAACACTGAGAAGTTCAAAAGGATGTAACATGTATAAATGAAATATTATATATATGAATATAAATATGTATAAAATAAAAATATATAAAAGTAAAATAAAATGTAAAATTTCCCTATCTACCAGCCCTAGTCCTTACAGGTGACTACTAGTAACATTTTCTTGTATACCTTACCAGAAATTTTACATGCACACTATTTATATTATATCGTATTATATATATGTATACACACACATAAACACAGGTACACACACCTATATATATGTGCATATAAATATATATATACACACACAGGTGGGATCATGCTCTATATATCATGCCATGACTTAATTTTTCCTTAAATAACAAAACGTTGACACTTTTCTCTACCTCTCTATATTACTTTATTTCACTCTATGTTACTCTCTCTCATTCTTTTTAATAGTCACGTATTAGTCTGCAGGATGATTAGATGTACCAAAATTTATTTACTAGGTCTTCTGTTAATGCACATTTAAGTTGTTTCCAGATTGTTGTAATTTCACACAAGCCACAGTGAATATATATCTTGTATATACATAAATTTTAAAATACATATATATATGAATGAATGAATCTGTGGGATAAATTCTAAGAGGTGGGATTGCAGGGTTAAATGATATATGCACTTGGAATTCTGAAGAGGTTGCCAAAATGTGGACAAATTTGCACTGTTATTAACAGTGTGCAAGAGAGCCACAGTTTTCTTTTGCAAGAAATATAGTTGAGAATAACTCTCATGTTCACTGATGGAGCTTGGAAAGGAGGAAGTTTGTGCCTCATCTTTGAGTTAGGTAGTCTAAGCAGAGCCCTGTGTCATTTGCTAATGAAGGGAATGGCAGAGCCCAGTATTCAAAATGCCTCCCATTTTCAGTCTTTCTTCTAAAGTCTTTAAACTGCTGTGTGGCAGGAATTTAAGAATTTCCTTGAACTTTGAGTTCATGTAAACTTGGCTTTAATCTCTGTTGCGGGAGGAAAACAATAACAGGAAACTATTTTGTGGATCTCTCTATCAGTTGGGTAAGGCTCTCTGGAGGGAAGGTAGGAGTGGTGCCGTGTAAGGAAAACAAGAGGGTGACCAACTGATGTCTTTTGCTCAGTTAATCGCAAGTGACCAGGACAGGTGACTTCCCCTCCCCTGCCAACAGGACAGGTGACTTCCCCTCCCCTACACAGTCCTGTTGAGTACCAAAGACTAGGCTTAGTTTAAAGCTGATGTGCCTGAACCACTCCCCTTCAGTGTGGAAATGTGTGACATCTGAGATAACTTAAACCATTCCCCTACAGTTAGTTAGGCAGAAAAATGTCGAGACCCACCTTAGGATTTTTTATTTCATGCCTGCGAGCATAGAAAAATATTAGCTTCTAGGGCTAGCTGACTGCTCTGGGATCTCCAAATGAAAGGTTTCAAGGTTAGTCATTACTGCACGATTCTACTGCTGTGACTGCTTTGAACACAAGCCCAGGATCAACAACTGCTAGAAAAATCAGGCTTCTCGTGTCAGAAATAATTTTTTATAATTTCTAATTAACTAGGGCATTTTAACCACTTAATTGCATCGTATCTCTTGGGGCAGGAACTGAATTAACTTGTCAGAAAATCACATCTTTAATGACTCAAGTCCTTTGAGCATATCTATGGAGGAACTTTGATCCATGATCTTTCTATTTCAAAGTGCTGAACATAGATTTTGAAGTTTGCAGTGAACATGCCTAGGATGTGATGCTGACTTGAAAGAACATTTTGTTTACAAGATGCCTCTTGTGTCAATTCAGACATTTCAGAAAGACCCAGAACATGACAGACAGCTCTCTGAGAATTGCGTGGCTCATAAAGGGAGAAGCGTGCATTGCATTTAATTAAAGCAAACTTTCTGGAAGACTTCTTTCCCTCCTTTCATATCTAAAAAGAAACGTAACTGAGCACCAAATATTTTTCTGTCTGCCAGTGTTTGGGGGTTTATCTTGGCTCGTTTTTTTTCAGCTCAGACATTATGGAAAACTTTATTGCCTTGCAGACACGTTTCTGGGCGACCGTGGAAATAAAAAGGAAGCACAGTTTAGTTCATTTCTTTTCTATTAGCAAATAATATCCAGAAGAATAAGTGCTGTCTGCCATAGTTAAAAATGAGGAGGAAGAAGCTCAGCATTGCCTTTGAAAATAAGGAAGCTGTTTACGAAAGATGTTGGGGAGGGGATCTATGGTAAAGTCGCAGAGGTTTCAGATTTGCCGTCATGATAGGAATTATCCTTCTATTTATATTAGAGGAAAGGACTTTTAGTCATGTGAATAAGTAAGGAAACTGATTTCAGCCTCGGGGTATTTCAATATTTTAGAAGGATTTCATGAAAAGAAAATGTGACAGCCTTTTTAGATGTTTTAGCCTAGGCTGTATTGAATACCCAGTAACCAAGAAACAAACTCCTTGAGATAATTAGGTTTTCTTTAAGTACAGCTATAATAAATAGCCAAGTGATATTTTAAATTTGCTTCATTTCTGAAAGGCAAAATTGTATTTTAATCCTTAGCCCCCCTCCCCAAAAGAAGATTGATAGATGGATGGATATACACCGACACACTGGCTGTTTTACGTGAACAAAAATTGGAATGTAATTTCTTTGAAGTCAGGACCAGATAAAATTGTAATTTTTGTAGGTTAAAATGACCAGATCATGGCAATGTTTGATGTTTCAACCTCATAGAATATGCATCCCAAGCACATTTGAACTTTTGTTCGCATTTACTAAGCATTTAGAACTGTGTGCAGGTCGTCAACCACGAGGTTTATGAAATCTCCTTCTCAACGTGTAATTGTGGACCTGGAGATCTTGTTGGCGCTTTAAACCCTATGGGCTTGATTTCTTTAAAAATTCCTTAGTCTTCATGCAGCTAATAAGCAGCAGTAATAAAGCTCTTGTTTGTCCACTTGCCAACCCTCCCATTTGGCCAGCAAGCCTCTGGCTTGAAACCCCATACTGGGCTCTTGTCCATTTTTCGTGAGTCTCCTCGTTCCCTCCCTTTTTTTAGCCAGCCCTCTGGATGACAGTCAGAAATCTGAAGGGCTTTAGTTCCTTAAGCAAGTCACTTCTTTCAGTGTTTCTGGCTTTACTTTGGTGCAGTGGCTTTCAAATTGATGACCACGGTCCATAGTCAGAAATACATTTTACATAACTGCCGAGCCTACAAGTGGTGTGTGTCTGCAAACTCAAATAAAAGTTTCACAAAATAATTCTCACTCTTAGTAAACGCAATGAACTTTGATGTTTTCCAGTCTACCTTATTTCATTTTTTAAAAGGTGCTTCTTGCTGCCCACTAAATTGATTTCACAACCCACTAATGGGTTGGGACCCATAGTTTGAAAAACACTGCTTTAGTGTACTTGATTCAGCCCGGGAATTTTGAGTTTGGCAGTCAATCACAGGCTTGCTTATATCGGCAGAAAAAGGCAGGACTATTCATTGCTAGGAACACGGTCAAAACATCCTTTGGCAGCTTTCAGAAGACTTTTTTAATAGCAGTGGAAATAAACAGGTATTAAGTCTATTAATAGAAGAGGACCTCAGCCAAAAAATAACAAGGGGTTAAAAAAGAGTAGCCACACACTCTCAGAAGGTAGGTGGAATCCCACTAGTTCTAGAATTTGGCTTCCAAGTACAGCTCTCAGCTGATAACAAAAGAGGGTCGGCCTGTTGTCCAGGTAGTAAGGAATGTAAATATATCAGATGCAGGCGGTAGAGGAGAAAACTCATGATGTTGATTCAGAAAGCCTGGCTCAGAGACTGCCAATCATGCCTTGTTTCCGTTGGGACCAGGAACTGAGTCTTCTCTGGGCTTCTGGCCACTGGCTTTCTTCATCCATCTCCTGGCCTTCACCCAGCCTTCCTTTTACTACCTCAGGCCACAACTTGTTCTGCTCTGGCCACCTGGGTGAAAACTTGTTTTCTAGATTTGGGACAAACTAAAAGATGTTCTTAAAACCTGAAGGAAATCGTGTATCGGGTGCTCCTGATACCATGATATGTTAATGTACCCAATCAGAATACTATTCAACACAACTTTGGAGCTGCAGCTTTTGTGGAAGCTATAAATGTAGAGAAAATCCAAGATAAGTGCACAGTAAATTCTGTGTTTGGCAGTTTTCACTAGTTATCTGAGTGAATGTTCCTTTCTCCTCTTGGCCCTTGGCTACTGATGTTTCCTTTTTAAGCTCATGCCAAATTGGGATGGGAATTTTTCAGATGACAACAGAAAGTGGACTGGATCTAATAAGTCCAGGAGCCTAAATTTAATTGCGTTCCTACGATGCAAAGTCAAGTTTAACTTCAAAGGGGCCACTGCACATCTTCTGCTTTCACACTTTCCTGTTCCCCACACCATGCAGAAAACACTTAAAAAAGCATTGAGAGAAGTTTCGATGATAAAGATTCTTGGGCATTCTCAAGGATTACAGGATAAAGCTAGAATATCCCTCCCATTAAAAGTTAGTTTTCTTGGCTCTCTTAAACGGACCAGGAGGACCTGGAAGGGTATTCAACAGGGTATCAGAACCCTGAGGGTGACCCCCATTTTACCTACAAACCAGGAGACAGTGGCCTAGTTGAAGTGATGCTTCCCTATGACTAATTTTTCACTTCTCTAAGCTAAGAAAACCAGTTTGGGCCTACATTTCTCTTAGAATGGGTGTGAGCATTAAATAAGAATAACATGAAAATACTGTGACAAACGTTAAGTCCAACTGCTAGGTTTCTTTCCTGTTTCCAATCAGTAAACACTTAATGCAGAGGAGTGTTGGGGAGCGCTCTTTGAGTCCTCATAGCCCTAGGAGTCTGGTATTTATGATGAATGTGCAGAGCTTAGATCTGAATAAAGCAGAGGGAGGTTAAACCAAGGACTCCAGGTTGGGGGCGCCAAGCAGAGGTATTCAGTGGCAAAGGAAATAAAATGAAAAGGAAACCTGTCTAAGTCAGCTTTGTCAAACCCCCTGCATTGCCTTTGCAGGTTATACAGAATATTCCAGAAGCTCTCAAGAAGAGCCTGAATTTCCACCACAAGCTGCAGGGCCTTTAATAGGTTGCTTCAGTACCTACGGCTCATGAATGTTGAATTTTATTCATTGGAATTTACCCAACTTCAACTTCTGTCCAGCTAGATCTTTAGTTTCTTCTTTTATAGGAGTACACTGAAGTTGAAAGTAAGAAAGGCCATTTAAATGCCATTCTTGTGTTCCTCCTCGTTCTGCGCCCCATCCCACCCTGGCTAGTGGTGAGAAATATAGAATATGCACTTCCTCGTACAAACATGGTTGTTCACCAGAGAGAGAAAGATGTAAAGAATGGTGTTTTCATGGGAAGAGAGAGATGTTGCCACGAGGAAGTTTTGTTTCGATATAAAATTTTTATTTCTTCTAGTCACACCATGGTAGTAAGCCTTGAAACTGCTCTGGTTGCAACACGAATAAACAAAGCTGCTAGTGAAACACATTGAGCTTGACCTGAGTGAGCTCAGCCAGAGTACATCGACATTCTTCATCTATATCTACAAATGATCTAAGCATTTGTCCAAATGCAGATTTTTGAGATGCTTAGAGGAGAGGAACATAATAGTTGAGGCTGAAACAAACCATATGCATTAAGTCAGTGACACACGAAATTCTTCCCTTGCCTCTTAGCTAATGATGGCGATATGGAGCATGTCTGGGGTTTCTTTCTTTCTTTGCATCTATAGGTATCTCCTTGAACCAAGTTGAAAAAATAATATTTAAAAAAATAATGCTTTCTTTAGAGAGTTACTATTTTATAAATGCAGGTTGGTATCCATGAACACTGATTTTCCAATGATCCATGAACATTGCTGATAAAGTCTTGTGAATGAGCAGAGGCGTGTCTTAGGCAGCTCAGGCTGCTGTAACAAAATACCACAGATTGGGTGCCTTAAACAACAGAAATTTATTTCTCCTAGTTATGGAGGCTGGAAAGTCCCAACTCCAAGATCAAGGTGCCAGTAAATTCAGCGTCTGATAAGGACCCTCTTCCTGGTTTGTAGACAGTGGTATTCTCATTATGTCCTCACAGGGCCTTTCCTTGGTGTGTGCATGCGGAGAAAGATCTCGGTCTTCCTGTTTTTATAATGGCACTAATTCCATCATGAACTCCCAGAGTTAGAGCTTTAACATATGAATTTTGGGGGGACACAAACCTCAACCCATAACAAGGCATAACCCACCAAATGAATGTTAAAAAATGCTGAAAAGCTTCTAACCTTAAAGGTCAATGTAATACAAAATTATTTTTACTCTGGATTGAGAATGGATGGTAATTTAGCAAGTGCTTAAAAGATAGCAGTAGTGTTTTCTGCAGAATTTTAGTTCCATTTGAGACCTAGGAAATAATCAGGCAGTTAGGGGTAGATGGATAGTCTTCTAGGAAGAAAATAAAATCTATATGTGGCATGAGAAATTGGTTCTATAGCTTCTGCAGAAGGTAAGGTAATAAATAAGCATCCTTCAGCCAAGGTAGCCTGGTGTTTGTAACCACCTTTGAGCCATGGACCCCTTTGGCCATCTGGTGAAGCCTGTGGACCCCTTCTCAGACAATGCTTTTAAATGTCTGCAGTAAAATACATAGGATTACAAGGGAAACTAATTATACTGAAATAGAACTTCATCCCTGGACCCTTTGGGGACTGTGGTCAATGAGCCACAGATAAAGAACGCACGTACTTGAAACCCAGAAGACAGGTAAGGGAGAGAGATAAGGTGAAAAGCAGCAACATTTTCAGTGCATTGAAATTACCATCTTACAAGGTAATGTGGAGGTGAGATATGCTAAGTTCTGAATTAATCTAAGAGTAACAGAAGAGCCCATCTCAATGCTTGGGGAGAGAGTTCCTGAGAACGGTCAAGACTGGCACTGGGGAATCCATAGTTTCTTTCATTGATTCTCCTCTCTCTTGTAAACTTTCCAGATGTTTTTCAATATTAGGAGTTTTATTTTTCTCTTAGACAAGTCCACATGTTCACTTTTCCTACTATAAATATTTCCAATTTTCCACTTATAGAATCAAGGTACCAATCAAATTACGTCCTCTGATAGCTGAAGGTGTAAATGGAAATATAAGGAATGGATGGTGCATATTCATTTAGTGAGCAGTCTGAGCACCTGCCACATCAGGAGCTGTGCTGGTTACTGGAACTACAGACAATCTGAGACAAAGCTCCTGCCCGTTAAGAATCTGTAGGCAGTGAGAGACAAGTAAAAAGACAATTTCGATACAATGGAACTACTGATTTTTTTTTTTACTTGTTTTCTCAAATGTTGTGACTTAAATAGAGGTTGGGATATAGTAGGTCCTTTTCTGTAAGTCTGTGTTCTTTTTAAATGAAAAACATGTCATCCTTTTGTGCAAAGTATATTTGCTGCCTATTCAGGAAGCAAAAATGGGCTTTTCCTGGAGCTGTTGAGCCGAGCTTTGAAGTCCAAGTCTTCCAGCCCCTGCCTTTGGCCAAGACATTCTCAGACTTCACAAATAGAATGAAATCTGCTTGATTTTTTTTATACATTTCACAACCTCTCTTAGCAAATCTTATCAATTTTAACAATGCTCAAGTTATTTCTCATTTCTTTCATCCAGTTTCTTGATAGTATACTTTATGCCTGTTTCTGTCAGTGCTGAAAATGGAGATTAGCCAGACACCATAATAGCTTTTATACACTTCAGATATTTTATTGACCAAAAAAATAAAGACAGTTAAAAATTGTACTTGCACTTGCAAGGCATTATAAATCCTTTCTACTTTGTGTTCCGTAATTCCAGTCTCCTCAATTTTTCTGCCTGTCTTCTCTGTTCCAATGCCATTATGGATTCCTTTAACTCACCGTAAATTCCCAACCCCTCTTAAGATGAGAAGAATAGAACCAGACTTCTACTTATTTGGAAGGAAAATCAAGCTTAATAAAAATATATCCATGCATGGTTCGAATATCGTAGCATAATTATTGGTGAACAAATGCATTATTAATGATGTTACCACTTAATTGAGAACATTGATTGTTTGGTAAATGCCAAAGGACTGACTTATTTTAACAAACTTGAATTTTAGAGAAAGTGCCAGTGATTCTTTACACCTAGGACTTAAATGTGACATTACTTTGACCAAGAAAGCCATTGAGGAAAAAGACATCCAGAAGGCAGCAGCTGAAATTTGGGGCAGGACATGGAGGACTTACTTTTTAAATTTTATAACTAGCTTAATTCTACACATTTCTGTAACCAACTGACTGGCCCTTATTGGTAAATGAAATAAATATAACTTTGGTAACTTTCCACTCAAAGTTTTGTATAAATCAAAAAACTTCACATAACTCAAATATTTTAAATTTGAAAATGAATATAGAGGTTATGTAAACCAGTGGTTCTCAAAAGTGTGGTCCCCAAACCAGCAGCATCAGCATCACCTGAGAACTTGTTAGAGGTGCAAATTCTTGGGTCCCACCCCAGACCTAATGGATCAGAAATTCTGGGGGTGGGACCCAGCAATGTGGGTTTTAACAAGCTCTCCCAGTGATTCTGGTGCGCACCATTTGAGAAGCACTGGTTTTGATTAGCACTATTGACATGTTGATCCAGATTATTCTTTGTTGGGGGGAGCTTTCCTATGTATTGCAGGATGTTTGGCAGCATCTCCACCTACCAGATGCTAGTAGAAGTCCATCCCCAGTCATGACAATAAAAAATGTCTCCAGACATTGACAAATATCCCCTGTGGGGCAAATTCCTTCCCTGTTGAAGACTACTGATCTAGGCCACCTACAACCCTGATACAGGAGTAATCTCTACAGCATTCTTGACAGCTATTTCTGCTACAGGTGTGACTTATTTTCTTTCCATTTTCCCTTTAGAAGCCATGGAATTAATAACTCATTCCCTTTCCCCCAAAAAATAATTACAGAAAACTTAAGCATTTCAAATAGATTTTGTTTGAAAGTATCCATATAATTTTTATAAATGGCATGCAATTAATCATATAAGAGGCAAGACTGGATTTTTTTTTAAAAAACTGCGGTTGATTACTAATCTTTCTTCAGAACTTTACTCTGACATTGTATCATTCAAGCTTCCCTAAGCACATTTTACTCTTCCTCCCTGACTCACCCACAGTAGACATTGGATCCACCCAGGTTGGAGACCCAGGTGTTCCCTGCAAATTTACTCCATGTATTAATTGGTGCTGGACTCCTCACTTCTGTTCTCTAAATCATCTAATCTTATCTATCTTCGTATTCTCAGGACCTAGCTCAGTGCCTTACACTGAGCTATGCTAATAATAAGGGCTAACTTTTACTGCATAGCTGTCATGTCCTAGGCACTGTGCTTGAAAATTCTCTCATACCAACGCCAATGAGGCAGGTTCCATCATTATTGCTTTTGCAGATAGGGAAATTGAGATGAACAAAGTTAGGTACTTTGTTGAAGGTTAACAGGTTGAGAAATGGTGGAACTGAATTTGAGCTCAGGGAGATCCTTGATCTCGGGCTGTTAATCTCTGCACTAAGTGCTTAACAAATGTCTAGTGAATGCATTCACTCTTTAATGAAAGATGAATGAATAAATAAGCGAATGCATAATTGACTTGTTTAGAGCTAAAGATGAAAGCTTTCAGATGAATTACCTAAAAGTTCATTCATCGACCAATTGGACAATGTGAATATCAATTATTATACACTAACTGGCAACATTTGTGAGAATGGTTTATAAACTGCAAAAACAGTACTACTTAGTGAAGTGAATTTGGCGTTAAGTCTCCAAATGTGATAGTGGCTTAACTCAGAAGGCTGTCTACAAGAGCATGAAAAGGAGGTTAATAAAAGAAACAGAAGAATATAGGGGGATTTCCCAGACTCCTTTCTTCTCTCGCAGTCCCTGGACATTTCAGTTCCCGGGAAAGTGGCAATTTAGGGGTGAGTACAAAGCCCATTGATGCGTCTAAGTCCAGAACTTATTCAGCCTGTGGTGTACATCAGATCACCTGCAGACAGCATTTTCAAAATGGAGAGGGTTGCAGGAGGATCAGCAGGATGTATTGAAACAGAATCTCAAAGGGCGTAGCCCGGTCTTTTGAGTCCTGTGTTAAAGTGTCTCCGGGTGATTCAGCTTCACACCAAAGGCTGAGAGCCACTGCATTTCATTGTCCCCCCAGGCTGTTCCTAAAGTCCAAAGAAGGTGGCAGGAAAGAAGCCCGCAATAGTCGGTCACACAGTTGAGTCGTTCTCAAAAACTTAAACGAAAACATGCACTTCCATCCTGCTCAGGTCAGAGCCAAATAAGAAATAGAAATGTGGTCAGAAAGCAGCTTGCAGGATGATGTCATAAAACAAGGCCCTCAGAATCACTGGCAATTTCTTCTTTGACTTCCTTCCCCTCATAAGAGAAACTCGCAGACAATAAAGTTTTCAGCAGCAGGTAAAGTTTCAGCAAAGGAGCCTTAGTGTAGGCTGGCCTTTCAAAGTAGAGTGTTCTTAAAGAGAGCCAGAAGTGTCCTCAGAGATTACCCACTTCAACTTCTTCATTAACAGATTAAGAAAGTAAGACCATTTGGTGGTGTTCACTTTTGAAGGTTTCATAAATTTAGAAGTGATTATTAATGCTTTGGGCGAACTGGCAGAACATTTTTAAACATACTGTTTAAACTAATTTTTGTTGTTCAAGACTACAGTATAACATTTTATTTATCCTTGTGTGAATTTAAAATGACTGCTACATGTTGTTCTCTACATTCCTTTTCCAAACAAACATTTATGTTTATGTTGAAACTCCAGATGCAAACTTCCTGTTTCAAAAATATTTGGAAGAGGAAAGTCCCAGCCAGGAACCAAGTGGTTTGCTGGTAAGAGCAAAGGACGAGACCTGGAAAGATTTCACGTTCTCTGATAAGAGCATATCATTCAGACTCCTTGAGTCCTGGTTTACAAATCCATAAACAGTACATTATATGAGAGCGAAAAAACAGAGTGCTTTGAACTGAAAATAAAGCTGGTACTAAAATTCAAGTTAGAGAATATTTGAGTAGAGGGCTACTTTAGTCCTCAAAAGAGTTCTATTTACAACCCACTGGACCTGGAGATTGCTTCTGCTGGCAAAAGCAGAAGCAGAGAGATTGTCTGGTCCAGGGTTTTCAAACTGCAAGCTGGGACAAAAAGTGAGTGTGAAATGAATTAAATGGGCCATAGCCAACTGTATTTAATGAAAAATAATAGATGCTCCTCTTATAGAAACATTAAATATTGTTTGAGGAAACTTTTGTTTTTGGGTATGTGGTGGGGAAGTGCCACAATGCAAAATATATTTCTTATTATAGATCATCTAGTCTAATACTTTCCCTTTACAGGTAGAAAAAAAAATTAGACCAAAAGAGGCCTAGTTACTTGCCCAGAGTTGCAGTATTATTTAATATAAATGGAGAAAATAAATTTTTAAAAATCAACTCTGTCCTCTAAAAATCCAGTTGTTCTCAAAATCTAAGTAATGATTCTACAAACAATGACACAAATTTTCCTTAGAAGAAAACCCCAGAGTTTATTGGAGGAACAATAGCATCTGTTCCCATGGGATATTAGAACAATAATAGGTTTATTGAGCTCAATGATCTGGGCTCTGTGTTAAGTGCTTTGTATGAATTACACAATTTCATTCTCCCACAATAAGGTCGGGACTCTCATTACCCCCTTTTACGGATGAGTAAACAGAGGCTCAGAGAGATTGCAGTTACTCCACTACTAAGTGAAGACGATGACTCATGTGGCTGCTCTTTCTCACTTTGTCTTAAGTCTATAAGTAGATAGACAAATAAAAAATAATAGATTGGTGCCCAAATTCGTATATATACACATATATTTAGATTTAGATGTTATACTTTCTATAAGTACAAACCTGAGCACAGGGAAAGTATAAAAACTTTCTCTCTCATAGAAAAATAAATGGAAAAGCAAGCAATATTAAATATTTGAGTGAAACCTTTGCTGGCAGAGAATTGTCTGTTAGGCTCAGATCAGCCAACAGGCTCAGTTACCCACTAACTGAGAAAGCAACAATGTGGTATTTTTGCAGTGAATTAAATATGATGAATCTCTGCTTCAGTCGCTCTAGGCAGGTACCCTGTGAATTTTAGCTGCTTTGTATGTCACAACTAGGATATAAATGCTTTTGATTATTAAGAAAAAGAATAGACAAGTTATAAAGAAGGAAATAGGAAGGAATGAGAGTCATCAAAACTGGTCATCACAAAGGCTTTACAAATTATTTATGCATAAATTCATTCCTGGTTTTGCAAGATGGTTTTTTTTGTTAGATAATATTATGCATGTATGTAACCCACAAAGAAAGTGAACACAAATGAATCTATAGAAACTTAAAAATACCACTAATTTGCTTCACCTGTTAACCTTAATTGCTTATCCCTTTGTTTTTTGCTCTGAATGTCCTATAATTTAAGTCCATATAAACAGTATTTCAGTGTAGTATATACCATTAGGCTTGTGTAAGTACCATCAGATGCAAAGAATTGGAGATTAGGAATAGTCAATTTGCCACAGACTCAATTACTGAATGGAAATAAAAATAACTTAAGGCTGTGCTCTCCCAATCACTCATCAGAAAGCGCTCTAAAATTACAGGGCAAAGAAGAATGGAGAAAAGCTCCAAAAATAATCTAGTCCTTCCCACCCTTCCAGTCAATCCTGACATTCTCAATGCCAAAGATACCATTGCTACTCAAGTGTGGTCGTGAGATCAGCAGCATCGGCATCACCTGGGAGCTTGTAGGAAATGTGAATCTCAGACTCCACCCCAAACCTACTGAATCAAAGTCTGTATTTTAACAAGGTGCTCAGGAGAATCCTGTGCATGTTAAAATCTGAGAAGCATTGGGCTGTACCCTTGTAAGGGCAAAGAAATCCGAGGCAACACTGGAGCAGTTGAGATCAAAGCATAACCGTAACCGCCCATGTGGGGAACAAATCCAAGATGTGGCTTGATTATCATTGTGAGATATACGAAGTACTTGGAAGGACATTGGTGATTTACCCTTACAAGTCAGAACAAAAGGAAATTAAATTGTCTTTGGAGAGATGAAGGTTAACAATCACAGAAAGAAACCTAAAATGCTTTACAGCTGACCCATTTCGAGGATAGAAGCATGTGCTAGAGTCCCAGGTGGTTTTAGGTGGACCAAGAGATATTGTTTTGTTTCTACCATATTCATTTTTCAGTGACTTCCCATTTGTGGCAAATGATACTGGTTTTCCTTTTACAGTAGTGATATAATATTTTCTTTGTAAAGTTTACTTCAGTCTTGTTTAAAGTGGGTCAATTTAAAGAACTATAATAATTAAATAATAGGGCAGATGGATTGAGGGTGGAATATGAGTGATTAGGAAGCTGGCTTGCTAGACTAGGTCAGTATCACCCTGAATTTGACATTTCACAGATGAGCATCATGTTTAGAAAGAAATAGAGGACTGCCAACCTTTCTATTTTGCCAAATAAAGATATTTGAAAGCAGAACAAACCAACATTTACTGTCTGCTGTCACCACATAAAGGAAAGAATATTTTAATGCCCCCAAAAGCTAGAACGACAATATCAGGCAAAAAGGATAGGCCTTTCCAAGAAAATATGGTTGGCAACCTTACAAAGATATATATACACAGGTCCACAGTCCCTTATCCAAAATCCTTGCCTGACAAGTCTTATACTTTAGATATTTTTCATGGGGAGGAGGGTTTAGAAAGGTATGAAGGTAGTATTGTGGCACCTGAGGGAATATTCCATACTGTGTATCAAACACATTAATACTTCTGCAATGAAACATACAAATATTCACACTAAGTTGAATCAATAAAGACTTACAGAACACCATGTGAAATCAGGTCAGCTTTTACCACCAAATAAGTTATGAAAAAACTTCCAATTTTCAGACTTTTTTGAATTTTGAAATTACAAATAAGGAATTACGCACATATATATTATATAGTGTTGCCCTTTCTCCTCTCATTTTGCTGTGAAGTAGGGAGCACTCTATCACTGATGGGCACAGGGCTGAGAATGATGATGCACGGAGTGTGTGTTTGGCCTCTGATCATAATTTTTTCTAACTCTCCAGTTATGTCCATAACCCTGTCGTGTAGAGATAGATTAATTCATTTTGTCTTCTACATGAATATTATGGAAGAGACTTCTGAATAGTCACCTGCTAGAATGTAAGCTCTAGGAGGCAGGGATGTCTGCTTTGTTCACTAATGTAGTCCAACCACTTAAAAGAGTGCCTGACACATTATAGGTATTCAGGATTTGTTAAATAAATGAAAGATTTGCAAGTTAACAACCCATGCAAATATTAAAATTATCGTTGACAACTCATGGGTATAAAGAGTTGAGGTTGGGGGTTAGGGGGTTCAATTCAGAACAACCTGTTACATTCTTTCTATGGAAAAAAATAATACATCTATATGTGAGTGCTTCCCACTGGTTCTTTAGTTGTAAACAGAATTCGGATAAGGGAGTTCCAGATGATGACGTCATATATTGAAGAATCTGTAATTCTGAGTCAATGCAAATATGTATTTGGTATTGATGGTTATTTTTTTAAGACAGAATTTTCAATTTTCTTTGCTATTTTAGATCCAGGTGGTATAAAAATAGGTGAGAGGTCAATGAACTTTAATAGGAAAAAAGACCATGAACTCAGTAAAAATAATTCACTGGGAATAATAACATAATTCAGTAAAATAATCCAGTGAAATTTTAAAAAGAAACTGCTAGTGACCAAGGATCTGAATTGATTTTCATGGTCACAACAAAGTATGACTACAGCTGGACAAAATGTGATGGCAAAAAGAAACTAGTGTAATCATGACCTAATTCTTCCAGAAAGGAAGTTAGTTGGGTTCTCTTTCCTTGACTCATGTGGGTATGGTTTTGATAAAAGTGTGATTAAATGAGCAAAAATTCTTTGCCAGGGAAGACGTAGCCCCAACTAAGAGTTAGGCAGTATCACTATGTTTTCAGTGAAGACAACATGTTTGCAATCATAAATTAATGACAATGTTTTTTAGAACTAAGACAAAATCCTGCAAGCACTTGCCAACCACAGCTATAGTGAAGTTTTAAATGGCCCACAATCCTATCCATCCAAAAATTATAGAGTTCAGTTATTAGTAAGTAACCAATACCTTCTAACCATAACAACCCCTTGACCATCATAATCATACCAGCTCTCGCTTAGTGAGGGTTTACTGTTTGCCAGGCACTTACAATAAACCCCCATCTTACAGACTTATGAGGTTGGTATCACTGCCCCCACTCCCATTTTGCAATTGAGGAAATTGGAATTCAAAAAGGTTCAATAACTTTCTAAGTTTATACCACAGTAAGTGGCAAAGTGCGGGTTGTAATCCAGGTCTATCTGATTCATATATTGTCCCTGTGCCACACTGCCTTCCTCCAGCCACATGAGTCACATGAAACATTTTAAAAATCTGTGTCTCTGTGATGTAAAGGTAACTGACACCCAGCAACAAGCAATTCCAATTATTGTAATGCATTTTTTTCTGTTGATGTTTTCATCTTCTGCCACTGTTTATGACAATAAATGTACCCATAAAGTCAAGAGCAATTCCTCTCAGCTAACAGTTTTTTTGACTTGTCATTTTTTTCTTATTTAGTTATTGAAATTGTTCATTCTGAAATAGATTTGTGGGATTTTAATTGTCCAACTAGTTGTTTTCTTGTACTATGTTGTATCTTAAATAATTAAACTTTTAGTTATAGTTTTGCCAGGTACCACCAGTAAAGGACTATAGATTTCTATAGTACAACATAATTTATTTTAAGCAAAGACTCTCCATATGAACAAATCAAAGAAAGAAAATATTGTCATAGCAGTCAACTGTAATTAAAACTATAAATCATCAATTCATTTCTTTAACAAAGGCATTGAGTACCCTGATTTCTGTTAGAAATTAGTATGGGTTCTTTGGGGTACATAAATTTCAATTTAGTAAGAAGATGCTGGGCCTTTAAAGTGAAAAAAGCCTTTAAAATATCCTGTTAAGGCTAATATTTGAAATAAGACCAAAAGTCTAGAGATTGTTCCTACCGTCACAAAGTATGTGCAACATAGAATATTGTTGTATTGTTTCCAAGATGGGGACTCTGCACTCCTGGTGGTCAAGGAGACGATTATAGTTGGGCCCTGGATGGTTGAAGGCAGAAGAGGATGAGGCATGGACATGAACAGGCCCTCTCACTTCACTTCCAGTCTGATTAGATCAAAGCCAAAGCAGCCATGCTGTGCTAATCACCCTGGCCAACTCTTAACTACTGCCCATCTCTTTGCAACAGCAATCAGGCCTCAGGCTACTGGTTTGTTCCTCAACCACTGCATCTAGCTACAAATTAAGAGCATTATTTCATTTTCTATATTTTTGACAACCCATACATGGTTTTTGTTTAGAGTAGTGATATCAAGTTGTCTTTTTCAATTAATTTAAGCTTGGAAAAAGTGTAACTTGATTTCGAATGAATCATTTTACATTTTATTGCAGTTGTTATTCAGATAGGGCCAAAATTATGAAAGTTATTCTTGAATGATAACATTTGGAAGTGCTCATTTTAAAGAAAGGGAGTCGAGAAACCAGTGTTCTAGCCCTGTTTCCTCCACCAGCTGACCATGTAAGCTGGACCAACCCATTCACCCTCTGAAGGCCTCAATTTCCTTGAGTAGAAAATATGAGGGTTGAACCAGACCAACTTTAAGAGCTTCCCAGTTCCAAAATTCTGTGAAGATGACCAACCATGAGGATTACCCAGGACTGATATTCCTCCAGAACTATTCAGCAGACCCCCTGACAGAGTGTAATGTATTCCCCTAGAATGATGTTGTGTTTCACGGGGGGACTTTGGATACGTTTAAAATAATAGTTATACCTGTTTTCTAATTGTAGAATGCCTCAGTTTCAAAGAGGATAAAATAATGGACTTCTTTTTAAGGAAAAATGACTAACAAATTTGTCTCAAGAGTCTGTACCATGAGACTGCCTAAGATGTATTGCCTGCTGTCCTGTGACCCATCATGATTTTAAGTGCAAGTCAGCTCTCTCCAGGGCTTCAAGCTGGAAAACAAGAGGGGCCCAGGGCCCTGCGCTGTATCTGTGTTGTAGACCTCTCCAATTTCTTTTCTTAACATTTGAAGAGGCATCTTTTACAATGATATCTGCTCAATGCTAATTTTAGCTAATAAAATGCAAGCAGGTTTTGTTATGTCATGCCTTCCTCTAAACACTAACTCTGCCACACTCTACTTAAAAATAATTCACATTTTCTCTTTTCACTGAGGGGATTGTCTGTTGGCTGATGGATTTCTCTGACTTCTTCAGTATTTATATGGGCTGTGTGTAAGAGTCAGAATTCCCAGAGCCCACAGTAGCAAAGCGCCTTCTCCCCTCTGGTTCCATCTTCCCTCTCCTTTCTCTCTCCTTCTGATGTAGCTCAGGTCCCATGGACCCTCTTTAACACCTCCTCCTCTACCACTTGCATTTTGTTTGTGCTCCTGACTTATTTCTTGGGATCATCTTCCCTTTTGCTGATGCCCCTTTATTTCTCTACTGAGCTAAGCTCAAACCTTGCTATTCTGGGCCTCCCTAGAATCACACCTATTGGAACACTGGCTTAGTGAAAGCATATCTTCTTGGTTATCTCTCAAAGGCAAACACTCATTCTGGCAGCGAGAGGGGAATCTAACAAGCAGATTACAACCCAGCAAGAAGTTTGCTCCTGTGTGTTTCACCATTTGTCTAAAGGACTTAAAATTACAGCCTTTTATCTGTGCATGACAAAGATACATATCGCCACTCTTGTGCACTTTACATTTTATTGCAGAAGGTTGTGTTAAGTCCGGTATGTGACCGTTGGTTGAGCTGGAACACTGGCACCCAGTGGAAGAAGGAAAAGAAAAGACAGTGCTTTAGCTCCAAACCAGTGTATTCCCCTGTTGGGCATGGACAAGTGTCCACTAGCCAAGGAGGTCACTGGGTGTTCCCTTCCTTCTCCTGAGGACCCCCTCCATCTGAACCAGCTATGGGCTGTGTTCCTCCATACGTTTTATTACAAGTGGATTGTTTGCCAAACATATATTCAGAGATATAATATAAAATATGATGTCCTGACTAATTAAAAAGAAAATAATTCATACAAATAGTAGCTGATCCCCTCCTCCTAGTAGTATAACAAATCATGTGTCTGACTTTTTCAACCTGTTTTTTCATGTCATTCAGACTGCCATAGAGAAGGCACAATCAATATAGAGTAAAACCTCAGTTACCTAGGATTAAAATAGCTATACCCTCATGTAACCATGAATTCCCCTATTGAATTTTCATCGCAAGCAAATGACAGAAACCTAAGAACTAAAATTCAACCCACTATTCTGTAGTGTCTATATTTATACATATACAACAAGTATATAAAATCTAGATTTATTCTAGAGAACTGAGAAGTACCATGATAAGGGTTAAGCATCATTTGTTTTTCTGATGTTCGAAATTTTTAGTTTGATAAATCCTTATTGACTACCCAAAACTCTGAATCATCTTAGAAAGATTAAATTTATTCTACTAAATGAAGGAATTGAAATTTTTCAACCCTCTCCTATTACTTGCTTAGCACTTTATGTGGCTCTCCTCTAGGGCATTTATCTTTATTTTTATGTTGTATTATGTACTTGTATTTGTGTACTCATTTTATCTGCCCTAAAGAATTGAAAATACCTGAGGCCAAGATTGATGAGCATCACTTTTGTAACCCTCAGAGCCTTAAATGAAGTGAGAGATGAGTAACTACAGTAAATTGAAACTAAATATTCACTCTGTTGTTCTCCCAAATGATGAGAAAGAGAGGAAGAGGAAAGGAGGGGAGGGGAGAGGAAAGAGGGGGAGGAGAGGAGAAAAGCAGATGGACAGGCAGGTAAGGGAAATTGATAGGGATGGAGATAGAAGGTGAGAGGTAAGGAAGTAAAGATAAAACAGTGTATACCAAGGGTTCTCCAAGTGTGGAACCTGGACCAGTAGCATCAACATCACCTGGAAACTTGTTGGAAATGAAAATTTGGGGACCCATCCCAGACCTACAGAATGATAAACTCTAGAGGTAGAGACCCAGCAGTCTGTGTTCTGACAAGCCCTCCAGAAGATTGTGACGCAGTAACTTTGAGAATCCCTGGGAGAGTCCTTCATCTCTCTCATTTTCTCTATGAAATCTCTCTCATTCTTCTAGGCCAGTGCTTATCAAACTTCAAGATGCATGCAAATCACTGGATCTTGTGAAAACTGCAGATTCTGGTTCAGCAGGTCTTAGGTGGGCCCTGAGATTCTGCATTTCTAACAAGCTCCCAGGTGGTGCTTTTGTGCGGCAGATCAGTTCCAGAGCAAAGGCATGTTACAGAGAACCCCAGGAGGACCCAGCAGTTCTTGTAGATGCTGACACAGGTGCCCAGAGGGGGAAGCAGGTGCAGTTCCAGCCTCCCTCCCTCCTCCCATCCTCCCCACCTCCATCTTGAATAAATGCTTCTCTGGATAAATCTGCTTTACTTACTGGGCTTCCCATTCTTTTCATGTGAAGGAAAGACAAAAAGCTTTTAAAACGATAGACTTAAGATAAAATGGATAAAACAGCAAAAAAGAATCTTATTGCTGAACAATGTGAATGCTGGGCATCTTTATAATGATCTGTCTGTCCCCTGGAAAAACTCCAGTGAGTTAACTGATTTAGTTACTACTGGAGGCTGTCTAAATATTAAACTCTCTAAGTCAAATAATTGCTCACCCAGTATCTGTGGATAGGATGTTACCAGAAGAAAATTTTCTCCAGGCATTGCATGAGACTAACATTTACAAACCACTTGAAATATAAAAATAGATATTATTTTTTTATTAGCTGTGCTTTGGACATAAGTACTCTACATTTTTAGATGTATTTGAAAGTATGTCTTCATTTAAGTATCTTAAGCTTAAATACAAACATTAACTTAAGACCTTTATTCTTTTCTCTACATCATTTACTATGTGATGTATATTTTCCCCTCCGCCTTTAATATTGAGAAACAAAATTCCCTAGAGCCCATAAGCTGGTACTCTGACTATTAAATCAGTTTATTTCTCAAGGAAAAAAGTGCTGCTGTCATAGCACACATAGTACCTACTGAGACACAGACTGTGTACTAGGCTGAGAAATTAGGCTATGGGCAATATCCAGGACACCCTTTTGGACTCAAAAGTTAATAGATTTTTACCAAATCTGGTAAGATTAGGAGCTTCTAGGGATTCAAAGAAATTCTTGCCCAGTTTGAGTGTCTTCTCTTCTAACAAGAATCTCTGGGAAAAAATTGGAGAAATATTCTGTTCCTCGCCAGTCAATGTCAGAGAGCTACTTCTTAATGGCTATCAGAGCAGCTCTCCCTTTGTCCTGCTAAGAGCCCTTTAATAACCTCACACCACAGCGGTGGTTCCCACAGCTGTCTGCTTTCCAAATTTAGCCAAACTCAGGAATGGACATTGTAGAAAGGTCCAAGTCTTGTCTTCCTTACTGTCCTTTCCCTCCTTTTCTAGAGCTGCATATCTTGGGAGGTGGAATAGGGGGTAAAAAACAAGTTCTGATTTCTTTGGTATTTTCATAAGCCACATGGATTACAGGTTGAGGTATAAAATGCCCTGGTTCTGGAAAAAAAAAATCGTGGTTTGATTTTGTAAAGAGAGAATAGCATTTTGGCCCCAGTCCTGAATATCCTCTTGGTATATAGAAATTTTTTACTGACTCACATCACACCATGCACTCAAATATACTAATAAACTAAGATATCCAATAAAAATTTACTCAGAGGAAGTAGTGACAAGTCATTCTCCACAAGCCTAGGGAAGGCTATGTTTTGAATGTGCATTCTAAAAGAAAAATTTCTTAGACCGGAGTATCCAGACAAGAAGGTATTTTGAACAAAGGAACTTTCCTGACACTCTTGAATCGCACAAGTGAACCTTGTCACGGGTCTCCGGATAGGTAGAATCCTAACCATTTCTGTGCAAGATTAGATGAAAAGTCATGCTTTTAATAATCAAAGGATGTGAAAGAAGGAAAGAATTTTAGAAATAAACTAGTCAAGACTGTACATTTTACAAAGAGATCCAAAGGGTAAAGACACTTGCCCAGGAGCCCCTGGCTGACTGGCGACAGAGGTGAGGCTAGAATTCACACCTGCCAGTTCCCAGTTCACTGCAATTTCCAGGACACCATCTGACTTAAATCTCCGTGTCCTGATGAACTGACCCATCATTAGCTGCTACTTCAGTTCCTTTTCAGACCCTTGTAAGAATTGCATGGATGCTAGCAATGCTTCCATTAAGCCCCAGCTGGAAGGGCTGGGACGTATCTAATTTCCAGCCAGCCTGAGTAATGGCATTATAGATAGATGCTCATGATGTTAGCACCCAAGACTGCAGGCTCACTTGATTAAATGGCAGCGTGGATCCCTTTACATTCTTGTTATTTTGATAATTAGATGGGATTTCCAGCTCATCTCTGACCTGACACTTGTATTTCATTTTTAAAGTGAGTCAAGGAGTGAGTAATTCATTGTAGTTTTGCAGGATGAATTATACCTGTAGCTCATTAAACTGGGTTTAAATTTTAATAAAAGTGTACCCCATCCAGTAATAAACCTGGCTAAGTTCCTAGCACATCATACATGCTTTTAGTGGCCTGTTTGCCTTTCTAAGACGTGAACCAAGACAAATCATGAAAAAGAAAGAGGCAATACTGCCGTAGAGTTGCAGTTGTAAATTTTTTGCCATTTTTGATAGAACCATCTGTTACCTTCTATGTTTCCAAAATGTAAAATTCTGTGATCTATATGATCACATTAGAAAAATTTCTTTTCCATTTCCCAGTCTAGCTAAATCCCACTCATTTGTAAGAAGTTAAATAGCATTGTTTAATTCACTGATGCTCAAATACATTAGATGTTGCAAAAAAGAAAAAACATCAATAGTTTTGGGAGAAAATAATGCAGAAAAAGTCAAACAAGGAAGGACCAGAATTATTCTTATATAAATCATAAGTGTATATATGAAAAATAAAAATTTTTACCCTTAATTTCTTACTAGTAAAATGGACATCTCTGCTTAAATTAGTGTCAAGGTAAATAAACTAGAGATGGAACACAGAGGCTGATGTTGTTACTCTTAGTCAGAAATAATTTAAATGTGTGTGTGTATTATATAGATTATAATTCTATTATACACTCATATTGTATATATAATATACACATACATACATATACATGTATAGTGTATATATACACATTTTGCCTTTATTTCTTGTTTTTGTTATATTTTTTCTTTTTTTAATGTCATATTTTTTGCCTTATGTCTTATCTTTAAATTCATATATATATATATATATCCATTTTAATAAGCTGTGAGAACTTCTGCCCTTGTTGACTAAGGGGCGATGTTGACTCCTGGAGATAACAGTAAATCAATAAGACTTTAATCCCTGCCCCACTTACATTACATGTTTCTGTTGCTTTAATTCAAATTAACAACATCAATCAGTAAAAAGGCAACATCCCAGACTTGTGGAGAAATGGCTAAGACAGTACATTAGTCATGAAGCACTTTGTCAATATCATCATAATTCCATGTTCTTCTGTGGGACCAAGTCACTGCCACACACTATATAATTTCCTGAGGACCTGGGCTATGTCTGCTCAATGGCTAACAGTTCCTGCTCACAACTGGAGTGTACATAATAATGCCAGTGAAGGGGTGTGTGAGAAATTACTTTGGTTTTTTTTATTTTTAGAATGTTGCTTTTATAAAATATAATAAAGTATGTTATTGAATAGTTTATGTAATAGACTGTAGCATTTACTATAAAAATTTAAATATAACAGAAGAAAATATAAGAAATTAAACAAAATATAACTCCAAATTCTACCATCCAGAAATAACCAGCACTAACACTGGCAGAACATTCTTTCTAGATTATCTCTCTATGCATATGTACAGAATAGGAGAAGAGGAGAAAGGAAGGATGGATAAATAGAAATAATTTTATAAATATGAGATCTCATTATAAATACTACTTTAAAATAAGTGCTGAATGTAATTTTACTTGAACTTATCTGAAGAGAAACTGAAGAAATTGCTGAATTTTGGTTCAATGTTTCCTCACCCAAACGATATTAGATTTCAAAAGATTCCTGTGAAATTAAATGACTTTTTAAAATGAGGTCATTTCTTTTTATTTATTGTTTCAATCTTAAACAAATATTAATTAACTATAGCTATTTTAAAAAAAGAACTGCATTTCTTCCCACCTCACCCCCTCCAAATCTTCCAGCTTTCATTGCTGTATTATTTTTACTTTGTCAGGGTTTATAACCTTTACATTCTACTTTCACCAACTGTTTAGTCATACTCTACGTGTAAACACATGGTACTTTTCCCCTGGCTTCTCTAGTCTAATCTCAAGCCTGCACGATTTCATTGTCAAGTGTTTGTTTGGGCTTTTTTTTTTTTCAAGAATCACTCAAGCATGCTTTAATTTCCCGAGTTCCTCCATCTTTCAAATGCATGCCTTTCACATCTCGATGATGGCCGGGTCCACTTACTTTTCCTCAGTACTTTGTGCATAAGTGCCTCACTGTCTTCGAGGGTGAATGTCATTGTGGAGAAATCTTAGGCTGGCCAAAATTATTGCCCTTATAGGGAACTTTCTTTTTATGCCTAGTTGACTAAAAAATTATTTTCTTGACTTTGAAGCTCGTCACTTAACTAGGATATAGCTAGTGGTCAATCATTCTTTATCGGTTTTTCCTGGAACATTGCGTGTCCTTTTGATCTGCAGATTTAAATCTTCCTTCATTTCAGGAAAAGTTGCCACTATTATAACTTTGCATACCTTTTCTATTACATTTCTTTTCTCTGGAAACACTAATTATCCTTGCATTCTATTGTCTTGGCTCTCTGCCCCTATGTACTTACCAAACTTTTATAAACTGTCTCTTCTCTCTCCATTGTCTATTTTATGAAGTCTTTCTTCTTGTCATTATTTTAACTTTATATTTCTTGCTGTTTCAATATTTTTAATTCTACAATGGTGGCATTTTGGTTCTCAATGTTAGTTCTGCCATCTCCCTTTTCATTAATTTATTCATTTAGAATCTTGTTGTATTAAACTGAGTACTCAGAGAAAACTTCCTTGTTTTTCTTGGGTTATATTATTTCATAGACTAAACTATTCTCTCTCTTTCTCCCTATCTCCCTCCCTTCCTCCATCGATGCATATCTTTTAATCTTGTTCATCCTTGATGGGGAAGCTCTGCCCATACCTTCTTTTTACTCTAGTACAGGGTAGGTGAATTTTTCTTGATATTTTCCCCCACGTCATCTCAAAATCCTTTGTCTTACTCTCTGAGTATAGTTTGTGGACAAGTATTGGCTTCCAACTTCTCTTCTAAAGCAAGAACATGCAAATGGGGAAGCACCAGTAGAGCAGGTTGCCTTTGCTGGGGACCTGGATTTAGCATCCTCTTTTAAATCCCATTAGATATCCCAAACCAGGGTCCCCTCCAGCAACTGCAGTGGATCCCATGGCTGTGGTCTTCAGCTCTTTCCTCTATGTGGATTAGAGTCCTGCCTTTGCCAATGTCCCATGATCATACACAAGAGCTACTATTTTCTAAGGTGTTTTTCTTGACTTTTCCTGGGGCTGCCTCTTCACCTCCCTCAGATCACTACTTTCCGAGTCTAAAGATATCATTAGAGAGTCTCTGGATCCGGCCCATTCACCTTCTTTCCTCTGTATTGTCTCAGAGGTGGAGGGGTTGGAGTTCTAGTGCTCCAGTCCCGATACTCCTAATCCTTCGGCCAACACTTTTTATGATGAGATATGGAGTTATACTCCATTCTTTATTTGTGGATGTTGGCATTATTTTGTTTTGATTTGTTTTATTTGAATATGTTTTTGTTCATTCATTAAGTTTTAACAGAGGGAGATCTCATCATCCAACTTCACACAATGATCTTTTCTCCCTATCATCTCAAAAACCACATCAATTCCTGTACAAAAAGGATAGCACTGCACAGATTTTGAAAAGTTTAAAGATTAAAACTCTATGCTGGGGTGGGGGGAGGGCAAAAGGGGTAAAAGCACATGAGTGCACGGTGACAGATGACAGACTTTGGGTGGTGAACATGATGTAGTCTACACATAAATCGAAATATAATGACGTACACCTGAAATTTATATGTTATAAATCAGTGTTACCTCAAAAAATAAGCTTCCATGCCAAATATTTAATTTCATGGTTGATCTTATGATTATAAAGAAATTCATTCTTTAAAAAAAATTTAATACAGAAATGCAGTGTAGAGAACACGTAGACATTCATTCTCATACCATTTTGGTGTGTTTTCTTTTAGAATTTTGCTCGTCTCTGTATAGTTTTAAAAATTGGATTCACGCTTCCTATAAGGTTTTTATTTTGTTGCTTGTTTTCCCTTTAACAGTACAATATGAGCATTTAACATAGTCTTAAATATTCTTTGAAAACAAGGTTTTAATCATTTGGAAGCGTGCTAATGAATTCAAATAATCCCCTATTGTTGGATATTTATGCAATTTATAATTTCTATTGACATTAATGCTGGGATGAATATCCTTCTAAATAAATCTTTGGATGTATTTCCTGTAAAATATGCTAGTAATAATCATTATAAGCCTTAATTATTATACAGTGCTGTGAAGAAAATGAAGAGAAATCCTGCACCAGATTAACTCTTAGGACTTAAAATTTTGAATAAATTTAGGTTTGTGTATCTTAGTGCTTTTTCTTCATAAATTCAAGGTCTAAAGTCATGTAAGTTCTGATGAAGTATTTACTGAAAGCCACTGAGGCATTTCCTACATTGTTTTCACTGTTTTCAAGAAGTTCCACTTTTACTGCTTTGATCAGTGCCCTTTGGCTTTTCCTAGAGAGTTCAGAGTAGCATAGCAATTCAGGGCACCAATTCATGGGGTCAGAAAGCCCAGGGATCTAATCCCAACCCTGTCACTTGTGAAATCTGATGCTCCCTCCACACCTCCCTTTCCACCTCCTTCTTTTGTTATGTTCCATTGACACTGACCTTCTTTGTGTCCGTCAAGCAGACCAAGATCATATCCACCTTGGCCCTTACTATTCCTTAAAATGTACCGCTCCTCCCCCAGTCTACTCATGGCTGACCGTTTCTTGTTCAAGGGTTAATTCTCTGCTCAGCTGATGTTCCCATTAACTTTCCCCTCAAGTCATTCTCTGTTCCATTACTCTGCTTTATGTTCTTCATAGAACTTCTCATCATTTGAAAATATCTTAATAATGCCTCTAAAAATAATAATAGTAAAATAATGGCTCTGATTGATGGTATTATTCGTTTACCTCAGCACCCATAATTCCCTTCTACCCCACCCACCTACAGCTCTGGGGCCCTTCTGCTGTGAGGGGGACTGCCCTCTTGTGGACTTTCAGGATATTGCCACTAAAGGCGCAGCATCTGGTTTCATTTTTTGCACCCACAAGCTTGTTGTTTTGGGGGGGTTCTCCAAGTGTCAAATGCTTGAGACTTACTCACTTTCAGATAGCAGATTAATAAGTTTGTAATCTACCTGAAACAGGAATGACTTAAAATGTGAAATGACTTCAGTGTAGTTATGATAGTTCCTGTTCAGCGAGTGCTTTCTCAGTACCAACCACTCTGCTAAGGGATTTTCATCTATTATCTCATTTAGCTTGCGAGTTGTCTGCTGGGGAAACAAGGTGATAATTTGAGACATATAAAGAAAGCTTCCCAAGCCTCAGAATAAAGCTGATTCTCTATGTCCAAGCTTTGTCTGCAACATTTTTTGGGGAAAAAAAAATGAAAAGATGTAATAACAGTTACTTTTATAAGCACCAAAGGGACCTGAGTTTTTGTCTCAACTCACACCCTAATTATTGTGTGTCATTTAGAGACTTATTTGTCTTCTCCAGATCTTAGTTTTCTCAAATATAAAATGAGGCTGAGAGCCCTTCCAGGTGTGAAATGCTTTCTATAAGACCCAGGAATCCAATAACTATGCTCAGCCAATGCCAAGGGTAGACAAAAAATGTCATTTCTTTGTCCTTCCCAGGAATGGTGGCTCCAGAATCCTAAGAGCTAAGACATCAGTTTGGATGATGACGTAGGACTTGTGTATTTATTGTGTGTATTAACTGTCGGTTAACGCTTGAAAAACTCTTGTTTTGCAACAAAGTTACTTCTTTAAAGCTTCCGGAGGAAATCCTTAACTTATGAATGATAGATATGTTCTGAATGTGATTAACTTTGTATGAATATAATTATCTATGTTTATGTTTAATTCAACAAAAATCTATTCTGTAAACGTTTATTGAGTACCCAGTCTGCCCTGGTGCTGGCATGGAGGAAATATCAGCAACAAAGGTAACTGTAAGCCCACTCCTCATGAAATCTACTATCTGGTGTGTCATGAAGCCATTCCCGGTATCATCTTCAAAAATAATTGGGAGGTAAAATGTCAAAATTTAAATGCTAGGGAATTGGATATATTAGTTATGTTATGCCTATTGGTGGCATCATAATGTAGGTTTTAAAGCATCTGCTTTGGGGTCTGACAAATTTTCTTTCAACCTCTTATTAGCTGTGCGATCTTGAGCAAGCCACCTTAGCTCTCTGTGCATCTGTCCCCTCACTTGATAAACAGAGATAATGCTCCCTAATTTGCAGTGGTTTTGTAAGGATTAAATAAGATAATGTGTGCAAAGAGTCTGGCATACATTCTCAATCCATAGCAGCTGTTGAGTGAAAAAGAACTGGAAAAAAGAGAAAAGAAAAATTGGAAGCAGTCCAGCAGGCAAGTTGGGATTGGCAGAATGCCCAAAATGGCAAAGTTTCTTAATGTTGTTGTATCTAAATGCCTGGAAGTCATAAAAAAGCTGAAGACTAATATCATCTTCTATTATATTTGAAACTAAAAATGGAATGCTCTGCCCCTCTGCATCATACTAATATCCATTGTCTTTTGGTTCTGGGCCCTGATACTCTGGAAGACATGTTCAGTTTTAACCTATCATCTAAGCTGGCTGAAAGAAGATTTGCAAGAAATAAATTCTACAAATAAATATGTTGAGTAACTGCTATGTGTCCAGCACTGTTGTAGGTGCTGGAGATAGAGTGATGAACAAAACAGGGGAAAAAAATTCCTGTCCTCATGGTGTTTACAATCTAGTTGGGGAGAAATAGACACTAAATAATATAAAGAACTAAATCATGCAGTATATTAGAAGGTGAAAAGTTCTATGGTGAGAAAATTAGAAAGTGGGAGTAGGGGTGTAATTTTAAATAGGTAATTAGGTAAAATATTATTGAAAAGATAACAGTTGAGCAAAGACTTGAAAAATATGGGGTCATATCTTTAACAATATCTCAGGGAGGAGCTTTCCAGAGACAGCATGTTCAAAGGCCCTGAGGCAGAGCAAGCCTGGTGTGTTTGGTAAACCACAAGGAGGTTAGCTAGACTGAAGTAGAGTGAGTAAGGAGGAGAAGCAGGAGTTGAAATTGGGGTCATAAGGAATTTTGGTCTTTATTCAGAGTGAGATAGGAAACCATTGCAGGGTTTGTGCAGAGGAGTGAAATGAACTGAAGTATAATTCAACTAATGGAGTCATGTGACATAATTTATGCTTTAAAAAGATCACCTCTGGCTGCTATGTTGAGAATAAAATGTTGGGGACAGGATTGAAAGCAGGAACACCAGGCTATTGTAATAATCCAGGTGAGAGATAATGACGGTAATGATGGAGGCAGGAAGAATGTTTTGATTCTGAATCATCTAGAATCATCAATTATAGTCATGAGGAAGACAGAGGCTGGAACAACTTTGTTTGTTTGGGGCTTTTCAGAGGGGCATGGGGAATGTCTATAATCTAGTTTTGGACATGTCAAGTTTAAGGTGTCCATTAGAGTAGACAATTAGATACACAAGGAGAGGTGTGGGTGTAGGCATGTGTTGGGGAATATCAGCATATGGATGGTATTTAAAGCCATGAGACAGAGTGAGCTCACCAGGGGAGTGAGTGCTCATGAAGAACAACAGATGTCCAAGGAGCGAGTCTTGGAGCATATCAACGGGTAAATGAAAAACAACCAAAAAAGACTGAAAAGGAGTGGCCAGCGATTTGTAAGGAAAGTCAGGAAAGTGTCTTATCTTGGAGGACAATAGAGGAAAGTGTTTCAAAGAGGAGGTAGTATTCAGCTGTGTCAAATGCTGCAGACAGATCAAATGAAATAAGGCCCAAGAATTGACTGCAGGATTTAGTGATGTGGGTATGGTGGGTTGCCACGACCAGGAAAATTTTGTGGGAATGGTATGGGCCAAGGCTGATTGGAGAAAAGGAGGGGAGAGGAATTGGAATCAGGGAGTAAAGATAACTGTTTTGCTGTAAAAGGGAGCAGAGAAATGGAGTGGGAGCTGAAGAGAATAAAGCGGGATCCAGAGAGATATACATTTAAGATCAAGAAATAACATGTTTGTTAGTCAATAGGTTGGCCCGATAAAGAAGGGGCAAGTGACGAGGCAGGAAGGAAAGGGGATAATTGCTAGAGCAACATCCCTGAGTGGGAGGGCTAGGGACTGAATGCTCAAGGAGAGGTTGACCTCAGGTAGGACTATAGCCGCATCATCTATTGCAGCAGTTCTCAAAGTGTGGTCCCAGACCAGTAGCATCAGCATCACTTGGGAATTAGAAATGTAAATTCTTGGTCCTTCCCCACACCCCCTGATTTAGAAACTCTAGGGTCGGGGTCCAGCAACCTGTTTTAACAAGCCCTCCAGGTGATTCTGTGGCACAGTAAAGTCTGAGACCCAGTGGTCTATAATAACAGAATAAATAGGTACAGATGATGGTCAGGAAGTAGATGTGGTCCTGGGAGCATGGGAAATTCTCTCTGGTTGCTTCTGTTTTCTCAAGGAAATAGGAAGGAAGGACATTAGCTGAGAATGCGGAATAGGGAGAAGTTGTTGGAGATTTGAGGAGATGGGAAAGGTTTGAAACAGATATCTAGGAAAATGGGAGAGTGAGTGATACAGGAAATATGGTGTGAATGCCTGGGAACGCTAAGTGCCCACTTGAGGCTCAGTGTCTACACTGAGACAGTCAATTTGATTGTTTCTTTTTCTCTAGCCATGTCCAACTGGAGTTGACAGGATAAAAGAGAAATCTAGAAGAGCAATAAATGAATAAAACGACTAATATCTTATAAATATGTGCTTTATAGGAAAACATTGCTTTCCAACATGGAAATTGTACTATTTTCTGAAGTCCAGCTTACCTCTTATTCTTGAGGTCCAAAGCCCAGCCTGGAGGCCTGACCTGTTAGCTTCTTGGTGAAAGAGTCACGTCTGCAATCTTGGCCACCATCGCACAGTCATGAGTCCCAGGTACTCCATAAGCAAGGGCTGCCTGGCTAGTCAGATGGCAAACTAGTCAGGGCAGAAGCGTGTACTCACAGAGTGCCCAGAAAGAACCATTTCTGTATTCCCTTCCCTGCCCATCATATTTTAATAATTTTCCACCAAAATTATTATTTAAACAAAAACTTGCCAGTCACAAAAGACCACATATTGTCTGATTCTATTTATGTGAGATGTCCAGAATAGGTAAATTTATAGAGACAGAAAGTAGATTAGTGGTTGATTGAGGCAGGGGGGCGGGGAGGATAGGGGTGGTAGAGGAGTGATAGCTGAAGGATATGGAGTCTCTTTTCGAGGTGATGAAAATGTTCTAAAAGCGACTATGGTGACGACTGCATAACTCTGTGAATATACTATAATCCATTGAATCGTACACTTTAAATGGGTAAATTGTATGGTATATGAATTATATCTCAATAAAGCTCTTTTCAGAAGAAGCTTGCACATCCACACATTTAATTACTTCTTTGTATAGATGAACATCAAGGACTTGTTCATGAAAATAAACCAAATCGTTTAAACCTATAACCGAGTTCTTTTGCACCTATCTTTAAAGAAATAGAAGATTTTCCTTCAAATGCTAAGAACTTTCTAATATATTAAAGAAAAAATTTAAAAACTTCCAGTCTCTGATATGGAAAATAATTTTCAGGAGTTAAGCTTCTTTTCCTTTTTTTTAAAAAAAAAAAAAGAAAGTAAGGAGGTGAGCCAATTCCTGCTCTGTAGTGCTTTGTTGTAAAAACCTTGGACTCAAAACTGCTCTTAATTCTACTTTTCAAAGCTAGACCCTCTCTAACCGGTCAAAACAAAGGCTCCCAGGAGTCTTAAGGTGATACGTTCCTCTTTAGTCAAAGTGGCATAGGCTGTTCAGAACAAATTCATTTTTGCTTCCGTCAGCGTTGTGGCTGAGCACTAACGGTGTCCTTTGTTTCACTTTTGCATTAACCTTTTTGCTCTAAGCTTAGGGAAGCACACTCCTTTTCAGACCATCGTTGAAATATGCAACTTGTCCCTGTTTTAAAACATGCTGGCACTTATTTACCTCATGTTCTTGGTGATTTAAAGTGAATCCTTAATCGTTCATCTTGGCCAGTTTGTCTTTTGTGTAGGAAGAATCCCAAGACCACATAGTCTTGTCTTCAAGCATCTGAAAATAAATTCTGTGGGTAACTGATCGTTCCCTCTCTATTTTTTATAGATATTTGTGGAAGAGTTATTGTATACTCATTGAGCAGCATGAGACTTTGCAGTCAGAGCATGAAGGAAGCACCAAGAGCCCAAGTTAGCTTTTCAGCCAGTGGCTCTGTGACCTTGGGCAAGCCATTTAATTTTCCATTTCCACATCTAAAAATAAGGAGCTGGATCCAGCAATCTCTGGGGTTCTTTCCGACTCTAACCTCTAGAAAAGGCAGTGAACTTCAGAGAGGTAAAGAGCTGGGGGCTCAGGGTCAGAAAGACCTGGTTAGAATTCTGGGTTTGCTACTTCCTAGTAACCTCATTTTAATTCTTTAGCCTCTCTCTGCCTCACGTACTTCCTGTCAAAAAAGAGAGTAAGAATCGTACCTGCTGCCCAGCTCCAGCCTGTAAGTTACCGATCACAGGGCTACCGATAGAGTGAAGGCCATTGGTGCTCACCGTAATGATGTGTGTACACTCAACTCAGCACCAGGTGAGCAAAAGAGATGGCCCCACACACACTTTTAGTCGAGCTGGGGAGCAAAGCCAGCATATGTGAGGTCATCAACCATATAGTACAAAGCAACAGTCCAGAAAAAAGAATCAGATGACACACAGGAAAACTGGAGTTTCAGTAAGCGTAGTTCAGGGCCAGGACTGCTAGTTGGGAGAAAATGTAAGCTGAAGCTCTGCTTGTTTGTTTGTTTCTTTCCTTCCTCCCCTCTGGCTCTCCCAAGTTTATTTTGGTTTTGAAACCAGGCCCACCCAGGGGAGCTAACCGCTAACCGAGCAGCAGATCCTTCAGCCTTTTCCTGTCTCCAAGCCTCAGACTAGCGGGACCCTCCCACCCGTTGGCTCTCAGGCGTCGCTTGCCTTGCTGGGTGCCCTTTTTAAGTTTTCCATCTTCCCTCAAATGATTTCTAGGCCCCAGTCTTGGTGCCTAAGCCTGCTTCCTAGCATGCTGCCTTCCACCTTCTTTTCCTCCCTGTCTGCTCTGTTCAAAGGAACACCTCTCCAACCTTATGGTAAATAAATTGTGTAATACAAAGAGAGGGTTTTGATTCATTACACCAATTTGATGTCAAAGAGCTGCAGACGTAGTTCTTCACGCAGTCAGTTCCTGGTCGGCGCGCTCGCTGGTTTGGAAGTGTTGCTCTGGGTGTGAGGTGCCAAACCGCAGAACGGAGCTCCTGCCTGCACAGTTGTCCCAGCTGAGGCTGAATGGATGGCTGCTGACTGTTGGGCTGTGCTATGGCTCTCAAGGCTTAATCATGGCTGTGGGAGTGTATATAACAGTGTGCATTCACTTGCTTTGTCGGTGTGTTTAATGCATTATATAATTCATTGTGTGGAAATCGGGGAAAGTACCTCACTCTTGGGGCCAATTAAGAAGACCGAATATTAACATTCCCCAGTAAAAGAAATGGGAGTATCCCACAACCATAGATCGGTGTCAGCAAACCACAGCCTGAGGGTCAAATCCAGCCCACTGCCTGTTTTCCTAAATAAACTTTTGTTGGGCCGTGCTCATTCATTTATCCTTGTCTATGGCTGCTTTCACACTACGTGGCATGGTGGAGTAGTTGCAAAAGAGACTATTTGGCCCCCAAAGCCTGAAATATTTATTATCTGGCCTGTTGAGATAAAGTTTGCCAACCCCTGATTCAGAGGTAGAGACATGAGATATGACAGGTCCATTGAGTATAGCCATATAAATTATCTAGATATTTTTTCCTATGAAGCATGTATTTTTCTATAGATCTTATAAAGATCCATTTTATTTTTAAATTAAAACTAAAGGTATCGATAGAAAAATCTTGATAAGCTAAGAGGGTCTCACCATGAATGTTGAGGCCATTCATGGACATTTAGGACCGGAAAGAGACTTTAGGTAGCTTCTAATCTGATCCCATTATTTGATAAGGTGAAGAAACTGGGAACTAAAGATGGATGTGCCCAAAATCACATGACAAGTTATCTCTCACCACCAATAACCCAGGGCTCCTAACTTCCAGCCCGGGGCTTTTGCCAGCCCTGTTAAAAAAAAAAAAAAAGTCACTGAACAGAGCTGATTGGGGCTGCTTTGAATTCAAATAACCAACCTCAAATGGGCCATCAACATTGCCCTGGAGTCCTACTAAGTGTCTCCGTTCTACATTCTCTTCTGCTTTCTGTAAGGACTGTTTCAGACTTCTTAAGCTTCCATAAACCTCTAACATTCCCTTGTCCTCCGTTACTCTTATCAGATAATTTCACCTTCTGCTTTAGAGAAAATGAAACCTGTCACAGGAACTCTAATTGTCCTGACACCAAATGCATGAACCCCCTATACTATCTGCGCCCATTCTCCCGTCCTCCCTTACAATAGGAGAGTTGTTCCTTCTCAGGATGGGATCCCTTCCCAGGAATTTTTCAGTAACGATTATCTCCCATCTCCCTCCTCTCTCTGTCTCTGTCTCTGTCTCTTTCTCATATATTGCATCCTTCTCATCAGTTTTTGAACATGTTCACATCTCCTATTAAAAAATAAAAAAGCCTATCATCCACTCGTCCGCGCCTAACTCCCAATTATTTCTTCTCCCATTGGCAGCCAGACTTCTCAGAAGTGTCCTCAATATGCGACATCTCTGTGTCTTCATCTCCCATTTTCTTCAACCTAATCTGTCCAGCTTCAGGTGCCCTCTCACCAGCCAAACAACACTCGTTAAGGTCTTGATGACCTTCATGCTGTTAAATCCAGTTAACATTTCCAGACCTCATCTTATTTGACCTCTCAGCAGCACTCGATACCACTGATCGCTCTCTCCTTCTAGACATGATACTCTTCCCTTAGATTCCATGACAGAAGACTCTCCCCATTTCTTTGTACCTCACAGACTCTCTTGAAGCGCGCCTGCTGCTCAGATTCCCTTTTTAGCTCACTTTCTCCTCCTGACTTTTCAATATTAGACGTCCTCGAGTGTTGGTGGTAGATATCCCTCTTCTTGTTCTATTTACAATTCTAAAGCAGTCTCGTCCATGTCAACACCTTCAGTTACTATTTATCTGTATGGAAATGTTGGCCTCCTCTGACTCTTTCAACACAAATGGCCACAGTGATTTTTGAAAGCCAAGTCTAATCATTTCCATTTCCTTCACTTAAGAGCCTTCAACCTATTCTAACTTAGGATAAATATCGAGTCCTGTCTATGGCCTCAAAGGCCCTGCCTGGCCAAGCCTCCTGTCTGCCTCCCCAGCCCCATCTCATCCCAGGCTCCCTACCCTCACTCCTCTGCCTGCACCAGCTTCTGTCATCCCATATAGGGGTTGGGCTCCCTCCCCTCTCATAGAATGAGCCTCTGCTTGGGATTGCCCTTCTCTCCCATTCCACTTGGGCAGCTCCAACTCATCCTTTGATCTCATCCCAGTCGGCACTTGTAGGAATCTCATCCCACTCAGCACTTCTAAGAAGACTTCCTTGACTCAGTCGAATCCTGCATGTTAGTCTTTCTTTTACAACACTTAACGTAGCTTTAATCTTACATTAAATTGCATAATTAACTTGATTAATATCTGTTCTCTCCCAAAAGGCCGTAAGCTTCATAAAGACAGAGACTATGTATTATTTTTGTTTTATACTGTGTGCCTAGAAGTAGTTGATCAGTAGCAGGTGCTCAATAAATATTTCATGAAAGAATAGATAGAAGGAGGAAGGGAGGGAGGAATGGAGGGGTGAGTGAGTGGATGGATGGACAGATGGACGGACAGACAGTTATGACATGTTTGATCTAAGATACTGTGCTTTAGCATAGGTACTAGACGGATGGGATGAATATTGTAGATTTCCCATTAAGAGCAAGGGAAACATAAGCATTTGATAGCAATGGGATTGTTGAAGTCCATATCTTGATGGACATCTCCATGCCACTTTTACACTCTTCCCAGGCACACTCTATTTCTATGGGAATAGGATAATAATTACAAGTGCAGTGTGTGCTTCTTAACTACCACAAATATTTCTAAAATGCAAACCTGTGGCTTCTGATTCATACGCGTTGTTAGTGAGGGAAAATCCAAGCTGTCACAGGCTCATAAAAGCTCTGCATTCTTCCTCACTGTGATTTGGCATGCTAATGTCATTAACCGACCACAGAAACTAAGCTATGGGTCATAGGAAAATAAAAATGGTGTATGTGCTGATTGCGTTTGGCACAAAGCCTGTTTTTGGGTGGATATGCATGCCAAGGATTGCCTTATAGCATTCAGTCAGGTCCAAAGACTTGAGCCCTTATTAAATAAATAAATAAATAAATAAATAAATAAATATCAATGTCCTATAGAATCAACTGAATCCAAAATATTGAGCCTTTTACTACATCCCTATGAGACTAGGACACTTGTGTTGACTCCTACACATTTAAGTATAACCCTCTTCAATGGTTATCTTAAAAGGAAACGTGTTTATTTTAGTGACACTGCCCTTACTCTAAATATTTGCAACTCCTCTTTGGGACTGCCTTCAAGGCCAAGAGTTTATTATTAAACACATCCTCAGCCTTTTGAGGATAAATTTGATTTTTAGAAAAATCCAATGTTATGAAGAATCAAATCTGGTGAATAAAGTCAGGGATCAAGCTGAGTAATCGCATTGGGTTCAAGCAAGATTTAAGCCCAAAACAATACAGGTTTTCTTATGTGGTGAGTAAAAAATGGATCTAAAGAGCCAACTGGTTTTCAGTGAGGAGTTCCAGAAATGTTTGAAGAAATGGGAAACATGCATAGCTTCATCAGATGACAGGACTTACAAGTTCTGATGTGTTTGTTTTAGAACTCAATCTCATTTCTTTAGAGATTTGAGTTGGCCATCCCCAGGGCCAGCCTTGGCCAGCATGATGTGTTTTATTTGGACAATGTGGTGGTTTTGTTTAAAAATTGAGTCAAGATTTAAAAATCAGGAGATTTCAAGTACAAATTTAGATTTCTGGTGTCCTCTGGAAAATCTGAAGATCTAGCAAAACTGTTCCCACAATCCCACATGACCATCCCCTCCTGGAGTGGTGTACTTTCCACCTCCTTTATAAAGGAAACAGCCAGGCCTGCATCCCTCACTGTGATTATCATTTGCCCTGACCTTTCTATTTATGGCTGCACTCCCACCCGCTTCGATGTTCACTGTTCTATGTGACATCTGTTTGTTTAATTGCCTGTGCCATTGCTCTCTAGACTGAAAGCCCATGAGGGCAGGGGTTTTCTTCCTGTGTTTGTTCACACTGTATCCCTGGTGTCTGGTGCAGAGCTGGCACTAATGTGTATCTGTTGATCGAATGAATGTCTAGCCCCTGTGGGCAGTTGAGTTTACAATCCTTCGTCTAGAGTGAGTCATACTTAGTAGAAGAGAAGACCAATTTTTACCTTTCTATGGATCAAAAACATTCTATACCATGTATACTTTTCATTTTCTTTTTAAAAGTATTTATTTTATGCCACTATCACAACGTTAAGCATTTAGTCTTCACAACAATTTTGTAAGGTGCACATTACCTCTGAATTTTCCCTGACATTTTTCTACCTTTATATTGTGTTCACTCCACTGTATTGTATTCATTTCATTCTTTTGAACAGATAACTAAATTCTGTACACAGTACAAAATTCAAAATACATTAAAAATTCTGCAGTAAAGTCTCCCTTCAACCCCCATCCGTTAATCATCAGATTCCCTCCTCAAAGGCTAGCAACGTTGTTAGTTTTTTGTGTGTCCATCCATACATATTCTTTGCATACACATTTATATGCTCCTCTTTCTCTTTGTATTCAGATGTTTCATACCATATATACCATTATGTACTTTGCTTTTCTCACTTAACAATATTTCTTAAAGGTTGTTCCATATAAACTCATAAAGAGTTGTCATTCTTTTTTTACTTTCATATACATTCCATTGGATGACTATCAAATGGTTTATTTACCTAGTCTCTACTGATGAATATTTACATTTTACATATCTCCTTTCACGGATGTTCAAGATATGGGTGTTACAGATGTTTCAGATGTGAGATTGTGGACAGTTTCTATATTTTGTGCCATACTTAGAAAGTCTCCCCTATTTTAAAGCTATGAAAGAATTCTCTCATGATTTCTTCTAGGACTTTCATTTGCTACATTTAAATCTTTCATCCACTTGGTATTTAACCAAGTTATCTTACAAGGGATAAGGTATGAATTATGGATTCAACTTCGCCTTCTTTTCCTAGATGGTTTACCGGTTGTCCTATCTCCATGAATTGAATAATCCAGCTTTTATCATGTTTTTAATTTCCATAGACAGTGAGGTCTGTTTCTGAACTTCTGTCCTGTTTCATTGATCTGCTATCTGTTCATGCATCAATGCTGCATTGTTTTAATCTTTAAGGCCTTTCCTATATTTTAATATCTGATAGGGTTAATTCCCCCTCATTACTCTTTTCCAAATTTTCCGTGTGTTTACTGTTAGGTCAAGATAATATTCATGTAGTCTTCCTTCTCTGTGGGTTTTCAAGTGGTCAAAAACAAGTAGTGAATATTATCACATTCCATTTTAGCATCCTTCAAGATCAAAGACTTTTTTTACTCAGTGGGCTTATTACTATGATTAGTAATTTTAGTGTTCCTCATTTTGAGCCATCCTTTCTTTCCTGGAGATATTCCATTTTGTCTAGTATATTGTTCTTCCAATTTTTCCCAAGAGTTATTTGCTGATATTTTATTTAAGATTTTTCATCAATATAAATAAGTGATCTGGGCAGATTTCTTTTTTATGCTGTTTTTTCCATATTTTTGGTATCATAATTGTACTGGTTTCACAAAAATCATTGGGAATGTGTCTTCTTTCTTTGTGCTTTCAGAAAGTATAAATGACATTTTTTCTTTTTTTTTGGTCTATGAAATAACCCACACATGAAACATCTGGATTTGGTACTTTCAGGAAAGGGGGAGGGGAATTCCTTGACAGTGTTTAATTTTTTCCATGATCATTAGTCCGTATGGATTTGTCTTTTATTTATTTTGCTACTTTATATTTTTCAAGAAAATCAGTTAAGCAAGGTTTTCCATTTATTTGCACAAAGTTATTCAAAGTCATCTCTTATAATTATTTTAATTCTCAGCATCTATAACTAATTCCCTTTTCTATTCCTAATTTTGTGAGTTTGTTATTTCTCTTTTTTTCTTAATTATTTTAGCTGGTACTTCATCTATTTATTGTTTTGGTTTTGTGTCTTCCCAAGAATCAACTTTTGGATATCTTTATTTATCAGTCCTGTCATAATATTCAGTAAAGCTTAAAATTAACTAATTTAATTAATTTAAATTTAATTGATTAACTAAAATTAAAGCATGAAATTCGATAAGCTTTCTGACTTCCTCTTTCAGCTTTTCTTTATTTTGTGTTCTTTTTCTAACATAGCTAATGTTAAATGGATGATGTATTTGGGCTTTTTTCCCATTTTATTGAGGTATGACTTACAAATAAAAATTATATATATTTAGGTCATACAACATAATTTTTAAGGTATACAATGTTGTAATTTAATATATGCTTGCATTGTGGAATAATTAGTACAATCAAGTTAATTAACACATCCATCACCTCACATGGTTCCCTTTTGTGTGTGTGTGTGTGTGTGTATGTGTGTGTGTGTGTTGAGAACACTTAAGATCTTCTCTGTTAGCAAATTTCAAGTATACAATACAGTATTATTAAATATAATCACCATGCTGTACGTTATAGATCTTCCTCAACTATCAGTTACGTCCTGATAAGCCCATCATAAGTTGGAAATATGTTGAAAGTCCATTTAATACAACTAACCTATCAAACATCATAGCTTAGCCTCACTTACCTTAAAGATCCTCAGAACACTTACATTAGCCTACAGTTGAGCAAAATCATCTAACAGAAAGCCTATTTTATAATAAAGTGTTGCATATCTCATGGAATTTATTGAACACTGTACTGAAAGTGAAAACCAGAATGGCTGTCTGGGTACAGGATGGTTGCAAGGGTATCGGTTGTTTACCCTCGTGATCGCAAGGCTGACTGGAAGCTGCAGCTCACTGCCACTGCCCAGCATCATGAGAGAGTATCGTACCTGGGAAAAGATCAAAATTCAAAATCTGAAGTATAGTTTCTACTGAATGCATATTGATTTTGTACCATTGTAAAGTCAAAAAATCAGAAGTCGCACTATTGTAAGTCAAGGACCATCTGTAGATCTCCAGAACTTATTCATCTTATAACTGAAAGTTTGTACCCATTGACCAACATCTCCCCATTTCCCCTGGCAACCACCAATCTACTCTCTGATTCTATGAGTTCAACTTTTTTGTATTCCACATATAAGTGAGGTCCTATAGTATTTGGCTTTCTGTGTCTGGTTTACTTCATTAGCATAATGCCTTCCAAGTATCATCCATATTGTCACAAATGATGGGATTTTCTTCTTTTTTTATAGTTGAATAATATTCCATTATATACATACCACATTTTCTTTATCCACTCATCCATTGACGAACACTTAGCTTGTTTCCATATCTTGGCTGTTGTGAATAATGCTGCAATGAACATTGGTGTGGAGATCTCTCTTTGAGATATTGATTTTATTACCTTTGGATATATACCAAGATGTGAGAATGCTGGATCATATGGTAGTTCTATTTTTAGTTTTTTGAGGAGCCTCGATACTGTTTCCCATATGGCTGTGCCAATTTACGTTCCCACCAACTGTGTACCAGTGTTCCCTTTTATCTACATCCTTATCCAGCACTTATCATCTCTTGTCTTTTTGATAACAGCCATTCTAATAAGTATGAGGTGATATCTGATTTTGGTTTTGATTTACATTTACCTGGTGGTTAGTAATGTTGAGCACTTTTCATATATCTGTTGGCCATTTGTATGTCTTCCTTGGTGAAATGTCTATTCACGTCCTTTGCCCATTTTTAAATCAGATTATTGGTTTTTTGCTTTTAAGTTGTATGAGATCCTTATGAATTTTGAATAATTACCCATTATCAGATATATAGTTGCAAATATTTTCTCCCATTCCATAGGTTTTCTTTTCAATTTGTTGATGGTTTCCTGTGTTGTACAGAAACTTTTTAGTTTGATGTAGTGCCACTTGTTGATTTTTGCTTTTGTTGCCTGTGATTTGTGTGTCAGATCCAAAAAATCATTGCCAAGACCAATGTCAATGAGATTTTGCCCTGTATTATCTTCTAGGAGTCTTACAGTTTCAAGTCTTATATTTAAGTCTTTAACCCATTTCAAGTTAGTTTTTGTGAGTTGTGTAAGATAAGGGTCCAATTTCATTCTTTTGTGTGTGGATATCCAGTTTTCCCAGCACCATTTATTAAAGAGACTATCCTTTCCCCACTGTGTATTTTGGCACCCTTGTGAAAGATTAGTTAATTGTATATGTGTGAGTTTATTTCTGGGCTCTCTATTCTGTTCCTTTGGTCTATGTGTCTATTCTTATGCAGTACCACACTGTTTTGATTACTTTTGCTTTGTAAGATAGTTTGAAATCAGGAAATGTGATGCCTCCAGCTTTGTTCTTCTTGCTCAAGATTGCTTTGGCTATTTGGGTTCTTTTGTGCTTCCATATGAATTTTAGGAATTTTTTTTATTTCTGTGAAAAATGCCATTGGAATTTGATAGGGATTGCACTGAATCTATAGACGGCTTTAGATAGTGTGGACATTTTAACAATATTAATTCTTCTTATCCATGAACACAGGATGGCTTTCCATTTATTTGTGTCTTCTTCAAATTCTTTCATAAGCGTTTTGTAGTTTTCTGAGTAGAGTTCTTTCACCTTCTTGGTTAAATTTATTCCTAAGTATTTTTTATTCTTTTCTACTATCATAAATGGGATTGCTTCTTTAATTCCTTTTACAGATAGTTTACTGTTAGTGTATAGAAATGCAACTGATTTTTGTATATTGATGTATCCTGCAGCCTACTGAATTCATTGATTAGTTCTAACAGTTTTTTGGTGGAGTCTTTAGGGTTGTTTCTATATAAGATCATATCATCTTCAGAGACTATTTAACTTCTTTCTTTCTGATTTGAATGCTTTTTATTTCTTTTTCTTGCCTAATTGTTCTGGCTAAGATTTCCAATACTATGTTGAACAGAAGTGGCCAGAGTGCACTCCCTTGTCTTGTTCCTGATCTTAGAGGAAAAGCTTTCAGCTTTTCACGATTGACAATGATTTTAGCTGTGAGCTTGTTATATATGGATATCATTATGTTGAGATACCTTCCTTTCTTACCTAGTTTAAGATTTTTTATCATAAAAGAATGTTGAAATTTGCCAAATGCTTTTTCTGATTCTACTGAAATGATCATATGATTTTTATTTTATTAATGTGATGTCTCACATTCATTGATTTGTGTATGTTGAACCATCCTTGCATCTCAGGGATAAATCCCATTTGATTATGGGTGTATGATCCTTTTAATGTACTGCTGAATTCAGTTTGCTAGTATTTTTGTGTGTCTAAATTGAGAATTTTTGTGTCTCAGTTCATCAGACCTATGTTCATATTGGCCTGCAATTTTCTTTTCTTTAATGTCCTTATCTGGCTTTGGTATCATGGTAATGATGGCCTCATAAAATAAGTTTGGGAGTGTTCCATCCTCTTCAATTTTTCAGAAGAGTTTGAGAATGATTAGCATTAATTCTTCTTTAAGTGTTTGGTAGAACTGACCTACAGCCATCTGGTCCTGGGCTTTTCTTTGATGAAAGGTTTTAAAATACTGCTTCAATCTCCTTGTTCATTATTAGTTTGTCCAGATTTTCGATTTCTTTATAATTCAGTCTTGGTAGGTGTAAGTTTCTCAAAATTTATCCATTTCTTCAAGATTACCCACTTTTTTGGTATGTAATTGTTTACAGTAGTCTCCTATTATTCTTTGTATTTCCAAGATATCAGGTATAATGTCTCCTTTTTCATTTAAAAATTTATTTTTTGAGTCCTCTCTTTTCCTTTCATTGTTAGTTCTAATTAAAGATCTGTCAATTTTGTTTGTATTTTCAAGAAAACAACTCTTACTTTTGTTGATATTTTCTGTCTTTCTACTCTCTATTTCATTTATTTCTGCTCTAATCTTTATTATTTCTCTCTTTCTTCTAACTTTGGACTTAGTTTGTTCTTCTTTTTCTTTTTCCTTGAGGTGTAAAGTTAGGTTGTTTATTTGAGATCTTTCTTTTTTCTTAGTGTAAGCATTTATCACTATCAACTTCCCTCTTAGAACTGCTTTTGCTGCAGCCCATAAGTTTTTGATATATTGCATTTTCATTTTTGTTTTTCTCAACATACTTTTTAACTTCCCTTTGGATTTCTTCTTTGACTCATTCATTGTTCAGGAGTGTTTTGCTTAATTTTGACATAGTTGTGAATTTTCCAATTTTCCTCCTGTTATTGATTCTTTCATATCATTGTGGTCAGAAAAGATAGTTGATATGATTTCAACCATCTAAAATTAGTTAAGACTTGTTTTGTGGCCGAACATATGATCTATTCTGTGTGCAAGTGAAACGAATATGTATTCTGCTGGTATGGGATGGAATGTTCTGTATGTATCTGTTAGGTTCGTTTGGTCTATAGTGTTCTTGAAGTCCACTGTTTTCCTGTTGATTTTCTGTCTGGATGATCTATCTGTTGATGAAAGTGGAGTATTCACGTCCCCTACTATTATTGTATTGCTTTATATTTCTCCTTTCAATTCTGTTAATACTTGCTTTATATATTTAGTTGCTCCACTGTTAGGTCCATGTACATTTGCAATTTTTATATCCTCTTGATGAACTGAGTTATTCAGGAGAGGGTTTTCCTAGTTTTCAAGTAATTGAAGTTTTTCTTTTTGTATGTGTCTGCTTTTCTTTCTTTTGCCTTTTTAAATTTCTAAGCTGATTACATTGTGAGAACATTATTTCATCTCTAGTATTTCTACTTATTTCTACTCTTGAGAAGTTTCCTTGTCAACTAACGTTGGTCATGTTTTATAATTATTTTGGTTTTTTCTTTTATTCTGTAATTATCCTGTTTTTCAGGTGTGAAATTTGATATGTAATTCTAGATTAACATTATTAATAATATTCTTCTGATATTCTTTCTTATATTTACTTAATCTTTCAAAGAATGTAAGGTATGTTAAAGTCTTCAACTAATATTGTGTTTCCACATATTTTGCCTTGAACTTTCTGCAGTTTTTAACTTCATATATTTCAATGCTATGTTACTTGGAGCCTAAAGATTTATTATGGTTATATTTCTTACCTGATAAATAATTTTAAGGCAGATGGAGACTGAAACATTAGACTAACAGGTAGTTAGTCCTAGCCCAATTTATCTGAGCAAATCTCAAAGTTGAAGACTTCTCAGGAGGTACAGGGAGTTGGTGACAGGTATACCTGTGAGTGAGCCAAGAGCACATGCATGTAATAATAAGATGCTTTATTAATTAGGAAAAGCAGCATGAGGATATATGTGCTTGGTCTTTTAAGTACTTCTTCCTGGAGTCTGATTTTTCTGGCTACGAATTTTGTGAGAAAGTGCAGCAGTTGTGCCTTATCTATGTATCCAGCAACTAGCACAATGCTTTGCCCTTGCCCTTGATAGATACTCTGGTAGTAGTTGTGAGTGAACGAATGAATGAATGCAGAAGTAGCAAATACTAAATATATGTTACAGACCAGGGTAATTAGTGCCAGCATTTGTGCCACCTCTCTGCCCAAACATGCCACTCCTTAGTCTGTTGTGTTCTATATTCCTTCAAAAATTTTCATAGACTCACCCCAGGAGTCAGCTCACAATAGATTAAGCATTCCTCCTGAATGTGTACAGATTTCTTATTTACTTTATGATCCCAACTGAGAAGGCATAACAGACATACCAGAGATGGGAGCCTGTAACCCTGGCCATTATGTAATTTCTAGGTCAGAGGTAAACAGCCCCTCCCAGAGAGATCCAGACCCAAGTCAGAAAAGACAAGTTGTCCTTGGGATGAAGTAAACTCACGCACCCTCTTAGAGTTGAGTTCCTCATGTTGTCTTGTGAAAATACTAGAGACCAAGTATTGGTTAAAAATAAGAATTCTTTAAAAATGTGTAGAAGTATGGGGGAAAAAAACAGGAAGAATATGTCAAAATATCAATGGATAACCCTAGAACATGTTTTAATCTTTTCTTCTTCTTTGCACTTCATGTATTTGCGAACATTTCCATGTGAGCAGATATTAATTTTATGCTAAAAAAATAATTTTAAGAAATTTGATCCTTTAAAGCCTTCCACTCTACTACCTTTCAGTTCAGGAATTATAATTTCTCACATATGCTCAGCTCTTGGCTGGGAATAATAATTTCTCATACTTCACTAGGAGCAGGTTTGAATTCAGTCAGTGCCATTGTTTCTGGTGCTACATTGTTGAGGAGGACTGCACAAGCTGCCAACATGCAACATGCTGCAAGCGTGCCACCAACATGCAACAGTCAGGGTCCAGGCAAGAAAATAAAATCATACGAGGTAGTTTAAACAGAAGGATTTAGTACAGGGAGTTGGTTATTACACTGGTGCTGGAAGGCCAAAAGAGCGAAAAGAACACTGAGATAACCCAGTTGTAAGAAGCAGCTGTCACCCTTGGCGACAGGGTTACTAGGATCTAGGAGCTCAGAGGAGCAGTCCTGTGAAGCTGGCACTCAGAGCACTAAAAAAGGGCTCCAACCAGCTGCTGCTAGGACCTCTGCAGGATGAAAAGAGGCTTCTCCTAGAAATGCTAAAAAGAGCAGGAGACTCCAGCCAAGAGCCACTGCTGGCAGATGCTGATGGGGGCATGAAAAAGAGAGGGGGAGAAGTGCCTTCTCTCTTCTAACCTTCCAGTCTCCCTCTAGTGCCTCCTATTGGCAGGATCAAATAGAACTCCCTCTGGCAAGGGATTGTGGGAAAGAGGTTGCAAAGTCCCAACCCTCGAATCACAGAGCAGAGAATAGAAGCGTGGATTTGGAGCTGAGGGGCAATAGGTAAGAAACTGGCACTCAACTTTTGGGTTGGAAATTCTGTGGTATTGTAAGTGGCAGTCAGCCAGCTTTATCCATCGTACTATCCAAACCTTTCCTTCAAACTACTGATGTCCCAAATTTCTAGATATCTCTTAGCTTTTCAAGAAAAGCACCTTTCCTTTTCTAAGGGAATATTCACTGGTAATCCCTTTATAAGCTTTTCTGGCAGCATGGGTATGAGACTGAGCCTGGTAGCATGTGAGGAGTCGGGACTCAAGGCCAGCTCATCTTCACACACTCCTACCCAATTAGTACACTTGTAAGGCTTATTCTCATGAACTTGACCACAAAATAATAGGCATAATATCCTCAATCAAACGGAGCAGTGATTATTAATAGAACTTCTAATTTTCTGAGCAATCATGTAACCTTTAATGACCTCAGAAAATGTCTCATATCTAACAAGAAATGTTTGCCTGACACTGAGGAGATACATGTCTCACTGATACTAGCTGGGCGTGTGCGAGCATTTCAGACTCATCAAGAATGAACTTTTCCAATAATTTCTGTCAGCCTGACCAAGCCCTGTGTTCTATATATTAAAATTTCAGCTGCCTGATATTCTGAGCTAGAAATATCATGTTTTTTAAAAATGTCCCATAGGTGTGATTATTGCTCTGTTTTTATCTTCAGATGTAGGGATATCAACAATTAGCTGTCAGGACCTTCCATTCAGAAAAGATTTAAGCTCAGATTCTTCAAGAACAAACTTGGCTTACGGGTCAGAAGACATAACTTTGAGTTTCAGTTTTTCCGTATACCAGTCTTTAACTTCAGACATTTAACCTCTGAGCTTCAGCATCCCTATTTGTAAAAGATATAATAAAATGAAGTTGTGAGCATCAAATGAAATAACTATGTAAAAAGGAACTATAAATGCATGTAGCCATTATTATTCTTGCAAGAGGTAGTCAAGTGTAGTGATTTAGAGCATAAAGTCTAGATCCCTGAGATCTGGGTTCAATTTCTGGCTCTCCCACATAAGGGACCTTGGGCAAGGGAGTCACATCTCTTAACTTTAGATCCCCCAACTATAAAATGGGGATGGTACCACCTACATCATAGGTTGTTGAGAGTAATAAAGGAGGTAGTATATATAGGACACTTAGCAGAATAGCAAGCACATAGTAAGCACTCAATCAATGTTGGATGCTATTACTATTATTGCCTTTCTATTATCGTTAGCCTTACTTTTTAAGGAACCAAATACACATGTGCAAGATGTATGGTGATTAACATATAACATGTTAACATAAGTATCATTATCTTCTTTTCTCTCTACTCAATTTCATTGAACACACAAATAGAAACTCTAGATTTGTTGTAGATTTTACTACAAAGCCAAGGGTCATTTTGGTCTTGTTGGCCTTTGCCTTGGAGCTAAGAAGAGGTAGCTTCAGGTACACATCCGTGCATTTCATGTGGGGTCCACATTATTTATTTGATGTTTTAGAAACTAGCTGATTTGCCTTGCTCTGGAAAGCTTTGTTTTCAAATCACATACATTTATTTTTCATGAAAATCACATGATTTGTTTTTCTCTATGGCAGGAAAAATCCACAATACAAGTTGATGACCAAGGCCACTGTCCTTCCTTTTCATATAAGAAAATGGGTGGGCAGGTGGGTCTCATTTACAATAAACATTTCATGGCTCTGGAGACAGTACAACTGAAGTGTTCCAAACCATATCCATAAAAACTATCATTTTTGGACCAAAACTATATTTGTTGAGGGAAAGTAGATATTGTGAAAAGTATTGATTTAAATGTTCCCTCACTGAGAAAGCATTAGTTGAAGTCCCAATAGAGAGCACCCAAACAGTACCCATTAATTGTTGCACTACTGCTTAAAAGAGTCAGTTTTACAAATACAGCTGTCCCCAGAAAAGTGGGTTATTCTCTTATCAAATTTCTTTTACACAGTCTCATGCAACAGTATGGAAATCCCATGCTTTCCTAATGTTACCAATTATTTTGTAAAAAAAATTCTTATACCCTGACAAATAGTATTTCTAATATTGTGCCCTTTTTGTAAACTACAACCACGCATGAAGTAAGTCAAGTTCTCAACAGACAGCAGTGATGCTTGGTAAACACTCCAGTCCCTTCCCCCTTGCTTCCCCATCTCAGCTACCCTATGAAGCGAACACAGCTTCACATGCCAGCTCTTCTCTCACTGTGCAACAAAATACCCAGGACCCTATGCAAGTCCTCAGTTCTCCAGAATCCGTGATTAACCAGGCATAACAATAACAACTCTCATTTATTGGGTCCTTACTATGCCCAAGGCACTGTCCTAAGACTTGTCCTATATGAACTCATTTAATCCTTGTAACATCTCTGTAAGGGATATATGTCTTCTTTTAGGACAAATGTACGGATGATATTAAAACAAGCTGATGTAGATATTCTGTCCAAGCATCCAGATTGCATGGTCAGAATGATTTCAGCCCAACCAGCTACACTTACACAATCCACATTCTGAAAGACCCTCAGCTCTTAGCTGGATCTTGACTGGGAAGACTGGCATGAGCCCTGTGCAGGAATGGTGTGACAGTTTGCGGAGCATCTGTGTTTTGTGGGGTTGGGGTATTTTTAGTTACTCTTTCCCTCACGCATACTTCGATGGCCCTCTACACTTCTGATAGAGTAACAAATACAACCTCCTCTAATTAGAATTGTTTGTGTATGTTCTGTCATCTCTACCAGGCAGTGCTTGCCAGCAGGGAAGGAGTAGGGCTTAGTCATCTTTGTGCTCATCATGGCACCCTGCTGAGTGACGTGAACAAGGTGGGTGGGAAGCACTGTGACTCAGCAGTCAAGAGCACTGGCTCTGGGTTGGCATTCTAACTCCTCCTCTCACCAGCTGGATCCCTCTAAACCTCTGTTTCATCAATGAGCAGAAAACAACTCTGAGTGTCTCTTCCTTTAAATGTTCTAGTTATTGATAACATAGTGACTATGACCTCCTCAGGAATTCTCTGCAGACATAGCAGCAGTCTCCAAGAGTCTTCCTATATCACAGTACTGTTCACATCCTAGGGATTCCCTAATGAGAATGCTGAAGCCAGGACTCTGTGTAGCCTCCTAACCTTGGTTCAACCAAACCTCTGTGCTTGAGTGAGCACGTGTCAAGATTGTGAGCAGAGAAATGAGCAGAAGAACAGAAGGAAGGTTTTCCCACTTCATAGCCTAACAAGGTATGCTGTTGAGCTCCCAGGGGCGGGAGAATGGTCCTCATTGAGTTGTTGCTATCCATCATTTTAATTACAACGTGCTGTTATTATTCTATATGTGTTACTAGATAACCACAACATCAGTGAGTTGGAGGAAGCTTCCAAGGCTACTAGCCAACAGCATCTCAATTCATAGCTGCAGACAAGTTGAACTCTCTGATATGCAGGACAGTTTGTTATTGGTAGATGACAAATGTCAACGTGGCTAGAGTTTTTCTTGGCATTATAAGTTCAAAAGTGTCAAATCTATACAGTTTGGTTTCATAGAAAATGGCTGCTTGCTTTCCAAAACTACTAGTCCTGAAAAAGACCAGAATTTGGGTAGGTATGGACATTATTAAGGGAAAGCCATTCAGTCCAAATAAATTACTCTTGAGTTAAGCCTTGATCAAGTATTCTAGGTTACATAATTGACTAGTAGATGTGTCTGGCAGCAAATAAAGGGTAAAGAAGGCTCTCCCATCTTCCATTCCCAACCCAAGCCAGAGAAAATCCACATGCCTGATGAGAAATAATGATGGCCTACATTTCTTTTTTAGCTTTAGATTCAACACTCTGTATGATGCTTCAGTTAAGTGTGCATTTTTAACAGTTGTATTGAAGCATAATTTATATAAGAAGGTTCACCCACTGAAAGTGTACAATTCAATGGATTTTAGTGTTTTTACAGAGTTGTGCAGCTACCACCATCATCTCATTTTAGGACATTTTCATCACCCACAAGAAAGAACTCTTGTGCCCATTAGCAGTCACTCTCCATTTCTGCACCAAGGCCCCTCCCACCTCCACCCCCACTGGCCCACCCTGGACAACCACTAATCCACTTTCAGTCTCTATAAGTGTGTGTTTTTTTAACCTAGGGCATGGCAATCCCTTCCCTTGACTTATAATTAGAATCAAATGATATGTTCCCTCAAAATCTATCATCTTTGAGAAATTTCACTTTCTTCATGCATCACTGAGCCTTCTTTCCTCCATTCAGCCCCCAGCTTTCACTGCCACTTACAGAAGTGACCATTGTTCTTCATTTATTTTTTTTTAATTGTTTTTGAGGAAGATTAGCCCTGAACTAACTACTGCCAGTCCTCCTCTTTTTTGCTGAGGAAGCCTGGCCCTGAGCTAACATGCGTGCCCATCCGTGCCCATCTTCCTCTACTTTATATGTGGGACGCCTACCACAGCATGGCTTGCCAAGTGGTGCCATGTCCGCAGCCGGGATTCAAACCGGCAAACCCCGGGTCGCCGAGAAGCGGAATGTGTGAACTTAACCGCTGCGCCACCGGGCCGGCCCCCATCGTTCTTCATTTAACAACTATTTGTTAAGGGCCTGCTGTGTGCCACACAGTCCGAGCTCTTGGGGTAATCAGAGGGCAAAGCAATAACCCCTTAGCTCAAGGAGCTGACTTCCTAGCAAAGGGAGACAAAACAATAAGCAACAACAACAACAACAAGAATAGAAGTAAACTGTGCAGTGTGTTAAAAGATGCTCTGCATTGTGGAATAAAGAACGAGTGGAGTGGGAGAAGGGTTTTGGGAAGGCCAGTGCACAGGGAAGGGGCGGGGATAGCAGAGATTGGGATGGTCAAGACACCCAAGCAGGTGTCTGGGGGATGAGCATTTCAGGCAGAAGGACAATCCCAATGCAAAGGCCCTCTGGTGAGGGCACGGGTGACGTGTTTGAGGGACAGCAAGGAGGTTGGTGAAGCTGAAATAGGGAGAGAAGGGGGAGACCACAGCAGAGAGGCAAATGGAGCAGATCGTGGGAGCCAAGCCGGGTTTTCAGCAGAGGCTGCCACAAGCTGAATTATATTCTCAAAGACTCACTCTGCCTGCTGTGTTGAGAAGAGATTAGAAGGGAGCAAGAGCAGAATAGAGAAACCACCCAGATACTATTTTAGAGGCCACTTTAGGGCAGTGGTTCTCATCCTTGGCTGCACATCCGAATCACCCAGGCAGCCTTACAAAACTGAGGCCTGAGCTGCAAAACTTTAATTGGTCTGGGTTGCAGCCTGGGCACTGGGACTTTGCAAAGCCACCCAGGTGACTTGTATGTGCAGCTCAGGTTGACCATTAGAGTTTCAGGAACACTAAGCATTCCCGTCAGTTTGACTTTGCAGCTGAGAAACAAAATCCTACAGCTGGCCCAGCCACTTACTGGCAAAGCTGTTTCAAGAGGTGACCAGAGATCTCACTGCAATGGCAGGTCCAGAATTGGCACTGCAGCCAGTGTACAAACTGGAATGGGCCTGGATGGAGCCTACCTGGACCACCAGACCTTGAGGAGGTCAGTCCTGTTCTTTGGCTGGATCCAAACACGACTCTCTGAACGTAGGAGCCAGACTTTCTCCCTGCACCTGACAAAGGGCTTGTTGTAGTATATCAGGGCAGAATAGAAGGATAAGCCTTGAACCTCAGGAAGTGGGTATGCGATTTATTCAACAGGCATTTTTTGAGAATTATAGTTACAGTGTGCCAGGCATTGTGCAAGGAGCTGCCAATAAAAAGATAAGGTCTAACCGTCCTTGCCCAAGACGCATGGCTCAAAGTGAATGCTGTATAATATTTCAAAATGTGTTATTTGTGAGAAGCCTTTAAATAAGCCAAAGAGGAGGGGGCACCCTTCGGTTGCATATCTGAGCTCTTGGCATTTCTAATTCAGAGGGATGAATAGAACATTATTGTGTTACATCGGCACAAGTACAGCAGGAAAAAAAGATGCTTGGAGCCGTGAGCCGAACATGAATCAGCAATCTCATTCTATTGTTTGGAAAATAATCATGATGCTGGGAGTATGGAATTTAAGAATCATGCAGAAATGCCCTTCCCCCCAGCAGGAAACAGACACTGGCTAAAACATGGCATCTCGTTTTTTGGCTTCTTGAGCTGAGGAATGTAAAAAAAAAAAAACTTGGAGAGGACTTAGGGAAAACTGATTTGTAAATATGGAAAATACAACCCATAAGAAATGGGAGATGGCTTAGACACAGCGTTGGCAACCTCTCCGAGGTGGCATGCCAAGGGAGTGTTTATTCACTCTCACGAGCAGGAAGAAGAGCTGCCCTAGCTTCAGTCACTAGCAGATGTTTCTTGAGTACCTGCTACGTGCTGGTCACTGGGCCAGGTGGTAGGGGAGGAAGGAGGGGGGTCCCTACCTTTGAAGACCTCCTAATCTGTGGCGATGGACAGGGAAGTGCAGAGATCCCACACAGCAGTGGTGCTCGAACCCCAGCATGCATCAGAATCGTCACCTGGAGGGCTTGTTAAAACAGACTGCTGGGCCCCACCCTCAGAATTTCTGATTCACCAGGACTAGGGTAGAGCCTGAGCAGCTGCATTTCTAATGAGTTCCCACGTGATGCTGATGCTGCAGATCTGGGGACCATGATTTGAGAACCTGCTCTCAGGAAACAAGTACATGGGAGAGGAGAGGAGGATGAGTGTGGATTCAGTACAGAAGCCCACTGGTAAGGCACAGTTGATTAGCTGGTACCGTAGGTAGTGCCACTTTTTAAATCTGTTCTCCAGTGCACCGCTAATGGTTTTTAACTAGCAATGTGTTCTGGATGAACCACACTGGCCAGGGTTTTGCCACCACTCAAGGAAAGGTGGCAAGAGGCAGGGGAAGAGAGTTCTCTACAGGCCTGTGGAAGACAAACAGGACGTAATACAGCAGGGTGCATCCAGGGACTCCAAATCAATGAGCAGATGTGGCGGTCACAGTGGCAGGGGAATGGCTTCAGGGATAAGAAGGTGACAGTAAGCTGGCCTATTCCCACACTCGTGCTCGTACTCAAGTGCTGCTCTCAGGAGCAGAAGTTCTCAACAGAATCAGCTGGAAAGCCTTTTCTAGGTACACATGTCTGGGCCCAGCCCTGGAGATGGTGAGCAGGGCTCCTCAGCTGATTCTGCCACGAACCCCCTTCTTGAAATTAAGAAAAGTTTTTCTGCAGCCTCCATGGTTGTTTCCCCTACTTACAAGTAAGCAGAGTGCAAAGCCAACCTCTTTGAAAATGCAAAACTCCTGCACTTATTGTTTCTTGTCACTTCATTACTACAGGACTTGAGTGTCTCAGATTCAAGGGTGCCCACTTAAAATGCAAGTGGCCTTCAGAGAAGGTAGCTGTCCACAAAGAGAGCCGGGTGCCTCGGTAAGCGCCTTTTCACTGGTGAAGTTCTAGATAACTCTGACTGTGCTGGTCAGGAAGGGAGACGTGGGGATGCCTGTCCAGCATCAAGTGTAGCCTATCAAGATGGTGCCTCAGTTCCTCTAACATGGTTTAGGCTGGTGGCTCCCAATATGTGATCTCTGGAAGCATAGGTATTTCTTTTGACCTGGAGTCACTGTGAAAAAATTACTGAAATATGAAGGGTGCCATGAACTGAGAAAGTTAGGAATCTCTGTTTTCTAGAATCACTGACCCCAGGAGGAGGTATATTTTGGCTGTACACTTTCTGGTCAGAATCATACATTTGAGCCAGCACATTTAAGGAATTGTACATTCTAAATTTGACTTAAACGTCGGGGGAAAAAACTCTAAGAATATTGTAACTACATGAATCTTTTAGGGGCGTCTTTTCTTTCTTACCTTCCTACGTACCCAGTTCCTTGACTCAACCCATAACTAAGGTCCCTGTGATTTTTTTAAAAATAGCAACCTAAATTCTCATTTAATGCCCCAGCCCTTTCTTCATGATTTAAACCTAATGGATTAATTCTTATAAATTTGAACTAACAATTGCTCAGTACGTTCTCAAAACTCACCGTTCGAATAGATTGTTTAAAGACAGAATCGAGGTTGTGTGTGTGCTGTGCTATGGGCATGATGCCTCACGGGAAACCACTGAATCTGCCAATAAAATTAGCCGAAAGGACCTCCATCAAACAAGAACCCCATGAAGGAGAACATGGAGGCCATGTAAAGTTTATGAAGTATATTTCTGTGGGAACACTGCACTGTAGCCGTCCTCCCCCACCCACCGTTTGGCATTGAAGAAGTAGTAAACAATTTTAACTATATTTATTAGGAGAATTTTCTTTTCATCTTCAACGGATTTTAGGGGCAAAGCGGTCTCCCCAACACCTCCTTAGGAAGGTTATTCTTTTTCTCCCAGGGTTAAAAATCTGCAAGGGGCTCACTGCGGATTCCAGAGGCAGCAGAGCATGAGCTCCTCTGGGAGATGCCATCTCCCTGGGACACAGACGATACCTCTGTCAAGTGGTCACTAGTAGAGTCTTTTCCTAGAATCTGTCTGGGGTCTGGGGCAGAGAATGGGTTCTCGTTTGTTGTTGTCCTATTCATCATCAAACACGTTGAAGAAATTAGTAATAAATCATTTGCTTCAGTCCGAATGTCTTGTTTTCACATTCTTGTTTGTTGCTGTTCACGAATGTGTCTCAGTGAGTCGCCTAACCACAATTATATATTCAAGCATCTGGTGGTTCTGCGTGGTACCCTCATCTCTCAGGAGTTTTTAGTTCCCCTGACGTGGTGAATGCGTTTCCAGTCCCTTCAACACACGCCCGCACGCAGGCACGCACGCACGCATACACGCACGCACTTTATTTTCTTTGGCACTGGGAAGCTACCCCACTCTCCACCAGGTGTCAGTAGAGTCAGTTTTAACTGCTTGCTTTGGCCAACAGGGCGTCTGTTGAAGTTGTTTCTCCTGCTGCGTCAGACGTTTCCTCAAACCACCCATCTGTTTCCTCTTAAGAGCCTACTTCCATTTCTTAGAAGCATTTGGAGATGACAGTCCACCTGTAGAGAAAGGTAGCTACGAGGAAAATGCTCTATAAACATAGCCGGCGGCCAGGTTGATCCTTTCAGAGTTGGCCTCATAAAACTTTTACTGGCTGGTTTTTTCTTGACTTTTCTATCACTATAACATGTGGCTAGAAATTGTTCCAAATTTAAGTCAGTGTGACAAGAAATTAAATGTAGCAGATAATTTTCGATTCACATGGGGCTTTTTTGTTTGTTTTAAAGCCCACTCTGACCCCAAGAACCCCACTCCTACCACTGCTGACCTAGTCCTCAAAGCAGAAAGAGGATTTTACTCAGCTGTAGACCTAGAACCTAGCACATGAGGATGGAAGACTTCTACCATGTGTCAAATGTGCTTGTCCAGCAAGACTCTTGACTGTTAACATCCCCCGTGTCATTCTGTTGGTGAGTGGCAGGGCCCATGCTCTTTCCATGCCATGGTGACTGCTTGGGAGAGAGAAGGAAAAAGAGAAAGGTACAGAGATCTGGCGTGGACATTGGTCAAAATGAAGAGTAGAAATGAGCCCCGGAATGAGGTTGCTGATCTTGAATTAAAAGGCATGAGTGGGGTGGAAGTTAAGGCTAATCATTGTACCAAGACAAGAAATTCAGCCACAGCACATTCAGCTCAATTTCAACCACAGATCTTGGTTGTATTGTCTCACTCCCTGAAGGTGAAATACTTACAGTGACTGCTGAAAATATGAAATGAAAATTATAACTTTGCCATTCAGTAGTCATTTGCTGATGTCTCTCATGTGGGGCCCTAGTCTCCCGCCATGCCCGGCAGACAAATTCTGACCCTGCCTTCTGCTCTGAGAGGTGATCCACTAGAACACCTGGGCCACAGCACACGACAGAGCCACTCCCATTTCCCACATCTTTATTAACTAGCTCAGAGTCTTATATTCCGTCTTAACCAGCCCCATCCCCAGTCTAACTATGCTGGTTTTTAAAAAAAAATTTTTCATACTGATTTTTTTATACTACACTCCCAAATAAGGTTAGTTTCAGCAAGTGGAAAAGGTAGATCACAGTGTGCTATGAGTTGAATAGACCTTGCCTCTGTTCTCTTCTATTTGAGTTCTTAACTCATTACTAACATCAGAAATTAAACCATTACATATTCACTTCACTGGGTCCTATTTACTATCAAAATGCAAAGACCTCAGGGAAGGACAAGTAAGACTGCATTTAGGATGCTTTAGAATTGGGGACAAACTAATCTGTGTACCAGACCGTCCTTGCTCCCCCTAACAAATTTAAATCAACATGAAAGGTAACCTTGAAAGGGAAAAAAATTCACAAAGGTAAAATTCAGTCTGGGAAGAGGAGAACGGCAGAGGGGAGAGGAGCAATTCCACCTCCATTTTATCTCGGTAATGATGGGGTCTAGGGAAGTGGGCTTCTGTGCCATTATGAGTCTTTAAACCACCTCAGGGCACCTCAAAGTGGAGGCCAAATAATAGCCCCAATTTCCCACATCTTAGGGATGACTGAGGCTGGCCAGGAGATGAGTAAATCATAGTAACAGTGACTGTAATAATGAATAAATCTTCCAGTGCTTTATATTGGTGTCCTACTTTTAAATTTACAAAGCATTTTTATATTCCCTTGGTCCTCAGCACAACCTCAAGGGCAAGAATTATAATTTCACTTTACAGATGAGGCTCGGAGAATAAAGGAACCTGTTGAGACAGCCACACTGCTAAGCAGAGACTCAAGACCATCTGGAATGACTCCCAGTCCAGGAGTCTTTCCTCCTTATCTGGGATTGAACTTGTTCTTAAAAATGTTTCCCACGAGTCTGAGTGAAAGGTTTGATGTGAATGGGCCCTTCCCTATGAGGGGAAGAGGATAGAAGAGGAAAATCCAGGAAGAAGAGTACTTTTCAAAGTGGGGCAAGAGGTACCCGACAGAGATCCACAACTTCATTGCCCTCCTAGCGTGGGGTGCAGCCCGCTCTGAGAGGGCATCCATTTGCCTTTGCCCAGCTGTATTTCCAGATGCCACAGACAGGGCAGTGGCAAGGCCAACGGGGGGACAGGGTGGAGCAAGGGGCTCTCCCCCTCCCATAAACTCCGGCAGTGCCCAAGGCCCCACAACACCAAATAAACTTAGGAAAAACAGTTGCTTGCCATGTAAACACAACTTCAAGACACATCCCCAGGGCCAACCTGGTGGCGTAGTGGTTAAGTTCATGCTCTCTGCTTCAGAGGCCCAGGGTACATGGGTTGGATCCCAGCATGCACCTGCACACCACTCATCAAGCCATGCTGTGGCAGTGTCCCACATACAAAATAGAGGAAGATTGGCACAGGTGTTAGCTAAGCAACAATCTTCCTCAAGCAAAAAGAGGAGGATTGGCAATGGCTGTTGTCTCAGGGCCCATCTTACTCACTAAAAAAAAAGACACATCCTCAAGCTATGCCCTCCACTCATATCACCACAACCCCTGTAATCCTTCTATTTAGGAAGTGTAGAGCGTCCATGTTTGCTCAGTGCCAGGGTGGGTCTGTCCTCCTCTGAGTGCCCTCCTGGTGTTAATGGTCTCACCTTAAAATCTGTAATTGCCTAACGCTTGAGCATCTGACCTTTTAAACTCGACCAAGAGATTTGCCTATGAAAGTGACCCCCACCCCACCCCCGAGCCCACTCATGGCTTCCTGGGCTGTCCATGAAGCACCTGCTGAAGTGTTAACAGAGAAACCTTACATATGTCACCATTCCAATGATCAGGCCCCGTGATACCCAGGTACCCTTCCTCCTGAGAGACCCAAGGAGAAGCAAGCTGAGGAAAATGACCTTGAAAAGGCTGCAAATGCCCTCCTCAGAAGAAGTTGATGTAGAGACGTGAGGAGGATGCAGTTTTCATTTTAGTTGTGTGCAGATAAGCAGTGACTCTCTAGGTCCATATGGAAAGAATTTTCAAGGGGTAATTTTTACAGTTGTCCCTTCAATGTTATAGTTTCTATAGGGAAAAAGGAAATGCAAGGGGACAAAATGTCTGTGGTGTGGGCAAGTGCACTGGAGTTTGACAAGATGGAGTTGAGGGTGTTCCCTCTGGCCCTAGTCCAGCTTTGCGACCTTGAACACTAAGACAGGAAAATGATCCCGTGCAAAGAGGTGCTACCAAAGGGGTTAGCCTCCTGAGGAGTCCTCCTCTGCACTGTGGCAGAGTTATCTTTCTCAAATCAGGTCACTTCCTAAGGACCTTCCATGGCTCCCCATTTCCTACAGGATAAAGTCCAAAGTCCACAGCAAACCTTTCAAGGTTTACATCACCATCTGGCCCCAAACTACATTTGCAGCTTCATTCTTGGCCACTTATTGCCCCCTCCCACCCCAAATTATATGCCCTGTGCGAAGATGCTGTCCCTTTTGCTCTTTTGTTGTTTGTGAGCCACACTTTGCCTTCCCTGCCTGGAAATATCCCGCCTCATTTTTCAAAGCCGAGCTCAAATGTCACCACTGGGTTCCTTCATACAGATAAAACTAATCACACTCTCCTCAGTGCTTCAAAACTCATCTTTTATCCCCCTTGGTCAGCTTTTCTGCCTGCAAGGTACAGCCTGGTTCTCCACCTAAGCCCCCCAGGGGCAGCGGCTCATCTCAATAATAATTCATCTCAAATGATCCAGAGCTTGGGTTGGTGTCTGACGGCATGAACAGGGCAGCTCCAGACCAAATCCTTGGGTTGGAGGATTCCTCTTCAGCCTCCAGCCTCATTTCTTGGAAACCCATTTGCCTTCCACCCACAAAGAGATCTACCACTCCGGTAGGTCCTATTCTCTTTGCCCACGACCAAAAATAGCTCTCCTGTCTCCTTTTCATTCTATGCAATAGATTATACTTATATCAGTTTACATCTTTTCCATGAGCTTTTGCATTTTAACAGTGATCAAAGCCCGCAGCCAAAGTTTAATGTGGCATCTACAAATGGGTTGTGTGTATGTGGGTCTGCAAATCCTCTGAAAGTATATGCCAAATCATTTGCCTGTCTTTCAAGGGGAGGGGCCTGCAACTTTGATTATATTCCTTCAGTAGACACGCCCCCCCCAAATGTGTGAGATCCACTAAGCTAAAGGAATGAAGCTTTAGAGGAGAATTTTAAGAGGGAGCAGGGAGTAAGCTTTAGCATGTCCCTGAAACTATATCACACACGGCACCTACTTTGTTGCAGAATAAAGACACTGGTCTTCTCAAGAGAGGCTTAATATGCCCTGAGAACAAAGAGCAGCCCCAAGTAGGGAGAGTGTGCTCCTTTGCCTATAAGATGTGCATCTTCTCCGACCTAAGGTAGAGTAGAGAAAGTCGCCTGTCTCTCAGCAGTCCCCAGCAGCATCTCTCCACCCGTCCTCTGTCTACCGACAAACTTAAATTCTCTTCCACATGACAGCTTCTCAGATAGTTGAAGACCACTCTCTAACCTTCATGTGACTCCTCCCCTTTCTCGGTTACCTGTAACATTTCCTTAAGATGTGGTTTCCATCATCCTGGACAATCTACATGAGACTCTCTCTTAAAATGTAGCAGCCTAAATATAGTCTGGCACTAGTCCTACAGGCTATATTTCTGTCCACACAACCCAAGATAACCTCTGAATTATTAACAGCCACAGTTCACAGAGGGTTGCTTGGAACCAATGTCTTCCAAAGTCCCTGGACGTATTTCCTAAGTCTTCATAATAATTCCATTTACTTTTCAGTTTCAGAGTACTCAATAATAACTTTTCCCTCATTCGTGTTTTTAAAATGTAAATGCATTTTATGTGTTTAAGAGGTGAATGTCCACTTTTCCTTTCTTCCAAGGAGAATGAGTTTTACCTAAGGAACATGGCATTAGACTGAGAATGAGAGAGTGGGCAGCGGAAGGCTCAGCAAGGAGTGATTCTCAGCACCGCCCTCTTGGTACATGGCATCTGTGGCTTGTATTTTTAGCTGCTCCTTGCCAATGGGCTTCGCCTTCCCAGCCAGCTTGTAAAATGGGTTGTAAATTACTTGAGGGCCAAGAGCCTCTGGTCTTAACCTATTTGCGTCTCCGGTGTTTATCCCAGTATTAAATGC